>NC_041739.1:6000000-6622828 GCF_004115215.2 Ornithorhynchus anatinus | reverse complement strand
CACGGACTCTGTGCCATTCATTCAATCCTATTTATTGAGCACTTACTGTATGCAGAGCCCTGCTACTAAGCGCTTGGGAAAGTACAATAGAACAATAAACACATTCCCTGCCCACAGTGAGCTTACAGTCTAAAAGGGGAGACAGACATTAATATTCATTCAATCGTATTTACTGAGTGCTTACTGTGTGCAGGGCACTGTACTGAGTGCTTCGAAGACTACAATATGCCGCGTACTGTACTAAGCACCGGGGTAGATAAAGGAAATCGAGTTGGACACAGTCCCTGTCCTACATGGGGATCACTGTGTTAATCCTCATTTCACAGATGAGGTAACTGAGGCACAGAGAAGTTAAGTGGCATGGCCAAGGTCATACAGCAGTCAAGGGGCAGAGCCAGAATTAGAACCCAGTTCCTCCTGACTCCCTGACTCATTCCCTATCTACTAGGCCATGCTGCTTAATAATAATAATGGTGTTGGTATTTGTTAAGCGCCTACTGTGTGCAGGGCACTGTTCTGAGCTCTGGGGTAGATACAGGGGAATCAGGTTGTCCCACGTGAGGCTCGCAGTTAATTCCCATTTTACAGATGAGGTAACTGAGGTACAGAGAAGTGAAGTGACTTGCCCACAGTCCACACAGCTGACGAGTGGCAGAGCCGGGAGTCGAACTCATGGCCTCTGACTCCGAAGCCCGGGCTCTTTCCACTGAGCCATGCTGCTTCCCCAGTAATAATGTTGGCATTTGTTAAGCGCTTACTATGTGCAGAGCACTGTTCTAAGCGCTGGGGTAGACACAGGGGAATCAAGTAGACACAGGAGAAGCAGCGTGGCTCAGTGGAAAGAGCATGGGCTTTGGAGTCAGGGCTCATGAGTTCGAATCCCAGCTCTGCCACTTGTCGGCTGTGTGACTGTGGGCAAGTCACTTAATCTCTCTGTGCCTCAGTTCCCTCATCTGTAAAATGGGGATTAAGACTGTGAGCCCCACGTGGGACAACCTGATTCCCCTATGTCTACCCCAGCGCTTAGAACAGAGCTCGGCACATAGTAAGCGCTTAACAAATACCAATTGCAGATGAGGTCACTGAGCCCAGAGAAGTGAAGTGACTTGCCCACAGTCACACAGCTGACAAGTGACAGAGCAGGGATTCAAACCCATGACCTCTGACTCCAAAGCTCGGGCTCTTTCTTTCCTAAGGGTTTCATTCAGTGCACTGGCATATAATAATCACTCAATAAATATGATCGATTAATTGACTGATATCTCAACTTACCTATCAGCTTGGATCCTGTGTATCTGTTCCTTTTGCAGACTAGATTCTCTTTCTTTCCTCCAACTCTCCTCCCAGGACAAAGTAATTCAGGCCCCTGAACAGTTAGTTGGTTCATTTGCCCACTGTTTAAGACCATTCCCATCCACTGCTGCATGGGAAACTAATCTTGGAAAATCTGGATGCTGAAAAAATCCTGGCCACGGTGTTAATGCAAAATAAAAATGGTAATTGTCAAGAAGATCCGGTATTCTATCAGGACATTCAAGCAAGCAAGAAATTCAATTTGGTTGCAGCTTCAGGGGTTTTTCTTATCTTCAGGTGAGATTTGGGGAGAGCGATAAGAGCAAGGCCTCAGTTTTCAAGCCCTATTTTCTAGGTTGCTCTCAGTGAATGAATACTTGTTCCGGCTGAGGATGGATTCCACGAGATTTATGGGATGCTGCGGGATTTCATTTTCCCATGAGATTCTCTCCAGGGATGGAATTTACAATATCTGGGAACTAAGACTTAAATTATATACAGTCATAAAGCAGAATTTCCAATGAATCTTTTTATTCAGACTTTAAGAAGATTATCAGCCCTATAAGAAGAAATATAGTGGAGCAATTTTGTATTTTTCTTTTTTTTCTTTTGAGTTATGCCTATACTGAGGAAAGGGATGCTGCATTTCTCTGAATATTTCCTGAAAGTCTCCAGACGGAAGGCAGTACTAACCATGAGTTTACTAATTGGAGGAATAAATGCGACAGAGAGAATAAAAATAATCGATCGATGGAATTTACCGAGCGACTACAGAGTGAGAATGACTGAACCAGGCTGTGGAAAGAGTACTGCAGAAGCGAGATCTGTTCTCCTACCCTTAGGGAGCTTAGAACCTATGAGACCAATTTTCTCCTTTGAATGGGTCCAGGGCTTAGTACAGTGCCTGGCACATAGTAAGCGCTTGACCAATACCCTAATTATTATTATTAATAGCGGATGGTGGCTCACCTACACCTTTCCTCCCTCTACCTATAAAAAAGGAAGAAGGAACTGCTTCTTTCAAACCCCTTCCAGAATCTCTTAGAAAGAAACATCCACCTGGCAGAGAATCCCAAGTCATGTTGTGGGGATGAAAGGGTGCAGGAGTCGCTTGTACCCAGGCCCCAAAAGGGGAAAGAGCACCGGCCTGGGAGCCAGAGGCCCTGGGTTCTTACTCCCGGCTCTGTCATCTGCCTGCTGGGTGGCCTCGGGAAAGTGGCTTGACTGTTCTGTTGCCTCAGTTTCCTCACCTCTAAGTGTCAGTCAATCGTGTTTGTTGAGGGATTTCTATATGCAGAGCACCATACTAAGCTCTCGGGAGAGTACAGTAGAAAAAAAAAGACACATTCTCTGCCCACAGCCAGCTAACAGTGCTTAGCGGGTACAGATCCAAGTACACAGGTGATGCAGAAGGAAGGAACGAGTAAGCCTGAGTTAGACTGTAAGCACCGCCTCTTGAACTCTAAGCTCCTTGTGGGCAAGGAACATATCTACCGACCTCATTATATTGTATTCTCTAAAGTGTTTAGTACAGTGTTCTGCACATGGGTAGGAGCTAAATGAATATCATTGATTATTGAGACTGATAAAGAGAACCGAGGACTCAATTCAGACCAGAATCCAGTTCTCAGACCTGAGTGCATTCCAGGGAAAAAACGAAAGAACTGTGTACACACTTACGCTGTGCACAACAGACTACAACTTTGGGTCTGAATTCTCATGATTATTATTATATTCCTTTTCAGGTTGCTCCCAAAGGAGTCGGATTTACTGACCAAGGTCGGGGTTAGGATTAATTCTTAAATGTTTTAGGGTGAATTCCAAACTGAGACCTAATGGACTCACACCACGTTTTGTCCTTTGAAAGCAAGAAGTCATGCACGATCCTACTTTTCTCTAACTGCTCAATAAACAGACACGGTGAGCCCTAACTCCTTAATGACCGTGGAAGAGAAAAATTGAACCGTTCCACTTGGTATGAGAGTTTAAAAAAGGAAAAAAAAAAGAAAAAAAGGAAATACAATTAGACCACAGGATAGATCCTGCACATGTAATTGCTTTAAACAAACAGAAAGTTAAATGAGGTTTTTTAAACTGAAACTAGAATTTCACGTAGCCTGTCAGTGTACCTCTGGAGCGGATGATGATTGTTCTCTCGGAAATATTCTGCCTACAGGTGGAAGCTCATACAGAGTCTGTGCAAAAATGCACTGAATGCACAAACTGCCTTTCTGATTTGTGTTCCCAGAGGCCACAGTAAGATAACCCCTGTCCACGTTTCCAGCAAGTGTAGAAATTAGCAGCAGAATCATTCCTTAGTAGAATTGGGCCTAAGTCCTCTGGGAAACTAAGATGATCGATCAATCGATGGATTTTTTGAATACTTACTGAGTGCAGAGCACTGTACTAAGCACTCGGGATGAGCGCGATATAACAGACTTGGTAGACCCGTTCCCTCCCCACAAGGATCTTACAGTCTAGAGCCTCTTTCTCTGCCAGGTCTGGACCAAGGACATTTTTGATGTTCTATAGAACACTTTTTTTTTCTTTTTATGGTATTCCATATGAACTTCCTCTTTTCCCTCTGCTCCCTCTCTGCTCCCCTCCACCCGCTGCTCCCTCCCCCTTCCTCCCTTCACTTCCCCTCAGGTAAGCCCCCTTTCCCTCTGCTCCTCCCCTCTCCCTTCCCCTCCCCTCAGCACTCTGCTCAATTGTATAGATTTTTATGACCCTATTTATTTTATTAATGAAGTGTACATCCCCTTGATTCTATTCATCGTGATTATGCTGTCTTGTTTTTGTCCGTCTTCCGGGATTAGACTGTAAGCCCTGGGGCGGGGACTGTCTCTATCTGTTGCCGAATTGTACATTCCAAGCGCTTAGTACAGTGCTCGGCACATAGTAAGCGCTCAATAAATACTATTGAATGAATGAATACGAAACTCCCCCCACCCCCGGAGATTCCGCAGACTGGTTTGGTCTAGACATTCTGGGTTTTTTCAGGCCACCCTCAAGAAAATCAGAACCCAAAGGGCTCAGGGGCAACCAGTGGCTTCACTACACCCAATCGATCAATCAATAGTATTTATTGGCTCCCTGGTGCCTTGTCTTCCCGAGCGAGAGACAGTGGATGATTTCAGACACCCACTTCCAGACTCCACTGGCCAAAGACCTAACTTCTACCAGACCAAAGAAACCTCAATGGCATTTATTGAGCATCTCCTATCTGCAAGGAGAGTAGAAAAAGAAGGCACAGTCCCTGCTCCTGAAGAACTTGGGCTCTAATAGGTGCATCTGGAATGATGGGAGTCGGGAAAACTGGATTCTAGTCCCAGCCCTGTCATTAGACTGCTGTGCAATCTTGGGGTGGTCATTTAATCCTTTAGAGAAGCAGCGGGGTCAAGTGGATAGAGCACAGGCCTGGGAGTGAGAAAGACGTGGGTTCTAATGCCGACTCTGCCTCCTGTCTGCTGGGTGACCTTGGTCACTTCACTTCCCTGGGCCTCATTTAGCTCATCTGGAAACTGAGTATTAAGACTGGGGACTGTGTCCAACCTGATTACCTTGTATCAACCCAGTGCTCAGAACAGTGCTTTTGCCCGTAGTATGCACTTAACCAATACCACAATTATTAATGTCTCTGAGCCTCAGTTTTCTCATTTGGAAACTGGGGAGAGGAGAGCTACTCTGTCCACCTCAGAGACTGTGAATCCTGTGAAGGACAAGGCCTTGTGTCAGAACTGATCATCTGGTCCTTAGCGCTTCGCAGAATGCTTAGGCCCAGAGGAAGTGCTTAATCAGGACCGCAGTTACTAAGGTTCTGTCTGTTAGGAAGCGACAGGCCAAGAGCCAAGGTCTTATGACAAGCACTCAATGAATAGTCCTGAGCCTAGCAGAGGGGGAAGAAGGGCCAAACTCTTAGGCCAGGAAAAGTAGAGAAGGACTGTGTCCCCTAACTCAACTCTAAGCGCTCTGCCTGCAATAGGTGCTCAGTAAATACTACTGATTTACTACTGGTTGACGTGGGAATCCTTGTATTTACTGAGCACCTATTGCAGGCAGAGCCACTGTACTAAGCACTGAGAGTTGAGTTAGGGGACACAGTCTCCAGTCAGCTTTGGGCTTAGAGTGCAGCGTGGCTCAGTGGAAAGAGCCCGGGCTTTGGAGTCAGAGGTCATGGGTTCGAACCCCGGCTCGGCCACTTGTCAGCTGTGTGACTTTGGGCAGGTCACTTCACTTCTCGGTGCCTCAGTTACCTCATCTTGTAAAATGGGGATGAAGACTGTGAGCCCCACGTGGGACAACCTGATTCCCCTGTGTCTACCCCAGCGCTTAGAACAGTGCTTGGCACATAGTAAGCGCTTAACAAATACCAACATTATTATTATTATTATTAGAGTGGACGGCCCCCAAAGCTACTTTTGTAGAAAAAAGTCGGGGAGGGAAGTTCCACTGGCTTCCATCAAGTGGGAAAAACGACTAACACCAACCCCTCACACATGCACACTGTACATACATGTGGACACTATGGACAATCTTGCGGACACAGATGAATACACATTTGGAAAAAAATGTGCATATATATGTGGACATAAATGCATATTCAAACTACAGAAATGCACTCGTAGGTGCACACATGCAAACACACATGAACACCTGCATGCACATGCAGATACAAACCTACATGTAATCACATGTGTAAGCACGCATGCGCATACACACGTACATCTTTGGAATGCCACAGGACTCTCCAGGCTAGGTAGCAGCGTGGCTTTATGGATGGAACACAGGCTTGGGGTCAGAAGGCCCTGGATTCTCTTCCCGGCTCTGGCACTTGTCTGCTGTGTCACCTGGGGCAAGTCACTTTACTTCTCTGGGCCTCAGACACCACATCTGTAAAATGGGGACTGTAAGCTTGCTGCAGGCAGGAAATGTGCATGTTTATCGTTATATTGAACTCTCCCAAGCATTTAGAAGAGTGCCCTGAACATAGTAAGCACTCAATATAGTTGAAATTCGATGAGAACAATCATTCATCCTGCCCCCACTCGATTACTGCATCAGCTTCCCTTCTGACCTCCCAAACTTTTGCCTCCCCCCACTTCACTCCATACTTCACTCTGCTGCCTGGATTATCTTTAAACAGAAACCCTCGGGGCATGTCATCCCGCTCCCCCAAAATCTCCAGCGGTGGCCTATCCACAAACAAAAACCCCTCACTATTGGCTTCAGAGCTCTCCATCACCTTGCCCCTTCCTACCTCACCTCCCTTCTCTCTTATTACAACCCAGCCGGCACACTCGGCCTCTCTGGCGCTACCCTCCTCACTGGCCTCATTCTCACCTGCCCCGCTGTCGAACTCCGGCCCAAGTCCCGCCTCTGGCCTGGAACGCCCTCCCCTCCTCAATTCCACCCAACAATCATTCTTCCCTGCTTCAAAGCACTACTGAAGGCTCACCTCCTCCAAGAGATCTTTCCAGATTAAATCCCCCTTTTCCTTGGCTCCCACTCCCTTTCACATCACCCACATTCTCTTCCTTTGCTCTTCCCTCCCTCTCCCCACAGCACTTAAATATATGTATATATCTAAAATTATCCCTGCTCTGCCACTTGTCAGCTGACTGTGGGCAAGTCACTTAACTTCTCTGTGCCTCAGTTCCCTCATCTGTAAAATGGGGATCAACTGTGAGTCTCACGTGGGACAACCTGATTACCCTGTATCTACCCCAGCGCTTAGAACAGTGCTCTGCACAGAGTAAGCGCTTAACAAATACCAGCATTATTATTATTAAAATTCTATTTATTTATATTGATGCCTTTTTACTTGTTTTGATGTCTGTCTCCCCTCTTCTAGACTGTAAGCCCGGTGTGGGTAGAGATTGTTTCTCTTAATTGCTGAATTGTACTTTCCTAGCACTTAGTACAGTGCCTTGCACACAGTAAGTGCTCAATAAATAGGATTGAATGAATGAGTGACTAAACAAATGACTGAATGGGATTAAGACTGTGCGCTCCATGTGGGACGTGGGCTTTGTCCAACCTGATTAATTGGCTGAGAACAGTGCTTGGCACATAGTAAGCACTTAATAAATACCATTATTATTACTATTATTATTAATCTCACCTGGGTATTTTTCCCCACTGTCACCAACGGGGCACTGAAATCAATTTCTGAAATCGTTATTATTGCGCACCAATTGTTCGAGTGCTGAATTGTGCCAGTCTCAGGACCAAATAGGGTGGAGCAATGGGAAATTATTCATTTCACTTTCACAATTTCGCTGCACCATGCCAAGCAAAGGCCTCATATTCCACTTACATAACAACAATGATAATAATTGTGGTATTTGTTGAGCACTTTACTGTGTGCCAGTCACTGCACTAAGCGCTGGGGTGGACACAAGGAAATGAAGTTGGACGCAATCCCTGTCCCACATGGGGCTCACAGTCTCAATTCCCATTTTACAGATGCGGGAACTGAAGTCCTGAGAAGTGAAGTGACTCTTCCAAGGTCACACAGCAGACGAGTGGCAGAGGTGGGATTAGAACCCGTGACCTTCTGACTCCCAGTTCCGTGCTCTATCCACTACACCAAGAGACCATCTCTCCTTGTGGTTCTGCACTTCCACAGTCTCTGCTGCACAGCCCCAGGAAGCCAGGTTATTATTAATTTTTATTCCCCTTGATACGTTACGTCCCATCGACTGAGTAGTGACTGTCGGCTTTGTGCTCGATGGCATAAATAACTGGCAGAAACACGTCTGGTAGCGGTTCCCGTTGGTCTGACACAAGGGGTGCCTTCCCCACCACCAGCTCCTGGCCAGCACGACCCACTTTAAAAAGTTATAAATGATCAAAATTGTTTTTTTTTTTCCTTCTGTGCCCTTAGCGGCTGTTTACCGCTCAAAGCAATTTAACAATCCCGGCAGGGATTAATTTATCCATCGGTAAGCAGCTTCACTCTTTGTCCTCTGCGGTTTTGTTCCTGCGGAGGTGGGAGAATGGTATGTGGTATTCCATACCAAAACATTTGAATTGGAAATATATTAACTCGGGCTTCTCCTAAGAAAGGAACTCTGTCCACGTCGAAACATTTGATCTGAATTATTTTGTTTCAAAGACCTTGGTTTGGATTCATTCATTCATTCCACTGTATTGAGGGCTTATTGTGCGCAGAGCACTGTACTAAGCCCTTGGGAGAGTACAGTAGAACAATTAGCAGTCACTCTCCCTGCCTACAGTGAGCTCACATTCTAGAGCAGGAAAAGGAGAAGCGTTCCCTTAATTGCTTTGATAGCAACAATTTTCTTATTTTCACCTGAATATTTCTTCCTTACCCCCCCCCCCTTTCTTTTTAAACCCCTGACGATTGCTGCATAAATATTGTTTAATAACCACTGAAATCTACAAAGATGCCTATCTGTGCTCTATTATCTCTCATTTTCACGCATTTTCCGGTCCACAAATGTTAGTTAAGCAGCATCATTCCATAAAATAATATTGACAATCAGAGCCGAGAAAAGATTGTGTAAAGGGCTTGTGTATTCATGAGTAGTATTTACGTTTGTTAGATAGCCAAATATTTTGGTTGGAGAATCTTCACTGCTTTTCTACTGTTACATGACTTGGATATCAATGCTCTTGTTTGGACAAAATCTCAATGAAGACCTAAAACAACAACTTCCTTTCTCTCTATATGAAAGGGACCACAAAAGTATATTGAGGAATCGACAAAGAGTCATCACAGACCGAAGTTGTGGAACATCAAACACTATTCAATACCAAACATTTGAGTTGGAAATGTATTGAGTTGGGCTTCTCCAAAGAAAGGAGCTCTGTTCACGTAGAAACATTTGATCTGAATTATCATCTTTCGAAGACCTTGGTTTGGGAAATGAATAGCACCCAATTTTGCCACTGTGAGATTGTTTCCATGAGACATAGATAAGAGAATTTATAAATAGCACATGTTTAGGATGCAGAGCGAAAACATAAAGCATCAGCTTGTATTAACTTCGTTGATGGTAAAAATATAAGAGCCAGTACTTTTCAGTGTTTAAGGCAGTATTGTTATCAGTTTCTCACTGGTGGAATGTGAAAGCATCTTATTGCTATTCTTGTATTTATATTTGCTAAGTACTTACTATATGTCAAGCACTGTAGACTGAAGCTCATTGTGAGTGCGGAATATGTCGGTTTATTGTTATACTGTCCTTTCCCAAGAGCTTAATGCAATGCTCTGCACGCAGTAAGTGCTCAGTAAATACAACAGACTAACTGTACTAAGCGCTGGGTTGAATATCAAGTTAACCAGGTCAGACAAAGTTCCCCATCCCACAAGGGGTTCACAGTTTAAGTAAGAGACAGAACGGGCATTGAATTCCCATTGTAAAGATAAGGAAAGCGAGGCACCATGAGGTGAAGTAACGTGTCCAAGGTGACCCAGCAGGAAAGTGGCGAAGCTGGATTTAGAACCCAGGACCCTGACTCCCAGATCCGTGCTCTTTCCACTAGGTCATGCTGCTTCTCTACTTCTCTATTCCTGTAGAGAAAAATAATTTGCCTATTAGAGAAGCAGCGTGGCTCAGTGGAAAGAGCATGGGCTTTGGAGTCAGAGGTCATGAGTTCGAATCCCAGCTCTGCCACTTGTCAACTGTGTGACTGTGGGCGAGTCACTTCACTTCTCTGTGCCTCAGTTACCTCATCTGTAAAATGGGGATTAAGACTGTGAGCCCCACGTGGGACAACCTGATTCCCCTGTGTCTACCCCAGCGCTTAGAACAGTGCTCTGCACATAGTAAGCGCTTAACAAGTACCAACATTATTATTATTACTATCATTTATAAACTGTCTGGGGTGGACATTAGCAGAGTGCTGGTCTGATCTTTCACTTCCTTCAAATGTCTCTTGATGGCTTAAGTGAATTGGTCTTCCTAGAAGCAGTCGTATCGATTGAGCGCTTACTGTGTGCAGAGCACTGTACTAAGTGCTTAATTAGAGCTAGAGCTGCACCTCTCCAGGTAAAGGAGGTTCTTGCTTCCACCTGCAGTCGTCAAACTGCACTAGACACCTAAGAAGATCCACAGGACTAAATGAGCACTGTCAGAAGACACTAGAGAGCCCATTCCTTCCCTCTTCCTTTGTTCTTCCCGGATTTGGGGGCTCTGCCTTTGGATGGGCTCTAAAAGTCGTAAAAGTAGCAGTGAGAGGAGGAGGAGTACCAGGAGGAAGAGGAGGAGGAGGAGGAAGAGCAGTGGAGCCGGTAGTCTTTACTGAGCACCCAGTTGGAGCAGTGCACTTGAAGCAGCGTGGCTTAGTGGATAGAGCTCGGGCCTGGGAGCCGGAAGGTTCCGATCCCAGATCCGACACGTGACCGCTGTGTGACCTTGGGCAAGTCACTTCACTTTTCTATGCCTCAGTTACCTCATCTGTAAAGTGAGGATTAAGACTGTGAGCCCCATATGGGACAGGGACTGTGGCCAACTCAACTACCTTGTATTCATTCATTCATTCAATAGCATTTATTGAGCGCTTACTATGTGCAGAGCACCGTACTAAGCGCTTGGGATGAACAAGTCGGCAACAGATAGAGACGGTCCCTGCCGTCCGACGGGCTCACGGTCTGATCGGGGGAGACGGACGGACGAGAACGATGGCGATGAATAGAGTCGAGGGAAGGACGTCTCGTAAAAACGATGGCGACTGAACAGAATCGAGGCGATGTACAATTCATTAACAGAATAAATAGGGCGATGGAAATATATACAGTTGAGCGGACGAGTACAGTGCTGTGGGGAAGGGAAGGGAGAGGTGGAGGAGCAGAGGGAAAAGGGGAAAAAGAGGGTTTAGCTGCGGAGAGGTAAAGCGGGGGTGGCGGAGGGAGTAGAGGGAGAAGAGGAGCTCAGTCTGGGAAGGCCCCAGGGCTCAGTACGGTGCTCTGCACATAGTAAGTGCTTCACAAATACCATAATTATCATTATGACCTTGAGCAAGTCACTTAACTTATCTGTGCTTCAGTTCTCTCATCTGTAAAATGGGGGTTAAGACTGTGAGGCCTGTGTGGGACAGGGACTGTGTCCAACCCGATTGTCTTGTAACTATCCCAATGCTTAGGACAGTGCCCGGCTGATGTTAAGCCCTTAACAAATACCGTATTAATTATTATTAGAGGAACTAGGCACTTGGTAAATATATAATGAGTGGCGTCCAGTCTGTCCACAAGGAGCTTCCACTCTCTAGGATGCCACTTTAAGAATTATTAATAATAAACTATTATGGCACTTGTTAAGCCCTTACTAGATGCCAGGAACCGTTCTAAGTCTTAGGGTAGATACAGGTTAATCAGGTTAGACACTGTTTAACTCTGTCCCCCATGGGGCTCACACTCAATCCCCATTTTATAACTGAGGCACAGAGAAGGTGAGTGACTCATCCATGGTCATGCAGCAGACATGGCAGAACGGGATTAGAACCCAGGTCCTTTTGACTCCCAGACCTGGGGTCACTAGGCCACGCTGCCCCAGTGCTATTGAGCCGATCGGATTCCCTGATCATTCTGACCCGCTTAACCACGCACCTTCTTCAGGGAGTCGTTGCTCTTATTAGGGGAGTTACACAACTGAACAGTCTCCTTTCTACTTTCCCTCCATACCCCAGGTACCTCCAAACCAATTTTACTTCCACCTATTCAGATGACAGCATGGCCTAGTGGATAGAGCACAGGCCCGGGAGTCAGAAGGTTCAAATCTCTGCTCTGCCGCAGGTCTGCCGTGTGACCTTGAGCAAGTCACTTCACTGGGCCTCAGTTCTCTCATCCGTAAACGGGGTTTAAGAGTGAGATTCCACGTGGGACAGGGACGGTGTTCAATCGATGAGCTTGTAGCTACCCTGGCTTAGGCAGTGCTCGCACAGTAACGCGTTTAACAAATACCATCATTGTTTGGGGCAAATATAAATAGCTGCATCCCATTTGGACGAGACGGATTGCGTGTTTCTCCGGATCTGGGCTTTCGCAGGGGTGGATGCAAAGAGCGAACTCCTCAGTTGTAGGTTAGATTTCAATGCAAACTTCATGAAAGCTGGGGTGGCTCCCTCTCTTTATCTTCCCTAGCTATGCTTTCCAGAAACAAGATTCATTTCTGTTTCCATTAAAGTCCCGATAAGCTCTTTTAAGCTTTTTGAAATAATCACTTTAGATACTTTTTAATGACCGTGACTTACAATTATAGTTCTAGCCCTGGGTGGCAGGATTAGAGTTGTTAAGAGAGCGGGGGTTTTCTTACCCATCGTTTCGCCTTCCCCAACTGGTTCACTTCTTCCCAGCTGCTAGGAAGCTGATGAGTCAGTATTGACCTGAGATTCCATCCACCTTGGTGGAATTTTCTCCAATGGATCAGAATTCCTGGTCACTAATAATATGTTGGTATTGGTTAAGCGCTTACATATGCAGAGCAATGTTTAAGCGCTGGGGTAGATAAGGGTCATCAGGTCGTCCCACGTGAGGCTCACAGTTAATCCCATTTTTACAGATGAGGTAACTGAGGCCCAGAGAAGTGACTTGCCACAGTCACACAGCTGCCAGTGAGAGGTGGGATTCGAACCCATGAATCTGATCCCGAGCCCGGCTACGCTTTAGATAGCAAAAATAGGTTTGATTTCCAAAATATGAATAAACTCCATTAGCAATAGCTAATTACCTCAATTAGCAAGTGCTAACTGAAGGGTGACTAGAGATGGTTCATGGGGCTGGCACAAGGCATATGTGGACCTGGGTTCTAATCCAGCTCTGCCACTTGCCTCCTTTATGACCTTGGGCAGTCACTTCACTTTCTGAGCCTCAGTTACCTCACGTGGACAATGGGGATGGAGACTGTGAGCACCATGTGGGACCAGGGACAGTGTCCAACCTGATGAACCTGTACCTATCCCAGCGTTAGAACAGTGCTGGGCACATAGAAGGTGCTTAATGGAATTGTTATATGTCCTGGCGATGAGTCGCAGCTGGTGTAGTGTGAGTTGGCGAGCCAGTGAAGGGTTGGGGAGACTCTTAGTCTCTCTAATCAGTTAAGCCAGGGGGATGTAATCCATCGGTCATTCAGTCTACTTATTGAACACTTACTGTGCGCAGGTCACTGTATAAGCACGTGGGTGAGTACAATCTAACAGGGTTGGTGGATATGTTTCTACCCACGACGGTCTAACAATCTAGAGGTAATGACATCGCTTGTCATTTGGGGGGGATCTCTCAGAATCCATTAGCCCCAGGTCAAAGGAGGTGTTAACGTGGCTTAATTGGGAACCCAGACTGCCAGAAATAGCGTGGCCTAGTGGCTAGAGCATGGGCCTGTGAGTCAGAAGTCATGGGTTCTAATTCTGATTCACCACTTGTTTGCTGTGAGATCTTGGGAAGACACTTCACTTCTCTGGGCTCAGTTCTCTCATCTGTAAACTGGGGAATTGAGACTGTGAGCCCCATATGGGACAGGGGCTGTGTTCATCCTGATTTGTCTGTATCCACCACAGCTTAAATAGCCATTACTGTTGCTCATCACTGTTTTTTTCAACTGTCTACAGTCTGGCCTCCGTCCAGAATTCTCTATGGGGAAACAGTAAGAAGAAAATTCAGGGACACGCCACCCGTTCCTTGTGTAAGTCGTGCTTTACAGCTGTTCATTTCAACTCAAGGCCATGAATCTCCCGACATGCTCCCTGTAGCCAGAATCGCCGCTAGAAACGAGCCAAAGAAGGAGAGCCGAGACCAATTCAAGGCAAATAATTTGTTCTTCGTCTGAAACGATCTCTCTCTCGGCTACGTTTGCCTCCCCCTCGCCCCGGGTCCGGAATTGGAAGCATTCTTCACACTGCCTGAAATCCTTTGACGGTGCCTGCGGGGCTCCACGTTTGATGTTTTCTCTGCCGGCACGTCGGCGCAAGCTGACCAGACGGAATACGCCCGCCATGACCGGCGGCCCCGAGAGACCTGTGGGGAAGCAGCAGTGGCATCTCCCATAGGGCTGGTGGAGGACAGAGAACTGCTATGAATCCAGTAGCCTCAATCTCAGTCAATCAAACCCAGAGCGCTGGAGAAAATCGGTGGCTTCCCAGGATTACTCACTCATGGACACTCCCTGCTTCCAGATCAACTATCAGATTACCACAGATAGTACTCAAGGTGGCTTAATAATACTGATAGTAATAGGAATGATAATTGTAGTACTTGTTAAGCACTCAAATATGCCAGGCACTATGCTAGACACTGGGTCGGTACAAGATAATCCGGGTGGACGCAGTCCCCATCTCGCATAGGGGTCACAGTTTAAAACCTTTTACCAATAAGTGAGACAAAAGTGGAATGATTTACCCAAGATCACACAGCAGACAAGAGGCAGAGCTGGGATCGTACACCTGGTGAAACATATTCACCTTCTTCCCGAAGGTTTTGGGAAGCCGCTTGCCTTCGGATAGTACTTAAGGTTACTTAACATCGTACGATCCAGCTCTGCCTCTTGTCTGCTTACTTAACATCTCCTGAGACGGATACTCTTTCTTCATATAGGTTTTGGGAAGTTGATTGCCTTCTAAATCTCCTAGATAACATTTACCGTTACAGAGTGTGGCCATTCACAAAATGGTACTTTAAAGGCCTTAGGGGACTCTCTGCTCGATCATCTTTTTAAGCACTTCCTCTGGGCAGAGCACTGTACTAAATGTTTAGAGAGCGCAACAGAGTTAGTAGAGAGGCACGACTACTTGACAGAGCAGTCTTAGGATACGCAAGGACCGGGTTTTTGTCACGAGCCCCCAGTTCGTAAACCAGGACCTTCCTGAACCAGGGAACCTCAGTAACACATAGAAGTCAAAATCTGTTCACTAAGATTACTGTGAAAAGTTTTTTTTTTAACTTCATTTTACCAAATGCAAGAGAGTAACGCTACATACACTCACTCACTACCAAGGGTCCAATACCACTCTGTGGTCATAGGAGCCCCTTCTGTCAGTGCTTCTTCTTTGGATCCAACTGCTGCTGCTGCCTTCTACCGCACCACTGCTTGCTTCTCTCTATATCTCAGCACGCCCGTGCTGCTTGTCTGCCTGCTTCCACTTACCCTCCCTTGCTGCTTCTGCATGTATCCCCCTCTGATTCCAAACAAGTGCCTTTTCTCTGCCTTCGGCGTGACAGCTGGGGCTCTACTTGACAGTCGTTGATTGGCCAGGCCTGTTATTCGGGGGGAACAGGGAGAGAAAGCCTCACTCCTCCATGCTCCACCCCACCCCGCCACAGGCCAGCAATCACCTGTTTCAGGTAGAGCCCATCGGTGAGCTCCAAAATCTCTATCTTGTTGTCGTTCATGGGATCATAGACAGTCCTTAAGAAGGCAGGTTGCTGTAGGCACACTACAGGTCCCGTTCTGCAACTTGTCTGCTGTGTGAGCTCGGGCGGTCTCCTAATCGCTCTCAGTTACCTCATCTGTAAAATGGGATTAAGACTGCGAGCCCAAGGTTTTAACCACCGAGTTTTAATCCCGGCTTTGACACCTGTCTCTGTGTGACCGTGGGCAAATCACTTCACTTCTTGGGCCTCAGTGACTCATCTGTAAAATGGGGATTGAGATTGTGAGCCCCATGTGGGCAGGGACTGTGTCAGCCAATTTGCTTGTACCCACCCCAAGTTTTAGTACGTGCCTGGCACTCAATAAGTGCTTAACAAAGCACAAGTATATTATGTGGGACCTGGACTCTGTCCAAGCTGATTGAATTACCCCAGTGCTTAGTACAGTGCCTGGCACATAGTAAGCACTTAACAAATATCATTAAGGAAAGAAAAAAGTGGACACAACCTCTGCCCTCAAGGAAATTACACTCTAGCAGGGGAGAGATAAGAAATAATTTCCAGGTAGGCGGAAATAACAGAGTTTAAAGATAGAGAAGCAGTGTTGCTCAGTGGAAAGAGCACGGGTTTGGGAGTCAGAGGTCATGAGTTCAAATCCCAGCTCTGCCACTTGTCAGTTGTGTGACTGTGGGCAAGTCACTTAACTTCTCTGTGCCTCAGTTACCTCAACTGTAAAATGGGGATAAAGACTGTGAGCCTCACGTGGGACAACCTGATTACCTGTAAATCTACCCCAGTGCTTGGAACAGTGCTCTGCACATAGTAAGCGCTTAACAAATACAACATTATATGACGTAAGAGCTAAGGATAAGGTGGGTCTCTAAGTGCCTAGGGGGTAGGGACTCAAGCGTATAGGCGATTGGAGGGTAGCATATAGGCAAAGGAGAGTTACTTTTTGGGTTTTTGAAAAATCTCACGTATTCCCATTTAACCCCACAAGACAATCATACAGTTCAAGCAGCGTTTTCTGGGAGAAGACCAACAGCATCAATCGATCTATTTTTTTGAGCGCTTGCTTTGCGTAGAGCACTGTACTAAGTGCTTGGGAGAGTGCAATAGAACAGAATAGAATGAGCTTACACTCTAGAGGGGGAGACAGATATTAATATGAATAAATAATTTATATATATTTTAAAGATATGTACCTAAATGCTGCAGGATTTGGGGTGGAGAGAATATCAAAATATCAACGTAAAGAAACCACATAGCTCAGAAGGTAGAGCACAGGCCTGGGAGTCAGAAGGGCCGGGTTCTAATCCTAGCTCCGCCTTGTGCCCGCTATGTGACGTTGGGAAGTAACTTCACATCTCGCTGCCTCAGTTACCTCACCTGCAAAATGGGGATGGATACCGCAAGGCCCAGGTGAGACATGGACCGAATCCCATCTGATTAGCTGGTATCTACCCCAGCACTTAGAACAGCGTCTGGTACATAGTCGCGTTAACAGAGACCATCAAAGGTAAAACAAAAATGGAGGCAGAGTTGGGGTTCCACAGTAGGGCTCGGGCAGAGGGACCTCTTATTCAATGGAGGGACGAGAGAGAAGTTAAAGTCAATGCTTCTCCCATTCAAACCGCTGCAAAAGGCTTTCAGCTCTGTAAAGAGGAATCTCCCCTCTGAGTCGTCTTCTCCACGTGACAATTAGCAGCACGAGACAAATCTTAACCCAGCTCCTGCAGAAAGGCTAACCAATCAATACATTTCTATAATCTCCACTTGGAATTGAGCAGAAGCCCCTAGGAGGTTTCTATCAGGATAATCACAGACCACTCCGCTAGAGGAGGAGACAAAGCAATGTGACACACGCACACACCCTCTTTTAGATGAAAAGGAACTCCAAGATCACCAAATTTGGGATTTAGATTGCAATACCACATACTCATAACTGTGGTATTTGTTAATCTCTTACTATGTGTCTGACTTGGCATTAGCTGGGGTGGGTACAGCTAATTCGGTTGGATGCAGTCCATGTCCCACGAGGGCTCACATTCTCAATCCCCATTTCTCAGAAGAGATAGCTGAGACAGGATGTCAAATCACTTGCCCAAGGTCACACAGCAGACAAGTGGCGGAGTCGGAATTGAATCCAGGTCCTTCTGACTCCCAGGTCTGTGCTCTATCCACTAGGCAACATTGCTTTCCTGAAACGCTTGGGCGCTACCCACCAGGAATAAGCTTAGCCTTAGGTTCCCTGACGTGGTCGAAGTGGGACTTGGTTTCAAAGATTTTCTCCCTCTCCTGCCCTGCCCATCACGCCATAATCATGTTGGTATTTTGTTAAGCGCTTACTATGTGCAGAGCACTGTTCTAAGCGCTGGGTAGATACAGGGTAATCAGGTTGTCCCACGTGGGGCTCACAGCTCCATCCCATTTGACAGATGAGGTAACTGAGGCCCAGATAAGTTAAGTGACTCGCCCACAGTCACACAGCTGAGAAGTGGCAGAGTCGGGATTCAACCCGTGAGCTCCGACTCCCAAGCCCGGGTTCTTTCCACTGAGACTGGAATTGGCTAACTTCTTATCTCACCCCCTCTAATATTGCTAACTCTTCTGCTTCCTTTAGCCCTGAAGCCTGGGTCTATTGGCAGAACTAAAAAAATCATGAATGTAATTAAACCTAACTCTATAGTGTTTGCTTTTTTTCAATGGTATTAGTTAAATGCTTTCTATGTGCAAGGCACCGTTCTAAGTGATGGAGAGATACAAGCTTGGACACAATCCATTTACCACGCAGGGCTTACAGTCTTCATCCCCATTTTACAGATGCGGTAACTGAGGCCCAGAGAAGTTTAGTGACTTACCCTTGGTCATACAGCAATCAAGTGGTGTAGTCGGGATTAGAACCCAGGTCCTTATGACGCCCGGGCCCGAGCGCTATGCGCTAGGCCATGCTGAATATTTTAAAATGCTAAACTTTCCACTAAAATTTAAAAAAAGATGACGGTATCCCTGGCAAATTAGGATGTTGAACTCATATTCGTTTCACTGGGTTGTTTCAATAGTTGCTATCCACTAAAGGAGTTGAAGAACGAGTTTGGTATTTTTTAAACTCAGTGGTACTTGAATTCAAGAATGAAGCACGTCAGATGCATTAGAAGTGCTTTCTAGTGTTTCATTTGCTTTACCAAGTAGGTATGATTTTCTTGGAAATGGTTCAGTTCAGTTTGGCACGGCACATCATTCTTATGGATCCTATAATGGAATTTCATAGCGGGGCAGATCCTCAAGGCAGTGAGAGAGAAACTCAAAGCGAGGTGAATGGCACTGAACAATGGGACTATGATGGTTTAAATGCAATTGTTCAGTAGCAATTAAGAAGCTCGTTGAAAGGCACCATTGGCTCATGCCTGGGTTGGGAGTAGGCTTATGAGCAGGAAGAGAAGCAGCACGGCCTAGTGGATAAAAGCGTGGGCTTGGAAGTCAGAAGGTTCAGAAGGTCATGGGTTCTAATCCTGTTCCCACCATTGTCTGCTGCGCGACGTCGAGCAAGTCACTTCACTTCTCTGCGCCTCCGTTCCCTCGTCTGTAAAATGGGATTAAGACTGTGAGCTCCGTGTGGAGCAGGGACTGTGTCCAACCCTATTATCTTGTATCTACCCCAGTGCTTAAACAATGCCTGGCACATAGTTAGAGCTTAACGAACACCATAATGAACAAATTCATAGTTTTATGAGCGGGATCGATCGCCTGCTGCATGGGAAGCACTGAAAAAATAATAACAGTGATAGTAACTGTGGTATTTGTAAAGCACTTACTAGGTGTTAAACACTGCACTAAGTGCTAGGGTGGTAGAGTGGTTAGTACAGGTCAAACACAGTCCCTTTCCCACTTGGGGCTTACAGTCCAAGTAGAAGAAAAAGGGATATTTCAACCCAGTGCTTCTAGGCACTAGGCAACATTTCATCGTCCAGGAGATGTGGATGGAGAGATAATTGATAATTATCTAGATAATTGAAATCCACAAATAATTGAAAAGTTTTGATTGACTTGTAGTGGCTTGCCTGCCATGGTTTCTCTGAGTTTCAGCGGCCTTTATTGTCTCTGCCTTTTCCCTTTGACGGAGGTGAGTACGAGCAGTGGAATGGGCCAGAGCCCAAAAAGCAGAGGACAAAAGGACATGAATAGTCGGAAAACTGGATTTTTGGCTCCCGAATGAACAAGCATTGTTAGATTAAACGGGCTTAAACAAGACTTTGTGGGAACATCAAGTTCTCCCTGTGGCTTAGGAAAGCAGAGTAGTTTCACTTTCTTTACATATGATTTTTCTCTCTTACGACTCTGCGCTGTAATTACAATTCAAAGGCTGTTTCTATCCTCTCATGGGTCACTAAGTCGGGGCTCATAACCTTGTGAATGAGGGACCTTGAGATTTAGGGTTAGGTCTCTCTCCATCTCTCCTTGAGAAGCCATGGCCTAGGGAAGAGACCTGGGCTGGAGAGTCAGAAGGACCTGGGTTCTAAGCATGACTCTGTCGATTCTATTTTGTGGGTGACCTCGGTCAAGTCACTTAACTTCCCTGTGCCACAATTTCCTCAACTGTAAATAATATAATAATAGTGGCATTTGTTAAATGTTTACTATGTGCTCTTGGGCATCTGCTTCACTTCTCTGTGCCTTGGTTTCCTCCACTGTAAAGTAACCTCTGTGATCACTTCTCTGTGCTCTGTTACCTCATCTGTAAAATGGGCATTAAGTGTTGTAATCACTTCCTCCAAGAGATCATCCAAACTAAGCCCCCTTTTCCTCAGCTCCCCCACCCCTCCGCCTCCCCGCGACTCACTCCCTTTGCTCTAACCTCTCTCCCCGCCCCATAGCACTTGTGTATATATGCACATATCTATTATTCTATTTATTTATATCGATGCCTGTTTACTTGTTCTGTTGTGTATATATCTATAAGTCTATTCATTTATATTGATGCTGTGTACTTGTTTGAAGTCTTCTCCCCTTCTAGACTATAAACCCGGTGTGGGCAGGGATTGTCTCTCTTAATTGCTGAATTGTACTTTCCAAACACTTAGTACAGTGCTCTGCACACAGTAAGTGCTTAATAAATCAACTGAATGAATGAATAATTAACTTGTACCTTCCCAGTGGTTAGAACAGTGTTTAACACATAGTAAGCACTTAACAATACATTAATCATTCAATCTTATATCGCAGTTCTGGGACATTACCCTGAGGAGACACACGATTTTGCCTTTTTCTTACTGGGGCACAGAGTGAACAGTGGTATTTGTTAAGCGCTTACTATGTGTCAAGCACTGTTCTAAGCACTGGGGTTGGCTAAATTGCTTCTTTTTCTCCAGCCCTGCAAACTAGCACCAATTCTCTGATAGTCTCACAGGGAGGGGGTGGCCAGACAGACAAAAGGAAACCAACGTTTCACTTGTCTCTTCTGGAGTCCACGTGTCTTTGACATTCGCTGTGGGCAGGGAGAGCGTCTACCAACTCTGTTGCATTGTACTCCCCAGGTGCTTAGTACAGTGCTCTGGCTGCAGGAAGCACTCAATAATACCATTGCTACTGACATTGCCCATGATTGACCTTCGTCTCCAGCCCGGTACTGGAGTAGATAAGGTAGACAGGCTGAATACAGACAATCTCCCACATGGGGCTGTGTAAGTGGGAGGGAGAACAAGCATTGAATCCTCATTTTACAGTTGAGAAAAGCGAGGCAGGGAAAAGTTAAGTGCTTGCCCAGGTCACACAGCAGGCAAAGTGGCGGAGTCAGAATTAGAACCCAGGTCTTCCGATTCCCAGCCCTGTGCTCTTTCCTCAAGGCCACGTAGTTTCAAAATCAGTTCCTCCTCCTGCTCCTCCAACTCTTCCCAATAAAAACATTTGCACCCACTCTTCTTCACCCGATGACCATCACTTTCAACAACTCACTCTCCAATGGCTCCTTCGCCTTTACTTTCAAACTCCTCTGCACCCAAGTGCTACAGGTACGTTTCAAATGTTCTGAAAGACTCAATGATTAGAGGAATATCTAAAACATTAAATGCACACATAAAGAACCGTTCAGTCATTTTTTTTAATATTAGTCACTTGGCATTAATTGGTTCATTTGTTTGGTAATCTATAAGCCATTGAGGAATTTTTGCACTTCCTCTCTCTCTTCCATTAGTGTAAATGTGAACAAGCCACAGGCTATACCCATAATCTACTCTACAAAGGAACATGTCCATAGAAGTGCACCTTAATCTAAACTCTGTGAGCCAGTGTTTTTTTCTGGGAAATTGAAGTATCCTCCCATTTTTGTTTAGAATCCTTTGTCCTTGTATACATGGTGATCTGTGGAAAGAGGAGCTTTTATTAAGTCTATTTTTCAAAGCCTTTTTAGGCCTTTTCAGTGATTTGGTCTCTTATTTAAACATACGGTTCAGTTTAGCTGTTGGCAAAAGCCGGGCTTGGGAGTCAGAGGACATGGGTTCTTTTCCCGTTGCTACTTGCCTGCTGTGTGAAGTTGGGCAAGCCGTTAAATTTCTCTGTGACTCAGTTACCTCATCGTAAAAATGAGGATTTAGACTGTAATCCCCACGTGGGACAACCTGATTAACTTTTATCTACCCAGGTGCTTAACCAATGCTTGGCATCTATTTATTATTTGATGCTATTGATGCTGCCTACTTGTTTTGTTTCATTGTGTCTCCCCCTTCTAGACTCTGAGCTGTTGGATAGGGATTGTCTCTATCCGTTGCCAAATTATACTTTCCAAGTGCTTAGTACAGTGCTCTGCACCAGTAAGTGCTCAATAAATATGATGGAATGAATGAACATAGTAAGCACTTAATAATATGATGATTATTTGTTATTATAGCAGTTTCACCCCAATTCCTTAATTTAGGATGCTATTAACAAAGTTAGTTATGTACTCCTAGAACTGACAAAAATAATTTTGTTTTGTAAATTGGCATCTGTTACATACTTACTATGTGCCAGGTAGGTACCAAGTACCTGGATTAGCTATGAGATAGTCGGGTAGGTAGGGCACAATCCATGTCCCACATGGGGCTCGCAGTCTTAATCCTCATTTTACAGATGAGGTAACTGAGGCACAGAGAAATAAGCGACTTACTCAAGGTCACACAGCAGACAAGAGGCAGAGCCAAGATTAGAACCTGGATCTTCTAATTCCAGGCCCAGGCTCTGTCCTGAGCCATTGCTTCTCTCCTAAGTTTGCATTAGGAGTAACAAGAAATGACCTCACGAAGTGTTTGGAATCTTTTAAATGTGACATCTGATTAAGGAATGATGGATGGATGGAGCCATTGCAGGGGAGTGGTATTTCATATGAAAACTAGTTAGTTGGCAGATAGAAATGTGTCCCTATTTTTTGGTTAGCTTCATATCATTTTCAGGTTTGAGCAGTCAACATGTCTAGCTAATTTGAGAAGAAGAGTAGCATGTTTTTGGTATTTCAAGTCAGTTTTTGCTTGAATGGGATGTAAGCATCTTGTGGCAAGAAAGCATGTCGCTAAAAAGTTTTAGAAGTAGAAACGTGATTGAAGCCAGAATATCTCCGGCCTTCTTTCGGGAAGACTGCATTTGTGTTAAGAATGACTGTGAAAAGATCTTCTTTGACTATTTTGTTCCCTGGAAATACCACAGAACAGAAGGGTTTTTGAAACTGACATTGCACAATGCCAGGACGCACGGCAATGTAAGATGGAGAAGGTTAAAAAAATGTTTTAATGGACCTACCGACGTGGTGACAAGACCTTTTATAAATTTCACCTGTAAATTGGAAAGACCTCCAGGAGGTCCCTTATTGATGACGATACAGAATGAATCTTTAATAACTAATTCTCAAACTGTAATTTTCGTCACTGCAAATACACCGGTGAAATCAATTTTATAGTTTTTGTTTGCCTTCCTCGGGAAGTCTGGCAGAGTTCGAGTGGTTAAAGAGATTTCTGAAATGTCGATGTTATTTTATTTAAGTGGGGGAACGACAACGAGAGGGAGGCGAGAACACTGTGGCGGTTTCTTGATCGGTGAAGTGATCTTCTAAGGAGCTAATGAATTGGAACTGAGCATGCTGCAAGGACAGTTGGAGACGCCAATGGTGCAAAAGTACAGATAAAATCAACATCCAGATATTGAACAGGTTTATTGTACTTGTGTCCAATTCTTCTTCTTCCAACCCTCTTCTTGAGCCTCTCTGCAAAGCTTCCTCCACCTACACTCCACTGAAACTGCTCTTTCCATTCTGCTCTTTCCATTCATTCATATTTAATGAACACTTACTGTGTGCAGAGCACTGTACCAAGTGCTTGAAAGTGCAGTTCGGAAAGATAGAGACAATCCGTACCCAACAATGAGCTCACAATCAAGAAGGGGGTGACAGACAACAAAAGAAAGCAGTAGACAGGCATCAATAGCATCAAAATATATAAATAGAATTATAGATAAACTCAGAGCTGCCACTTTCCAAAGCATTTACACTTCCTCTATAATTTGAATACATTCTACTCCCATCTCTCCTTAACCTCTTAAATAATAATGATAATGATGGTATGTGTTAAGTGCTTAGTATGTCTTAAGTACCTTTCTAAGCCCCGGTGTAGTACGAGTTATTAGGTTGACAGTCCCTGTCCTCCACAGGGCTCAGTCTTAATCCCCATTGTATAGATGAGGGAATGAGGCAGAGAGTAGGTAAATTGACTTG
Organism: Ornithorhynchus anatinus; assembly: GCF_004115215.2. NCBI lineage: Eukaryota > Metazoa > Chordata > Mammalia > Monotremata > Ornithorhynchidae > Ornithorhynchus > Ornithorhynchus anatinus. The sequence goes on along the minus strand of NC_041739.1, from coordinate 6,598,472 downwards.
CCAGGTCGCACAGCGGACGAGTGGCAGAGGAGGGATTGAACCAGTCCTTCTGATTCTCAGGCCTGCTGCTTTCTTGCTGAAACTCTCTTCTCCTGGAAAACATATTCACCACGGTCAAAGTCACTCGTCGCTCATCTCTCTGGCTCTTCTGGTTTTTTCACAGCTCTTCCTCATCTCCACCTCTAACTTGGTGTCTCTCAGAAATTGGGTTCTTCTATCTAACTTGTACTCATCCCTCGGTGGTTTCATCCTCTCTCATGGCTTTGAGTCTACTTCTAGGCGGATGATTCCAAGGCTACTTCAGTAGCCCAATCTCTTCTATACGGCAATATCATTTTTTTTTAATGGTTTTGTATAAAGCGCTTACTCTGTCAGCCCTGTTCAAAGCGCTGGGTTAGATAAGAGCTATCCGATTGACCTATCCACTGGGGTCCGGTTTTCATGCCCATTCAAGATAGGCAGCTAAGGCACAAAGAAGAGAAGTGATTTCTCTAGGTCACTTAGCGATGAGTGGAGGAGAGAGGATTAGAACCTAGGTCCTTCTGCTCCAAGGCCAGGCCTATCCACTAGGCACCCTGCTTCTCCTTGTTCCAGGACATCTCTATATGGATTCATTTATTAAGCTAGTATATATTGGCGCTTACTATGTGGCGAGACTGTACTAAGCGTTGAATGTACAAATCGGCAACAGATAGAGATGGTCCTTCCATTGACGGGCTCACAGTCTAATCGGGGGGACGGAAGCGAAACAATAGCAATAAATAGATCAAGGGGATGTACATCTTATTAAAACAATAGCAGTGTCCAACCGGCACCTCAGCTCATGTGTCTAACAACTCAACTCTCATCTTCCCCTCCCAAACCCTCTTCCTCCTCCAAACTTTCCCATTACTGTTGACAACATGACAGTTGTCCTGTTGCTCCAGACGGAGATTTTGACAATTTCTTGATCTCTATCCTTTCAATCTCATATTTAGTCAGTCAATTGTATTTTTTTTTCAATTGTATTTGTTGCGCTTATTATGCATCAGACACTGTTTAAGCACAGGGGTAGGTACAAGTAATTTAGGTCAGACACGTCTGCCTCGCATGGGTTCATAGTCTAAGTAAAGGGAGAACAGATATTGAATCCATTTACAGTTGTGGGAATGAGCCAGAGAAGTTAAATGATTGCAGGACTACTGCCAACTGGAAGATCTGGATTTGAAACCGGGATCTCTGACACCAGGCTTGTGTTCTTTCAATAGGCCATGCTGCTTTTTTCTACAATATCACCTGATCCACTTCTTCTTTGCCATCTTCTTGCTAATCAGCGTGACTCAGTGGGAAGAGATGGGCTTGGGAGCCAGAGGTCATGGTTTCGAATCCGGCTCTGCACTTGTCAGCTGTGTGACTGTGGCGAAGTCATTCCTTCTCTGGGCCTCAGTTCCTTCATACGTAAAATGGGGATGAAGATGTGAGCTCACGTGGGACATGATGACGCATTCCAGCGTTAGAACGTGTGCTTGCACATAGTAAGCGCTTACAAATACCAACATTATTTTAATCCAAGCACTTGTGATAGTTTAACATGACAAATATCAGCCCCTTACTGACTCCCTGCCCCAAACCTCACTGTATTGCAGTCCATTATCACTCTACTGTTCGATTGCTTTTCTAAAGCATGTTTTTTCCTATATTCTCCATTTCTAAAACCTCCCAATGGAGGCCACTCCTCTCTGAAGCAAAACTCCTCATCATGATCGGATATCCTTGAGATAGTTGGGGCTAGCATAGCCTGGAGAGTCTGAACATCTGAATCATGTAAGCGAATCTAAGGAACTGGATAGGACAAGGTCCAAACATCATAATTCATGTGACTATCCATGGAAATAAGTAGGAAATTATATTTGTTGCAAGGGGGTGCAAATGAGATGTAAGGGGGACCGAAACTTTCCAAAACATCCTTTCTATGGGTAAATGCGATAACTTGTAATTAAAGGGAAGGTGTCCTGCTAATTCTGTTGTATTGTATCTCCAAGCACTTAGTACGGTGTAGTTTCCACAGTCAGTGTTTATAAATACGACTGTCTGAATGATTGTAAGCAACTCTAAGTGAAGGAATGAATTATCCTATACAAGGTCTTAGGTTTCTGTGACTGTTCTTGCCATGAAATTGAATATTACACAGAACATGAGCATTTTCAGCAAAAAGTGATTTTCTAAATAATAATGTATCTAGAATGAAATGCTTTTACTGAATAAGGACATGCTTGCCTGGAATATAAATTAAGATTCTGGTTAGACATGCTACCTGAATCTTAATTCATTCTGGTACATGGGTTTTTCAACTTTTCAATATTTCAAATTAAGAGTGAAAGATTCTTAGTAGATTAGACCACTGATAAATAATCCTAATTAAAGGAAAACCTAATATTGCGTTTTCACACGATATTTTTTTATTTTATAGGGGGAGTCATATTTTCTGACGATATTTATCCTCTGGAAATAAATTAGGTAATTCCAGATTCTCAATCATGTTCATGTGGGCAGGGAATGTTTTATTGTTGTGTTGTACTCTCCAAGTACCTGTACAGTGCCCTTCACCAAGTAAGGGTCAATAAATATGACCGATCGATCGTCATCGACATATTTATTGAGCACTACTGTTTGTAGAGCGGTGTACAGGCATTTGGGAACTACAATAAAAGCAGAAGATACCATCCCTACTTGTAGGGATGGTGTATCTAAGGATGGTACTGGTTCTACTATCTCTCCCAGCGCTTAAGAGCACTTAGTAAGTGCTTAAACAAAATGCCGTTATTAAATGAGACAACCTGATCACCTTGTATCCCTCCCAGTGCTTAGAAGAGTGCTCGGCACCTAGTAAGTGCTTAAATTTTAAAATGTTTAAGTTACAGTCAAACTATTTCAGGCATGCGGTGTTTAAAATTTATGTTTATGCAAGATTCAGAACTGTGGCATTCATTTGGGTCTCTTGGTTTCCAATTTAACACACTGATGCAATCATTTACAAAATATCATCCTAATAGCATGGCAGAATGAATGCACATTTAATAATTATGGTATTTGTTAAGCGCTTACTATGTACCAAGCACTGTTCTAAGCACTGGGGTAGATACATGGTAATCAGGTTGTCCACATGGGCTCACAGTCTTAATTCCCATTATACAGATGAGGTAACTGAGGCACAGAGAGTGAAGTGGCTGGCCCAAGGTCACAAGTGGCAGAGCCGGGATTTGAACCCACACCTTTGACTCCCAAGCCGGGCTCTTTCCACTGAGCCACACTGTTTCTAATAATCTCACATTAGGTTTATAAATTTCCTGAGAGCAGACAGCATATCTTCTACTTTAACCACGAGGCACTGGATAGTGCTGCTGTTCCATCATACAGCAACACCATTCATTTTCTATCAAGATACAGATGGGTTTGAACATCATGTCCTGTATGTATCAATTATTTTCTTCTTCATTGCTGACAGGTAACGAGAACTGTGCTTATAAATGTCATCCCATGTGGAAAAATATTCTTCACCAGTCAGAAGGTTTTGCTTTTTGCTTCCAGTGCATTCCCTTCTGGCCCCCGTAAAAAGCAGATTTCTCTTTCTCCCAATGGTCAAATTGGACTAAAACTCCCAAGACTTTCCTGAACCAAAGGAGCAGTGTGGCCTAGTGGATAGGGCCAGGCTGCAGTTGAAGGACCTGGGTTCTAATCCTCACCCTGGAACGTTTTATGGATTTGTTAAGTGCTTATTATGTGCCAGGCACTTGTCTGCTGTGTGACCTAGGACAAGTCACAACTTCTCTGAGCTCAGTTACTTATCTGTAAATGGGGATCAAGACTCCTGAACCCCATGTAGGAAATGGACTCTGCCCAGCCTGATTACTTGTATCTACCAAATGCTTAGTACAGTGCCTGGCACATAATAAATAATGCAATACATAAAAAATTAAAAAAAAGTCTAGACCCAGCTCTGTGTCAGAAGTAAAACACTTAGAAATAGATCAGAAATAGGTCAAGTTAAATGTAATGAACACTGAGAAAAAACATTAAACACCACAAAAAACAAGAACAGAGCTTTTCAGAGGAAGTCATAATCCCACTCCAACCTAATTTTATTAGAGTATCATAGTTCACTCAGTCACCTTAGAATATAAGGCAGAATGAAGCAACGTGGTCTAGTAGAGTGCGAGCCTGGGAGTCAGAAGGACCTGGGTTCTAAACACAGCTCTGTCACTTGTCTGCTCTGTGACTTTGGGCAAGTTCATTCATTCATTCAATCATATTTATCGAACGCTTATGAGCATTGTATTACGCGCTTGGGAGTGTAAAATACAGTAATAAACAGACATTTTCCCTGCCCACAATGGGCCTATAACCTGGGCTGGCGGGTGACAGACATGAATATAAATAAATAAAATGACAGATATGTACATGAGTGCTGTGGGGCTGGGAGAGGGGAAGAGCAAAGGGAGCAAGTCAGTGCGACGAAGGGAGTGGGAGAAGAGGAAAAGTGGGGCTTAGTCTGGGAAGGCCTCTGGAAGGAAATGTGCCTTTGATAAGGCTTTGAAGAGCAGGGAGGGTAATTGTCTGTGGGATTTGAGGAGCGATGGCATTCCGGGCCAGAGGCAGGATGTGGGTGAGGGGTCGGTGGTGCGATAGGCGAGATCGAGGCACAGTGAGAAGGTTAACACTGGAGGAGTGGAGGAGCGAAGTGTATGGACGGGGTTGTAGCAGGAGGGAAGCGAGGTGAGGTAGGAAAGAGCAAGATGGTGGACTTCTTTAAAGTCAATGGTGAGGAGATTTTGTTTGATGCAGAGGTGGATGGGCAACCACTGGAGTTTTTGAAGTGTCGTCTACAATGATGGGAAAGTCAGGAGGAGGACAGGGTCTGGGTGGGAAGATAAGCAGCTCTGTTGTGGATATGTTAAGCTTGAGGTGACTAGAGGACATCCAAGTAGAGATATCTTGAGGGCAGGAAGATACAAGACTGGAGAAAGTCATTTTATTTCTCATTTCATTTCACTTCTCTGTGCCTCAGTTACCTCTTCTGTAAAATGGGGATTAAGACTGTGAGCCCCATGTGGAACAGGGACTGTGTCCAACCCCATTTGCTTGTATACACCTCAGCGCTTAGTACATCACTTGGCACATAGTAAGTGCCTAAGAAATACCAGAGTTATATTATCACCATCATTATTGTTATTATTATTAGGCCCTTGTGGGAAGGGAAAATGCCTATCAGCTCTCCTGAATGTAATTTCCAGGGTCTTAGTACAGTGCTCTGCACACAGTATATCCCCAACAAACACCACTTACTGATTGGATTGCTCCCACCAGATTCGGCTAATGAACCGATTTCATATTGTTCCCTGAAGGGAACGGGAGTTCATCAGTTTATCCTGTTACACTGAGGCTCTGAATTAATATTTAAGAAAGAGTAAGACCAGAAGAATGAGCCTTTTAGGAATGCTGTGGACTTTACTTTCGTGTTTTCTAAGGCTGAATGGCAAACCCGTATTATGATGATTCAGTTGTTCGAATCCCCAGAAACTGTCAGTAGAAATGTCCTTGGACGACTTCATCAATGGCCTTAACCCCAGAAGACCTTCTCTTGGAATGAAGAGTGATTTATTTATTCAGTCCAGGCTTTTCCCTGGATTGGACTTTTCACTGCGCTATGCTGTCAGATTTATTTGGTCATGAGAGCTGGTACCCTCTAGGGAAAGTCTGTTTTGACCAACTCCACACGTTGAAGGGTAGAATGTGGACTCAAAAATCATTGCTGCTCTGTTAATATGAGCAACCTCTTTTAATTACACTCTCAATACCCCATAAACATAAAAGTCAGAAGAAGCTTCTGAATAATAACTTTAAATTAGGGGAATGGGAATTCTGGTCATTAGGAAAATTACCTTTAATAACCTTGTTGTGAAGAACAAAACTTTTCATTCATTCATTCATTCAATAGTATTTATTGAGCGCTTACTATGTGCAGAGCACTGTACTAAGCGCTTGGAATGAACAAGTCGGCAACAGACAGAGACGGTCCCTGCCGTTTGACGGGCTTACAGTCTAATCGGGGGAGACGGACAGACAAGAACAGTGGCAATAAATAGAGTCGAGGGGAAGAACGTCTCGTAAAAACGATGGCGACTGAATAGAATCGAGGCGATGTACATTTCATTAACAAAATAAATAGGGTGATGAAAACATATACAGTTGAGCCGACGAGTACAGTGCTGTGGGGATGGGAAGGGAGAGGTGGAGGAGCAGAGGGAAAAGGGGAAAAAGAGGGTTTAGCTGCGGAGAGGTGAAGGGGGGGTGGCAGAGGGAGTAGAGGGAGAAGAGGAGCTCAGTCTGGGAAGGCCTCTCGGAGGAGGTGAGTTTTAAGTAGGGTTTTGAAGAGGGGAAGAGAATCAGTTTGGAGGAGGTGAGGAGGGAGGGCGTCCCGGGACCGCGGGAGGACGTGACCCGGGGTCGACGGCGGGATGGGCGAGACCGAGGGACGGTGAGGAGGTGGGCGGCGGAGGAGGGAGCATGCGGGGTGGGCGGTGGAAAGAGAGAAGGGAGGAGAGGTAGGAAGGGGCGAGGTGATGTACAGCCTCGAAGCCTAGAGTGAGGAGTTTCTGTTTGGAGCGGAGGTCGATAGGCAACCACTGGAGTTGTTTAAGAAGGGGAGTGACACGCCCAGATCGTTTCTGCGGGAAGATGAGCCGGGCGGCGGAGTGAAGAATAGACCGGAGCGGGGCGAGAGAGGAGGAAGGGAGGTCAGAGAGAAGGCCGACACAGTAGTCTAGCCGGGATATAACGAGAGCCCGTAGCAGTAAGGTAGCCGTTTGGGTGGAGAGGAAAGGGCGGATCTTGGCGATATCGTAGAGGTGAAACCGGCAGGTCTCGGTAACGGATAGGATGCGTGGGGTGAACGAGAGAGACGAGTCGAGGATGACATCGAGATCGCGGGCCCGAGAGACGGGAAGGACGGTCGTGCCATCCACGGTGATAGAGAAGTCTGGGAGAGGACCGGGTTTGGGAGGGAAGATGAGGAGCTCAGTCTTGCTCATGTTGAGTTTTAGGTGCGGGCTGACATCCAGGTGGAGATTCCTGAAAAAAGAAATATGTACATCTACGCTTTCCACTAAAGTTTTAGGTAAAACACCATTCAACTACAGCACTCTGTAAAGTAGGGGGGGCTTCCATTTATGACACCGTATTTATTAGGCAGGGAACGTGTCTATCAACTCTATTGTAGTGTACTCTCCCAAGTGCTCAGTACAGTGCTCTGTACATAGTAAGCACTCAAATACCATTGATCGATTGATTGATCGGGGGCAGAGTCTGGGTAGGGTCTTAAACTATTTATAGTGCCTAGTACAGTACTCTGTACACAGTAGGTTATTAGCAAATACTAATAATGGACCTCTCTTCCTCCTGCCTCTCCTTTCTTCGGTCCATACTTCACCCTGCTGTCCAACTCATTTTTCTAACCAATGTTCAGTCCACCTATCCTGACCCCCTCCAAAACCTCCAAAGGTTGCCCATCCACCTTGGTGTGAAACAGAAATGTTTTAGCGTCGACTTTAAGGCACCCAATCAGCTCTCTCCCTCCGACCTAAACCTCGCTGATCTCCTACCGCAACCCAAATCATGCTCTTTGCTCCCCTTCTGCAAACCTTCTCACTGTGCCTCGATCTCATCAGTAATAATGATAAATGATATTTGGTTAAACGCTTATTGTGTTCCAGGCACTGTACTAAGTGCTGGGGTGGATACAAGCCAGCTGTGTGACTGTGGGCAAGTCACTTAACCTCTCTGGGCCTCAGTTACCTCATCTGTAAAATGGGGATTAAGACTGTGAACCCCACGTGGGACAATCTGATTCCCCTGTGTCTACCCCAGGGCTTAGAACAGTGCTCTGCACATAGTAAGCGCTTAACAAATACCAACATTATTATTACAAGCAAATCAGGTTGGACCCAGCCCCATCCCACATGCTCAATCTCATCGATAATAATAACAAATGATATTTTGTTAAGTGTTATTGTGTGCCAGGCACTGAAACTAAGTGCTGGAGTGGATACAAGCAAATCAGGTTGGACCCAACTCCTGTCCCACATGGGTCTCACATTCTGAACCCCCACAGTACAGTGCTTGGCACATAGTAATCACTTAATGAATACCACAGTCATCATCAGTAAATGCTTCCATAGATCTGCATTGTTTCTAGAGGAGCACCATGGCTTAGTGGATAGAGCCTGGGCCTGGGAGTCAGAAGGACCTGGGTTCTAATCCACATACCTGCTATGTGGCATTGGGTAAGTCATTTCTCTTCTCTGTGCCTCATTTACTTCATCTGTAAAATGAAGAAAAGAGTGTGAACCCCATGTGGGACAGGGACTGTGTCCAACCTGATTAACTTGTATCTACCCCAGCGCTTAGCACTGTGCTTGGCTCAGAGGAAGCACTTAACAAGTACCTTTATTATTATTATTATTCTCTCCATTGGCAGAGCAGCTGTAAGCTTTGGCCTAAGAAGAAAGGGACTGAGAGCCTCAGGAGACAGTTTGGCCGCAGAAATTTCTCTGTCAATGGAAATGACCCTTTCATGGCTCTGGGTTTGGTGCCAGATCAAGTGTGTTTCTGTGGCAGGCCTAGAAGCAGTTTCTTACTCAGCGAACTCCGCCCCGAGTCGAAAAATAAATCATAGAGAAATGTCACTGCGGGAAGATTCCACAGCCTCTGTTAGGTCGACTCTTGGATCTTGTACTGCCAACACCTGGGCATTATGAGGATGAATTGCCATCTTCTATTGTCTTATGCTGTCCAGTCGTCTCCAACCATAGGGAAGCCATGGAGCCATCTGTCTCAGAACGTCCCACCTCCATCTGTAATCGTTCTGGTAATGTATCGATAGAATTTTCTGGGTAAAAATCCAGAAGTGGTTTACCATCGCCTCCTTCTGCGCAGTGAACTTGAGTCTCTGCCCTCGACTCTCTCCCATCCCACTCCTGGCCAGCACGGGGGAGTTTTGACTTGTAGCTGCTTGCCTTCCACTCAGTAGCCACTGGTCAAGTTAGGAATGGATTGGGTAGGCCTCTGCTTGACTCTCCCTTCCATATTCGAGACTGATAGAGGACTGGAATCTCTTCAGATGTGACCCTGAGAGGAAGAATTGTCATCAAGACTGGAAAATGGGAAAGTATTCTACAGCCACTGGAAACTGCAGGAAGTAACGCTAGGCTCTGCAAATATCTGAATATACCCAACACTGTATACAACAGGACAAGCCGCACAACAGGATAGGCGTTTTCTAATTGGACAACAGCCTTTGCCCTTTTCTCCAATTGTCTTAGGTGTCAGTGTCAGAAACAGAATTCAGGACTTGCAGAAAACCAGTCTGACCAAGAACGGCTTCGATAACGGTTTTATAGTCTTCCCTATTTTATATGTCTGGGAGCATGGCCAAGTGGCAAGAGAAAGTCCTTAGGCAACAGAGGACGTGGGTTCTAATTTCAGCTCTACCACTTGCATATTCTGTGCCTCAGTTACCTCATCTGTAAAATGGTGATGAAGACTGTGAGCCCTCTGTGGGACAGGAACTGTTTCCAACCTGATTACCTTGTATCTACTCCAGTGTTTGGCACAAAGTAAGCACTTAGATACCATAATCATTATTATTATTTAAGGAGCCATGTAGTCACCACAAAACAATCTAATCCCTCCATTCTATTCAGGAAAAGCAAATGCCTGCATTTACTAAGTGTGAGAAAGGGAAGTATAGTGTCACATGATCACAATATGGTCATCTTTTAAATTAAATATGGTCATCTTTTAAAATTAGATGCAGCTGACTCGGAAGTCATCTCGAAGCCTTTCAGCTTCAATTTGGAAAGAAAAGAAAGTGATCTGTATGACTCGGAATCAGAGCGAGCTGTGCCTTAACCAGGTACTGTAACTGGGAAGATAATGATTTTTGTAGCATTTGGTAAGCACTTACTATGTGCTTGGCACTGTACTAAGCGCTGGGGAAGGCACAAGAAAAATCGGGTTGGACCCAGTCCCTGTTCATTCAATAGTATTTATTGAGCGCTTAGTATGTGCAGAGCACTGTACTAAGCGCTTGGGATGAACAAGTCGGCAACAGATAGAGACAGTCCCTGCCGTTTGACGGGCTTACGGTCTAATCGGGGGAGACGGACAGACGAGAACGATGGCACTAAACAGCGTCAAGGGGAAGAACATCTCGTAAAAACAATGGCAACTAAATAGAATCAAGGCGATGTACAATTCATTAACAAAATAAATAGGGTAACGAAAATATATACACATGGGGCTCAGAGTCTTAATCCCCATTTCAGAGATGAAGGAACTGAGGGCCAGAAAAAGGAAGTGACTTGTCCAAGATTACACAGCAGACAAGTGGAGATCCAGGATTAGAACCCAGGTCCTTTTGATTCCCAGGCCCGTTATCTATCCCTTATGATCTGCTACTTCCAGAGGTAGAGTATGTGGGAGAAATCATTTAGCATACTGGAGAGGGCATGGTTTCACTGAGTTCTACATAATCATGCCAGGACTTGCAAAGCCCATTGGTAAGCATTTTTAAAATGTCAGTTGTAATCATAATCATATTTCTGTGGAAAACTGGCACACTGGGACACTCTCTTGGAGAAGTGTAGGTTCAAGTCTGTCAGCATAGTACATAGTCCCAGAATGCCCTGGGTAAGAAGTAGGTACCTAGTATGCTTCACTTTTGTCGAGAATGTTAAAACATTTTAAGACACCAAGAGTAACAGAAGGTTTGCCCAAGGTATTCTGATCAGGGTATGCGGACAGTCTCCCATTTCAGAACATTTGTATATATTTATAAAATTTCACGGGATAGCCCAGGACTGAACTAGAAAAAAAAAATGAGATGATTTGCCATCTGAATATTATAATATGGTTGGTTATTTTTGACTGACCTTTTAAATATGAAAATGCATGGGAATATACTCTCTCTCTCTCTCCCTCTTTATCTTCTTTCTCTTTCTCCCTTCTCCCACTAGTTTTTCCCACTTCCTGCCCTCCTTCTTCCCGATACATTTTCTTTCAAAAACATTTAACTTCAACGAACTGGTATTTTTTTTTATCACATTCTGCACCTGTTCTGGGGATGCAGAGCACAAGGAAAATGATTATTCTAAAAAATACTTAACAGGAGAAAACAGGCACAACCTCTGTCAAAAAATGACTTACTTCTTTCATTCCTATCCCGGCCTGGACTGTCTTATAAAGGCTTCATAAAGGACTCCGGTCTTGGGCAAAGGCATATTAAGCTATATCTAGCGAACAATACATGTGGCAAAGCCTCACACCACTTGAATTTTATTTTCCAGGCCTCAAATTCCAATAGATATTCACAACTGAGTCACTGGGCTTTTCTAGGCATTCCATAGTGTTTGGATATCTCGTGGTGTCCTGTCACAGAAGATGGATCTACTTTCCAAAATACCTATGCAAATGGGCCTTATAAAACACTGTGACATCAAGTACCTAGATCATTCAGTACATCCAAGTTCATGGATCTGAAATCGACAGTAGGAGAGTTAGAAGTCTATTTTTGGACTTGAGTAACCAGATAATCTGTGTAGAGAACCAGGAAACAGGAAATCCTATCTGTTGAGGAGACCGTGGTCTTCCTCTCACTTCTCTTTCAGTGGGAAATTCATTTTGAGAGGCTTGAAATGTTCCCAGACCAGGTTGGGATATTTGAGGCTTGCAGCGATAGTAAACTCAAACTGAGAGAAAATGAAGCCATACTAGCACCTGCCTGGGAAAAATTCCATGTGCAATTTCCACTCCTGAATGACTTTAGGAGAAAACACACCCTTAGAATGCATGTCTATAATGAAAGAAGAGAAGCAACTTGGCCTAGCAGAAAGAACACGGGTCTGAGAGTCAAAGCGTCTGGGTTCTATTTCCCGCTCCACCTCTTGACTGCTGTAGGGCCTTGGGTGATTCACTTAACTTCTCTGGCTTCGGATAGCTCATCCTTAAAACGGCGCTTAATTGAACTTCAAGCATTTTACGCCTAAGGGGCAAGAAAATGTTTTACTTTACTTTCTCCAGCACTGCAGCTCTCAAACTTGTTAGCTAATAATACCTCTTTCCTTCCATCAGTAGTTCTTAACAAATTCTAAAAACAGTGATTAATTCTCGTGGAACTTGATTGGATGAGGGGGATATTCGCCTTGGTTTTCAGATGAAGAAGCAGGGACAAAGGCATTAAATTTGATGTCGGCAAAGGTCACTGAATTTGGTATGAGAAGAGAGGTCTATCTCTCTCTCAACTGTGAGCTCCTTGTGGGCAGGATATGTGCCACCAACTTTGTTGAATTGTACTCTCCTGAGGGCTTAGTGCTCTGCACTCAGGAAGTGTTCAATAAATATCCCTGATTGATTGATTGACAGAAACAGAAATGATTCAGTGTCATGTTAAACATATATATGCAGTAGCAGTTGAATCGAGAGATCCATTATTTTTATTTAGTCTCTTCTGATCAGGGCATTAAAGACTTTATTAAACCTCTGACTCTGCCTTTGAAAGGGACACATTTAAATGGAACATCTCCTTGATTTTCTAAAGTTATTTCAGCATCAATCAATCAATGGTAGTCATGAATTTACTGCGTGCATAGCACAATACTAAGCATTTGGAAGAAGTAAGTTGTATTACAATACTTTTTGAGCATCTAACTTGTGCAGAGTATCATATTGAGTAAAGTACATCAGAAGCAAAATGGATGGCCCCTTTCCTCAGAAGACTTCCAATCTAATGGAGGAAACAGGCATGGATGGGTATGAATTCATAGATATTGACAGTGACCATTTCATTGCTGCTGCTTTCGGCTTTTTAATTAATCCCTTCTAGACTGTAAGTTCGTTGTGGGCCGGGAATATGTCCGTCTGCTGTTATATTGTTTTCTTCCATGCCCTTAGTTCGGTGCTTTGCACACAATAAGTGCTCAATAAATCCAGGTGAATGAATGATCAGAGAAGGCTTCTCTGAGGAGGTGGGATTTTAGGAAGAGGGCTTGGAAGGTGGGGAAATCTGTGTTCTGGTGGATTTAAAGAGAAGCAGCATGGGGTAGTTCCCTCTCACGGTTGGTATTTGGTATTTGTTAAGCGCTTACTATGTGCAGAGCCCTGTTCTAAGCGCTGGGGTAGACACAGGGGAATCGGGTTGTCCCACATGGGGCTCACAGTCTTCATCCCCATTTTACAGATGAGGTAACTGAGGCCCAGAGAAGTGAAGTGACTTGCCCACGGTCACACAGCTGACAAGTGGCAGAGCCGGGATTCGAACTCATGACCTCTGACTCCAAAGCCCCGGCTCTTTCCACTGAGCCACGCTGCTTCACGGTTGCACAGGGAGAGTTTCCAGTACCTTACCAAGTCTTGGCTATGGGATGGAGAGTCAAGCAGAGGCCTACCCATTCCACTCCTTGCTTGCGCAGTGACTAGCAAGCAGAAGGCCATCTGCTACAACTCAAAACTCATCTCTACTGGGCAGCAGCAGCATGGGAGTCTAGGGCGGAGACTTGAGTTCACTGCGTGGAAGGAGGCGATGGTAAACCGCTTCTGGATTTTGACCAAGAAAACTCTCTGGATCCACTACCAGAATGATGGCAGATGGAGGTGGGGCCTTCTGGGAGAGGGGTGTCCATGGAATCGCTATGGGTCGGAGACGACTGGGCTGCAAAAGACAAGACCAAAAAAAGCACGGCGTAGAGAGTAGAGCGTGAGCATGTAAGTCGTAAGGTCATGGGTTCATTCAAAAGTATTTATTGAGAGCTTACTATGTGCAGAGTACTGTACTAAGCCTTGGAATGTACAATTCGGCAACAGATAGAGACAATCCCTGCCCAAAGACGGGCTCACAGTCTAAACAGGTCCTAATCCTAGTTCTGCCACTTGTCTGCTGTGTGATCTTGGGCAAGTTACTTAACTTCTTCATCTGTAAAATGGGATTGAGACTGTCAGTCCCACATGAAACAGGGACTTGTCCATCCCAAATTGCTTGTATCCACCCCAGAGCTTAGTACAGGGCCTGGAACACAGTAAACAGTTAACGAACACAATTATTATTATTATTACTTAAAGAGGAATTCTAGGTAGGGGGATCAGCTTGAGCAAGGAGATGAAGATAGAAAAATCAAGAGGGAGACTTGGCCGGGAATGAAGGGCTGGAACTTATGAGCAACAGGTGAAGAGATCAAAAAAGAGTATAACCTAATTTATTCACTGGAAATGTGAACTGAAGACAGATTATGTGAATATTTTATATAGTGATTGAGTGAAGCAAACCATGTGATTGACAGATTTGTTTTAGGCTAGAGAGCATCCATAGCCTTGACCTTCACTTTCAAAGATGACAGTGCTAATAATGTTATCTCTGTGTTAAATGTGGCTGAAAAATTCAAATGACAGTTGCACTTTCCTTTCCTCACTGGCATAACTGTGGATCCTGAAGTTTCTCTTAATGGTATGGTTGCAAACTCTGCTCGTACTCTTCATTCTTGGCAAACTCTTAATATAAGACTAATAATACTTGTGGAAGAGAAGCAGTGTGGCCCAGTGGAAAGAGCACGGGCTTGGGAGTCAGAGATAGTGGGTTCTAATCCCGGCTCTGGCACTTGTCGGTTGTGTGATTTTGGGCAAGTCATTTAACTTCTCTGTGCCTCAGTTGCCCCGTCTGTAAAATGGAGATTAAGAATGTGAGCCCCACATGGGACAACCTGGTTACCTTGTATCTCCCCCAGTGCTTAGAACAGTGCGTGGCACATAGTAAGCGCTTAACAAATGCCATCATCATCATCATCATTGTGGTGGTATTTAGGTGCTTACTATGTCCCAGGGGCTGTACTAAGCACTCAGGGGAAAAAAAATGCGATAATCAGATAATCTGGGCCTCAGTTTCTTCATCAGTAAAATGAGGATGAAATACCTGCTCTCTCTCCCTTCATTCAATCATATTTATTGAGCGCTTACTGTGTGCAGAGCACTGGACTAAGCACCAGGGAGAATACAGTAGAACAATAAACGGATACATTCCCTAACCACAAAGACCTTACATTCTCAAGGGGCTGAGATGGACATTAATATAAAGAAATTACAGGTATAATAAATTACAGATGTAATAAATTGCAGTCTCCCTCTTAGACTGTGAACCCTGGCTGGGACAGGGACTATGTCTGACCTGATTGCCTTGTATTCATTCATTCATTCATTCATTCAATTGTATTTATTGAGCGCTTACTGTGTGCAGAGCACTCTACTAAATGTTTGGAATGTACAATTCAGCAACAGATAGAGACAATTCCTGCCCAACAACGGGCTCACAATCTAAAAGACTGTATCTATCCCAGCACTTAGTCCGTAGTAAATTCTAAATGAGTAAGGGAAGCTTCATGGCCTCATGGAAAGAACATGGGCCTGGGAGTCAGAAGGAGCTGGATTCTAATCCTGAACTCTATAACTTTTCAGCTGTGTGACTTTGGGTAAGTCACTTCACTTCTCTGTGCCTCATTTACCTCATCTGTAAAATGGAGATTAAGACTGTGAGTCCTAAGTGAGATTGGGATTGTGTCCAACCCAATTATCATATATAATAATAATAATAATGGTATTTGTTGAGCTCTTAATCGATCCCAGTGCTTAGTAAAGTGACTGGCTCATAGTAAGTGCTTAACAAATACCATTAAAAAAAATACCATGATCATTATAACTAGGGGAACACCTGGCGGGATGAAGGAGGTGTGAAAACCTGTAGTCAGGTGGGCCCAAGCACTTCAACACAATGCTCTGGTGTCCAGAGGCACTGAGACTATAGCTCGTCCCCGCTATCTCTTCCTACTGGACCAAGAAGAGGATAAATCTGTCTTCCCAACTCTTGGAGCACTGTAAAGTTTGGGAATGTTCAAGACATAGGATGACTCTCTGTATGGAGGGGTGAGGAACTTGTGGATTAGCCCTTCCCGACTAATTTTTTCCTTTGGGCACTTGGCATTCACCCCACCCTCAACCCCACAGCACTTACGTCCATATCTGTAATTTACTTATTTAGCTAATGTCTGTGTCCCCCTTTAGACTGCAAGTTCCTTGTGGGCAGGAAATATGTCAACCAACTTGTTGTATTGTGCTCTCCCAAGTGTTTAGTAAAGTGTCCTGCGCACAGTAAGCTCTCAGCAAATGGCAAGATTGATAATTTACCATTATTATTGTATCCTTATTCTTTACTGAATTTACCCATTTAGATCTTTCCCACTGAGTCTCCCTTTTGGATCGTGAGCCTGTCATTGGGTGGGATCATGTCTGATTCTGCTCCTGTCCCTTTCTCCAGATCTGTGTTTAGCAGAAAATATGTAATTATCAAATGCCATAAATGATGATGATCTTCTCGAATCTCTTCCAAGTGCTTAGAACAGTGCTCTGCATTTAGTAAGTGCTCATTAAATACCACTGATTGCTTGGAGAGTACAACAGAGTTGATAATAATAATAATAACATTTAATAATTATGGTATCTGTTAAGCGTTTACTGTGGGCCAAGCACTGGGGTAGATACAAGGTAATCAGGGTGTCCCACGTGGGGCTCACGGTCTTAATCCTTTACGGATGAGGTAACTGAGGCACAGAGAAGCTAAATGGCTTGCCCAAGGTTACAGAGCAGACAAGTGGAGGACCCGGGATCAGAACCCACGTCCTCTGACTCTCAAGCCCAGGCTCTTTCCACTACGTCACACTTCTTCTGGTAGCTGGTAGACATGATCCCAGCCTTCAAGAAGCTTACAGTTTAGTGTAGCACTTAATAAACTGCTCTGAACACAGTAAGCACTCAGTAAATACCACTGACAGATTGATAGCGGATAATAGCTATAAATACGATGCACAGGTGATACCGATAGGCACACAGGAATGATTAATGCACACATAAATAGTCACACCCAAATTGTGATATTCTTCCTGGAAGATGACATGATAGAGAACCTACTACATGTGGAAGAAAGATTGATAACGGATCCCCCGAAAGCACAGTGACAAACTGGAGTTGGATTGCAGGGAAGCAGTCTGGCCTAGCGGAAAGAGCGGATGGGGCCTGGGAGTCAGAGGACCCATCTCCACCACTTACCTGCTTTGTGACCTTGGGTAAGTCATTTAACTTCTCTGTGCCTCAGTTCCCTCATCGGCAAAATGGGGATTCGATAACTGTTCTTCTTCGAACCTAGAGAGGGTGCTCCTAGTAGGACCTGATAATCCTGTATCTACCCCAGGGTGAGGTCAGTGCTTGGCCCACAGTGAGCGCTTAACAAATACCACAATTAAGTATTATCGTCAGAGTGGATTCAATAAGGGAGCTCACGAATCCAAGCTAAACCCAGGGGCGGTACGGGAAAGGACCATCAAGTTATCATTGTGGAGTTAGATGCAGCTCAGGGTTGCAGTTCTCCAAGACAAAAGGTCCAACAAAACCTCCAGGCCTGTGCTAACACCCCCACAATCCCACCCCAGAAAAGGAATGATAAGTATCAAGACTCCCGTGCTATTTAGTAAAATGATTTGTGGACTGGAATGGAAATGTACTTGTCGGAATGGAGTTTTTGCAGTTGATGGCTCCACTTCAGGAAGCCCACAATGGGCTCTAAATGTCAGCCCTGTCAGAGGAGTGATTATTTATTGAATGTGGGCAGAGATAGAGGAGACTTTCCTGCTGGAACAGAAACGGAGCTCTGAATCAAGAAAACAATGTACTGAAGCTACCAATTACACCTGTGAAAAAATATTCTGAAGTCCCTTTACTAAATACTAAGCTAACAATAGAACGTCATATTAGCTTGCCAAGAAATTAATCCAATTCAGTCTATTTTGTTACTCAAATCTGTAACGGTATTAGACTGGGAAGACACACCAATTACCAGTTCACAAAATGACAGATTTATTTCCATAAATAGGGAGTCCATGGACTCATTTGATAGGAATACATTTTCCACCCTTTCAGAAGTTCAACGTAATGGTGGATACTCTCAGGATCCTTTCAAAAGGCCTATAAAGGTCACGTGATGTAGTGGGAACTCAAGTTTATACCTGGCGTTCCAAATCAAACACATAAATATCAGGATTACAGATATCAGTATCAGTACAACTGATCACTTATTAGGGGCAGAATATTGTACTAAACTCTCAGGGAACATACAGAAGTAAAAGATGCAATATTTGTCTTTGAGGCATTTACCATCTAATGGTAGAGATAACAGCCTAGTGATTTTACATTTGCAATCGCATACATTTACAATCGAAACGTTCTACAGTCTGGATGCCTAAATCCATAAGGATCCACTGTTATCAGATATGGGTCCAAATGATGTCACCCTGACTTTGTAGAATGATTTTATTTTTCCAAAGTGCTTTCATGGTTTTTTTAATGGTATTTGTTAAGCCCTTCTATGTTCCAGGCACTGTACTAAGTTCTGAGGTGGATACAAGCTAATCAGGTTGGACACACTCCGTGTCCCTCATGGGGCTCACAGTCTTCACCCCCATTTTACAGATGAGGTAACCGAGAAACAGAGAAGTTAAGTGACTTGCCCAAGGTCACCTAGTAGACAAATGGTGGAATTGGAATTAGAACCCAGGTCCTTCTGACTCCCAGGACTGCGCTCAATCCATTTTCAATCAGTGGTATTTATTGAGTGCTTACTCTGTGTAGAGCTCTGTATTAAGCACTTGGGAATGAATGATAAAGTAGATAGACACAATTCCTGCTTTCAAAGACTCTACAATCTAGTAGCAGAGATAGACTTTTAGAAAAATTAGACGTAGGGAAAGCAACAGAGTATGAGAGTAGGTACACAAGTGCTGTGTGTGTACGTGTGTGTGTGGTTGGGGGGGAATGAATACCAAAGGCTTTTGACTCACATACTTAGGTGATACAGAAGAGAGTGAAAATTAGCCTCCCAAACTGTACAAGGTAGGGACAGGTAAGAATTATTATTCCCACTTTACAGATTAAAATACCATAGCCCACAAAAGTTGTGACCCTTCTAAGATAATAATAATAACAATAATGATAGTATTTGTTAAGCACTTATCATGTTCCAGGCACTGTACTAAGTAATAATGATAATAATAATGATGATAATAATAAATCTGATGGCATTTAAGTGCTTATTATGTTCCAAGCATTGTTTTAAGCACTGGGGAGATACAAGGTAATGAGATACAAGGTAATGAGGTTGTCCCACGTGGGCTCACAGACAATCCCCATTTTACAGATGAGGTAACTGAGGCACAGAGAAGTTAAGTGACTTGCCCAAAGAGACATAGCTGACAAGTGGCGGAGTGGGGATTAGAACCCACAACCTCGGACTCCCAAGCCCTTGTCCTTTCCACTAAGCCATGCTGCTTACTGGGGTGGATACGAGCAAATGTGGTGGGACCTAGTTTCTGTCCCACATGGGGCTCACTGTCCTAATCCCCATTTTACAGATGAGGTAACCGAGAAGTGAAGCGACTTGCCCAGGGTCACACGGTAGACAAGTGGCATAGCCGGAGTTAGAACCCAGCTCCTTCTGACTCTATTCACTTGGCCGCACTGCTTCACAACTAAGGCCAGTTGCAAAGGCAGGGACAAACTCCAAGTTCCCCGATTCCCAGGCCTGGATTCTTTCCATTAGACCGCGCCGTCTCTCATCACTTTCTTCATTCATCTTCTCTTCCTCCAAGTGGGATAGGGTAACCTCTCCTGGGGAAAAGAGGAGCACCTCAGAAGGAAGGCGACCCCGAAAGGTCAAGCTGGTCAGAGCCGGTGGCCAATTCATACTATTCCTCTCACTAAACGTTGGTTTTTCCCCTTGTTTATCTGGACATTTGAAGTAGGCTCATTGTCTGGCTTATCGAGGCAACTGTGGCTTGGTAGATGAGGTCTAAAAGTTACCATGGAAACTGGTTGCAGTATTTTTCTACCATAGGGTTTTGTTACACAGAAGGTTAAGATGGACCTTAAACGTGAGAGGACTTCAATTGGAATATCTTCAGATTTTATGGATTTTTTTTTTTCAATTATAGGTTGTAATGAGCTCTGAGGATTAGCATGGGTGGCCTCAGTTTACATCCTTCCAGTTTAGTTCTGTGCAGTATTGATTGGAAAGGTTTGGAAGCCATTTGAAATGAGGCATCGCCGTGAATGGACTGCTCAGTTCTGCAATAACCCACGACTTCCCCGTGTGTTCAGTCCAGAACGCTCCTAGGAAATTAGAACATTCTTCTGACAACAGGAGTCTGGCTACAATATGACACAGTGGTGGGTGGAACGGTTTCTGAACATAATAATGTTGGTATTAGTTAAGCGCTTACTATGTGCCGAGCACCGTTCTAAGCGCTGGGGTAGACACAGGGGAATCAGGTTGTCCCACGTGGGGCTCACAGTCTTCATCCCCATTTTACAGATGAGGGAAGTGAGGCCCAGAGAAGTTAAGTGACTTGCCCACAGTCACACAGCTGACAGGTGGCAGAGCCGGGATTCGAACCCATGATCTCTGACTCCAAAGCCCGGGCTCTTTCCACTGAGCCACGCTGTGCAACATCATTACAAAATCATCGATACGCTTTACTGAGCGCCTACAATATGCAAAGCACCTTACGGGTGGACTGGGATTGTATTAGAATTTAGTACAGAGCTCTGCACACAGTAAGTGCTCAGCAAATATGATTGCTTGCTGGACACTAGCAAGGAAAAGCAGCGTGGCTCAGTGGAAAGAGCACGGGCTTTGGAGTCAGGGCTCATGAGTTCGAATCCCGGCTCTGCCACTTGTCAGCTGTGTGACTGTGGGCAAGTCACTTAACGTCTCTGTGCCTCAGTTCCCTCATCTGTAAAATGGGGATTAAGACTGTGAGCCCCACGTGGGACGACCTGATTCCCTGTGTCTACCCCAGCGCTTAGAACAGTGCTCTGCACATAGTAAGCGCTTAACAAATACCAACATTATTAAGGAAGACAGAACCAAACTGTAAGTTCAATTCAAGTTTTCCTATCATGAGGTGTCGCATGAATCCAACCCCCGTGTGCTGGGAGATCTGAGAAGCATCAGAACCTAGAAGATAGAGCACAGGCCTGGAGTCCGAAGGACCTGGGTTCTAATACTTCTGGCCTGCTCCGTACCCCTGGGGAAGTATCCTAACCTCTCTGTGCCTCAGTTCCCTCAGCTATAAAATAATACTGTAATAATGTTGGTATTTATTAAGCGCTTACTATGCGCAGAGCACTGTACTAAGCGCTGGGGTAGATACAGGGTAATCAGGTCGTCCCACGTGAGGCTCACAGTCTTAATCCCCATTTTACAGATGAGAAGTTAACAGAGAAGTTAAGTGACTTGCCCACAGTCACACAGCTGAGAAGTGTGAAAGTGAAGTGAAATCGGGCTGCTATAGCTGCCCTCCCAACCTTATAGGTGAACTAGGCCCTCGTTTTCCCTACCTGTCCTCCCATCTGCATTATTATTATCACTGTTAACATTTTTAAGTGCTTACTTTGTGCCAAGCACTGTTTTAAGCACTGGGGTAAATACATGGTAATCAGGTTGTCCCGCATGGGGCTCACACTTGATATTCACCCCACCCTCAGCCCCACACCCCCTAATTATGAGGAATTTCAGCCTCGCCCTCTAGATTGTAGACTTTCTTTAGGCGAGGATCATGTCTGCCAACTCTGTTGTACTGTACTCCCCCAAAGGCTTAGTACAGTGTTCTGCACATGTTAAGCACTCAACAAATACCACTGATTGACCGATTAGATAGCGGAATCCCATATTGGGCAGTGATTGTACCTGATCTGATTTGCTTATATCTGCCCCAGACATAGCATAGTGCTGGGCAGATTTGTCTTGTCTTATGCCATCGAGTCGTCTCCGACCCATAGCGACACCGTGGGCGCATCTCTCCCAGAACGCCCCGCTTTCCAACTACGGTCGTTCCGGTAGCGGATCCAGAGTTTTCTTGGTAAAAATACGGAAGTGGTTTCCCATTTCCGCCTTCCGCGCAGTAAACCTGAGACTCTGATTGACTCTCCCTCCCGTAGCTGAGCCTGGTAGAGCACTGGAAACTCTCCAGGTGCCACCCTGAGAGGGAGCTTGGCAGATAGGAAGTACTTAATCGACACCTGAAATGTCATTACATTAAAATGTGTGGACTAATGCACATATTAGAATATCCTCAGACAAATGGGACCATGTAAAAGGTCATGGTTTACAGGTGACAACGCTTAAGCAGTAAGTGCAGTGCTCAGCACACAGTAAGTGATCAATAGATACCATCTATTAAGCGTTAAATTGCTCATCTGTGAACTGGAAAATTGGTGAAGAGGTTAAAGTTGTTTATAACAGTGGGAAAATTAAATACCATATTTATTCAACTGTCATGAAATGACATATCTTCTAGGCAACAGACCCTAAATTCTCTTTCGACAGAAAGAAGGCTCACGCCCTAGTCATCAGTCAGGACCTCTAAAATATGATCTAGCTTTCTGAGGTGACAGAAATTGTTCCTCGGATATGGTAATAGAGTTTAGACCGATTTGATGCTTTCAGATATATTTTCAATTAAGGCCCTTAAAATGTCCATCTGTGTTGTTTTATTGGGGCAAATTGGTGCCAAATCAATCTTTCAGCATGAACATAGGAATGATGTTCTCTCTTTTGCAAATCACCTGCCCCTAAGAGCGATAGATCAGCTGGTGGTTTGGAGCCCAGGGTAGTAGGAATGGTAATATTTAGTGAGGACCCACTGGGAGCAATGGACTGTACTAAGCACATAAGGAAGTGAAAGAGCAGCATAAGATATTTTCCCAGGCTTCAAGCCATGGTTCAAAATGTCCAATTCTCCAACCTAAACAAATTATGAACAACAGGATTCCAGGTCTATTAAAAACATTGAAAGAATACTATCTGTCATCTTCAAATTTAATACGGAACTCTTTTCCTCTTTTCCTTCTCACTATACCTCGACCTCTTCTATCTCACCAGCTTCCTCTCGGCCACGTCCTCCCGCTGACCTGGAACGCCCTCCCTCTTCATATCCAACGGACAATTACTCTCCTCCCTTACCAAAGCCTTATTAAAGCCAAATCTCCTCCAAGAGCCCTCCTTTCCTCTTCTCCCACTCCCTTCTGCATCACTTTGACTTGCTCCCTTTATTCATCCTCCCTCCCAGCCCCACAGCACTTGTGTACATACCTGTAATTTTATTTATTTATTTATATTGTCTGTCGCCTTCTCTTGACCGTAAGCTTCTGTGTCTGTTATATTGCTATACTAGACCCTCCCAAGCACTTAGTACAGTGCTCTGCACACAGTAGGAGCTCAGTTAATACCATTGATTGATTGACTGATTGACTGTAGACTGTAACTCTAGACTGTAAGCTCGTTGTGGGCAGGAATTCATTCATTCATTCAATAATATTTATTGAGCGCTTACTATGTGCAGAGCACTGTACTAAGAGCTTGGAACGTACAAGTCGGCAACAGATAGAGACAGTCCCTGCCCTTTGACGGGCTTACGTTC
The DNA here is from genome assembly GCF_004115215.2 of Ornithorhynchus anatinus. Classification (NCBI taxonomy): domain Eukaryota; kingdom Metazoa; phylum Chordata; class Mammalia; order Monotremata; family Ornithorhynchidae; genus Ornithorhynchus; species Ornithorhynchus anatinus. The sequence continues at coordinate 6,574,875 of NC_041739.1, read as the reverse complement.
TGATCGGGGGAGACGGACAGACGAGAACAATGGCAATAAATAGAGTCAAGGGGAAGAACATCTCATTAAAACATTAGCAAATAAATAGAATCAGGATGATGTACATCTCATTAAACAAAATAAAGAGGGTGATGAAGATCTATACAGTCGAGCGGACAAGTACAGTGCCGAGGGGATGGGACGGGAGAGGGGGAGGAGCGGAGGGAAAGGGGGGAGAAGAGGGTTTAGCTGCGGAGAGGTGGGGGGTTAGAGGGAGCAGAGGGAAAAGGGGAGCTCAGTCTGGGAAGGCCTCTTGGAGGAGGTGAGCTTTAAGTAGGGATTTGAAGAGGGGAAGAGAATTAGTTGGGCAGGATGTCACTGTTTATCGTTGCATTGTACTTTCCCAAATGCTTAGTATAGTACTGAGCACTCAGTAAGTGCTCAAGAAACATGATTGAATGAATGAATGAATGACTAAACCATACGCTCGTTGTGAGAAGGAATCCTGTAAGTACCTCTCTTACAGCGTACTCTCCCAAGAACTTAGTACAGTGCTCTGAACCCAGGAAACACTCAGTAGATATGTCTGATTGTTCTTCACTGTGAGATCCAGACTTATTTGTGAATGAGTTAGTAAATATTGATTGGGGCTGATGCCCTTTGTTTATGAATAAAACTTTGGTATACTATCTAATCTATAAGAGTATTTATTGAACATTTACTATATGCAGAACATTATACTAAATGCTCGGGAGAGTAGAATACAATAGAGCTGGTAGACACCCCTGACGTCCTCCCGGGTCCACAAAAAAACGAAAACCTCCCCTGGGCCACGTCCTCCGCGGTCCCGGAACGCCCTCCCTCCTCACCTCCGCCAAACTGATTCTCTTTCCCTCATCAAAACCCTACTTAAAACTCACCTCCTCCAAGAGGCCTTCCCAGACTGAGCTCCTCTTCTCCCTCTACTCCCTCTACCACCCCCCCCCCTTCACCTCTCCACAGCTTAACCCTCTTGTACCCCCATCTCCCTCTGCTCCTCCCCCTCTCCCTTCCCATCCCCTCAGCACTGTACTCGTCCGCTTGACGGTATATATTGTCATCACCCTATTTATTTTGTTAATGAAATGTACATCCGCCTCGATTCTATTTAGTCGCCATCGTTTTTACGAGACGTTCTTCCCCTCGACTCTATTCATCGCCATCGTTCTCGTCTGTCCGTCTCCCCCGATTAGACCGTGAGCCCGTCAAAGGGCAGGGACTGTCTCTATCTGTTGCCGACTTGTTCATTCCAAGCGCTCAGTACAGTGCTCTGCACATAGTAAGCGCTCAATAAATACTATTGAATGAATGAATGGTCACAATCCCTGCCTTCAAGGAGCTTATCCTCTAGTGGGAATTCCTTAGGAAAATAAATAAATGATTAAGTGGCTTGGTGTGTGCTCTGCAAAATTCCCTATTCATGGACTCCTTTGGAAGTTAACAGCCTAGGAGGTGAAGGATGGATTCAGTTGGGTGTCTATGCCGGTTCTCATCGATGCCATTATGTTTAAAACGCCCTCGTAATTTCTTTTTTCCTACCATTGTCCTTTAAACAAATCCAGGCTGAGAAAACAAAGTCCCAAAAAAGGGTTGAAAATATTCCCTAATTGTTTTGTTTTGCTTTAGCTCGTTGTGGGTAGGTAATGGATCTGTTTCTTGTAATGTAGACTCCCAAGTGCTTAGTACAGTTCTGTGCAAACAGTAAGCACTCAATAAATACCTTTGAATGAATGAATATTTGTTAAACACTTACTGTGCCAGACACCGTACTACGTGCTGGGGTAAATGCAAGCTGATTGGGTTGGACACAATCCTTTATTAATCTTCATTTTACCGATGAGGTTAATGAGGCTCAGAGAAGTTAAGTGATTTGCCGAGGGTCACACAGCAGGCAAGTGGCAGAGCTGGGATTAGAACCCAGGTCCTTCAAGAAAGGATTATGATAAAGCTCTAACGTGGTTGATTGGTAAATGGTGAAGAGTCCCACTGAGAGAAAGACAGTTAAGCCTTAGGGAAGCAGCATAGTCTAGTGGGTAGAGCTTGGGCCTGGGAGTCAGAAGGACCCGGGTTCCAATCCCGGCTCCACCACTTGTCTACTCTGTGACCTTGGGCGAGTCACTTCACTTCTCCGTGCCTTAGCTACCTCATTTGTAAAATGGAGATTAAGACTGTGAGCCCCACGTGGGATTTAGACTGTGTACAAATGATTAGCTTGCATCTACCCCAGCGTTTAGAACAGTGCTTGATGCATAATAAGTACTTAACATATACCATCATTATTATTAACATTATTAGCCCTGAGATTTCAGAACTACTCTACTCTTTCTCCCCTCCCTAATCCAATTCAATGTTTGTCACCCCCTCTATACCGGAAGATCCTTGAGGGCAGAGAGCATGTCTACCAACTCTATTACAGTGTATCCTCCAACTGTTTAGTACAGTGATCTGCACAAGGTAAGTGCTCAATAAATACGACTGATTGATTAGCACCCTCCCCCCCCACCCCCGCCGAGAATGGATATAAGAAATGGTTGTCAATTCAGGAAATTATCAGGCGCTGTTCGTCTTTGAAACGAGAGATGTATTTTCCCCATTCACGTTAAGCCTGCGGGAGTGCGGATCCCTTGCAGAACATTCATATGGATACTGAAATTCTTGCAGCCGAAATGCTCATTTTCAAGATAAAGATAATAATGTGTTCCCAGATGAAGGGCGCTTGTGGGAAATACGCCATCCATCATTAATGGCCCTGAGGTAATATAATCAGAAGCCAAGAAACCTGCTGGGGAATCACATTAGCCGAAGATGACCAGCCCAGACCTCACGAAACATTTCATCCCACTTGGATGACTGGAGTATCTTTTGTTGGCACAATGGAATTAATCCTTGCTGTGCTGCTTGAGCTTCTGGTTGAGTGTTTTTGCTTCTTGGAAAACTTAACATGTCCATCTGATCACCCCAATAATAATAATGTTGGTATTTGTTAAGCGCTCACTATGTGCCAAGCACTGTTCTAAGCGCTGGGGTAGACACAGGGGAATCAGGTTGTCCCACGTGGGGCTCACAGTCTTAATCCCCATTTTACAGATGAGATAATGAGGCACCGAGAAGTTAAGTGACTTGCCCCAAGTCACACAGCTGACAAGTGGCCGAGCCGAGATCCGAACCCATGACCTCTGACTCCAAAGCCCGTGCTCTTTCCACTGAGCCACACTGCTTACAGCTGCATGGAGACTGCTGTTGTTAAGTGGAATATAGATTACAGAATCTAAGCTTTAAACTCGCTGTGGGCAGGAAACATATCTACCAACTCTGTCTTTTCTTTATATTGTACTCCCTCAAGCCCCTCTCAGTGCCACACCTGGAAAGTTTCCAGTACTCTACCAGTCTCGGCTACGGGAGGGAGAGCAGAGGCCAACCCATTCCATTCCTAGCTTGGGCAGGGTCTAGCGAGTGGAAGGCCATCGGCAACGAGTCAAAACTCACCCATGCTGGGCAGCAGCGGAATGGGAAAGAGTCGAGGGCGGAGACTCGAGTTTACTGCGTGGAAGGCGGCAGTGGTAAACCACTTCTGGATTTTTACCAAGAAAACTCTATGGATCCACTACCGGAACGATCGTAGTTGGAGAGCGGGGCGTTCTGGGAGAGATGTGTCCGTGGTGTCGCTATGGGTCGGAAACGACTAGAAGGGATAAGTCAAGGCAAGACTCCCCCCAAGCACTTAGTACAGCGCTCTGCACGCAGCAAGCGCTCAATAAATACCATTGATTGATTCATGTTTGATGGCAAGAAACTGTGCTTCAAGGTAGCAGAATCTCAGCACCCTATGGAGAACCGAATGCTCCCAGGAAACAGCGACCCTGTACATCCTACTGCCAGATGTTTTCACCAACAAGAATAGATCCTCCGGGAACCTTTCACCTTATTGCTGGTGGTTTCCTGGAGACCAGTTTAATAATAATAATGATAATAATAATATTATGGTACTTGTAAATAGCTTACTATGTGTCGAGCACTGTTCTAGGCCAATAGGGTAGATGCAAGTCGGGTTGAACAAAGTTTCTGTCCCACATGGGGCTCAAGCTTTTTATCCCCATTTTACAGATGAGGTAACTGTGGCCCAGAGAAGTGAAGTGACTTGCCTAAGGTCACTCAGCAGGAATGTGGCAGAGCCAGGATTAGAATATGGTTCCTTCTGACTCCACAGCCCCTGCTTTACCCATGCTTATTCGTTCATTCATTCATTCGATAGTATTTATTGAGCACGTACTATGTGCAGAGCACTGTACTAAGCGCTTGGAATGTACAACTTATCAGTTTGATGTGGCGGTTACAGGGAGGTGGGAGGCAAATGCTTCTGATGATTCTCTGTGCCGTGGTTTCCCAGGCCTCCTCTTTATTATTTTTATAGTATTTGTTAAGCACTTACTATCTGCCAGGCACTGTACTAAACACTAGTGCGGATACAAGGGAATCAGGTTGGACAGAGTCCCTGTCCCATATAGGACTCACAGTCTCCACTGAGCAAAGAGAAGTTAAATGACTCGCCCAAGGTCATACATCAGACAAGGAGTGCATCCAGGATTAGAACCTAAATCCTCTGACTCTCAGCCCCAGGTTCTTTACTTGAGGAAACACCGCTACTCTCTTGGGAGCTAGAAGAGAGAGGATTTTGTCTTCTGTTTTATCCTGACATGTCAGCAGATGCTAATTAGCGAAATACACTGGGGAATCACAAAAGCTGGAAACGTTTGAACAAACGCTTGCTGGATGTATTTTGCATGTGTGGAGGTGATGGGGGGGTGTCACACATTGTTCAGAAAATTATGTTGAAAAAAAAACAGAGCCGATTTGTACAAACCAAGTCAAATATTAAGCATGGATGTTTGATTAGAACCTGAATTCATTTTCCCACATTATAATTCCATGCCTCTCTTTTTATTTTTTTTACTGTGGAGTTGAAATGAAAGAAAAGTGAGCTGGATTTCACTGACCACCATCTTTTCATTTCTGAGTCTCAAAACAGGTACCGGTTTGTAGATTTAAATCAAACCGAAGGAAAGTTTCGTATAATAAAATCTGATTCGTACGATTTAATCTGATAATTTTGCACAGTTCCTGCCCTGAAGGGGTTTACAATCTGATATTAGAAGAAGTACCATTTTCTTATTTCCTTTCAAACATAAGTACAAGTAACGTTGTTGGAGTAGGAGAAGCAGCGTGGCTCAGTGGAAAGAGCACGGGCTTTGGAGTCAGGGCTCATGAGTTCGAAATCCCAGCTCGCTCGCCCACTGTTGGCTTGTGTGACTGTGGGCAAGTCACTTAACTTCTCCGTGCTCAGTTCCACTCATCTGTAAAATGGGGATTAAGACTGTGAGCCCCACGTGGGACAAACCTGATTCCCGTATGTCTACCCCAGCGCTTAGAACAGTGCTCGCACGTAGTAAGCGCTTAACAAATACCCAACATTATTATTATTTGTAGAATAAGGGGGCCCAGGAGAAAAATTCCGATTAAAATTAATTGTGCTTAAAAGAAGTCAATAATGAATTGAAAGTATACTGAGCTAGAGGCATGCTTTGCTTTCATTAAAGTAGCCTCAAAAATAGTGGGTTTAGGATATTACATTTGCTCTTTGATCACATTGAACAGAGAGCAATGTCATAATATTTGGGGATTCCTATTTGTTCATTCTCAGCCCACTTAGCTGGCTTTGGTAAACAAGATACTCAACAAATCAGAGAAATGACATCACCCCAAAAACCTGCAGCTAGTTTCCATCTTGTTCTCATATGGACATTGACTAGATCACCTCTGCAGATTTCTGCCGCACTGTGAGCCTCACTGGTATTCCGGCATTCCCACACTGAAACATTCCCGATAAATCCATTGGAAGGATCAGCCTCACCAGCCACACCACACAAGGCATGGGAGAATGCGTTTGATGGAAAACTCGCACTTTTCCAAATAGGGTTTAAATGGCCACTTCTTTCCTGAAGCAGGAATTTCCACTTCCCTAGAACCTGCCCCCCAATAGCTGCACCCAGAAGCCTGTTAATCGATCAATCGATCACTTTTATTGAACACTCACAGTATAGAGACACTGAATGAACTGTGACAATTGTGAGAAGGAGCGTGGCTCAGTGGAAAGAGCCCGGGTTTGGGAGTCAGAGGTCATGGGGTCGAATCCCGGCTCTGTCGCTTGGCAGCGGTGCGACTGTGGACAAGTCACTTAACTTCTCTGTGTCTCGGTTAGCTCATCTGTAAAATGGGGATTCAGACTGTGAACCTCACGTGGGACAACCTGATTACCCTGTGTCTACCCCAGCGCTTAGAACAGTGCTCGGCACAGAGTAAGCGCTTAACCAATACCAACATTATTATTATTATTACATCAAGAGATCCTGTCTCTGTCAGAAGCTTCCCAGCACTAACATCGGTGAAGCATGTTTTGAGGTTGGCCTTCTCTATGTCTTTGGACCCTTTCTTCTGACCAAAAATTTGGAATATGTTCCAAAGCTAAGCTCTTTATACCTCATCTTACTAATAATAATTATTGTTTTTATTAAGCACTTACTATGTGCCAAGCCCTTAGGTAAAGGTAATCAGGTTGGATGCAGACCCTGTCTTGCAGGGGGCTTCCAGACTTAGTAAGAAGGAGAACAGACAGTTTTCCCAAACAGTGTGGCCTCATGGAAAGAGCGTGGCCTTTGATCCCGGCTCTGCCATTTGCTATATGACCTTGGGCAAGTCCCTACAGTGCTTGGCATGTAGTAAGCGCTTAACAAATACCATAATTATTACTTAGCTTCTCTGGGCCTCTGTTACTTCAGCTTATGAAATGAGGATTAAAACCAAGAGCCCCATAATAATAATAATGAAGTTGGTTTTTGTTCATTCATTCAATAGTATTTATTGAGTGCTTACTATGTGCAGAGCACTGTACTAAGCGCTTGGAATGAACAAGTCAGCAACAGATAAGTGCTTAACAGATTTGTTAAGCACTTACTATGTGCAGAGCACTGTTCTAAGTGCCGGGGTAGATACAGGGTCATCAGGTTGTCCCACGTGAGGTCACAGTCAATGCGAACTGTGTCCAACCCGATTAGCTTGTATCTACCCCAGCGTTTAGAAGAGTGCTTGGCACATGGTAAGTGCTTAGCTAATACTGTTGCTATTATTATTATTATTATTTATTCCAACATTTAGTACAGTGCCTGGCATATAGTAAGCATGTAACAAATGCCATTAAAACAAACGGAAAGAAAAAACCAGACATGGAATACCCGCATTTTTGCAGGAAGACGAAAACAGAGACACGGAGAAGTCGAATGCCTTCTCCAAGGTCACAACAAGGACGGCAGGTTGGCAGAGTCACGTTTAGAAGTCCAGCGTCCTGCGGACCTCCCAGGCCCTTGGGAAGGCTGATTCCACTAAGCCATAAACTCCCGTACGAGGAGGGCCACGAGCACCATAGTGAGCACCAATTCCTTAGAGCCTCCAGTGCTTGGAGAGTGCACACAGAATTGCAGAGGCACTAAGAGCTAATTCCAGGATGAAATCCCTCTATTATATGCCAGCTAGTCGCAACCTCAGACAGCCTCAGGATGGGGAACAGGTCAAGTTGTGTCGGGCTTTGTTGGTCAATCATATCAGGAGTAGTCATTGGAAAGCGCTACTGAAAGCTCCACTCTCCTCCAGGAGGCCTTTCCCTAGACCTAATGACTCCCTTTTTCGTCTGCTCCCTCCCTATCGCTCCTACTCCCGTCCCTCTGGGCTCCCCCCCATCGCCACCACACAGCACTTGTGTATAATATGTACATGATTATTATTCTATTTATTTTATTATTAATGCGTATATATCCATAATTCTATTTATTTATATTGATGTTATTGATGCCTATTCACTTGTTTTGACGTCTGTCTCCATCCTTCTAGACTGTAAGCCCGGTGTGGGCAGGGATCGTCTCTCTTTATTGCTGAATTGTACTTTCCAAGTGCTTAGTACAGTGCTCTGCACACGGTAAGTGCTCAATAAATATGATTGAATGAATGAATGAATTCACTGAACTCCTTCTGTGTGCAGAGCAGTGAACTATTTTTGAGAAAAGCCGCGTGGGTTAGTGGATAGAGCACGGGCCTGGGAGTCAAAAGGTCATGATTTCTTATCCCTGCTTCACCACTTCTCTGCTGTGTGACCCTGGGAAAGCCACTTCACTTCTCTGGGTCTCAGTTACCTCATCTGCAAAATGGGGATTAAGAGTGTGAATCCTATGTGGGACAGGGACTGTGTCCAAACTATCTTGTATCTATCCCGGTGTTTATAACAGTGCTTGGCATATAGTAAGAGCTTAACGAACACCATAATTATTATTCAATATTATACAATACGGTAGGAGTCATGACCCAGCCCCCAGGAGTTTACAGATCCAACAGGGGAAACAGGCATAATAAATTACATATGAATAGTTGGGAAATTCCTTAAGAAAGAAAAATCTAAATGTGGACAGAAGGTCCAAGACATACTGAAGGCCAAACCGGAAAACCTGCCGCATTGACACTAGTGCTGGGAAGCCTGTGACAGAGACAGGATCTCTTGATGTTCACAGTCCCAGAGGAGACGGACATAATAATTTACAATAAATCGTTGGGAACTTCCTTAAGAAATAGAATATGTAAATCAGTATGCCACAAAAGAGCAAAGAGAAACGTGTAGGGAAATTATTCCCTAAGTAGTGATCTTTGGGAGGCTGTAAAATGGGAAGAAGAAACTTTAAAAATTTTAAAACTTCCAGGAGGAGAAGGGCTAAGTCTGCTGTAAAACAATGTTGTGATGACAACACAGATCTTCTGGCACAGAGTAAGCGCTCAATAAATACGATCGAATGAACTGTACCAGGCACTAAGCAATTGGGTAATCAGGTTTGTCAGTCTTAATCCCCATTTTACAGATGAGGTAACTGAGCACAGAGAAATTAAGTGACTTGCCCAAGGTCACACAGCAGACAAGTGGCAGAGCCCGAATTAGAACCAGGTCCTTCTGACTTCTAGGCCCATGCTGTAGCCACATAGGCCATGCTGCTTCTATTCATTCATTCATTTCAATAGTATTATTGAGGCACTTACTATGTGCAGAGCACTGTACTAAGCGCTTGGAATGTACAAATCGGTAACAGATAGAGACGGTCCCTGACCTTCGACGGGCTTACGGTCTAATCGGGGGAGACGGACAGACGAGAACGATGGCGATAAATAGAATCAAGGGGAAGAACATCTCATTAAAACAGTAGCAAATAAATAGAATCAGGGTGATGTACATCTCATTAACAAAATAAATAAGGTGATGAAGATATATACAGTTGAGCGGACGAGTACAGTGTGTGAAGGGATGGGACGGGAGAGGGGGAGGAGCAGAGGGAAATGGGGTGAGAAGAGGGTTTAGCTGTGGAGAGGTGAAGGGGGAGGCAGAGGGAGCAGAGGGAAAAGGGGAGCTCAGTCTGGGAAGGCGTCCTGGAGGAGGTGAGCTTTAAGTAGGGTTTTGAAGAGGGGAAGAGAATCAGTTTGGCGGAGGTGAGGAGGGAGGGCGTTCCGGGACCGCGGGAGGACGTGGCCCGGGGGACGACGGCGGGATGGGTGAGAATGGGGGACGGTGAGGAGGTGGGTGGCAGAGGAGCGGAGGGTGCGGGGTGGGCGGTAGAAAGAAGGGAGGAGAGGTAGGAAGGGGCAAGGTGATGGACAGCCTTGAAGCTTCTAGGCAAGGGTATTCCAGGAGAGGGTTAAGAACGGGATTCTCCCTCTTCCCGGTGAATTTGAATGTTTGGCTTCCATTTAGCTTCCAGTTAACATAATGGCCACTTGGATGACTTTCACCGGGGAGTGATTAAATCCACCCGAAAGGTTGTTTCTTCCCTGGTGTGCAACAAGCAGGACTGTTAGTTTTACAATAGATTCCAGTCTTGGCTAAGTTCCTCCTTAGCACACTTGAAATAAAGCAAGCGCTAGATGAGTAGAGGCCTATTAGTCTCAGGGAAAAGCCTGCAGTTAGACCAACCCTGACTCTCCACTTCACAGGCTGGTTTTAATCTCCCGAAAAGGAGGGTGAGGAAAAAAGGCTCAAAATGAAAGGAGAGGGCTGATTTTAATCCAGTACTATTTTACTGTTTTCAGCAATGTTGACAGAGCATCCCTGTCCGGTAAAGCTACATGTCTCTCCCCCCAATATGGATAATTCTCTAAAGGAATTAAATCTAATTTAAATGGCCGGCAGTCTTCTGAATTCATTCTCACTTTCATATATTCATTCACTCAGTGGTGTTTACTGGGTACCTACTGAAGGCAGAGGACCCCCGATGGGGATTTGGAGCAAGAAAAAGAAATTAAAGATAGGGTTCTCCTCTCTGGAATCTGCAATTTAATCTTGCTGTGTCCATACAGCCAAAAGGGTATCAATAATCCAGGCCACAATCTGCTTGTCTCTGAATTACCCACGGATAAATAAAAATCAACAAAATAAAGAAAGAAGCAGGTTTTGTTCGTCAATTCAGCGTGGGGTGGTGAACGAGCATGGGCCCTGAGAGTCAGAGCGCCTGAGTTCTAATTTCCAGCTCTTACCACTTGTCTGATGTTTGCATTTGGGTAAGTCATTTAATAGTAATAATAATAATGTTGGTATTTGTTAAGCGCTTACTATGTGCAGAGCATGTTCTAAGCGCTGGGGTAGATACAGGGTCATCAGGTCGTCCCACGTGAGGCTCACAGTTAATTCCCCATTTTACAGATGAGGTAACTGAGGCACAGAGAAGTTAGTGACTTGCCAACATTTCTACCCTGTGTTCTGCGGTGAGAGGTGGAGAATGCCTGTGATGGTTCAGAGAGAAAAATTCAAATTGAAGGAAGAAAGAGAAAAAGGTTGATTAATATTGTCCCCCTCCCCCCCGCTAATAAAACTGACTAAAAATTCTTTGAGATTATTCATCCATAGACAATCCTCTCCTTCCCTTTGACTGTATCTGTTTATTGTTATATTGTTCACTCCGCTCTTAGTACAGTGTTTTGTACACAGAAAATGCTCAGTAAATACGATTAAACGAATGAATTACCGAAGAGTCAGTTATGCAGTTCATTTTCCACAGGTAAATTTGAAAATTCAGGTCTGTTGCAAATTTGTGTATCCAGGGAGGCTATTCTATAAGTGCCCGCAGGTTATAAAATCATAGATAAACCTTCATTTTGCTAGTATATTTCTGGCGATGTGTGACTTAAATTTTCATAGGTGCTTTTACATAGTAATAAACATAAAATTCTGGCTCATGAGAGCACATGTAGTTGCCTAAAAACCTCACTCTTAGAAGGCAGTCTCTTTGAACTATGATGTTGACGGAGTTGAGAATGACAGACGATCAGTCACTGGTGTTTGGTGAGTTTTTACAGAGTGCAGAGCACTGTAGCTAAGCACTTGGGAGGGTGAACTCAAGTTGGTAGACATGATCTCTGCCCTGAAGGAGCTGACAGTCTAATTTTCCAATCCAGACGCATCTCTCTCGATGCTTGAGGATGGAGAAACAGCAAAGGGAAATTGATTACCACACGCGCTTCCTCATAAAGGGGACAGTGAGGCAGGTTGGCTGGTGGGATGCAGAGCATTGCTATGTGAAGCGTTTTGTGTTGAAGATCCATTCCTTCGGGGGGAGTGCTCTACCATAGGTCCCTAATCCTGTAGGAAGTTGTCCCGGGATTTCTGGGATCCACAGCTCTTTGGGAAGTGGGTTTGCAGGTCCGCTATTGTAGGGAACTCTCTAGGAGGTGCCACAGAAGAGTAATCACCATCATCATCATCATCATAATAGCAATAATAATAATGAAAATTGTAGTATTCGTTAAATGCTTCCTGTGTGCCAAGGACCTGGGGAACATTCGAGATAATCAGGTCATATTCAGGTTCCTGTCCCACAAGGGAATGCAATCAAGGAAATAATGATAATTAAGGTATTTGTTAAGCACTTACTACGCGCTGTGCACTGTATTAAGCACTGGCGAGGGTTCCGGCGAATTGGGTTGGACACAGTCCCTGTCCCACACGGGGCTCACAGTCTCAATCGGACGAAGGATTGAATCCCCGTTTTACAGATGAGATAACTGAGGCAGAGCAAGAAGTGAAGTGGCTTGCCCGAGATCACACAGCAGACGGGAGGCAGAGCTGGGATTAGAACCCAGGTCCTCTGACCCCAGGCCCACATTCTTTTCACTACGGCCACACTGATCCTCTATTTTCTAACAGATTTTGAGCCTGATTGAGGACAGTGACCATTGATCAGCTCATCTGGTATCAACCTACTACAGTGCTTGACAATCCACTGGTATTTATTGAGTGTTTACTGTGTGCAAGGGAATGTTACTAAGTGCATGGGAAAGTACAATATAAAAGAACGTGGATAGGTGTTGATCCCTGTCCACAAGGAACTTACAGTCTTACAGGACACAATAACGCTTAATACTATTACCATTTTCATTATTATTATAGTACCCTTTTCTCCCATTCTCCATTCTAGTTTGTAATGAAGCCTATTTATCGCGCAGAGCACTGAACTAAGCACTTGGATAAGCACTTCTTGAGTTAGTAAACATGATCTCTGTCATTGAGGAGTTTACGAGCTAAGCGGGGAGACCCCCAAAATAAAAGAGGATGATGTAATGGAGTTTTCAGTTTTGGACATATGTGCCCACTCGGCCACTTGTCAGCTGTGTGACTTTGGGCAAGTCACTTAACTTCTCGGTGCCTCAGTTACCTCATCTGTAAAATGGGGATGAAGACTGTGAGCCCCACGTGGGACAACCTGATCCCCCTGACTACCCCAGCGCTTAGAACAGTGCTCGGCACAGAGTAAGCGCTTAACAAATACCAACATTATTATTATTATGTGGTGTTGTGAGTACTTAAATGCTTAGGTAACTTGGAAATGCTGTAATAAGCAGGTGAGTGGTATAAAATGAGGAGATTAGAAATCAATCCGGAAAGGCTTCTGACTTCAGTCTGCCAAACCTGATCCAACCTTCCAGAACACGAGCTTGCCCCTAACAAGATCAAAATGTCCAATTTTGACAGTTTAAACGTCAATTTCACATCTCAGTAGTCATTGTAAAATAAGCACTTCTTGCTTGAACTGCATCTGTAGACAAGCATCGATTCCATTCTGGATTTCAAAGAGCTGCCTGGGCCAAGATTTTCAAGCGTCCCCTCTGGCTCGATAACGTGCGGGAGCTGTGGTTCAGTTGTATGAATGCAGAGGTAAAACTGGCTTGCATACACAGCTCATTCATTTTATGGAGGAGAAAACCGGGGCCCAGATTAAGCGATTTGCCCGAGGTCAATCAGTCAACCAATCACATTTATTGAGCACTTATAGTGGGCAGAGCACTGTTCTAAGTACTTGGGAGATTACCATATAACAGAGTTCGTAGACTCGTTCCCTATCCATAAGGAGTTTACAGGCTAAAGGGGGATTCGGGCATAAATATAAATTATGGATACATACATAAGTGCTGGGGACTGAGGGTGGGTGAACTAAGGTTCAAATCCAAGTGCTAGGGTGATGAAAAAGTGAGTGGGAGAAGGGGAAATGGGGGCTTAGTCAGTGAAAGCCTATTGGAGGAGATGTGATTTTCATAAAGCATTAAAATTGGGGAGATTGATTGTCTGTCTGATATGAAGGGGGAGGGTGTTCCAAGGCAGAGGCAGGATGTGTGTTAGGGGCTGGCAGCTGGATAGATGAGAATGAGGTTGAGTGAGTAGGTTGGCATTAGAGGAGTGAAGCGTGCGGGCTGGACTGTAATAGGAAATCAAAAAGGTAAGGTAGGAGGGGGAGAGGTGAGAGAGAGCTTTAAGTGCTTTAAAACAAATTTACCAACCAACGCACACCGAGCTAGGGGCACACCGAGGTAGGGTTACATCTGCATTTTACAGAGGAGGAAGCTGTGCCCCAGATAAAGTGATTTACCCAAGTCACACTGTAGGCAATTGGCAGAGCTGAGACTGAAACTAGGATCTCTAGACTTTCAATTCCTTGGTCTTTTCACTAGGCCACGCTGCCTCTGGAAGGGATTAAAGGGATCAATCGATCACATTTACTGAGCGCTTACAGGGTGCAGAGCATTATACTAAACCCTTGGGAGAGTACAGTACAACAGCGTTGGTAGACACCTTCCCTGCCCATAACAACGAATACAGCCTAGAGGAGTCCAGAATGATGCTTTATATATGGTTCATATTCAGATATTCTACCCCGTATAACCAGGATTGATCAAGGTAAGGGATTTAGAGAAGCAGCATGGCAGAGTGCACAGAACAGAGGCCTGGGAGTCAGAAGGTCATCAAACAAAACCTCCTCACTACTGGTTTTAAAGCTGTCCATCACTTTGCTCTTTCATTCATTCAGTAGCATTTATTGAGCGGTTACTATGTGCAGAGCGCTGTAAGAAGCAGCGTGGCTCAATGGAAAGAGCCCGGGCTTGGGAGTTATGGGTTCAAATGCCGGCTCTGCCACTTGTCAGCTGTGTGACTGTGGGCAAGTCACTTCACTTCTCTGTGCCTCAGTTCCCTCATCTGTAAAATGGGGATTAACTGTGAGCCCCACGGGGGACAACCTGATGACCCTGTGTCTACCCCAGCGCTTAGAACAGTGCTCTGCACATAGTAAGTGCTTAGCAAATACCAACATTATCATTACTGAGCGCTTGGAATGTACAAATCGGGAACAGATAGAGACAGTCCCTGCCCGTTGATGGGCTTACAATCTAATCGAGGGGCTTACAGTCTTTCTTTCTTACTTCACCTCCCTTCTCTCCTCCATCCCAGCCGGCACACTCCGCTCCTCTGGCGCCCGTTAACCTTCTCTGTGGCTCAGTGGAAAGAGCACGGGCTTTGGAGTCAGGGCTCATGAGTTCGAATCCCAGCTCTGCCACTTGTCGGCTGTGTGACTGTGGGCAAGTCACTTCACTTCTCCGTGCCTCAGTTCCCTCATCTGTAAAATGGGGATTAAGACTGTGAGCCCCACGTGGGACAACCTGATTCCCCTATGTCTACCCCAGCGCTTAGAACAGTGCTTGGCACATAGTAAGCGCTTAACAAATACCAACATTATTATTATTATTATTACCTGTCCTACTGTCGACCCCTGTCCTGCCCACATCCTACCTCTGGCCTGGAGCACCCTCCCTCCTCAAATCTGCCAAACAATCACATTTCCCCCCTTCAAAACCCTACTGAAGGCTCACCTCCTCCAAGAGGCCTTCCCAAACTAAACCCTCCTTTTCCTCAGCTCCCTCCCACTCTTCGCCCTGACTCGCTCCCTTTGTTCTACCACCCCTCCCCGCCCCACCACACTTGTGTATGTATGTGCATATCTATAATTCTACTTATTTATATCGATGCCTGTTTACTTGTTTTGATATCTGTCTCCCTGCTTCTAAAGCCCGGTGTGGGCAGGGATTGTCTCTCTTTATTGCTGAATTGTACTTTCCAAGCACTTAGTGCAGTATTCTGCACACAGTAAGTGCTCAATAAATACAACTGAATGACTTGAATGAATGAATGAATTCTAATCCTGACTCTACCACATGTCTGCTGTGTGATCATGGGCAAGTCACTTAATTTCTCTGGACCTCAGTTCCCTCATCTGTAAAATGGGGATTAAGACTGTGACCTCCACATGGCACAGGGATTGTATCCACCCCAGTGCTTAGTACAGTGCCTGGCACATAGTAAATGCTTAACAAATACTACAATCATTCAGTAGGCAGCACTTTGGACAGGTTGCGTTCGACATATGGAGTCCAATTTTGCTTGCCATGGGCCATCATAGTTTCAGGGAGGCAGCCCTCTCAGGAGGGCATTTCCACCTTCTTTTCCCAGAGCAAGGAACTCTGTCCTCGAGAATGACAAGACTTAGTCCAAAACAAAGGCTTCTGCAAGATGCAGCAGGAGAGTCTCAAGGTAGCTGTCTATTACTTGATTACTCAACTCGGTACTGTGATATTCAGACAAATCAAAAAAAAAACAAATCAAGAACTTCAGGATGAAAGTGGGAGGCTCGAGGAAGTCACCTGGAGGGCAATTTCCCAGCACCCTCTGGGCCATCTCAAGAAAGATTCAGTCTATCATATTTTTGGATCCTAATGGCAGGATTTCATCTCCAAGAAGATCAGGGAGAGTCGGGAGAGAGCTGCAGAGGTGGTGGAGATGGTCCCCATTATAAATGTCTGCCTGCTTAATTGAATTTCTTTCATTAACTTGAAATACAAGGTAGAATGCCTGCTCTAGGCAATAAAATATTGCCAATCTATTCCAAGTACTGTTTATATTAGAGGAGTTAAATAGCACTCTGGGCCTGGTTTCTTGGAGGATATTTAATTGCCTTCTCTAGAAAATACATAATCAACTTTACCCTATGATTTTGGTCAGGAGCACCTGTGGTTTCACATCTAGAAATTTCTTGTGGGTGGCAATTGGAAAAGAGGAACAATCTTTCTTATTTTAAAAAAAAACTCAGAGCCCTCATTTATTTTTCTTATCACTGCTTAACCTTGAGTAAATATGCCTGTTATCAAGGATATTTCTCAAAATGCACATCATAAAGTTACATTGTATTTAAGACAATACAATTGTGGCAGGTTAGTAATAATTATAATTATTAGGCATTTACTACGCTTAAGCATAGAGTAGACTTGAATTAATCATATCGGAAAGTGTCCCTCTAGCACAGTTAAGAGGTAGAGTAGTGTCATTTCCCCAGTTAAAGGATGAGAAGTCCATGGCCTAGAGGTGAAGTGACTTATCCAAGGTCCCACAGAGGGCCTTTGGCAGGGCTGGGATCAGAATCCAGGCCTCCTGACTCACAGGCCTGGACTTTTTCCACTAGTCTCATTGGGCTTCCTTATTCTAGAGAGAATCTGGCAAGATTTGTTCAAGGCTTAATGGGAAGGATAGAACTACATGGTATTTTGCTTTCCGATGCGGCTAAAACAGGCCTATTCGTAAGCGTTCAATAAATACCAACGACTGAGGCAACTGAAAATACTGATTAACATGCCTCTTTTGTGGACTGTTCTGCAATACATCCCTACAGAAGTTATATTAAACCAAATTTCTCTATATCATTACTTAAGAAAAAGTTTAATAGTGTGATGGCACAATTAGGGAGCAATGTGAGACCGTTTGATAAACGTATGTAGCATGACATACAGAAGTTGCTTTTTGGTAATATGTTTATCAGCTCTTACTCTGACATTTTCATGAAATGATATTCAAAAGGGATTTCATTTGCCAGCCACTTAGACTGTGAGCCCCTTCACCAACCTGATTATCTTATATCTATCTCAGTGCTTACAACAGTGGTTAACACATACTAAGCATTTAACAGATACAATAATAATCATCATCAACATCATCATCCAAATAAAACATTGTGCTTCAACTCTATTTTCCTCTATACTGTAAACTACTTGTGGGCAGGGACCGTGTCTACCAACTCTGTTATATTGTATTCTTCCAAGCACTTAGTACAGTTCTATGCACACAGTAAATGCTCAAAAAATAAGATTGATTTGATTGATTTTTGAGATCTCATTTCATTTTCTAAATCCTAGGGAGCCTGGCACAAAGGGTTCATTTGGTGTTACAAAGAATAGCAGATCTCTACATAATTGATTTCTTGGAAATTAAGTAAGGGTAAACATCAATTCAACATGTTTGCAAAGAAAACACATTATTCATAATTAACAGTTATGGTTTTATCAATTATTTGTTACTGTATGGATTGCCATCTTTTAACCCTCAAAATTCTAAAATCTGATGATTTTATAGAGAGAGGTTTCAAATGGCTTTTTGTGTGTTACTTTTACTCTTTGCCAATATTTTTGACATTTTCTGCCATCTACATGCAGATCCTTCAGTGATTGTATGTTCAATTCTGCTTCAGAACAATACCTGGAAGCTGGAAAGAAGATCCTCAAAGGACCTTCTGTTATTTTCAACTTTTTAAATGCCCAGAATTGAAGGAATAACTCCAGCAATGAAGAGAATTAACATGGCCTAATGGATAGAGCACAGGTCTGGGAGTCAGAAGGACCTGGGTTCTAATCCCCGCTCTACCACTTGTCTGCTGTGTGACCTTGGGCAAGGCTCCTCGCTTCTCTGTTACTCTGTTACCTCATCTGTGAAATGGGAATTAAGACTATGAATCCCATCTGGGAAGTGGACTGTATCCAACCTGATGAGCTTCTATCTACCCCAGCGCTTAGTAAGTGCTTAACAAATATCATAACAAAAAGAGCTGGGATATACCTTATTTTCCAGCATACAGGCATGTTTACAGAACTCTCATATAATTTGCTAATCTCATTAGTATTAGAAGTTATAGTAGTAATGATCCTGAGTGCCTAACAATGTACTAAGCATCTGGACATGTTCAGGAAAAGCTAAAGATAAATTTTCTGAACACGGGGAGCTTACACTCTAACAGGTTGTGATTAAGTACTGGAAAGAACACATGTCAAAAATTTCCAGCCTATTCATATCCTTTCTGCTGAATTCTCTGAGGAATGAACAAAGGCTCAGAGGCCTTGAATGGAAGAAGTGGGGGTAGGATCAGGTCAGAAAATTAGCTCAAGCACAGTTGGGGGTTGCCTGGTTCCGGGGGGAGGGGCGCGGCTTCCATTCCAACTACCCTCCCTCTCCCTTTCCCCTCCCTTCTGAGTAGTTAATTACTTCTTGTCTTGCTTAGCACATAGTAAGCACTGAAGAAATGCCATTATTATTACTATCATTTTTTATGGTATTTGTTAAGTGCTTACCATGTGCCAGGCACTGTACTAAGTGCTGACGTAGATACCAGACAACCAGGTTGGACCCAATCCCTGTTCCACGGAGAACTCACAGCATTGATCCCCGTTTCACAAAGAACTGAAGCACAGAGAGGTAAAGTGTCTTTCCCTAGGTCACATAACAACAAGCGGTAGAGCCGGAATTAGAACCCAGGCCTCCTGACTCCCAGACTGTTGCTCTTTCTGCCAGGCCACACCGGTTCTCAATTATTTTTCAAGTGTTGTGTTTCCAAGTTCACTCCTCCCTAAGACACGAATATCAATGCCCTGTATACATAGATTTGGTGTTGAGAAACTTAGTCTTGGGCCTTTGATTCTTAATGGATCTGGTCCGGCGGAATAATTTTCCGATTTCCCTTTTTGAGTTCCCTTCTCTAATCTGTAGTTAATCTCATCACCCCTTCCTTCAAATCAGTCTTTCAACTCTGCCTTTCTTTTCCCTGCATGTTCATTACAAGATACTTGCAAATATCTCTGCCTTCTCTTCCTAGTTTAGAGTCCTTCATCTTCGTTCAAAGGGCCTCTCTTTAAAGTCCCAAACTGGAGCCTTCTCTCGCGAGTCCCAGTGGGGTGATTTTACTGGGTCTTTTTTCCTCCGGGATGCTCCAAGGGATGCGGTCATGGATTGCATCTGTGTCTCCTGCTTTCTCGGGACCCAGTGGCATCTAATCAGTTTGGCTTGCAGAGCTGACCATTTAAGGAAGCAATAATACACCGCTAACGACTTCAGAATATTTGGTCGGTGGCATCCTTCATCTCATTTACATTTTGATTGACCCGCCTGCTACTTCTGCAACAACCGAGTGATCTTATCTCTTGTTTGCTTATTAAGGAATTTCAATATCTCATTTTAGAGAGGGCTCGAGTTAGCATATTGGTTTGCCACAAAGTAACTCACTCAGGCAGATGCCGTTTGTCAGAGGCCCAGAGCAGGGTGGTAGTGACTAGCCGCTAACATCCTCACCCTGATGGGTCTCCCTTCTGCCCCACTTATGCACTTGGGTCTGACCTCCCTCAGGATTTGACCTCACCAGCTCTACAACACATATATCCATATCCTTATAATAATAATAATAGTACTCGTTAAGTGCTTACTAGGTGCCCAGCACTATTCTGAGCACTGAGGTAGATACAAGTTAAGGAGATTGTACACAGTCCCCATCCCACATGGGGCTCACCCTCTTAATTCACATTTTACAGATGAAGTAAATGAGGCCCAGAGATGTGAAGAGATTTGCCCAAGATCATAGAGCAGACGTGTGGTACAGATGGGATTAGATACCAGGAGGATCTTAGTCCCAGCCCCGTGCTCTATCCATTAAGCCATGCTGTTTCCCTTATGTGTAATTTATTTTAATGTCTGTGTTTATTTTAATGTCTGTATCTCCCTCTATAGCCTGTAAGCTCTTTGTGGTGATAATGATGATGATGGTATTTGTTAAGCACTTAATCTGTGCCAACACTATTCTAAGCTCTGCGGGGAGGGGGGGATACAAGGTAATCAGGTTGCCCCATTTGGGCTCACGGTCTTAATCCCCATTTTACAGCTAACTGAGGCACAGAGAAGTGAAGTGACTTGCCCAAGGTCACAGGGGCAGGCAAGTGGCGGAGCCGGAATTAGAACCCACGACCTCTGACTCCCAAGCCCGTCTTCTTCCCACTAAGCCACACTGCTTATAGCACAGTACTCTGTACGCAGCAAGTGCTCAATAAATACCAGGGGTGGATTGATTGGCTAAGTCTAAGGGTAGCCCATCCACCAGGACTTATTCTCTAACTGCACCTCCATCCTTGGGTTGGTTGCTTTTCTCAAACACATCTAAGTGTCACAGGGGCCCTCTCTCATGTCAGCTTTGACCTCTGACATAATAGAGCAGAGAGACATTTCTGAATTCCTACGCATGTTCACCCCTCTTCCTCTCCCAGGATTGAGGGTGTGCTGGCGACTGAAATTCTCACTCTGCAGTCAAGAAAGCACTCTTGGGGATGAGGCATTGTTGGACTTTTCTTTTCTCTCTTTTTTTTAATGGCATATTTAAAGCACTACCATGTGCCAGGCACTGTTCTAAGCACTGGGGTAGATAAAAGATAATCAGGTTGGACACAGACATGACACAGTCCACGTCTCACATGGGTCTCACGGTCTCAATCCTCATTTTCCAGCTGAGGTAACTGAGGCCCAGAGAAGGGAAGTGACTTGCCCCAAGTCACCCAGCAGACAAGTGGAAGAGCCAGGATTAGAACCCAAGCCCTTCTGCCTTCCAGGCTGATGCTCTATCCACCAGGCCATGGTGCTTCCTGCTAGGCTTTTCCTTGAATGATTTCTCTCAAGCGGTTATCCTGGCTTGTAACATTTTCCTTCTCTTGACCTGCATAGGCCTCTTGTCTGAATCCTTCCTTCCATGCATTATGAAGCTCTCCGGGATGGCTTCCTAAAGGGCACCACACTCATGGACTTCTGGTGCTGCTATTTTATGAGTTTTATGCTTCAATAAAAGGTCAGTTTTGATTCTATTGAGCTTGGCATGACAATGAAAAATGATATTAATTATAGGTGTTATTCCAAAGCCTTAGGGCCTCTGCAAAGGGGAATAGCCTGTTGGGGAAGAACCACATTTGAGAGTGGTTAATGCCAAGAAGACCGAAAACTTTCGTCAAGAGGATCCGAACCGATGAAACTCATGCTAAGTGTCAAAAGTTTGAGTCCTTCCCCAGGAGACTGCACGGCATGGACTGGATGGAAAATAGATCCAACAATT
The DNA here is from genome assembly GCF_004115215.2 of Ornithorhynchus anatinus. NCBI lineage: Eukaryota > Metazoa > Chordata > Mammalia > Monotremata > Ornithorhynchidae > Ornithorhynchus > Ornithorhynchus anatinus. The sequence continues at coordinate 6,553,222 of NC_041739.1, read as the reverse complement.
CCTTTATGAATTTATAAGAGCTAGGAGTACCTTGAGGGATAGGGTCTGTGTCAGATTTCCATTTGGGTAATCTTTCCCACCTCTTAGCATAGTGCTCTGCCTACAGTAAAGGCTTAATGTTTACCACTACTATAAATCAATTGATTGTATTTATCAGGTGACTGCTGGAAGTGACTGCTTGGAAGAGTACCAAATAACAGAATCAGATCATTTAGCAACAAAAACGTTTAGCCCATGTCTCCCCACTCCTCAAGAACCTCCAGTGGCTGCCCACACACCTCTGTGTCAAACAGAAACTTCTTAGCAATGGCTTTAAGTACTCAATCAGCTCACCCCATTCTACGTCATCTCACTGATCGCCTATTACAGCCCCACCTGCACATTCCACTCCTCCAGAAGCCAGCTTACTCACTGTGCCCCAATCTCGTCTATCTCACCGCCGACCCCTTTCCCACGTCCTCCCCCTAGCCTGACCCTCCCTCCCCGTCCATATATGCCAGTCCGCCACTCTCCGCCTTCATAGAATCATTAAGGTCACATCTCCTCCAAGAGTAATTCTCCGATGACTCCCTCTTTTCCCTGGCTCCTCTCGCTTCTGCGTTGCCTTTACACATCGAACTATGACCTTTGGATGTTTGATATATGCACCAGTCCCACCACACAGCACTTATATACATAGCATTAAATTATTCATATGAATGTCCGTCTCCCCTTCTATTCATTCATTTGTTCATCCAATGGTATTTATTGAGCACTTACTAGGTGCAGAGCACTGTACTAACTGCTTGGGAGAGTACAGTAGCACAATAAACAGACACATTCCCTGCCCCCAGTGAACTCACAGTCTAGAGCCTGTCGTTGGGTAGGGATTGTCTCTAATTGCTGCCTAATTGTACTTTCCAAGTGCTCAGTACCGCGCTCTGCACACGGTAAGAGGTCAACAAATACAATTGAATGAATGGAGCCCGTTGTTGGGTAGGGATTGTCTCTAATGATGAATTGTACTCTCCCAAGCAGTTAGTACAGTGCTCTGCACATAGTAAGCGCTCAGTAAATATGATTGATTGACCTGTTCCCTGACCACATGGCACTTAAAGTCTAGAGGGGGAGACAGACATGAAAATAAATTATGGATACGGATGTAAGTTCTTTAGGGCTGAAGATGGGATGAATATCAAGTGCGTAGAGGGGACAGATCCAAGTTTATAGGCAATGCAGGAGGGAGAGGGAGTAGGGAAAAAGTGGGCTTACTAGGGAAAGCCCTCCCGGAGATAGAATTTTAATAAGGCTTTGAAGATGGAGATAATGACGGTCCTTTGGATATGGGGAGGGAGTTCCAGCCAGAGGCAGGACGTGGGGCAGGGGTTGGCGGTGAGATAGATGAGTTTGAGGTACAGTGAGTAAACTGTCATTAGAGTGCACATCATTAGTGTGCAGGCTGGGCTGTAAGGTAGGAAGGGCCACTGTAAAGCCAGTGGGAGGACAGGGCAGGAGGAAAGGATCAAGGAGAAGATCAGAGAAGGTGATAGTGGGGAAAGCAGCCAGCGAGAGCCCATCCTGGGGTAGATTTGGGGAAAAAAAATAGGAACCTTGGGCCACTCTGCTGGACAAAGACTCGTGTGCAGGTCACCCCCCCGCCTTCTCTCTCACGCTTCGGCCATCTCCTCCCCAACTCTCCGATCGGTCGGTTGGGGGTTGAGGATCGCTCTGGGAGAGGAAGTCCTCATTTAATGCGGGCATCCTTGTTGCGTTATTAGAGTAGTAAACTTACCATCAGGGCCAAACTGATACGATGACGTCAATTCAAATACGTTCACAATAAAGAATGCCTAAATATAGCTCCAAATACTTTCTGATAGACTGTTGAATATGTAGCTATGGTTACAGAGGGCTTTTGGATGCTGAGGATTTCTGGCCAAGGGCATATTTATCTCTGCTGAGACAAAAGGGCCCAGGTGGGTGGATGTACGATCGTCTCCCTGGCTAGAAATTACCAGGGATGGAATCCAAGTATCATTCAGCCTTTATTTTATATTCATCGCTGACCTCTGTCTATTATACTTATCTCGTGTTTTATTTTGTTTTTCCTTTATGTCTGTAACTGGTGTCTTTTCTCCCCTTATTCTTAGTTGTTTTCTTTTTAATGGTATTTGTATTGGTATTTCATTGGTATTAATATTTAATGGTATTTGTTACTGTGAGCGCTTACTATATGCCAAGCACTGTTCTGAGTGCTGGTGTGGCTACAACGTAATCAGGTCGTCCCACGTGGGCTCACAGTCTTAATCCCCACTTTAAAGATGAGGTAACTCAGGCACAGAGAAGTTAAGTGACTTGCCCACAGTCACACAGCCGACAAGTGGCAGAGCCGGGATTCGACTGAATCCCAAGCCCAGGCTCTTTCCACTGAGCCACGCTGCTTCTCTAATACGATCACTCATCCTATCCTGCCTGGATTCCTGCATCGGCCTCTTTGCTGACCTCCCAGCCCCCTGTCCCTCCCCGCTCCAGACCATACTTCGCTCTGTTGCTCGGATCATTTTTCTACAGAAACGTTCAGGACATTTTACCCCACTCCTCAAAAAACTCCAGTGGTTGCCCATCCAGCTCCTCAAACAAAAACTCCTCACCATTGGCTTTAAATCAGTCCACCACCTTGCCCACTCCTACTCATCTTGCTTCTCTCCTACAATCCAGCCTGCCCACGTCATTTCTCTAGCGCTAACCTTCTCCCTGTGCCTCCATCTCACCTATCTCACCACCATCCCCTGGCTTACGTCCTGCCTCTGGCCTGGAAAGCCCTCCCTCCTCAAATCTGACAGATAATTCCTCTCTTCCTCCTTCAAAGCCTTATTGAAGGCACATTTCTGCCAAGAAACCTTCCCATAATAAGCACCCCCTCTCCTCATCTCCCATTCCCTATGTCACCTTTTCTCCCTTTGCTCTGCCCTTTTCTGGCCCCACAGCACATACGTATATATTTGTAATTTATTTGTTTGTACTGATGTCTGTCGCCCCTCCTCTAGACTTTAAGCTTGTTGTGGGCCGGGAATGTGTCTGTTTAACGTTGTATTGTACTTTCCCGAATGCCTAGTCACAGTAAGCCCTCAGAAAATATTACTGAGTGAATGAATGAATGAAACAACACTGCTTGACACATAGCAAATGCTTAACATATACCGTTATTATCATTAAATATTACATTTATAATATTATCTAATTATATTATATAATAATAATAATAATAAATGAGTCACCATCCTAACATTTTGCACCTCAAACAAAAAACTTCAGCCAAAGAACTGGGCACCCTGAGAAGTGAAGGAGTGAAATGGGAATGTTCAAATGTAGAAAAAAAACACTCATTTTAAATAGAAGAGATTCCACTATATGCTCAATAAAAGTACGTCTGTAAGCTCACCCTCTAGACTGTAAGTTCGTTGTGAACAGGGAATGTGTCTGCTTTACTCTTCTACTGTGCTCTCCCAAGCACTTAGTACAGTGCTCTTCACACTGTAAGTGCTCAATCAATATGACTGACTGCATCCAAGGAAAACGTTTGCCAGAATTGCACAATCAACTTGGGCTAAAATCTCAATGGCACAAATTATCCTTATTATCTCATTCTGAGGACCCAATTAATTTCTTTCTGGGGCTCGTTTTTCCCTTTTGATATCTATTCTGATTGAGTACTAGACATATCCATTATTACATTCTTGCTTCCTGATTAAGTAGTAATACCATATACATTTTTTTGATATATTTAGCCAACAAATTCTTCTTCATTCTTCTCTCTTCAGAATGGCCTGTTACCCATCACACAGCCAGAAAATCAGTCTTTCTCCCTCGGTAAGCCCAGGTAATGATCAGATAATTTATTGCTATTGTTTTTGTCTGTCCGTCTCCCCCGATTAGAGTGTAAACCCGTCAGTGGGCAGGGACTGTCTCTATCTGTTGCCGATTTGTACATTCCAAGCGCTTAGTACAGTGCCCTGCACATAGTAAGCGCTCAATAAATACTATTGAATGAATGAATAATCGGAAGGCTGGCTAACCCAAATCAATCAAAGGTATTTATTCAGTGCTTACTGTGTGCAGAGCACTGAGCTCTTTAGAGAGAGTGCGTAGACGCAATCTCTTCCTCGAGGGAGGTTACAGTCTACAATTTAAAACCCAGAGTTTACTGGAATGCCTGGACTGAGGAGGAATTAGTGATTTCAGGAGAGGGGAAGTGATCCTAACATTTTGTTTCTCCGTTTCATTAAACTTTTCCTATTAAAATGCCATTTATCACGAAATAGTTTTTGTTCTTCATGATTTGTCAAACCAATGGTTTAAAAGCTTTTTGTGACAGACATTCTGAGTGACGTGGAAATTGCCTATCTAATGTCAAAACAGGAATATTTTTAAGTCCGTTAAGATTGCTTTTTGAATTCTGTCCCTGATTTTTTTTTTTTCCAGCCAAAAGCCACAAAGAGCTTTCATCTGAGGAGATGAGAGACAGTGAGGCCAGGATAGGGAGTCAGAAGACCCTGTTCTAATCCAAGATTTGTCCCTGGTCTGCTGTGTGACCTTGTGCAGAGCACTTACCCTTGATTTTCTCATCTGTACAATGGGAATAAGATACCTGCCAAACTCTACCTCAGAGACTGTGAGCTCCAGGTAGGATGGGAGGTATATCTAATCTAATCAACTGTAGGCTACACCACAGTGCTTTAGCAAATAGAAAATGCTTAATAAATATGGTAATTATTACTTCTGAGGAGAGATAAGTGTTTGTTCTTGCAAAGTAGATGTTGGGATGGAAATTCTGGGCTCGTCTGTAATTAATTTCCCTCAACATGATTCTTTTTAAGGTAGTCATGGCCATCGCTCCTTCAGATGGCATAAAACACTGAAAGAATCATTAGATGCTTGATTATTACTACTCCTACTAATTATATTAACAATAAGCTCCCCTTTAGACTGTAAACTCCTTGTTTGCAGGGAATGTGTCTACTCACTCTATTGTATGGTTCTCTGAGCCCCACATGGGACAGGGACTGTGTCCAACCAACCCAATTTCCTTGTATCCACCCCTGCGCTTCGTACAGTGCCTAGCACATAGTGCTCAACACATACCGTTTTATTAATATTATTATTATTACTCTCCCAAGCACTTAGTAATCACTTCTGTAAACAGCAAGCGCTCAATAAATTAGACTGTGAATCCCTTGCAGGACAGGAACTGTGTCTAAACTAATTAGCTTGTATCTACCCCAGCACTTAGAACTGGATTTGACTTATAGTAAGAACTTAACAAATAACATTGAAAAATAAATTCCCTCGATTAAATAAATGCCACTGGTTAAGTACTTAGTCTGTGCCAAGCACTCTACTAAGCGCTGGAATAGATATTAGACACTCAGTTCTGAATTATTTCCTGTTAGCCATTGGGCTCACAGTCTGAGGGGGAGGGAGAACAAGTAACTAAACCCCATTTTACAGATGAGGAAACTGAGGCACAGATAAGTTAGGTCACTTGTCCACAGTCACACAGCAGGTGAGTGGCAGATACAAGGTTATTCATTCATTCAATCGAATTTATTGAGCACTTACTGTGTGCAGAGCACTGTAGTAAGCGCTTGGAAAGTACAATTCAACAGTAAAGAGAGACAATCCCTGCCCACAATGGGCTTACAGTTTAGAAGAAGAAAACTCAGGTCCTCTGACTCCAGTCTCAAGCTTTTTTCACTAGACTTTGCTGTTCCTCAGTCTTACAATCGATACTGTTATTATCATTATTCAGTCACTCAATCGTATTGAGCGCTCACTGTGTGCAAAACAGTGTACCAAGCACTTGGGCGAGTACAATACAACGACAGATAGACACACTCCCTTCCCCCGACGAGCTCGCGGTCATTATTAATAATGCAGGATAGGTTAAGCACTTATGTGACAAGCACTGTTCTAAGTACTGGGGTAAATACTTTTAATTTTTAAATTTTGAAATACTTGCATTCTTTTAATGCCAAGCACTGCATTTAGCACTTGGGTCAAAACAAGATCATTAGATCTACTACAGTGGAAATAGGAGGCAGAATAGGTATCCAATTTTCATTTTGCAGATAATAATGTTGGAATTTGTTAAGCGCTTACTATGTGCAGAGCACTGTTCTAAGCGCTGAGGGATACAAGGTGATCAGGTTGTCCCACGTGGGGCTCACAGTTTTAATCCTCATTTTACAGATGAGGTAACTGAGGCACAGAGAAGTTAACTGACTTGCCCACAGTCACACAGCTGACAAGTGGCAGAGTTGGGATGAGGACGCTGAGGCGGTGAAGTGACCTGCCCTAGGTCATACAGTAAGTGACAGAGACGGGATTAGAACCCAGGTCCTCTGACTCCCAGGCCTGGGCTCTTTCCACTAGGCCATTCTGTTAATTAGTTTGGACACAGGCCCTGTGCAACGTAGCACTCGCACTCTAAGTGCCAAGCACTGTACTTGTAAGCCCGTCTCCCCCGATCAGACCGTGCGCCCGTCAAACGGCAGGGACCGTCTCTATCTGTTGCCGACTTGTTCATTCCAAGCGCTTAGTACAGTGCTCTGCACATAGTGAGCGCTCAATAAATACTATTGAATGAATGAATGAATGAATGAATTGTTGAGTGTACTTACTAAGCAGGTAAGCATGGCACAGTGTTTAGGGCACAGGCCTGGGAATCAGAAGGTCAGGGGTTCTAATCCTGGCTCCGCCACTTCTCGGCTGTGTGATCGTGGGCAAGTCGCTTCACTTCTCTATGCCTCAGTTACCTCATTTGTAAAATGGGGATGGAGACTGTGGGACAGGGACTGTGTCCAACTCGATTTGCTGCTATCTGAGCGCTCAGTACAGTGTGGCTCAGTGGAAAGAGCACGTGCTTGGGAGTCAGATGTCGTGGGTTCTAATCCCACTTCTGCCATGGGCTTGGGGGTCAGATGTCGTGGGTTCTAATCCCACGTCTGCCACTTGTCAGCTGTGTGACTTTGGGCAGGTCACTTAACTTCTCTAGGCCTCAGTTCCTTCATCTGTAAAATGGGGATGAAGTCTGTGAGCCCTACGTGGGACACTCTGATTACCTTGTACTGTACCTTGTACGGAGAAACAGCGTGGCTCAGTGGAAAGAGCCCGGGCTTGGGAGTCAGAGGTCATGGGTTCGAATCACGGCACCGCCACTGGTCAGCTGTGTGACTTTGGGCAAGTCACTTGACTTCTCTGTGCCTCGGTTCCCTCATCTGTAAAATGGGGATTAAGACTGTAAGCCTCAAGGGGGGCAATCTGAATACCCTGTGCCTACCCCAGTGCTTAGAACAGTGCTCTGCACATAGTAAGCACTTAACAAATACCAACATTATTTTTATTATTGTACTACCCCAGTGCTTAGAATGGTGCTTTGCATGTTATAATTATAACATGCATAATTATAATAATGATGGCATTTATTAAGTGCTTACACTTAACAAATGCCATCATTATTATAATTATTATTTTTACAGTGTCTGGCACACAGTAAGAACTTAACAGATACCATCACTATCATTATGATTGGAACTGTACTAAGTTCTTAGGAGAGTACAATGGAATTCACTTGGGAGAGCCCAATATTATTAGGGGACATGATCCCTGCCTTAAAGAAACTTAAAATATGGTCAGGAAACAGGCCTTGAATTAATTTACTGATAGGAGGAAGGAGGAGGAGTACATAGAGGAGTTACTACTTATTTAGAAACTAGGTGGCCTGTTGCAAAGAGTCAGAGGACCTGGGTTCTAATCCTAATTGCTCACTGTGTGACCTTGGGCAAGCCACTTAACTTCTCTATGCCTCACTTCTCTTGTTCTCTGTCCTACATTGACTGCGTACCCCATGTGGGACAGGGATTGAGTCCAACCTGATTAATCTGTATCTATGCCCGCACTTAGAACAGTGTTTGAAACACAGCAAGCGCTTAACCAATATCCTAAAATAAACATAATACCCAATTAGTAAGGTTTATAGCAACCTTCCCAATGAAGATGAGTGAACTTTTAAAGCTGTTTTATTGTTAGTGAAAAAGAGTCTATTAAAAGCCTTCTCCTCTCCCATATGTGGTCTAGTTTTGTGGCGATCAGCTCCACATTTTCGCTCTTGGTTCTAAGTCCTAGCAAATCCAGACACAGCTTTCCACCTATATCACTGCTCGTTGTTGGCAGCCTCATTATTTTTAATATTGTGCGTCGGTGACACCACTAGATAAAACTTCACAAATGCTAATAGCATCCCCTGAAGACCAGCTGCTGCCTCCAAAAACCTTTGCAACAAACTGTTAGAAAACAGAACTTCTCCCGTGGCTATAATTTGTCCCCCCGCTTATCTGGGAAAAAGGACCTTGGTTTCTTGAGATTTTGTTCTATTTTTCCATTTCCTCCTCACATATGGGGTAGAGGCCCTACCTAAATGAGAAATAGACAACGGCAGAAAGTGTCCTCCTCCCTTCCTTAACTTCTATTTTTAACCACTCAATCTCCAAGGGCTCCTTCCCCTCTGCCTTCAAACACGCCCACGTCTCCCCCATCCTAAAAAAACCCGCTCTCGACCCCACTTCCCCCTCCAGTTATCGTCCTATCTCCCTACTACCCTTCCTTTCCAAAATCTTAGAACGAGTCGTCTACAATCGATGCCTAGAATTCCTTAACTCCCATTCTCTCCTAGACCCCCTCCAATCTGGCTTCCGTCCCCTCCACTCTACTGACACTGCTCTCTCTAAGGTCACCCGTGACCTCCTTCTTGCCAAATCCAATGGCTCCTACTCCATTCTGATCCTCCTTGACCTCTCTGCTGCCTTTGACACTGTCGACCATCCCCTCCTCCTCCATACCTTATCTCACCTTGGCTTCACGGACTCTGTCCTCTCCCGGTTCTCCTCTTACCTCTCTGGCCGATCATTCTCGGTCTCCTACGCTGGAGCCTCCTCCCCCTCCCATCCTTTAACTGTTGGAGTTCCTCAAGGGTCAGTTCTTGGCCCTCTTCTGTTCTCCATTTACACTCACTCCCTCGGTGAACTCATCCGCTCTCACGGCTTTGACTACCATCTCTACTCAGATGACACGCAGATCTACATCTCCGCCCCTGTCCTCTCCCCCTCCCTTCGGGCTCGCATCTCCTCCCGCCTCCGGGACGTCTCCACCTGGATGTCGGCCCGCCACCTAAAACTCAACGTGAGCGAGACTGAGCTCCTCATCTTCCCTCCCAAGCCCGGTCCGCTCCCAGACTTCTCCGTCACCGTGGATGGCACGACCATCCTTCCCGTCCCGCAGGCCCGCGATCTCGGTGTCATCCTTGACTCGTCCCTCTCGTTCACCCCACGCATCCTATCCGTTACCGAGACCTGCCGGTTTCACCTCTACGATATCGCCAAGATCCGCCCTTTCCTCTCCACCCAGACGGCTACCTTACTATTACGGGCTCTCGTTATATCCCGGCTAGACTACCGTGTCAGCCTTCTCTCTGACCTCCCTTCCTCCTCTCTCGCCCCGCTCCGGTCTATTCTTCACTCCGCTGCCCGGCTCATCTTCCTGCAGAAACGATCTGGGCACGTCACTCCCCTTCTTAAACAACTCCACTGGTTGCCTATCGACCTCCGCTCCAAACAAAAACTCCTCACTCTAGGCTTCGAGGCTCTCCGTCACCTTGCCCCTTCCTACCTCTCCTCCCTTCTCTCTTTCTACCGCCCACCCCGCACGCTCCGCTCCTCCGCCGCCCACCTCCTCGCCGTCCCTCGGTCTCGCCCGTCCCGCCGTCGACCCCCGGGTCACGTCCTCCCGCGGTCCCGGAACGCCCTCCCTCCTCACCTCCGCCAAACTGATTCTCTTTCCCTCTTCAAAACCTTACTTAAAAATCACCTCCTCCAAGAGGCCTTCCCAGACCGAGCTCCTCTTCCCCCTCTACTCCCTCTGCCATCCCCCCTTTACCTCTCCGCAGCTAAAGCCTCATTTTCCCCTTTTCCCTCTGCTCCTCCACCTCTCCCTTCCCATCCCCACGGCACTGTACCCGTCCGCTCAACTGTATATATTTTCGTTACCCTATTTATTTTGTTAATGAATTGTACATCGCCTTGATTCTATTTAGTTGCCATTGTTTTTACGAGATGTTCTTCCCCTTGACGCTGTTTAGTGCCATCGTTCTCGTCTGTCCGTCTCCCCCGATTAGACTGTAAGCCCGTCAAACGGCAGGGACTGTCTCTATCTGTTGCCGACTTGTTCATCCCAAGCGCTTAGTACAGTGCTCTGCACATAGTAAGCGCTCAATAAATACTATTGAATGAATGAATGAATGATGTCTTAATTATGAGACTGCCTCATAATAACAATTACGGTATCTGTTAAGCGCTTATTATGTGTCAAGCACTTTTCTAGGCACTGGAGTAGACAAGTCAATCGGGTTGGACACTGTCCTTGTCCAGGGGGCTCAACCTCTCAATGCCCATTTTTACAGATGAGGTAACCGATGCCCAGAGAGTTAAGTGACTTGTTCAAGGTTACACAGCAGAAGCGGTGGAGCTAGAAGTAGAACTCAGGTCCTTCTGACTCCCAGGACCATGCTCTAGCCACCAAGCCATGCTGCTTATTTCATTGGACACTTGATGTTTGACATACTCCTGTACCTTGATCTCATCTATCCTGCCACCAAACACTTGCCCACATTCTCTCTTTCTTGGCCCTGGAACTCCCCTCTTCATATCCACCACCCTCTCCACCTTCCAATCCCTCTTAAAATTACATCTCCTTGTGCACCCTTTATTCACCACTCCCTCAGCCCTCCAGCACATATGTATAGATCCTTAATTTACATTAACCACTGTCTACCTCTGTAGACTTTAAGCTCACCGTGGGAAAGGAACAAGTCTATTAACTTTTTTGCAATGTACTTCCCCAAGCACTTAATACAGTGCTCTGCACACAGTGAACGTTCAATTAATACGATAGGTTGATCGATCTCCTTAAAGTTGTTTTCCCAGACTAAGCCCTTTATTTCATCTATCCACTCTCCCCTATGCGTTGACTATGGACTTGATTTGGCTTATTGTCCCTTAAGTACTTTGATATCCACCTCAGCCCCGTAATACTTAAGTAAATATTCTCTTACTCCACGATTCCCTTACCCCTAATCTATGTTAACGTCTGTCTCCCTCCATAGACTGAGAGCTTCTTCTGGACACTGATCACATCTACCAGAATCTGTTGTATTTGTAATTCTTTCCCCAGACATCCAGCACAGTCCTCTGAGTACTCAATAAATACTACTGATTGACGGACTGATTCCCTCAGGTGATAAATACAAGTGGCAAGGAAGGCGGGAGTTGAAGAAGCAAAGGTGATTAGCAAGAGAAGGAGGCACCATTTGGTCAGCATGGATTCCTCAGCATACCAAATAGAAATTTTGGAAACATGAAGATGTTGGAAAAGTAGCTGCTCTTGTTGCTATGACTACTAAGTATCGGATGACGGCCGTAGGCTCTTGAGAGCAGTCGTGACCTGTGTCAGTATCGCATCTGCAAAGTTCTCCTCCCAAGAAATGAATCTGATCAACCGCCAGTCGGCTTCCAAAGATTCTTTAAGAGCATATTCCCCGAATAAGCACGCACGGATAGCCAAGAGAAGTATCCAGCATACAGAGGCTCGAATGGTTTCATAAACACAAGTGCAACTGTTCTATTTTGCAAAGAGTAGAAGCGTATTAATTTCTAAACACTTCTGAGATATCTGTCATGGGGATATCAGCTGTCGATTCAATGCCATTGTTTCAGGCAGACTCTGAATGTGTCATGTTGTATTTTATGACCTATAGGGAAGACGTGTTTACTATGATAAATGTTTGCCTGAAGGAAATGGCAGTTATGATCTAAGATTCTGGAAATTTAACACTTTTTTAAAAAGAATAGAGTGTCTTCTACATTACTTTAAGCTACAAGTATGATTAAATCAGATTTTTAGATGTGAACCCGTGATTCAAGTTTTTCTTTTTCTGACTTGAAATCACATTGTCTCTTTAAAAAGCATTCTAGCTCAAATAATGATGATATTGGAATTCATGAAGCAATTACTCTGTGCTGAACACTGGGATAAATACAAGTTAATCAGATGACATGCTGTCCTTGCCCCACATGAGGCTCACAGAATAAAGGGGGTGAAGTGGGAAAAAGAGGACGGAGCTACATCGAGTGGGTGGTGAGGAACCTTAATAAATGTTATTCCAGCAAATAGCTCTTCCCAAGATATGAGGCAATGACCAGAATCCATTCCACTGGCCAACACTGAATCCAGAAATGCTTCTGTCTACTGATCTCCAGAAAAAAGCATTTCATAAAACCTCACATCTCTCAGGGGCTAGGAAGTGGTAGAGAGAACATTGTTCTCCATACTAGATAGGAAGCAACTAGTAGAAATCAGACTATTTCACTAGGAAAAAAAACCCCACATAACTTAGCTCCTTTCCTTTGAATTGTCTTTAATTTCCACCAGCAGCTTTCCCGCAACCGCTTGCATCAACAAGAAAACAAAGGAGCGAGAGATTTCTGTCGGTTTCCAACTTCTGAAACAAACCGACTTGGAAGAGGATTTGCACCCAATATTCGAAACACTTTCATTTGCCTCTCCCAACCTTTGGAGACTATGAAACTTCACATCTCTCACTGTGAAAGAGTCAGGCCGGGCCTCCACCACACACACAAACTCCAAAAGCAAGTACAAAACCCGGTTTAAAACCTGCCCGGTTTTCCCAGCTCGTTAGCTATGACTTACCAAAGTGTGAGTCTCATCAGAGGAAGCTGATATGCTGCTATCTCCAGGAGTAGGAAATGGAAATGGAAATGGAAAAGGAAAAGGAAGGGCCCTCTCCTCACCCTGAGATTGGCTGACAAGATGGCCACCCTTTAATTAAAACCAGGAGTCTTCTTCATTGCTAATTAAGCCCATTACCCGTGGCAGCTTCTCAAACTGGGCGTCAACTACATTTTAAGAAGAAAACTACCGTGCGAACCCTGCTGTACTGTAATCTCCCCAGCCGTTAGTACAGTGGTTTGTACATGGTGAGGGCACAGTAAATACAATAGACTAGTGCTTTACCGTACTCTCCCAAGTGCTTACTACAAATAGTAATCACTTAAAAAATACCATTTTTCAGTACAGGCTCGACACATAGGAACCACTTAAAAAATACCATTTTTAAGTTGTTTCTATGTGTCGAGCCTGTACTGAGCAGTGGGTTAGACAGAAGTTCATCAGGTTGGACACAGTCCCTGCCCCACATGGTACCCACAGTCTAAGTAGGAGGGTGAACAAGTATTTAATCTCCATTTTACAGATGAGGAAACTGAGGCACAGAGAAGTTAAGGGACTTGTATAAAGCCTCGCAGCAGATAAGTGGAGAAGGCAGGATTAGAACCCAGCTCTCTGATTCCCAGGCCTACACTCTTTCCACTAGACCGTGCGGCTTCCCCTGAATCAGTAAATACTTTTAATGTATTCTGCTCTGTGGGGAAATTAGAGAGTGATGGAGAGAAGCAGCGTGGCCTCGTGGATAAAGTGTGGGCCTGAGAGTCACTGCTGTGTGACCTTGGACAAGTCACTTCACTTCTCTGTGCCTCAGTTACCTTATCTATAAAATGAGGATTAAGTCTGTGAGCCCCATGTGGGACAGGGTCTGCGTCTAACTTGAGAAGCATCGTAGCTCAGTGGAAAGATCACGGGCTTGGGAGTCAGAGGTCATGGGTTCGACTCCCAGCTCTGCCACCTGTCAGCTGTGTGACTGTGGGCAAGTCACTTAACTTCTTTGTGCCTCACTTACCTCATCTGTAAAATGGGGATTAAGACTGTGAGCCTCACATGGGACAACCTGATTACCCTGTATCTACCCCAGAGCTTAGAACAGTGCTCTGCACATAGTAAGTGCTTAACAAATACCATCTCGATTTGCTTGTAATCACCCCAGCATTTAATAGTGTGCCTGGCACATGGTAAGTGCTTAACAGATACCACAATTTTACTATTATTGTTAACTGAAGGGATACACTCTGTCTGGGGATGAAGAAGAGAAGCAGCGTGGCTCAGTGGAAAGAGCCCGGGCTTTGGAGTCAGAGGACATGAGTTCGAATCCCAGCTCTCCACTTGTCAGCCGTATGACTGTGGGCGAGTCACTTCACTTCTCTGTGCCTCAGTTACCTCATCTGTAAAATGGGGATTAAGACTGTGAGCCCCACGTGGGACAACTTGATTCCCCTGCGTCTCCCCCAGCGCTTAGAACAGTGCTCTGCACATAGTAAGCGCTTAACAAATACCAACATTATTATCCCCAGAAAGGGGATGAAGATGGTGGCTTTGGTGATGTCTGATGGGCCATTTCCTCTTCAGGGATTCCCTCTTTCAACATGCCTTTCCTTGAATAGCAGAAATCCATCTCTAGTCCTGAAAAAGCCTGTAGAGAACATCAAGAGGGCTCACAAGGGAGTGGATCCAAATGGAAGCTAGTCATTGACAGACTGTAAGCTCCGTGTGGGCAGGGAACATTTCTACCGATTCCGCTTTAATGTACTCCCCCAGGATCTTAGTACAGTGCTCTGCATTCAGTGAGCACTCAGTATATACCACAGAGTTGGTAGACATGAGGTCTGCCCACAACAGGCTTCCAATCTGGCAGGACTCACTTCATTTCCAGCCATCTGTTCGCTAAACAGTTCTTCTCGGCCTCATTATTTAGATTTACAACAAGTGAATCCTACACAAAATAACTCGCTTTCCAGGTGTCAGCTTTTATTCTTTTCACCTTAGAATTCCCTATGCCCTAAATAGTTCTTAAGAAATATGCATTTGCTTCCTTTTTATTGTTTTGCAATTTTGCCAAAATCCATTTTGGGTCTGGCTGTAAAATAAGATATTTCAGGCACCACTTAATTCCGAAAAGTAAATTCTTATTACAATCTTTATGGAGGCTTTTTCTTAGCAAAAATGAAGAAAGTGAAGAAAACATTATTCATTTCGGTATTTAAAGAGATTAATCTGAGACCCACCAACACAAAAATACCTATTGTCACCTTTTCACTAAAATTACAGTTTTTACTTATATATTCTCCACTTCCTTTCTTCTCTGTTCCCTTCACCAACAGCACTTAGAATGCCTAAGGATATTAAAAAAGGTCAGGAATTACTTGTGTGATTCATATTTTTAGATCATTTGAGATAAACATCCTAATTATAATTGATACTATGTGCTTACTCTGGCCAAGCACTCTGCTAGTCAGTCAATCAGTGGTATTTACTGAGCACTTATCTGGTGCAGAGCACAGTACTAAGCACTTGGGAGAGCTCAATATAACTATCACAGACACGTTCCCTGCTCACAATCAGCCTACACTCTAGAGGGGGAAATTATAGGGGTAGATTAGTCAGTCAGTCGTGTCTATTGAGCACTTATTAGGTGCAGAGGCCTGTGCCAAGCACTTGGGAGAGTACAGTAGTTAGTAGACGGGTTCCCCGTCTCCCGGAGCTTATCGCCTAGCTGGGGAGACACGCTAAAATAAATAACAGCACAGGGAAGCAACCGAGTATATAGAAGTGGATATACGACCTGTGAGAAGGGGTGATTGCCCAAGTGCTTAGGTGACATATAAGTGCCAGAGTGGCAAGATAGGGATAAATAGGGAGGGTATCTGAGAGATTAATTTAGGGAAGGCTTCCTGGAGGAGATGTGAATTCCCAAGTGCCAGGAAGATGGGAAGAGCAGAGGTACTGACCGATGTGACAGTCCCGGGCAGAAGCAGCATGAGAAGCAGCGTGACTTAGTGACAAGAGCACGGGCTTGGGAGTCAGAGGTTGTGGGCTCTAATCCTGGCTCCGCCACTTATCAGCGGTGTGACTTTGAGCAAGTCACTTAAACTTCATTGTGCCTCAGTTACCTCATCTGGAAAATGGGGACTGAGCCCCTCGTGGGACAACCTGATTATCTTGTATCTGCCCCAGCGCTTGGCACGTAGTAAGCATTTAACAAATACCACTATCATTATTATCATTATTATTAGAAGGGAGAGTTTGAGCAAGAGGCCAGTGGTGAAAGAGATTGGAATGAGATCCAAAGAGATTGGCCTGAGATAAGTATGTGAGCTGGGGGATGGGGGGAGAGGAGTGTGGATGAAAAGCTGGTTGATCACTGATTGATCACCTTGCCTCTAGACTACAAATGAACTCCAATTTACGCAAAGTCTCCCTCTTTAGGTACATAGAGAGGCCCCCCAAAATCAGCTACTCAATGAGTATTTAGCTCAGTAACTTGTGTTACATCTCATTTCGCCTTTCTAGCTGAAAGTCTACTCTGAAAGGAGCTATGCATGTCTCCTGATGAATTTCTCCTGCCGGAAGATTGCCGATCGCTCCTCTTGGTAATTTATGGTCTTTGTTCCAAATTTGTAGGTTTCAATTATTCACAAAGACCTGGAGGGAATTTATCATTTTGTTGGATAGCTTGTTGACAAATTCTAGTCTTTTCTATTATTTAGGGCCTTTTCAGATTTGTCATTCTCTTGGGCTCATTTCACGAGCTGCCGTTCGCTCTAACCCAGTATGGTCACTCAAGGTGTCATCACCGAGGACGATGCTAATGGTGGGTTTGTCGGGGACGTGCTGTTGCTGGGAGAGGGCTTCTATTGGATTTCAAAGTAGGGGGTGGGAGGAGGTCCTAGGCTTGCCTAGGATGATTTTTGTCATGAAGCTTGTCTTGAATAACGGTTGTCACAGATGCTAGGAATTGCCATCCACGGTTAACGCTTTCCGACAGTACGGGGATTTTGATTAGTCCTAAATGTGGTCACAGAATGCTACTATCAACTCTGTTGTATTGATTTTTTTTAATGGTGTTGGTTAAGTGTTTACTATGTGTCAAGCACTGTTTAAAGTGTCGGGGTAGAAACAAGTTTGTCAGGTCAGACACAGTCCCTGTCCCACAGTGAACTCTCCGTTTAACTTGGAAGGAGGAAGATTTATGCTCATTTTACAGATGAGAAAACTGAGACACAGAGCAGATAAATGACATGTCCAGGTCACTGGCAAGTATTTGACAGGGCTGGAATAAGAATCTGGGTCCTCTGACTCCGAGGCCTGCACTCTTTCCATTAAGCCATGTCGCTTCTCCCAAGTGCTTAGAACAGCTCTTGGCATACAATAAATGCTCACCTAAGTGACCTAAGGGAGAATCTCCAGGGATTGTTGGTGATCATCTCTTTTTCCCTTTTTTCGATGGGCATTCATTCGATCAATGGTATTTACTGAGTGCTTAATGTGTGCAGAGCACTATACTAAGCACTTGAGGGAGTACAATAAAACAGAGTTGGTAGACAAATTCCTTCCCCACAGTGAGTTTATAGTCTAGCGGGGGAGACAGTAAGTGCTCAATAAATATGATTGAACCGATGAATGACAGCCGCTAATAAAAATAAATTACAAATATGTATACAAGTGCTGTGGGCTGAGGAGGGGGTGAAAAAAGGGGTGCAACTTCAAGAGCAAGGGTCGTGCAGAAGGGACTGGGAGAAGAGGAAATGAAGGCTTAGTCGGGGAAGGCCTCTTGGAGGAATTGTGCTCTTAAGAAGGCTTTGAAATTGGGTGAGAGCGACGGTTCTGTCAGATATGAAGAGGGATGGATGGCATTCTAGGCCGGAGGCCAGACATTGGTGGGAGGTCAGTGGAGAGATAGATGAGACTAAGGAACCATGAGTAGGTTGCATGAGAAGAGGAAGTGAGTGGGCTGGGTGATAGTAGGAGAGCAGCAAGGTACGTAGGATGGGTGAGGTGAATGAGTGCTTTAAAGCTGACGGGTAAGTGAGTTTCTGTTTGATAAAGAAGTGGATGGGCAACCACCGGGATGTTCTTGAGGAGTGGGGAAACATGGACTGAACGTTTTTGCAGAAAAAGGATCCAGGGAACCTATGAGCAAAAGTGCTACGGTGTGAAGAGGGTGAGTCTCCAAGAGTTTAAATGCCGGCAAAAGTGTTGAAAGTAGTAGCACAGGTGAAATAGGGTAGGGAGAAGAGAGATTAAATCAGGGAAGCTCTCCGGAGCAGATTTGATTTCAAAAGGGCTTTAAGATGGAAGGGCACTGGTCTACTGGATTCATTTATTCAATTGTATTTATTAAGTGCCTACTATGTGGACAAGCACTTGGGGAATTACAATACCACAATAAACAGTGACAATCCCTGCCTCATAATGAGCTCACAGTCTAGAGAACTGGTTAGGAAGGGGATGGGAGTCCCGGAGGAAAGAGAGGATCTTAGCAGAGAGGGCGTGGTTGAAGAGAGATGAGAACGAACCTAGTGAGTCAGTTGGCTATGAGGAGTGGAAGAATGTGAGCTGGGATGTTAGTGGAAGAAGAGAGATGATAAGTTACAGAAGAGTGCTAGCTGATTGATTGCCTTAAGTTGTTCAATCATGAAATCAATCAGTGGTATTTACTGAGCACTTACGTGTGTCAGAGCACTGTAATAAGCACGAGAGTACAATACAATAGAGTCAGTTGATATATTCCCTGCCTATAGGGAGTTTAGAAACCTTTGGAGAGGTCGATTAGACTGTAAGGCCCGTCGATTAGACTGTCAAGCCCGTTCAAACGGCAGGGACTGTCTCTATCTGTTGCCGACTTGTTCATCCCAAGCGCTTAGTACAGTGCTGCTGCACATAGTAAGCGCTCAATAAATACTATTGATGATGAATGAATGAATGATTTCTGCTCAGTGTGGGAATCTTACAGGGAACACTGTGGGGAATTCAATTTTTTCATCAGGGACTTTGTCCCAGAAAGGGTAAAACGCATCAGTGATTCATATTAGTCAAATCCCTGAAAGAACGAAGCTGAGATTGGCCAGAGGCAATAGCTGTTGACCTGAAAACATGAGAAATGGGTCACGGAAGGCTCTCGGTAGCCTTTCAGTAATCAATTCCCCTCTGCCTAAAGCGAGCATGTTACCCTTCAAGTCCACAATGGCCCTCCTCTCTTTTCTCCCATGGGGGTAAACTGTGATCCCACGGAATCATTACTCTTGCAACTGTCTTTTTACAACTCCTGGGGAGTTTATGCATCAATCAGTGGCAGAGGGTGATAAAAAACAATTCTAACATTAGTCTTGAGGTTTTATGCCAACTCGCAGTAAATCGAATCCAATATGATAACTAGAAGTCATTCTTCTCACTGACTTGGACCGAATAATGAGAACAGGAGTAATAGAAGTGATTAAGTGCTCATTAGGAGATAATAATAATAATACCAATAATAGTTGTGGTATTTGTTAAGTGCTTACTATGTACCAAGGACTGAACTAAACTCTGGGGTGGATACGAGGAAATTGAGTTGGACTAAGGTTTTTGTCCCACATGGGTTCGCAAGTCTCAATCCTCATTTTTACGGATGAGGTAACTGAGACACAGAGAAGTGAAGTGACCTGCCAAAGTCACAGAGCAGCCAGGTGGTGGAGCCGGATTAGAACCCATGACCTAGAGCACTGCAATAAGAGCTGGGAAAAGGAATACATGGATAAAATTATTATCAATTCCCCAGCCCCTCAAGAAGCTCACGATCCGAGACTAAGTTGAGAAGGGTTTGGCAGCAGATAAGGAAGGCGAAGTAAAGATTCTCCCTCCCACCTTATCCTCCAAGGAACCCTGGACAGTGCGTTCATTGGAAACAACTTGGAAATATTTCTTCTGAGACTTGATTCCATAATATGAAATTTGGCAAATTCAATTGGAAATTCAACTGAGTATCAATGGTCTTCAAAAAATATTTTGCATTTGGTTAAGTCATTTTTCTTTCTGTTCAATCTGTTGTTTGGTGGCTATTTTAGCCAAACTCTTCCCTTTTACAACAACAAAAAACCCTCTTAAAATCCATGAGTATTATTCAACTGTTGAGAGGAGAAGGCGTCTTAGAAAATGGCTGGGCTTCAGAGGGAATCATATAGCTCTGTTCTTCTATGTAGTCCCGTATTCTCTCTGTAATTCCATCGAGTCCCAGAAAGCGAATATCATTCAGTGAATTTTAAGTGATCCCGGCGTTTGCAAAGTAGTATGAGAAACACAATATACGTCTTTGTTATCCTGTGTGGAATTGCAACCGCTTCTTTTCTATTTCCTCTGTTCAAAAAGTTGGAATTGGGATTCACAGTTTTTCCAGCTTCAGAAGTCTAGAAGGGTGTGAGGAGAAACCCGAAAATTGGAATCTGGTTGTTCCGTTAGATCCAGCTACACTTTCCACGCCTTGAAGTGTGGAATAAACTGCTGGTGCAAATCAGATCCTTCCCACATTCTCACCCACAGCTCAGATGTCCTCAGCACTAACTTCCTCTTGGCAAACTTTCTGCATCAACAACCACTTCTAAGACCGAAGCCCAGCTGCTGCGGAGCAAGGCGCTCAAAGTCCTCAAATCTGCCTCTAGACATTAAGCTTATTGGGGGCAGGGATTGTGTCTACCAAATCTGTTGCTCTGTACTCTTCCAAGCACTTAGAATGATGCTCTGCACACAGTAAACACTCAATAAATACAATCGATTGATTGATTAAAGCCCTGAAACAAGGTGGGCCTTGATTTCCAGCTGGGACTCTGCTTGAACTCATCTAGACTTCTCTGGAGCAGAGAATGTACTCGGTCCAAATATTTGTTCTTGCAGAAAACTCCAAAGCGGGCTCCGTGATGGTGGCCGATCTGACAACTCAAGACGGTGAGCCTCCTGGTAGAAGCAGTAATAGGTTTTATTTAGGGCTTACTGTGTGCAGAGCCCCAAACTATCTGTCTACTTCTTTTGTTTTGGGGTCTGTCTTCCCCCTTCTAGCCTGTGGGCCCATTGTTGGGTTGGGGTCCTCTCTATCTGTTGCCCAATTATACTTTCCAAGCGCTTAGTACAGTGCTCTGCCCACAGTAAGCACTCAATAAATACGATTGAATGATTGAATATTTACTGAGTACTTACACTGTACTAAGCAGCGTGCCTAATGGTTAGAGCGTGGGCTGGGGAATGTGAAAGACCTGGGTTCTAATTCTGGTTCCGCCGCTTGTCTGCTGTGTGACCTTGGGCAAGCCAGTTACCTCGTCTGTAAAATGGGACTTTAGACTGTGAGCCCCATGTGGGACAGGGGTTGTGTTCAAATGATTTAGCTTGTATCTACCCCGGTGCTTAATACAGTGCCTGGCACATAGTAAGGCACTTAACAAATACCACAGTCATTATTGTTATCATTATTATCATTACTAAGAGTTCCCCAGGTTTGGAAGAGGTGTCTTTGTTTCGGGGGATCTGGCCATAGCTCTGGAGCAATATAGAAGCAGCCCGGCGTAGTGGATAGAGCACGGGCCTGGGAGTCAGAAGGTTATGAGTTCTAATCCCAGCTCTGCCATCTGTCTGTTGTGTGACCTTGATCAAAGTCACTTTACTTCTTCCTCTGTTCCCTCATATGTAAAATGGGGATAAAACTGTGGGAGGTCCCCCATGTGTCCAATCCAATTTGCTTTTATCCACCCCGGTGCTTAACCATAATTACTATTTCCCTCTAGACCGTGAGCTCGTTTGGGGGCAGGGATTGTCTATTGCCTATATTCCAATGGTTAGTACAGTGCTCTGCACACAGTAAGCGTGCAATAAATACTATCAAATGGAATAATAATAATGATGATGTTAATTGCAGTCTTTGTTAAATACTTACTATGTGGCAAACAGTGGGGTCATCATCAAATGCCATCGGGTCATTTCCGATCATAACGAACTCTATGACTTATCTTCTCCAGAACATCCTACCTTCACTCTTCTGTTAGAGAAGCAGCGTGGCTCAGTGGAAAGAGCCCGGGCTTGGGAGTCAGAGGTCATGAGTTCAAATCCCAGCTCTGCCACTTGTCAGCTGTGTGACTGTGGGCAAGTCACTTCACTTCTCCGTGCCTCAGTTACCTCATCTGTAAAATGGGGATTAACTGTGATCCTCACGTGGGACAACCTGATTACCCTGTATCTAGCCCAGCGCTTAGAACAGTGCTCTGCACATAGTAAA
Source organism: Ornithorhynchus anatinus (assembly GCF_004115215.2). NCBI lineage: Eukaryota > Metazoa > Chordata > Mammalia > Monotremata > Ornithorhynchidae > Ornithorhynchus > Ornithorhynchus anatinus. The sequence continues at coordinate 6,531,150 of NC_041739.1, read as the reverse complement.
GCGCTTAACAAATACCAACATTATTATTATTATTATTAGTCAGTCTAGTATGCACAGCCATAGAGTTTTCTTGGTAAAAAAATGCAGAATAATAAAAACAATAATAATGATAGTATTTGTTAAGCGCTTACCTAACCCTTAAGCTTAAGTAAGCTTAAGTAAGAAGCAGTGTGGCCTAGTGGAAAGAGCACGGACTTGGAGTCAGAGGCCGTGGGTTCTAATCCTGGCTCTGCCACTTGTCAGCTGTGTGACTTTGGGACAAGTCACTTAACTTCTCTGTGCCTCAGTTACCTCATTGTAAAATGGGGATGAAGCCTGTGACCCCCACATGGACAACCTTGATCACCTTGTATCCTCCCAGTGTTTAGAATAGTCTTGGCACATATCATAATAATGATAATGAAGCGGTATTTGTTATGCATTTAATATGTGCCAAGCACTGTTCTAAGCGCTCGGGGAGATATAAGTAATAAGATTGTCCCACATGGAGCTCGCAGTCTTCCTCCCCACTTTCCAGATGAGGTAACTGAGGGCACAGAGAAGTTGAATGACTTGCTCAAAATACCACAGCCTGACAAGTGGTGGAGCTGGATTTAGAAATCCACGATCCATTCATCCTAGCTGTTTTTCTGGTTTACCACTGCCTCTCCATACGATAGAACCTAATGGTCTGCTGCCTTTGTCTTTGATCACACATTTGATCACTTGATCATCGGTCTGACTCTTTCCTATGCCACTGCTGCCCAGCACAGATGAATCGACTTTGTCTGAAGCTTTGGGTTCGACCTTTCCATTATGCATAATCTTGATGAGACAATACTCTCAGTGCATATCCCTAAGCATCACTGCATACACAAACTCTCCTGCCACATAAAGGTGTGATTCATAGGAGAGAAGCAGTGGGTCGATAGAAGATAATCGGGTCAGGCAGGAGTCCCTCAAATTAGCGGGGAGAAACATCAGATCTTTAATCCCATTTTACAGACAAAGAAACTGAGCACAAGAGAAGTTAGGTGTTGCGGGGATGGTACGGGATTCCCCAGAGAAATGCTCCAGTACAAGTGAGTTTTTGAATTTTGTTTTATGGTATTGTTAAGCTCTTACTCTAGCCAGACCCTGTTTTAGCATGAACCTCCGCAAAATATGCAGTATGCAGATCAGTATGACAGTATGAGTCTAACACGTGTGATGACATTGTCCGGCACATAGAAGTACTTATCAAAATACCATAATAATTATTATTATGTTGCATCTTGGTGCCTGGAATTCTCAAGAGCCATCGGTAGCTACTTGAAAAGCGACAGAGGAACCAACATCATATAATAATAATAATAATAATAATGTTTGGTATTTGTTTAGCGCTTACTAGTTGATAGCAGCGTTGGCTCAGTGGAAAGAGCCCGGGCTTGGGGAGTCAGAGGTCATGGGTTCAGAATCCGTGACTCTGCCACTTGGCAGCTGGTGTGACAGTTTCCCTCAATCTGTAAATGGGGATTACAAAGCTTGCGAGCCCCACGTGGGACAACCCTGATTACCCTGTATCTACCCAGCACTTAGAACAGTTGCTCTGCACATAGTAAGTGCTTAACAAATACCAACATTATGTGCCAAGCACTTGTTCTAAGCATGGGTAGATACAAGGTAACATAAACCAGAGCAAACTATATGGCAACACTTCTGCATTTTTCTGTTTGCTGTTCAGGTGAATCTAAGGTTGATTCTGCCCTCAGTTTAATCACTTGATGAGAAAAATAAGCCACCCCCATTTTGAGATGAAACCGAAGTGGATAATATTTCTCCCAGAGCGAAAGAGAAGAGAGAGCATCTCTCAGTGATTGTTGTTAACCTGAATACTCGCTACGAATTGTTCTGAGATTATCCTCCTCCTCCCCACTCAACTGCGCTGTCTATATTTTGACAGTGACATAAATTTCTTTGAAAGGTGAACATGAGGATGTGAAAGGTGAAGAGACCCTTAACGAGGATAGATGTTTAGTCCTTAAGAACAGAATTCAACACTGGAAAATAAAGCTCCTATCTAGGCTGACTGTTCTCTAATCCCTGGGTGGTTTATTATAGAGAAGACGGCTCAATTCATAAGGTAACTTTCAGCTGAAATGTCAAATGTTTCACTGGTACAGTGGTTTCAGAATTACCCTGGAAAAAAAAAAAGGACTTCCTGATATCAAATGCGTAAGAGATACAAAGCCATGTGGAATCAACATTGAACTCCATTTCGTATCCTACAATGGGTATAAAATATCTTCTTTCCATTGGCGGCTTTGGATTGGTGGCTTTCCACTGGTGTACTGGAATAAAGATCTCATTCATTCATTCAATTCAATAAGATTCAATAAGATTCATTCATTCAATAAGATTGTCCCACATGGGGCTCACAGTCTTCATCCCCACTTTCCAGATGAGGTAACTTGAGGCACAGAGAAGTAAATGACTTGCTCAAAGTCACACAACTGACAAGTGGTGGAGCTGGGATTAGAATCCACGATCCATTAATCCTAGCTGTTTTTCTGGTTTACCACTTCCTTCTTGAGCGCTTACTGCGTGCAGAGCACTGTACTAAGCACTTGGAAAGTACAATTCGGCAACAGAGAGAGACAATCCCTACCGAACAACGGGCAGACAGTCTAGATGACTCAGGAAAACGTCTATACACACAGGACAACTGGGGCATTTATCAAATTTGTAATAAAGAAAAGCCTCAGTAATATTGGGTAGGGTAGTCAGATATGCCCTGATTGGGTCTTTATACCAGATGATGGAGAGGTGAAAAACCACCATCAGCCTAGGTCAAAGAGCAGGCAAGTGGAAGAGCTGGGATTAGAACCCAGGCCTTTTGAGTCCCACCTCCATGCTCTTTCCAATAGGCTATGCAGCTTATCATGTAAATTATGATGAGAATAGTTTTCTATTTACTTAACTCTGTCTTCTAAGGTGAATTATATGAACTTGTGTAAATTTGTATGTATTATTTACTACTCTACTTTATTAATGATGCATATATAGCTATGATTCTATTTTCTTGATGGTACTGATGTCTGACTACTTGTTTTGTTTTGTTGTCCGTCTCCCCATTTTAGACTGTGAACCGGTTGTTGGGCAGGGATTGTCTCTATCTGTTGCCGAATTGCACATTCCAAGAGCTTAGTACAGTGCTCTGCACACAGTAAGTGCTCAATAAATACAATTGAATGAATTAACAAATGAATTATAATAACAATAATAATGATAATCGTGGTTTTTGTTAAGTGTTTAGCACCAGGGTAGATACGAGATCATCAGGTCCCATATGGAGCACACAGTCCAAGGAGGAGGGAGTAGAAGTATCGAATCCTCATTTTAGAGATGAGGGAACTGAGGCACACAGAAGTTAAGTGACCTGCCCAAGGTCACACAGCATCCAATTGGCAGAGCAGAATTAGAACCCAGGTCCTCTTACTCCCAGACCTGTGCCATTTTCACTAGATCACACCACTTCTCTGTGGATAAAGACATCAAATGGAAAAGGTCACCCAAACCAGAAGAAGCTGAACACTGTCATCAGCAATGACCTGGTACTAAGTGCTTGGCAGAATACCTAAGAAATAAAACATTTTGTTACCTTCCCGAGAGGAATCATGCCATCAGTTTTCCCGGTTATGTCCCGAAACCAGCCACTGGACCGAAAAAAAAAGCTTCCACATGAGTATTCTACTTGTTGAGTCTGACTTGGGCTACTTGGCAGTTTCTGCAATTATATTTGAAGTGAGTGTAATTACCCTTTTGGAAAATGCACTCTGCTTTCTGTTTGATAGCATCGTCTTCATTAATGTCAATCATTTCTAGCCCACAGTAATGTATTATAAGAAGTGTTAGTTTGTGCCGGAGAAAAAGTCAATCTTGTGAAGAAGTATAAAAGAATGGCTTACTTGTCAGGTGTATGAGGACTCGCTGAGGGAAAGCGGACATGTAGAAAGTTCCTTTCCCTTAATTCGAATGTTAGGCTCTTGATAATATTCTTTTTTGGGGGGTGAAAACTAGCAGGATTAAAGGGAGACCTATTCGATTTCAATGCAACAAAACGCATCCTTCTTCTATGCCCTCGTTAACTCTGGCTGCACCATCACCAATCTGAATTGCAAATCCTACGATAAAGGGAGCGAAAATCAGCATCCTGAGGCAGCAGTTGTCAATCATGCAGACTGTGAGCCAGTTTGGAATTACAATCAATCGATCATATTTACTGAGCACTTGCTGTGTGCGGTACATTGTACTAAGTGCTTGGAAGAGTACAGTATAACAATCAGTAGACATTCCCTGCCTCTAAAGAGCTTACCAGTGTAGAGGAAGGCTTACAGTTTAGAGCTTACAACTTTTAACTAGAAAAATATCCCCAGTTTATGACCCCAGTCATGTACCTTTTTTGCTGTTTTGTGCTGGTTTACAGCAAGAAAACACTTGTTCATGTGAGTATCATAAGAAACAAGCACATCGTTTGATTTTTTTAATTGGATTGTTTTGTCCCTGAATGAGAAACACGATTCGGGCAACCATGCTTCCTTGAATATCAACTGAATACTGTGGGTTGATACCAAATATTGGCCGGGAATGAGCACATTAGTACACCTTTCCTGGAATCTCAAATATGTTTAAATAGGCATGGAGTGAAATTTCACTCAATCATATTTATTGAGAGCTTACTGTGTGCAGACCACTGTACTACGTGCTTGTAAAGTACAATTCAGCAATACAGACAACCCCAGTGGGCTCACAGTCTAGAAGGGAGGGCACAGGCATCAAAACAAATAAACAGGCATCAATAGCATCAATATAAATAAATGAACTTAACATTATGCAGGCAGGATTCAGATTTTTAAAGCTAATTCATAGGTTGATAGCATTTACTGAACTCTTATTCTGTGCAGAGCATTTTATTATGAGCCACAAAAGAGGAGTCCTGCTTCTTAACCCATCCCAGGGACTTTGATGTCAACTCTGCTACTTAGAAGCAGCGTTTTTTAATGGAAAGAGCACGGGCTTGGGAGTCAGAAGTCATGGGTTCTAATCCTGGCTTCACCATCTGTCAGCAGTGTGACATTGGACAAGTCACTTAACTTCTCTGTGCCTCAGTTACCTCATCTGTAAAATGGGGATGAAGACTGTGAGCCCCGGGTGGGACATCCTGATTACCTTGTATCTATCCCAGAGCTGAGAACAGTGCTTACTGTGTGTAGAGCACTGTACTAAGCATTTGATGTTCCTGGCCCGCGAGGTCCTGAGAAACTAATCTTTTTTCAGTTCTCAGCCCTGTCTCCAACTACTACTTGGGGCCTGTCCTTTAAGAGAGAAATGTAAGCATTTCCCTAGACTGTAAATTCTTTGTGGGCGGGAATCATATCAACCAGCTCTCTTATTTGTACTCTCCTGCGCACTTAGAACAGTGCTCGGCACCCTGTAAGTGCTCAGTAAATACCGTCAATTGATTAGTATAATGCTCTGCATTCTAGTCAGTCATATTTATTGAACGTTTACTGTGAGCAGAGACCTGAACTATGTGCTTGAGAGAGTAAAATATAACAATGTGACAGACCCAGTCCCTGCACCCAGTCAGAGAAAAGCTCATTATGGGCAGGGGATGTGCATGCTAATTCTGTCATGTTGTACTCTTCCAAGCTCCTAGCACAGTGCTCTACACATAGTAAGTGCTCAGTAAATACCACTGATTGAAGAGCACAGAGCTCTGCACTGAACTGTTGTCCCACTGAGTGATTTATAAATTCCTTATGGGCAGGCAACGTGACTGCTAATTCTGTTGTATTGCACTCTCTCCAGTGCTTCGTACTAAACAGTGTGTAGAGCACTGTAGGTTCTCAGTAAATACCATTGATTGATTGATGTTTCTTTAAGAGATCAATACACTGGGGAAAGAGCATGGGTTTACCTTGTTCCAGTAACAGAGCAGAGCAAATAAGAGCAGCAAAACAGCGATAGACACAGATTCATTCGTTCACTTTACCAATGTTCCCTCCTACAAATCCGTGAGTTTTTTCAAGCAAACTGCAGCTACTGATTGTCTTTCCCTGAAAGTTTTCAACACCCAAAAGAGCTGATGGATGGATAAGGGGACAAGACACAAATCAGAATTGACAATCAAGCATGCCCTTGATCAGCAGCATGGCTTTGTGGAAAGAGCCTGGGTCTGGGAGTCAGAAGAGGTAGGTTATAATCCCGGCTCCTCCACTTCTCTGTTGTGTGACCCTGGGCAAGCCACTTAACTTCTCTGTGCCTCAGTCACCTCATCTGTAAAATGGGAGCTAAGACCGTGATCCCCATTTGGGACAACTTGATTACCCTGTATCTACCCCAGGGCTTAGAACGGTGCTTGGCACATAATAGACGTTTAATAAGTACCATTATTATTACTGTTGTTGTTATACACCCTGAGCCAGACAAGAGACATGGACAAAAAAGAGTAACAATTTGTCTGGAAAAAATATACGCTGTTTGCACGAGTTCAGAGAAATACTTCTGGGTCCTTCCATGCTAACCGATGGCAAGAACTAGGATGAAATTTCCCTAGCGTGAGCTGAGAGATCTCAATGGGATTGTTAGAGAATTTCTCGAGCCACTGGTGAATTCCCTGTTGGCCAACATGATATTCCCTGGCTGAGAAATGGCAAATGCAGGGATTAGCGCATGATGGTGATTACCGCATCATCATCCTTTCTGATCTCCCATCCTCCTGTCTCTCCCCACTTCAATCTGTACTTCACTCTGCTGCCCAGATTATCTTTCTACCGATAGAAAGATTATCTTTCTCCTCAAAAATCTCCAGTGGTTACCAAGAACTCCTCACTCTTGGCATCAAAGCTGTCCTTCCCCTTGCCCCCTCCTACCTCACCCTTCTCTCCTCCTCCAGCCCAGTCCACACACTCTGCTCTTCTGCCACCGCTCACCTCCTCACTGGGCCTCGTTCTCGCCTGTCCCACCGTCGACTCCTGGCCCACATCCTACCTCTGGCCTGGAATGCCCTCCCTCCTCATATCTGCCATACTAGCTCTCTTTCCCTCTTCAAAGGCTTACTGGGAAGCCTTCCCAGACTGAGCTCCACTATTCCTCTGCTCGTCCTCCCCTCCCCATTCCCCCTACTCCCTCCCTCTACTCTACCCCCTTCCCCACCCCACAGCACCTGTATATATTTGTACATATTTATTATTCTATTTCTTTGGTTAAGGATGTGGATATATCTATAATTCTATTTATCTATTTTGGTGCTATTGATGCCCGTCTACCTGTTTTGTTTTGTTGTCTGTCTCCCCCTTCTAGACTGTGAACCCGTTGTTGGGTAGGGATTGTCTCTATCTATTGTTGAATTGTACTTTCCAAACACTTAGTACAGTTCTCTGCACGCAGAAAGTGCTCAGTAAATACGATTGAATGAATGAATGAATATTTATTAAGTGCTTATTGGGTACAGAGCAATATATTCAGCACTGAACACTGTACTAAGCACTGAGTATTGTACCAAATGCTTCTCTTCATTCTTCTCTGTGGTTACCTCAGAGGTTGGTTCCACTAGAAATTTTTCGTCAGATGCTGAGAAGGAAAGCAAGCTATTTCTCATGAGTTGTAGAGAACACCAGGGAAATCAAGGCAAATAAAATTGGGTTTGTTCATGTGATGCTGCTCTCGTATAAATTTAAATAAAGGGTGAACATGGAAACCTGTTTATAGAAAACAACATTAAAGATGCAGTGAACTAGAAGAACACTGCTAAAGTAATTACAGGATAGATCATACATTCTAATAAATATTTGGGATGTCGCTGAATATATTAGACTATTTCAAAGGATTGTTCCTTAGAAGGTCTATTGTTTGAATTTTAAAGCAAGAAAAGTGTTTCTTTTCATGTGCATGACACCTATTACCCTCTGCTCAAGCCCCAGGTATTTAAATTAAATGAAATAGAATCCTCACCATTGGCCCAAGATAAGGCCCTGATCTAAATGTATTACATCGACTTTACAGTTTCACAAAATATTGAGTGCAATAGCCTTATAAAAGTGTATATACATTTGCATTTGAGTATTTGTTCTAGATAAAGACTTATGATGCTTTTTAAAAATGGGATGGGACTGAAATGAAGCTAAAGAGATGACAAAATAGAATAGAAAACTAAACCCCGAAAATCATGGATCTCATTCTTCCTTTCATTCAGTCCAAAGGAGAGGTTATGAAATGATTCTAAGGCAATGTCCCATCATCATACTCTTCACCGTGGGCAGGAAATGTATCTGTTTGTCCTGGTACTCTCCCAACCACTGACTACAGTGTTCTGCGTGCAGTAAGGGCTCAGTAAATACAATCGATTGAATGAATGAGTGCTCTTCTTTTAGGACTCTTTCTCCATAGCGCTGTTGTATACTAATGATGCTCTTACTTACAGTGTCTTCTCCCTTTCAGGATGATGCTGCAACATCTACCTCGGTTTAAGCACTTCCCTTCTCCTCTGAAGTATTCTGATGGACTTGAATAGGGTGATTACAGCCATTTCAATTTAGCATAGATAATGACATATCAAATAAGTCAGTACAGAGTTATTTTCCACTGAAGACGATGTGAAAGAACACTTTGACAAGTGGAGTACACAAAATTATATACCCACACGCGAAAAAATCTAATTTAAAATATCTCATAATATCCCGGCTAGATTACTGTGTCAGCCTGCTCTCTGATCTCCCTTCCTCCTCTCTCTCTCCGCTCCAGTCTATTCTTCACTCCGCCGCCCGGCTCATCTTCCTGCAGAAACGCTCTGGGCCTGTCACTCCCCTTCTTAAAAACCTCCAGTGGTTGCCTATCGACCTCCGCGCAAAACAAAATCTTCTCACTCTACGCTTCGAGGCCCTCCATCACCTTGCCCCTTCCTACCTCTCCTCCCTTCTCTCTTTCTACCGCCCACCCCCCACGCTCTGCTCCTCTGCCGCCCACTTCCTCGCCGTCCCCCGTTCTCGCCTATCCCGCCATCGACCCCTGGGCCACGTCCTCCCGTGGCCCTGGAACGCCCTCCCTCCTCACCTCCGCCAAACTCATTCTCTTCCCCTCTTCAAAACCCTACTTACAGCTCACCTCCTCCAAGAGGCCTTCCCACACTGAGCTCCCCTTCTCCCTCTACTCCCTCTACTCCCCCTTCACCTCTCCTCAGCTAAGCCCTCTTTTCCCCTCATCTACCTCTGCTCCTCCCCCTCTCCCTTCCCATCCCCTCGGCACTGTACTCGTCTGCTCAACTGTATATATTTCCATTACCCTATTTATTTTAATGAGATGTACATCGCTGCAATTCTATTTATTTGCTATTGTTTTAATGAGATCCTCATCCCCTCGACTCTATTTATCGCTATTGTTCTTGTCTGTCCGTCTTCCCCGATTAGATCGTAAGCCCGTCAAAGGGCAGGGACTGTCTCTATCTGTTACTGATTTGTACATTCCAAGCGCTTAGTCCAGTGCTCTGCACATAGTAAGCGCTCAATAAATACTACTGAATGAATGAATATATATTGAGCGCTACTTTTATCACGTAATTCTATTTTAATGTCTGTCTCCCCCTCTAGTCTGTGAGCTCCTTATGAGCAAGGATCATGTCTTCCTATTGTATTGTACTCTCCCAAGCAATCAGTACAACGCTCTGCAGAGAGTTAGCACTTAATAAACACCATTAATACATTGATAGGGTGATTGATATTGTGCTTTTTCTCACTTTTTCACGTATCCCTATTATCTTGCTCAAATTTTCAGATCTTGGGAATTCATTCATTCATTCAATAGTATTTATTGAGCGCTTACTATGTGCAGAGCACTGTACTAAGCGCTTGGAATGTACAATTCGGCAACAGATAGAGACAATCCCTGCCCACTGATGGGTTTACAGTCTAATCTGGGGAGACGGACAGACAAGAACAATAGCAATAAATAGAATCAAGGGGATGTACATCTCATTAACAAAATAAATAGGGTAATAAAAATATATACAAATGAGCAGATGAGCACAGTGCTGAGGGGATGGGAAGGGGAAGGGGGAGGATTCATGCGCTTGATGGTTTTCCAGTTGGGAACTATATTTTGTTCAGCATTCTTAGTTTAGCACATAGAATTAAGAATGCTGTCGTCAGGTGGGGGGTGGGTACGTGAGTGAAAATAGGAATAAAAATATGGTTTAATGGACTGCCCATAATAGAACAGGAAAGCGATTCCAGGACAGCCATTGAGGGGTTTTGACAGTTTCAAAGTTGAGGAATGTGTTCATCTCAGAAACGTCATAGCCCAGAAGTGTCAAGTGCTGATAGCTCCACGCATCCAATGGATGATCAGTCTGTGCTCATTGTAGATTATTCTTTATTTTTCTGAATGGTATTTGTTAAGAACTTACTATGTGTCAGGCACTGTACTAAGCTCTGAGGGGAAGCAAGGTGGTCTAGACGATAGAGTAATGGCCTGGAAGTCGGAAGAAGCTGGGTTCTAATCCCAGCTCTGCTACTTCTCTGCTGGGTAACCTTGGACAAGTCACTTCAGTTCTCTGGGCCTCAGTTATCTCACCTGTCAAATGGGGATTAAGAACGGGAGCGCCTTGTGGGACAGGGACTGTGTCCAACCCGATTTGCTTGTGCGCACCCCAATGTTTAGTATATTGCCTGGCACATGGGAAGTGCTTAACAAATACCATAATCACCATACAGGACTCACAGCCTTAATCCCTGCTTTACAGAGGAAGGAACTGAGGCCCAGAGAAGTGAAGTGACTTGTCCAAGGTCACGAAACAGATGAGAGCGGTGAAGTAGGATTAGAACCCAGGTCCTTCTGACTCCAGGCCCGTGCTAAATGGAAGAACGCGCCTGAGGGAGAAAGTCTGAATCACTGCAAAATACATCCTAAATAATAGAGGCATCACTACGCAGAGAAGCAGCATGGTTTAGCGGACAGAGCACCGGCCTGGGAGTAAGAAGGTGATGCGTTCTAACCCTGGCTCCACCACTCGTCTGCTGTGTGTTCTTTGGCAAGTCACTTCACTTCTCTGTAGTTCAGTTCCCTCATCTGTAAAATGGGGATTAAGTCTGTGAGCCTACGCGGGAAAAGGACTGTGTCCTACCCAATTATCTCATACCTAGTCCAGCGCTTAGAACAGTGACCGTCACATAGTAAGCGCTTAACGAATACCATGATTATCATTACTATTACTCCAGTGCTTTATGGAAAAGCATCTTAAAATAATGAAACGGGAGACTTTTTTTCCATTTGACTCTCTTTGCCTAACCTTCCAAGATAGTTTGCTAAAACGTCACCTCTCTTTGACTGACCGAGTGTGGCTCATTTGGTGTTAGCAGCTCAGAGCTGCGCATTAGTTGGTTTTCACAATCTCCTACCTCCTTTTTCAAATCAGATAAATGAAGTACCATATTCATTTCACTTTGTCCCTGGCAAGGTCCAAGCTTATTAAAATCAGCCGCCAGATGAGACTGCTGAATTTACAGTAGGGGTTGTTACGTGGGTCCCCCACTGGGGATAAGACAGACTGTCTTTTCACTGCCACAGTGTGATGCCTTGCTTAAGATACCGGATGAATAAATCAGTTAAAAAGCAATCTTTACACCTCAGTGATCTTTCTTCATTAAGCACAGAGGTGGCGTTCAGGGGTCGGTAGGGGCTGAGAGTGTTGGTGAAGCAGTGTTAGAGTGAGGACTTAATGAGCTATTGTAAGAATAATGAAATTGTGTCTCTTCTCACATGGGAATTAGAAATGATATGGAGTGTTTTTCCATTTGACGAGTTGGAATGAGGGTTCTTTCTTCCCCTTTTTGGTCATGTACGTATGGAAGAGGGCTATGAAATGACTATTCACTAGCTTGAGCTCCTTGTGGGCAGGAATCATATCAACCAACTGCATTTTCCTCTCCTAAAAACTCAATACAGTATTCTGCACAAAATAAGTGCTGAATAAATACCAGTGATTGATTATGGATTGATTTCTCCAGCCTTGAGGCTTGCTTAGGCTAGTACTCTGAACAGAGGCAATACCCTTAGGTGTTCCGTCTACACATTTTTCGGTTAGGGAGTGTTCAATGGATGTTATCTTTATTGAGTGTAGAACACTGTGCCAAACCCTTGGGGACAGTACAATAGAGATAGAAGATATGATTTTTGGCCTCAAGGAATTTATACAAATGAAGGGTATTAAGATCCCTATTTTTTCATCTCTACAACCTTCCTAGAACAGAACACCAGCCCATATTGTGGGAGGTTTTTCTCTATTTTTACCTGGATGTAGGTCACTGTAATCTTCTTTGTTTTTTGTATTTTTGGTGTAAGTCAAGGGTTTACTATGTGCCAGGCACTGTACTGAGCACTGAGGAAGATACAGGTCCATCAGGTTGGATGCAGTCCTTGTCCCATTTAGAGCTCATCGTATTAATCCCCATTTTTCAGATAAGGTAACTTAAGTGTCTGGCCTAAAATCATACAGCAGACAAGTGGCAGAGTGATGATTAGAACTCAGGTCCTGCTGACTCCCAGGCCCATGCTCTTTCCCTAGGCCACACTGCTTCTCAATGGGGCACAGAAGGGCAGCTCTTGTCTGAACGGTCCTCACTCACTCAACCCATGATCCTGTTTTATCTGCTCCAGCTTCTAGGTTAAAAATCAGTAACCCTCATTAATAGCATTAATTGAGCGTGTACTCTGTGAAGAGCACTTTACTAAAGGCTTGAGAGAATGTATTAGTGTTCACCAACACGATCTCAGCCTTTAAGGAGCACACAGTCTAAGGAGGGTATCGGACACTTAGATCAATCCCAGATAGCACAAAAGAACTCAATTGGCTGGGACAGGTACAAATATATGACCCAAGAAGAACATATTCACCCTGCCTTCAGCACCACAGCCCATATGTACATATCTGGAGTTTATAATAATGATAATAATTGCAGTACTTGTTAAGCGCTTACTATGCGCCAAGAACTAAAGCCTGGGTGGATACAAGCAAATCGGGTTGGACGCAGTCCCTCTCTTGCGTGGAGCTCACAGTCTTAATCCTCGTTTTATAGATGAGGTAACTGAGGCCCAGAGAGGTGAAGTGACTCGCCCAAGGCCACACAGCAGACAAGGGATGGAGCCAGGCTTAGAACCCATGACCTTCTGAGTCCCAAGGCAGTGCTCTATCCATTATGCCATCCTGTCCATCTTCCCCTTTGGACTGTAAGGTCCTTGTGGATCGGGAACATGCCTACCACCTCTATCACACTGTAATCTCTCAAGTGCATAGTACCCAATTTGCGTTCAATAAATACCACTGAAAGATTGATTGAGGGACTGCTTATTGGTTCTGCACTGGAAGGAAATAATGTCAGATTTTTTACTTTCAGATTTGGACTATATTCTTCCTAGGGTGGAGTCTGCAGTTTTATTGGCTATTTTTAGGAAGAATTCATTACCTATTCATGAAAACGATTTGTAATAAAACTTCAACCTACGGGTCTAAACACTGTTCTAAAGTTTTACTACAATTTCAATGGGTTTAATATAGCACCCAATTAACATTCTTATTAGATTAGCTGGAAAATATTGGTAGAATCCATCAATCATATTTATTGAGTGCTTTACTTTGGGTAGATCACTGTACTAAGTGCTTGGGAGAGTACAATATAAGAAAGTTAGTTGACATTCCCAGTCTACAGTGAAAAGAAATGAAAGAGTTGTTAATTGCTCTCAGGTAGGGAACTGATTCTTTTTAGGTATTGCAGGGCACAATATGTTTCTGTGGCGTGTCGTCTTGGTTAGGTCTGGATTGGAGAAGAGGTGGAGGTAATATAATAAAAAGGAACTTCTTTCCTTTCCTTTCCTTTCCTTCCCCTTCCCCTTCCCCTTCCCCTTCCCCTTCCCTTTCTTTCTTTCTTTCTTTCTTCTTTCTTTCTTTCTTTCTTTCTTTCTTTCTTTCTTTCTTTCTTCTTTCTTTCTTTCTTTCTTTCTTTCTTTCTTTCTTTCTTTCTTTCTTTCTTTCTTTCTTTCTTTCTTTCTCTCTCTCTCTCTCTCTCTCTCTCCTTCTTTCCTTCTTCCTTTCTTCCTTTCCTTCCTTTCTTTCTTTCCTTCCTTTCTTTTCTTTCTTTTACATTTATTGAATAGAAAAGCAGCATGGTGTAGTGGATAGAACAGGGGAACAAGAATCAGAAGGTCATGGGTTCTAATCCCACGTCCACCACGTGTCTGCTGTGTGACTCTGGGTGAGTCATTTCACTTCCTCTGTGCTCAGTTACCTCCTCTGTAAAAGGGGGATTGAGACTGTGAGCCCCACACAGGACACCCCAATGCTTAGTACAGTGCCTGGAACATAGTAAGAGTTTAGCAAGTACCATCAGGATCATTATTATTATCACTGAGTGCTTACTGTGTGCAGTGTACTGTAGAGAAGCAGCGTGACCCTTGGAAAGAGCATGGGCTTGGGAGTCAGAGGTCGTGGGTTCTAATCCCGGCTCCATCACTTGTCAGCTGTGTGACTGGGCAAGTCACTTCACTTCTCTGGGCCTCAGTTACCTCATCTGCAAAATGGGGATTAAGACTGTGAGCCCCACGTGGGACAACCTGATTACCTTGTATCCCCCCCCCCCCAGTGTTTAGAACAGTGCTTGACACATAGTAAGCACTTAACAAATATCATCATCATCATCATTATTATTACTAAGCACTTGGGAGAGTACAATGTAATAATAAATATTGCCCTGCGCACAACGAGCTTATAGTCTAGAAGGGGAGACAGACATTGGACATTCCACTCCCAGTCAGAGGTTGGGGATCTTGGCCCCATGAGTTGGCCAGGGTATGAAGCTCGATTTCTTTGCCACGAGCTTAGTGATAATAATAATGTTGGTATTTGTTAAGCCCTTACTATGTGCAGAGCCCTGTTCTAAGCGCTGGGGTAGACACAGGGGAATCAGGTTGTCCCACGTGGGGCTCACAGTCTTCATCCTCATTTTACAGATGAGGTAACTGAGGCACAGAGAAGGTAAGTGACTTGCCCACAGTCGCACAGCTGTCAGGTGGCAGAGCTGGGATTCGAACTCATGAGCTCTGACTCCAAAGCCCAGGCTCTTTCCACTGAGCCACGCTGCTTCTCAGAGTACAACGTGAGCCCTAAGTGGGCTCTCAATAAATATCATCATTAGCACTACCGCTCACGGGTGAAATCAGCATCGCGTTACTGCTTGACCTAACGTGATCATGAAGAGTCTGTGGACAAACAGTGCATCACAAAGCATCTGGAGTGTGAGTTTGCAGAAACACTGTGTTCTAGGTAAGGTTGTTTATTAATCAACCAATCAATCAATCAATTGTACTTACTGAGTGCTTACTCTGTGCAGAGTACTGTCTGTTCATCGCTATACTGGGCTCTCCCAAGAGCTTAGTACAATGTTCTGCATACAGAGAAGCAGCGTGGCTAGAGAAGCAGCGTGGTTCAGTGGAAAGAGCACAGGGTTGGGAGTCAGAGGTCACGCGTTCGAATCCCGGCTCGGCCACTTGTCAGCTGTGTGACTGTGGGCAAGTCATTTAACTTCTCTGGGCCTCTGTTACCTCATCTGTAAAATGGGGATTAACTGTGAGCCTCACGTGGGACGACCTGATTCCCCTGTATCTACCCCCAGCGCTTAGAACAGTGCTCGGCACAAAGTAAGCGCTTAACAAATACCAACATTATTATTATTACACTAAGCGCTCAATAAATACGATTGACTCAATGACTGAACTAAGTGCTTGGGAGGGGACAGTATAACAGAGTTGGTAGACAGGTTCCCAGTCCACAGTGAGCTGACAGTCTATGGATATGTGATAAGTGCTGTGGGACTGAGAGTCGGGTGTATGAAAGGAGCAAATCCAAATAAAAGGGTCATGAAGAAGGGTGTGGGAAAAGAGGGAAATCAGGGAAGGCCTTTTGGAGGAGATGTGCCTTTAGTAAGACTTTGAAGGGGGAGAGAGTGATGGTCTGTTGGATAAGAAGAGGGAGGGAGTTCCAGGCAAAAGCAGGATTTGAGAGAGAGATTGGGCAGCTAGACGGATAATAATGTTGGTATCTGTTAAGCGCTTACTATGTGCCGAGCACTGTTCTAAGCGCTGGGGGAGATACCGGGTCATCAGGTCGTCCCACGTGAGGCTCACAGTTAATCCCCATTTCATAGATGAGGTCACTGAGGCACAGAGAAGTGAAGTGACTTGCCTACAGTCACACAGCTGACTAGTGGCGGAGCCGGGATTCAAACCCATGACCTCTGCCTCCCATGCCCGGGCTCTTTCCACTGAGCCACGCCTGCTTCTCAGACGGATGAGATCGAATTTCTTGTAACCTTACACTGGGGGGATTGGTAGTTTTTTAAGTGCTTACTACACACTAATAACTGGGTTAGCGACCGTGAATCAGTTCACGTGAATCAGTCCCTTTCCCACGTGGGATTCACAGTCTAAGACAGGGGAGGGGCAATTATTTCGTCCTCATTTTGCCGACGAGAGAACTAAGGCCAAGAGAGGTTAAAGGACTCGTCTAAGGTCACGCAGCATCCAGGTGGCAGAGGTAAGGCTAGAATTCAGATTCCTGACCACGGGGCTTGAGGGCTTTCCACTAGATCACATAGGATGATTAGCTGACATCTGCCTGATCCTAGACCTTGCCTGCCCCACTGGCCTGTTCCAAAGCCACTGCGTTCCTCTCCCGAGCCGCGAAATTCGGAGGCAGGAGCTGAGGCAGTTAAAAGCTGGACGATTCGAATAAAGATACCAGACATAAAGACATCTGGTTCCATTTCTGGATCAGACAGGACCCAGAGAAGCAGCGTGGCCTAGTGGAAACACCACAGGCCTGCGAGTCAGAGGACCTGGGTTCTAATCGCGGCTCGGCCAATTGCTTGTTTTATAATAATGTTGGTATTGGTTAAGCCCTTACTATGTGCTGAGCACTGTTCTGAGCGCTGGGGCAGATACAGGGTAATCAGGTTGTCCCATGTGAGGCTCACAGTTAATCCCGGTTTTGCAGAGGAGGTCACTGAGGCACCGAGAAGTGAAGTGACTTGCCCGTAGTCACACAGCTGACAAGTGGCAGAGCCGGGATTCAAACCCATGACCTCTGACTCCCAAGCCGGGGCTCTTTCCGCTGAGCCACGCTGCTTCTCTAATGAGTCAGGGCGTGTCACTGTCCTGCAAGAGTGAGAGCAAGGACCTTCTTTAAAGAAAACAATACCTCTGTGGCATAATAATAATAATAATAATGTTGGTATTTGTTAAGCGCTTACTATGTGCAGAGCACTGTTCTAAGAGCTGGGGTAGACACAGGGGAATCAGGTTGCCCCATGTGGGGCTCACAGTCTTAATCCCCATTTTACAGATGAGGGAACTGAGGCCCAGAGAAGTTAAGTGACTTGCCCACAGTCACACAGCTGACAAGTGGCAGAGCTGGGATTCGAACTCATGAGCCCTGACTCCAAAGCCCGTGCTCTTTCCGCTGTGCCACGCTCATTCATCTAGTTAAGGTTTATCCTTTCAAAATGAATACAAGCATGTGTTGGTTCTACCCAGATAACCAGTGGGTGAAATCATCACTTATTTTGTCTTGTTTCATTTTTAACAGCATTTGTTAAGCACTTACTATGTGCCCAGCCCTGAATTAAGCACTAGAGTAGAAGCAGCATGGTCTCGTGACAAGAGAATGGGCTTGGGAGCCAGTGGACCTGGGTTCTAATCCCAGCTCCATCACTTGTCTGTGGTATGAACTTGGGCAAGTTACTTAACTTCTCTGTACCTCAGTTACCTCATCTGTAAAATGGGGATTAAGACTATGAGCACCATGTGGGACAGGGACTGTGTCCAACCTGATTAGCTTATATCTACTGTAGAACTTAGTAGAGTGCTTGGCACATAGTAAGCACTTAACAATTGCCATAATTATTATTATTATTCATTCAGTAGTATTTATTGAGCGCTTACTACGTGCAGAGCACTGTACTAAGCACTTGGAATGTACAAATCGGTAACAGATACAGTCCCTGCCCTTTGACGGGCTTACGGTCTAATCGGGGAGACGGACAGACAAGAACAATAGCAGTAAATAAATAATTGGTCCCACACAGTTTCTGGTCTTCATGGGGCTCACGTTTTAATTCCCATTTAACAGATGAGGAATTTAGAAGCAAAACAACTTGCCCAGGCTCACGCAAGAGATAAATATTGAAGCTGTGATTAGAACCCAGGTCCTCTGATTCCCAGGCCCATGTTCTTTCTATGAGGCACGATTCTCTCACTGTCATCTCTATGAAAATGAATTTTGTATGAGTCTGAATTCTCTTAAATTTTGGAAAACTTGTCATGTTTTTGTTTGTTTTGAGACAATCTCCAATAAAAAAAGTGCTGCAAGGGAATCGATTTTTTGCAAGTTTTTGCAAGATTTCCAGTACTAGCATTAGGTTGGAACAGATTTCTTGGTACAGTCTGGTCTTCTACAGTATGAGGGTTGTGTTTTTTTGAAGAAGCTCTGCACTTGCACCACAACACCAACTGCATCTACACAACCCTATCCTCCCACAGAAGCCTGTGTCTTGTCCCCACAGAGATCTGACCAGCTCACTTAGTTTTGATCTAATCCTGACAAACGGCTTCATAACACTGGTCTGGATTGGTGGTGAGAATTGGAAAACTGAATGCTCGTTGTAGAGTTTAAGGGGTCTGGGCTTTGCTGTGGTTTTCAGACCTCGGCTCTGAAGATTCATTCATTCATTCATTCAGTTGTATTTATTGAGCATTTACTATGTGTAAAGCACTGTACTAAGAGCTTGGGAGAGTACGGTATAACAATAAACGGACCCATTCCCTTCCCACAACAAGTTAAAAGCCACACCTGGTTAAAAAAAAAAAAAGGTGCAAAACAATTGACCTGAATGAAGAGATGCTGTTTCCTTTAAAACCTTAATCAATCAATCCTATCTCTTGAGTGCTCACTCTGTGCGGAGCACTGTACTAAGCACTTGGGAGAGGTCACTACAACAGAATTACCCGACATGTTCCCTGACCATAATGAGTTAATAGTCTAGAGTGGGAGACAGACCTGTATTTCCTCCGACCACAGTAGAAAAGTGGTACTGATTTCCCGGAATCCTGCATTTCCCACTGGCGACAAACCATCTGCTTTGATTTTTATGTGTTGTTGTACTTCAAAACCTACTTAATCAGGCTGGAGAAGAAATTAGTTTCACAACATGTTTTTATTTTATTTTGCCATAAATGTGAAGCCTTAACATCTGCCTCTCTCCGTTAATTCTGATAGATTGCCCTGGAGTACAACTCATCCTTCATCAAAGTATTTTCTGAAAGACTCTGAGAGTCCTGTTGGAAATCGAGTTCCCGTTTATTCCGCCCTGGAGGATACACGTTCAGACCCTGGAGAGATTCAAAGTGACATCCTTCCTCCCCTCTGTTGTGTTTTGGTTTGAAAAATAAAAGGTTGTATTGTACTCTCCCAAGTGCTTGGTACACTCTGCACAGAGTAAAGACTCAGTAAATACTATCGATGCTGAAAAAGGGCAGTGTGGCCTAGTGGAAAGACCAGGGGCCCGGGGTGTCAAGAGGTTTTAGTTTTAGCTTTAAGATTTAGGCCCTGCCACTGTCCAACTGATTTCCCCAGACTGCTACCTTGCATCTCTATATCATTAAGATAAACGTATATTTTGCATCTCTATATCATTAAGATAGAAGCATTAGCATTAGAGAAGCAGCGTGGCTCAGTGGAAAGAGGCTTTGGAGTCAGAGATCATGGGTTCGAATCCCACTCTGCCACCTGTCAGCTGTGTGACTTTGGGCAAGTCACTTAACTTCTCTGTGCCTCAGTGACCTCATCTGTAAAATGGGGATTAAGAGTGTGAGCCCCACGTGGGACAACCTGATTCCCCCGTGTCTATCCCAGCGCTTAGAACAGTGCTCGGCACATAGTAAGCGCTTAACAAATACCAACATCATTATTATCATTAAGGGAGATGCAGGTAACATCGAGTGTGTTCTTAAAGGAGACCACTTTAGTAGAGTTGAGATAATCAAACCAATCCAGTTTTTTTTTTCCCCACATCCTTTGGAAAACCCTGCAGCGCTTAGAAGGGGACCAGGCTCTCAATAAATATTTGTTGACCGACTGACTGGCTTGTCCTGTCCTCGGATTTACAAAAGGACTCGATTTTTTCCATCTGTGCCTGAAATTCAGGACCTCCTATGTTTATCTCGATTTCTACTGGCATCCGTATCTCAGCTCACCAAATGAGGCAATACATATACAGTAAAATCTCTTGGGAACTTTCTGCTTTATACTGAAAGACTCCACGCATCTCAACTCACTAAACGAGGTAATGCGTATCCAGGAAAATCTCTTCAGAACATACTGCTTTATACTGAAAGTCTCCTTGTAATAATGTCTAAACTAACTCTCGTAGCCCGCAAAGGATTCCCGTATAGCTACGTGTAACCCCGGGCAGATCTCTTAGTCTCCGTGTGCCTCTGTTTTCTCATCTATAAAATGGGGATAATACATCTACTCTCCCTACTGCTTAAACCACTGTTGTGGAGGAGACTGAGTCTACTGCCTCAGGTTCTTTCATCACAATGTGTAGGAGAAATTTGTCACAATCGTTTAATTTTTTTTTTAATGGTATTTGCTAGGTGCTGATATATTTGTTACGTGCCAGGCACTGTACTAAGCACCGAGGTAGATGCAAACTGATCAGGTTGGACATAGTCCATGTCATCAGTCAGTCAATTCTATTTATTGAGCACTTACTGTGTGCAGAGCACTGTACTAAGTGCTTGGGAGTATACGATGTATCGAACTAACGGACACATTCCCAGTCCATAATGAGCTTACAGTCTAGAGGGGGAGACGCCCCACATGGGGCTCACAGTCTCGATCTCCATTTTACAGATGAGGTAACTGAGGCACAGAGAAGTTAAGTGACTTGGCCAAGGTCACACGGCAGACAAGTGGCAGATCCAGGATTAGAATTGCCCAAAACTGAACTCCTTATCTGCCCTCTCAATCCCTGTCCTTTCCCAAACTTTCCTGTCACTGTAGATGGCACAATCTTCCTTCCCATTTCACAAACCAGTAACCTCGGTGTCATCCTTGACTCTGCTCTCTCATTCACCCCACATATCCAATCGTCACCAAATCCTGTCGGTCTCACCTCTACAACATCGCCAACATCCACCCTTTCCTCTCCATCCAAACCGCTACTTTGCTGGTACAATCACTCATCCTATAGCAGGTAGAGGAGTGCATCAGCCTCCTTTCTGACCTCCCAACCTCCTGTCTCTCCCCACCCATATTTCACTCCGCTGCCCAGATTATCTTTCTACAGAAACGCTCTGAGCATTTCACCCCCTTCCTCAAAAATCTCCAGTGATTGCCTATCAATCTCCATATCAAATAAAAACTCCTCACTATTAGCTTTAAAGCTCTCCATCACCTTGCCCCCTCTTACCTCACCTCCCTTCTCTCCTTCTACAGCCCAGCCTGCACACTCTGCTCCTCTGCTGCTAATCTTCTCACTGGGCTTTTGTCTCGCCTGTCCCGCCACGGACCCCGGGCTCAGATCCTACCTCTGGCCTGCAACGCCCTCCCTCCTCAAATCTGCCAATCACTCTTTTCCCCTATAAAGCCCTATTGAAGACGCACCTCCTGAAAAAGGGGGCTTTTCCTCAGCTCCCACTCCCTCATCACCAGGATGCATTCCCTTTGCTCTTCCTCCCCCGCCCCACAGAACTTGTGCATATATGTATTTATCTATAATTCTATTTATTTATATTGATACCTGTATCCTATTATTGATGTCTGTCTCCCTCCCTGCTGGACTGTGAGGGCATTTTGGGCAGGGATTGTCTCTCTCTATTGCTGTATTGTACTTTCAAAGCACTTAGTACAGTGCTCTGCACATAGTAAATGCTGAATAAATACGTTTAAATGAATGAATGAATGAACCCATATCATTCTGACTCCCAGGCCAGTGCTTTTTCCCCTAGTCCACACTCCTTCTCTAACCTGCTCTGATCATTATATTCTGGGTCCCAGACAGGCACTAGGGTTTCAGTAACTTTATTTCTCTGTTTCAGTTTCTTTAACTGTAAAATGGGGAATAAAGACTTCTCCCTTCTACTTAGATTGTGAACTCTCCATGGAACAGAGACCGCATCCAGTCTGATTATCTTGTATCTACCCGAGCACTTAATACATTATTTAAATGTACCATAATTTTATGGGTGATAATGACTAGCTAATCTCTCATGGTTTACGTATCTCCTATCGGAGTCTTCTCTTTCTCTCTCCTGTTTTTAGGTTTTTTCAGGTTCCACTCACGAAAACTTAAATTTCTATGATCCCTCTGACCTTCACGGGAGCTGTTGATTGGAGTCAAACTAAAGCGATTTGCTTGCTTACTTAGAGGAAAGCAGTATTGACTGTAACAGCCCAGAAATCACCTGGTTAGTTTTCCATAACCATCAGACGGCCACGAAGTTTGTAGGAGTTGTTAATATGTCAGCTTGAGTTCTCTTGGTAATATCCTTCTAACCTCGCTGCCCTCTTGGGTCAATAATCTTAGCTGATCTTATCAACCTTTCCAGTGTGTTTGGTGTATTAAATTTAGAGTTGGTGCCTGGCAATATCCCCTGTGTGCAGTGACACACGAGAAAGATCATTTTTCCCCTCTGGATCTCGAGTCAAGTCTCCGTGGACAAGAGGAGCAGAGAAGGGCCTGGATTATCCAGAGAACTGCTTCAAGAAACCTCTCACATCCTTGAGGCAGGATAGGGTTTTTAACTGAAATATTCAGTCAATTGATGGTATTTATGGAATGCTTAGTGTCTGCAGAGCACTGTGCTAAGCACTTGGAAGAGTACAATACAAGGGAGAAGGTGTAAGTGATCCCTCTGCTCAAGGAGCTTATAGACTATGCAACATGAGCTCGTTGTGGGCAGGGATTGTCACTGTTTATTGTTATATTATACTTTTCCAAGCACTTAGTGCAGTGCACTGCACACAGTAAGCGCTTAATAAATACAAGTGAATAAAAGAATGAATGAATGAATGAATACAGAGAGTATAAACTGAAGGAGGAATGAGAACAGAACATAGCTTAGTGGAAACGGTACGGGTCTGGGAGTTGGAGGACCTGGGTTCTAATGCCGGTTTCGCCACTTGTCTGCTGTGTGACCTTAGGCAAGTCACTTAACTTCTCTGGGCCTCAGTTTCCTCATCAGTAAAATGGGGATTAAGACTGCGAGCCTCATGTGGGACAGAGACTGTGTCCAACCTATCTTGTCTCTACCCCAGTACTTAGAATAGTGGGTAACAAAAAAAAAATTCATAGTAATAATATTTGCTAAGCACTTATTATGTGCCAACCACTGTACTAAGTCCTGGGATAGGTACAAGACAATCAGATAAGACAGAGTCCTAGTCCTACGTGGGGTTCCATAGTCTAAGGTAAGTTTTCTAAAGAAATGCTTCCTAAATACCTATCCAGATAAATCTGAATATTTATTCAGATAAGGAGGTGTTTTATGTCTTACATCCAAGAAGATCAAACAGGGCTTAGGGACAGTACAAACGATAATAAAAAACATAACGGTTTATCTACCTGCTGGGATCCAAATTCATTCCCTGTTACGGTGTTAATCTTGCTGAACTGGCATACGTAGCATAAATCTTTTGGCTGTGGATGCTTAGAAATATTGCCTCAAATTTTAGTTGAGAAATGCAACTCGAGAAAAAACAAAAAAACAAAAAAAAACACCCCACCCTAAACAATTCAATTCCCTTCTCCACATTAACCTCGTCAAAGAAATTTCTCTGTACTCAAGTGAAAAATCAGGAATTCAAAGTATGCCGAGGACAGTATTTTAGAGTACACGATTATTGCTTCTCTTCACCATCACCTGACTAGAGCCTTTAAATTATCAGCCAAAAGTCTGTTTCTCTTTCTCTAGCCACTGCCAATAGATACAGCGGCAGTGATTTCTAAGGGAGAGCTTTTTCTTATTTTGCAATCATGAATTCAAGATAAATGCCCAATCTTTGCAGAAAAGAACTCAGTATAAGATTGAATGGTGATGAAGAAGAAAGATCACCTGAGAGAATCCATAGTCATTCCCAACAGAATATTATTATTTGGGAGACCAGATTGATCCAATCAATTCCAACAGTATTTATTGAGCATTTATTCATTCAGTCGCATTTATTGAGTGGTTACTGTGTGCAGAGCACTGCACTAATCGCTTGGGAGAGTACAATACAACAATAAGCAGTCATATTCTATTTATTCTATTTATTGCTATTTATTCTATTTATTGCTACTGTTCTTGTCTGTCCGTCTTCCCCGATTAGACTGTAAGCCCGCCAAAGGGCAGGGACTGTCTCTATCTGTTACCGATTTGTACATTCCAAGCGCTTAGTACAGTGCTCTGCACATAGTAAGTGCTCAATAAATACTATGGAATGAATGAATGAATGAATACTCCCTGCCCACAATGAACTTACAGTCTAGAGTGGGGAAGGACATCCATAGACATAAATAAAATGACTGATATGTACAAATTGTGGGATTTGAGGAGGGAGGGCAATCCAGCCAGAGGCAGGATGTGGGTTAGGGGTCGGCGGCGAGACAAGGGAGACTGAGGCACAGTGAGAAGGTTAGCACTTTCTGTGGGCTACCTCCATGCGACGCAGCATGGCCCACTGGAAAGAGCACGGGTCCGAGAGTCAGAGGATCTGGGTTCTAAGGCTGTTTCCTTATCATCTCAGAGATTTAGGAATATTTATAGGAAATCTCAGTCCTAATCTCTTCACTGATCTTCACTCGGGGCTGCCGCCTAGTTGCAGCTGAGTATTTTCCAGTGATATTGAGATATGAAAGACTTGACATTTAATTTCAAAATTACCCTGCAATTAAATTACATTTAAAATTAAATTAGTCACTGAAAGATGCAAAATTAATCAAATTAAAATGTTAAAATTACAAAATGTAATTAACTCTCTCTGTCTTACCTATCGGTAATTCCCTGTGTTATTAGACAGAAGGAGAAGCAGATGAGGCTACTCTGTAGTGTAAAATGCTTTCGATCTGAGTGTCTGAGGCTAATACGAAATAACGTTTGAGGCAAATGCTATTTAACGCTTCTTCATTAAGGGCAGGGAACGTATCCACTAATTCAATAGTATTTATTGAGCGCTTACTATACGCAGAGCACTGTACTAAGCGCTTGGATTGGACAAATCGGTAACAGATAGAGACAGTCCCTGCCCTTTGACGGGCTCACGGTCTAATCGGGGGAGGCGGACAGACAAGAACAATAGCGATAAATAGACTCGAGGGGGTGAACATCTCATTAAAACAATAGCAGATAAATAGAATTAAGGCGATGTACATTTCATTAACAAAATAAATAGAGTAATGAAGATATCTACAGTCGAGCAGACGAGTACAGTGCTGAGGGGATGGGAAGGGAGAGGGGGAGGAGCAGAGGGAGATGGGGGGAAAAGAGGGTTAAGCTGCGGAGAGGTGAAGGGGGGGCGGTAGAGGGAGCAGAGGGAGAAGGGGAGCTCAATCTGGGAAGGCCTCTTGGAGGAGGTGGGCTGTAATGTACCCTCCCCAACGTTTAGTACCGTCCTCGGCTTACTCAGTGTGCCTCGATCTCATCTATCCCGGTGCCGGCCCCTTTCCCACATCCTCTTCCTAGCCTGGAGCTCCCTTTCCCTCCATATCTGCTAGGCCATCACCCTCTCCACCGTCAAAGCATTCCTAAGCTCGCAACTCCTCCAAGAGGCCTTCCCCGATTAAATCCGCTTTTCCCCGGCTCTCTCTCCCTTCTCTGTCAACTTTGCACTTCGATCTGTGACCTTTGGACATTTGAAATTCACCCCACCCCCAGCCCCAGAGCACTTATGTACAAATCATTAAATTGTATTTTATAACTCATTAATTCATGCCAATGTCTGTCTCCCCCTAAAGAGTGTAAGCTCATTATGGACAGGGAACATGTCAAATAATTCCGCTGTATTGTACTCTTCCAAGTGCTTAGGACAGTGCTCTGCATATAGTAAATGGTCAATCCAAATGATTCTTTGATCAATAGTAAGCACTCAATAAAAACCCTGAATAATGCAAGTGCTTTAATTCATTAGAAAAGCAGGGTGGCTCAGTGGAAAGAGCACGGGCTTAGGAGTTGGAGTCATGGGTTCTAATCCCGGCTCCACCACCAGTCAACCGTGCGACTTTGGACAAGTCATTTAACTTCTCGGTGACTCAGTTATCTCATGTGTAAAATGGGGATTAAGACTGTGAGCCTCATGTGGGACAACCTATTTACTCTGTATCTACCCCAGCGCTTAGAACAGTGCTCGGCACATAGTAAGCGCTTAACAAACACCAACATTATTATTATTATTCATTCATTCCATATCGTATTTATTGAGTGCTGTTTGCAGAGTACTGTACTAAGCACTTGGAAAATACAAATTAGCAATAGAGACAATCCCTGCCCACGCCAGGTGCTTTCTACACTTTGAGGCCATTGCGGGCAGAGAATGGGTCTGTTTACTTTTATGTTGTGCTCTCCCAAGTGCTTAGCACAATGAATACAACTGAATGAATGAATTTCAAATACTTCGCAATTTGACCGAGGCATTTTCTATTGCAATGGGACAATATAGTCTGGAGGCTAAAGGTCCAGCAAGAGACAACTGGTCTTCTCTCTGACGGCTCTCTACTGACCACTTGGTCTGACTGTAGGTCGGGGCGATGAGTGTTTTCAGAAGGAGTGTTTTCAGTCTGTGGAAAGCACACCTTGCCTACAAAGAGCCCCTTTCCGACAGCTCTCGTATCCAGTTTTTTGCATCACCACTTGGAAGATGTAACTACTCCCTCTATCCCATCAATCAGCCAACAAGAGTATTTATTGAGCACTTACTGTGTGGAGAGCACTGTACTAAACGCTTAGCACCATGTCCTAAAGCATATGGATAGCAAGCACTTGAAATCCCAGGAGATTCTATATTTGCCTAAAATCCCAAATTCACCGTAAGACTCATCAATCCAGTCACTTTGTCGTTTTTTGTTAATGAGCTTAATGAGGATCGAACTACAACTCTGATTGCATAAGTGGATGGACACAATAGGTCATAGATGCTAAATGGTAGATGGCATAGGTAATTTCTTTTTTTGTCTTCTTTAAATGGTAGGAGGCATAGGTAATTTCTTTTTTTGTCTTCTTTAAATGGTAAGGAGTGATTCACATTTATCTGACCCATGTTTACCATGTAGACTAAAAATTGCCTAATCAAAATGATTCCCTTTAGATTTAATCACAGGCGTAAAAAATTTCTTACAGGATTTCTTGGGAAAATGAATTACATTCTTCTGTAACAAGAAAATGGTTTTATGAAGACGGTAGCAAGAAATGGAGGATAAAACACGAAGGATAATAAAGAAATGAATCGGTCACTTTCTGGATTGTTTTAAAGGAATCCTTTGTGATCAGGTTTACTTAACACAGGGAAAGTGAATATTTCCTGATTAGAAACAAATCACAACTTTTTCCTCAATGTTAAGTGATTCATACCAAACCAGGTGGGTTTGGTTTGGATTTTCTCGATGGTTATTGCCCTGCAGAGTTTGGGATCCAGAGCAATCGTATGTACTGATCTGATGTATTGTACTGATGTACTAATGTACTATGTAGGTAGAAAAGCAGCGTGGCTCAGTGGAAAGAACACGGACTTGGGAGTCAGAAGTCATGGGTTCTAATCCTGGCTCCGCCATTTGTCAGCTGTGTGTCTTTGGGCAAGTCACTTCACTTCTCTGGGCCTCAGCTCCCCCATCTATAAAATGGGAATTAAGACTGTGAGCCCCAGGTGGGATAATCTGATTACCCTGTATCCCCCCTAGTGCTTAGAACAGTGCTTGCCACATAGTAAATGCTTAACAAATACTATCATTATCATTATTTTATTATTACTGAACAATTTACTCCATGTAGAACACTACACTAAACACTTGGGAAATACAGTTGTATTTACGGGACAAAAACCCTGCCCTAAAACAGTTTGTGATCTAGCGGGGGGAGACAGACACTAAAATAAATACAGGGAAAGGGAAACAACAGAAAGGATTAATTCATAAGGGCAGCAATAGGTCTGAATGCCCAAGTGCAGAAGTGTGGAAGTGGCAGATGTAGAGAAATAGGCTGGGAAGATGAAAGTGATTTTTGGAAGGAGATGCAATTTCAGAAGCATGAGGTCCTCTGCTGCATTTCATACCTGCTCCGTTCAGTCAGATCCCAATTGCTAATCAGAGACACGAGGAAAAACTAGCATTATCTAATAAGCACAACAGGAGGCTTATTTCTAAGGGACAGCAAGTTCAAGGCTTGATGCAGGGGGCTTATTTGTCAGATTTGGGCTCGATCATAACCGGTGCAGTTATGTAAATTAAGAGATTAAAAATGATGAAGAGGAGCCCCGAAGAGAGGACTTTAGGGTGTGTGGCGCTCTCTCTGGAATGGAATTCAAAGGCTGAAAACGGAAAGGAAATGAGTGCTAAAACACTGTCGGTGCTCAGTCAGTTGAAAATATGGATCGTGGTTCAGAAAGAAGAGTTTTTCAGACCACACCGTCCCAAACTGAGGATGAATTACATCCAAAATGAAATGTCTCAGGATGAGAGAGCCTTCTGCCTCACCTCTGCCACTTGCCTGCTCTATGATCTTGGGCAAGTCACTTCCTTTCTCTGTGCCTCAGTTAACTCATCTGCAAAATGGGGATTAAGGCTGCGAGCCCGATGGGTACATGGACTGTGTCCAACCTGATCGTTAATTCATTCAATCGAATTTATCGAGTGCTTACTGGATGTGCCAAGCACTGTACTAAGTGCTTGGGAGAGTACAGCAATAAACAGACACAGTCCCTGCCCACTACAAGCCTACAGTCTTAATAATAATAAACATATTTATTAAGCACTTATTATATGATGTGTACTAAATTAAGCAAGATAGATGCAAAATAATAATAATAGTGACAAAATAATGGTATTTGTTAAGTGCTTATTAGGTGCCAAGCACTGTTCTAAGCACTGGGGTAGACACAAGGAAATCAGGTTGTCCCATGTGGTGCCCATAATCTTAATCCCCATTTTACAGATGAGGGAACTGAGGCACAGAGAAGTTTAGTGATTTGCCCAAGGTCACAGAGCAGACAGGTGGCGGAGCCAGGATTAGAACCCACATCCTCTGACTCCCAAGCCCATGCTCTTTTTGCTAAACCGGCGGAAACAGTCCCTGTCCTATACAGGGGTCACAGTCTAAACAGGAAGAAGAACATGAATTTCATCCCCATTTTACAGGAAACTGAGGCCTAAGGGAGTGAAGTGATTTTCTTTCTTTTTTTTAATGCCATTTTTTAAGTACTTACTATGAGCCAGACACTTTACCAATCCCTGGAGTAGATACAAGCCAATGAGGCTAGACACAGTCCATGAGGTTGTCTACAGTCACAGCCTTAATCCTCATTTTACAGATGAGGTAACTGAGGCACAGAGAAGTTAAGTGACATGCCCAAAGTCACACAGCAGGTACATAGTGGAGTTGAGACAAGGTATAGCATGGCCTAGTGGATAGGGGCCAGGAAGACAGTATGACCTGGGTTCTAATCCCGACTCCATCACTTGTCTCTTGTATGACCTTGGGCCAGTCACTTCACTCCTCTGTGCCTCAGTTACCTCATCTGTAAAATGGGGATTAAGATGTGAGCCCCCTGTGAGACAGGGACTGTTTCCAACCTGATTAGCTTGAAATTACCCAAGCACTTAGAATATTGCCTGGCACGTAGTAAGCACTTATAAATACCATTAAAAAAGCAAAACAAAACGAAACATAAAGCAGCTCCTTTAACACCCAGGCCTGTGTTTGTTCCACTAGCCACAATGATCTTATACTAGGAACCCCAGAATTGAAAGACTCATCCCCTCCTTGAATTTGCAAACGGAGGCTCTACTTAATACTCTGCTGTTATTCGAGATGATCCCAGTAGCCTGACTATAAAGTGATAGCTGAGAAATATCCGTGTGAACACTATCGGATAGGAGAGCCTATTTCTGCTCAAGGTTAAGCCTGGGGTCTTTTTCTAAGAGGACATTAGCATTCTTGGGATGCACCAAGCTTTTTTAACGTATCCTTGGCAACTCTCCCAACTCATCTCACTCAATAGGTCTTAAGATCCCACAATCAAGATTCCTTTAGATCAAAATCCACCTGTATCGCTACTATTTATCCGACTAATCGGCTTCAGACTGAGCGTGGTACTGAAAAGGACAATTTGGGGACGGATGTCTCAGCTACTTTTTCCAAAATCTGAGTGAATCCTGTTTTTTCTGATGTTTTTCTTCCAAACCTTGGTGGCTTTAGAGGTGAATGCATCGTGCAAAGCATGCACGCAAAGCAGCAACCCTTGGGTGCGAGCCAGGGGCCGGTCTGTGAGGCTGACTCAATATGCAAAATTTATAGCATGGGATCTTGAAGTAAAAAGTCTTTAATAATAGTAATAACATTAATAATAATAATAACTGTGGTATTTTTTAAACAATTTCTATGTTCTGCCCATGTCCTGCTTCTGGCCTGGAACATCCTCCTTCTTCATATCTGGCAGACAATTACTCTCCCCACCTTCAAATCCTTCTTAAAAGCACATCTCCTCTAAAAGACCTTCCCCACCAAAGCCCACATTTCTTCTTCTCCCATTCTCTTCTGCATCCCTTTCACACTTATATATGTTGGTATTTGTTAAGCGCTTACTATGTGCAGAGCACTGTTCTAAGCGCTGGGGTAGACACAGGGGAATCAGGTTGTCCCACGTGGGGCTCACAGTCTTCATCCCCATTTGACAGATGAGGGAACTGAGGCCCAGAGAAGTGAAGTGACTTGCCCACAGTCACACAGCTGACACGTGGCCGAGCCGGGATTCGAACCCATGACATCTGACTCCAAAGCCCGGGCTCTTTCCACTGAGCCACGCTGCTTCCCAATTGATTTGAACCATTTATTCACCCCTCTGTGAGCCCCACAGCACTTAATGTACATATCCTCAATTTATTTATTTCTATTAGTGTCTGAATCCTCCATCAGAGTGTATGCTCGTATGGGCAGGAACACGCCAACCAACTCTGTTATATTGTCCTCTCCCGAGCATTAAGTGCAGTGCTGAGCAGACAGAAAGCATTCAATAAATATGATTGACTGACTGACCGATTAGTTGATTTGAACCCAGGTCCTCTAAATCCCAGACCTTTGCTCCTTTCCACTAGGCCATGGTTCATCCCCTCTGAAACTGGGACAGTGAAATGGAAAATGAGCCAGGCACTGCCTCTCCAGCTGGCTCCTGCTTGTTCATCTTCAGCCTTGGTGAGCCACTTCCTTGGAGAACTCATTCGCTCACGGGGATTCAGCTACCACCTCTATTCAGAAGATTCCCAAATCTCCATCTCCAGCCTTCACCTCTCTCCCTGTCTGGACTCTGGCATGTCCTCTTGCTTTCAAGACATCTCTAGTTGGATATCCTGCCATCATCTCAAACTTAACAGGTCAAAAAAAAAAAAGAGAACTTCTCATCTTCTCACCCAAACCTCATCCTTCCATTGCCTTTCCCCTCACTGTAGACAGCCCCACCGACCTCTTCAAATCCCTACTTAAAGCTCACCTCCTCCAGGAGGCCTTCCCAGACTGAGCTCCCCCTTTCCCCTCTGCTCCCTCTACACCCTCACTTCACCTCTCCGTAGCTAAGCTCTCTTCTCCCCCCTTTCCCTCTGCTCCTCCCCCTCTTCCATCCCATCCCCTTAGCACTGTATTCGTCCACTCCACTGTATATATCTTCATCACCCTATTTATTTTGTTTAATGAGACGTACATCACCCTGATTTTATTTATTTGCCATTGTTTTAATGAGATGTTCTTCCCTTTGACTCTATTTATTGCCATTGTTCTTGTCTGCCTGTCTCTCCCGATTAGACCGTAAGCCCGTCAAAGGGCAGGGACTGTCTCTATCTGTTGCTGATTTGTACATTCCAAGCGCTTAGTACAGTGCTCTGCACATAGTAAGCACTCAATAAATGCTATTGAATGAATGAATGACCTTCCCGTCTCCCAATCTCATAACCTTGGTATTATCCTTGAATCTGCTCTCTCATTCAACCCACATACTCAATCCATCACTAAATTTTGTCAGTTCAACCATCTCATCTCTAAACGTCTCTAAAATCCATTCTTTCCTCTCTCTCCAAAGTGCTACAACATTAATCCGAGCACTTTTCCTATCCTGCCTTGATTGCTCTATCAGCATCCATGCTGACCGGCCTGCCTCCTTTCTCTCTCCTCTCCAGTTCATATGTCGTTCTGCTGCCCAGATCATTTTTCTACAAAAATGTTCAGGCCATGCTTTTCCACTCCTCATGAACCTCCAGTGGTTGCCCATCCATCTCCACATAGAACAGAAATTCCTTACCACCGTCTTTAAAGCACTCCATCACCTTCCTCTCTCCTACCTCATCTCACTACACTCCTACTAAAACCCAACCATAGCACCTCATTCCTCTAATGTACCTTGATCATTCTATCTCACTCCCAACCTCTCACCCAGACTTTGCCTCTGGCCTGGAGACAATTACTCTCCTTCCCTTCGAAGTCTTATTGAAGGCACACTTCCTCCAAGAGGACAATCCAGGGCCTTCTGATTCACAGGCCAGTGTTTTATCCACTAGGCCACGCTGCTTCCCCAGATGACTAGGAGCTAACTATCAGGAGTGTCGTTTTTGAAAATGAAGACTATGCAGATACGAAGATAGGTACATAGTAAGTAGTGGTGCAGAGAAGAAGCTTGGCCTAGTGGAAAGAGTACGTGTCTGGGAGCCAAAGGACCTGATTCTAATCCTGGTTTGCTTGTGACCTTGGGAAAGTCACTTAAATTCTCTGTACCCTGGTTTCCTCATCAGCAAAATGGTGATTCAATTCCTGTCTCCTCTTCTACTTAGATTGGAAGCTCTTTGTAGAATAGAGAATGTTTCCCACTTGATGCTCTTGTATCTATCCCAGTGCTTAGAATGGCACTTGATACATATTAAGTGCTCAACAAATGTCATCCTCATATATTTTTCTCATTATTGATATAGAGATGAAAAGAAATAAATATATGTGGATACAGGATATGATGATATAGATATCTCTAGAGATAGGACTATATATACATGTACATATAATAATAATAATAATAATAATAATAATAATGTTGGTATTTGTTAAGCACTTACTATGTGCAGAGCACTGTTCTAAGCACTGGGGAAGATACAGGGTAATCAGATTGTCCCACATGAAGTTCACAGTTAAGCCTCATTTTACAGATGAGGTAACTGAGGCACAGAGAAGTTAAGTTACTTACCCACAGTCACACAGCTGACAAGTGGCAGAGCCGGGATTCGATCCCATGACCTCTGACTCCCAAGCCCGGGCTTTTTCCAAGGAGCCAAGCTGCTTCCCAGCAGGTATAGGTGTACACATATGCCCAACTTCTAGTCTATGAGTGTATTTGACTATCTGCTATGTGAAGGTCCACAGCAATGGCCTATTCTTGAGCTTAGTGGCTTTTAGTTCATAATTATAATAATAATAATGATGATGGTCATTTGTTAAGCACTTACTATGTGCGAAGTACTGTTCTAAAAAGAGACAATCCCTGCCTACAGTGGGCTCTTAGTACTTGAGGAAATTAGTAATCAAAAGAGTTTAAAAGAATTGTTTCAAACACGTAAGATACCTGATTTCAGGATAGATCAGCAAATGTATTTTAGACTTAAAAGTAAATGAATAATTAGATAGCAATTTATGAGTCAAACCTCATTATTTTAAGTATTATAATCAGAAAATCTCCATAGAACCGGTATGAATTTCTAACATAACACTAGAGGAAAACAGAAAAGGTTAAGTGTTTCTAAAAATGTAGTGTGCAGGTGATTTAAAGTTTAATGAATATCATTCCAGTTCTTATTTATCATTAATATTTAGCATTTGTTGAATTCATCCAATAATATTTATTGAGTGCTTACTATGTGCAGAGCACTGTACTAAGCGCTTGGAATGTACAATTCGGCAACAGATAGAGACAATCCCTGCGCAATGACGGGCTTGCAGTTGAATGCCTACTGTGTGCAGAGCAATGTACTAAACATTTGGAAGAGCGCAGTTAGAAAACATATTCCCTGCCCTTAAGGGGCTTACAGTTTAGCGGAGGAGATTGGCAGAGGTCAAAAGAAGTAAAAAGCCTGGACTTAATCCTCAAGGACCTTGCGATACGAGAGAGGAGGCAGTCGGACAAAAATTATCAATCAATCAATCAAACCAGGGCCTACTCTGTCAAAAGCCTGGCCCTGATCCTCAAGGACCTTGCGATACGAGAGAGGAGGCAGTCAGACAAAAATTATCAATCAATCAATCAATCCAGGTTCTACTCTGTGCGTATCGCTATACTTAGCTCTTGGGAGAGTACAATATAAAGGAAATGGTTTGCTGGACATGTGAACGAGAACATCCGTCTGAAAATCACTATCCTATCATCATCCTAATTGGTGATGAGTTTTCTCAATCTCTCGCTAAGTGGCGGCACCCTTCGGTTTCCTCTTGGAGTTAGCATATTTCAAGTGGCTGTAAATCTAATTCTAAGTGAGCACCATCTGCTCTGCTCTGGTCCAGTGGTATAAAGAATGCAGTTTGTCCATTCATCTGCTCCTTACTAATTTTGGTCAGAGAACTCTCTGCCTCACAGAGCACGGTATGGTCACACGTGCACCATATTGATAGCTCTGAAAAGGACACATGAATCAAAACCAATAGAAAGTGTTCACTGAAGAGCAGAAGAAAGGACGGATTGAAATCGAGGGCTGGATTTACATGTGGAGGGTTAGGAAGAAAAAATACTATAACTGTTTATGGTAAAGGAGATGGACTTTGACTAAAGTCACAGAGAAAAGATAGTAAACAGCATTTTAAATAAAATTGTGGTATTTGTTAAGCACTTACTATGTGCAAAGCACTGTTCTAAGTGCTGGGGGATACAAGGTGATCAGGTTGTCCCACGTGGGGCTCACAGTTTTTTAATCCTCATTTGACAGATGAGGTAACTGAGGCACAGAGAAGTTAGGTGACTTGCCCAAGGTCACAGAGCTGACTAGCGGCGGAGCCGGGATTATCTAATTAGGAATTTAAAAAGTCTTACTAGGAATTTATTTGTAACCTGCCATCCA
Source organism: Ornithorhynchus anatinus (assembly GCF_004115215.2). Taxonomy (NCBI): domain Eukaryota; kingdom Metazoa; phylum Chordata; class Mammalia; order Monotremata; family Ornithorhynchidae; genus Ornithorhynchus; species Ornithorhynchus anatinus. The sequence continues at coordinate 6,495,769 of NC_041739.1, read as the reverse complement.
CCTGGAGTGTTTATGAGTTGAGAAGGTGCTTCTGAGGGAACAAACCACTTGCTCTCAAAAAGATGGTGTTAGATAGTTTGGGGATGGAAGGCTTATTTGTCTTCCATCTCATTTATATCTCCCTTGGTTTTTAGCACAGTGCTCGGCACACCCAGTTCTTAATGAATTCCAAAATCAACTTCTAGAAATATATGTGCCTTTCCATGAGATGTTTCCCAAGAAGCAGCGGGCCCTAGATGAAAGGGAACAGGCTTGAGAGTCGGAGGACGCGGGTTCCGACCCAGCTCCGCCACTTGTCTGTTGTTTTACCTTAGGCAAGTCACTTAACTTCTCTGTACCTCAGTTTCCTCATCTTCACAATAGGGATACAATACTTGTTGTCCTTCCTACTTAGACTGTGAGCCCCATGTGGACAGGGGCTGTGTCCAACCTGATTATCTTGTATCTGCCCCAACGTTCAGTACAGTGTTTGACAGACAGTAAGAAATTAACATATATCACCACCACCAGAGCCCAATGGTGAGAGCAGAATGCAGTTAGTCCCAGCAATCAACAGTATTTTTTGAGCACTTATGAGTCAATCAATCAATGGTTTTTCCTGAGTCCTTATTGTACAAGAGAATACAGTGCAGTTGAGTTGATAGACATGATCCTCGCTGACAAGAAGCCCATTTGTGCAGAACCTAGTACAAAGTACCTAGAACTAGCAGTGAACATGATCAATGGTGGAAACCAGTTTGGACTTAGCCAAAGCCCTGGGCTTTCGATTGCGATTGGCTGAAGTTAGGATCGAGGCTCATGGATTAATTTAGAGGAGGCAGAAGAGATATAAATAGTGACAGCCTGCCTTTTTCTCTTCCGGCGCCTTGCTCTCCTCCCTTTCCTCCCCCTGCAACTCTCTTCTTCTAATGAGTTATAATTCAAAGAGGGAGGCAAAATGATTTGGGCGTTCGGAGAATTTTGTTTGCTTTGGGGTATGGGATGATATGGGGACAGAAATGCATGCACGGATAGGCTTAGTGCATACGGAACGGGCCTGGGAGTCAGAAGGTCATGGATTCTAATTCCGTCGCTGCCACTTGTCTACTGCGTGATCTGGGGCAAGTTACTTCACTTCTCTGTGCCTCAGTTACCTCGTCTTTAAAATGGGGATTGAGAGTGTGAGCCCCATGTGGGATAGGCACTATGTCTAACCCAATTGCTTGGATCCACCCCAGTGCGTAGCACAGTGTCTGGCACATAGTAAGCGCTTAACAAATACCATAATTACTATGATTGTTGAGAATCACCGGCCTGGGGCCTCTGGAGAAGCAGCACAGTGTAGTGGATAGAGCACTGGCCTGGGAGTCTTGGGTTCTAATGCCAGCTTTGGCACTTGTCTGATGCGTGACCTTGGACAAGTAACTTCATTTCTTTGGGCCTCAGTTACCACATTTGTAAAATGGAGATGGAGACTGTGAGCCCCAAGTGGGTCAGAGACTGTGTCCAATCCTTGCTTGTATCCACTCCAGTACTTAGTACAATGCCCGGCACGTAAGAAGCGCTTAACAAATGCCAAAGTTATTATTATTATTATTTCTGTGATGAGTAGGAGTTACATGTGTCATTAGTCCTGTGCTAACACATTGCCTTAGCAGACAGTGATATGTGAGCATGGCTTTTCATTACACGCTGATGTCCTTTATGATTACATGCAAAGATTCAGTGAGTTCCCTTGACGAAAGCAAACATTATTTCTGATGTAAACTGCCTGACAGATTATATTGATCTTCCTTGTGCTCACAGTTTCTTCAGAAATATTCAACTTTGGTTTGTTCTGTTCATGCTCGTTCCAATCCTGGACCTACCTAACCATTTGCTGATTTCACTCTCCCTCGTACCTGTCAACGGAGAGCCTCGCTAAACACAAGAATCCTCATTGGAGAATATGGACTTCGAGTAATTGGGGCCAAATTGACACATTATCTTTTTCCCTTTATTAGGTCAGAAATAGCTGAAATTATAAATCGTCTTGGAACTGGAAGAGATTAAAAAAACCTGGGAGGAATGTGACGCGGGAGGTGAACGTGAACGCAACTTATTGTGATTTAACATAGGCTTGAAAGGCGTATATGGTTCTTGGAGTTTTACTGGCAACTAATAGGAATATCCAGTCTTCCTCCAATTGTACTTTCTGTGCTCCTTTTCCCATCTCAGCTTCTGTGCCTTCCCTTTTCTCTGTGCACTCTGCCCTGAGAACCTCAGCCTCTCTAGCCCTGATCTCCCACCTCCTCATCCAATTCTTCCACCAATTCCTCCCATTCTCCTCCTTCATCCCATCCCACCCGATCCCTGCCCTTGTCCAGCACTCCCAGCCAATCACTGCCGAGAACCATCTCTGAGCCAATCAGGAGCTCAGTAGTGACCAGACAATATTTACTTGCTATGCGAGACAAAAGACTTACTTTGGGATCAACAGTTATTGATTTTTGACTGTGAGATCATAGAGTTTCCAAACACTGTCTTAAATTGACCATTTCAAATGTGATCAGATGGAAACATTTCAAAATTAAATTTGAAACCGACATCGCTTATCTAATATTTTAGTCTCGAGAAGACAATTGGATGTCCATTTCTGTTGCAAGGGCCCTTACGAATTAGAATTGTACCAATCAAACTTATTGATCGTTATCAGGATCAATCACACAACCCGAGAACCACCTTCACTTACTTGGAGAGTTCTATTTTCAGTGAACACGAACAGTAGGGGGACTTTCTCCAGGGACCCACTTATGAGGAGATTTGGGATGTCAATCTTCTTCTCAAGACATTTACTGGGAAAAAAAAATGCATTCAGTGTCCCATGCCGGTCACAGGGTGAGATGGGGAAATTCAAATATCCACTTTCTATCCATATTCATTTATCTATGAAGTAGTTCAATACATTACACACAGTCATTTTCATGATTTCTTCTTACTTACAAAGTGTTAATTTGTACCACTTGGTCTGGGAGCTCAGAGAGTTTGGATTGAAGCACTCTTTGGAGAAATATATCCTCATTCTTCTGTCTGAAGTACAGTGACCATAAATATTTCATTTTACTGGTAGTTGTCAAGCATTTAAAAAAAAAAAACCTCTCTCTGTGAGAAAACTAGCTTCACAGTTATGTCCAACAGGATTTTTCAATGTCCTTGAATATATGTTTTAATCTGGCTTGTCTCTGTGCTTTTGGAGTTGACAATTCAGCTCTGCAAAAGAAAGCACTTGGGAATGTTATGTAATATTTGAATGCCATCAAATCCCAGCAATATCATTAAGGGTTCTGGGCTTTATAGTTCACATGACTGACTGTTCCTACTTGAAGAATGACATTAATTTCACAGAAGTGGCAATCTGTAATTACCTACAAAGACATTCAGGTTTTTTCTCAGTACAGTGCGGTTATTGTGAATACTTTGCAATAAACCCCACTGAACCTCAGAACTTGTGGGACAATATAAAATAAAATCATCACCACGATGAAGTCCCCGTGCATTGGGATGGCAGTGCCAAACACAGGGGAATGAAAATGGGAGATGTAAGTAGAACACTATTAGGTCTTAAATCAAAATGTTCTGGCAGCATTTTTTTCTTCTACAGTGAAAAGTTTGCAGAGATTATCAACTTCCTGGAGGTGAATTAGTTACTTCAGAAATCTGCATTTAAAGAACTCTTTAAAGAAAATGACTACTTTTTTTTTTACCATCTATTGTCCTGTAAGAGTTCATACAGCTCACCAATCCCCAACTCATGGGTATCAGTTAGTCTTGTGAGAAACATGCTTAACATTGAAGCAGCGTTGCTAGTGGATAGAGCGTAGGCCTCGGAGTCAGAAGACCTGGGTTCTAATCCTGGCTCCACCACCTTTGTGCAGTGTGACTTTGGAAAAGTTATTTAACTTCTTTTGTGCCTCAGTTTCCTCAATGGTAAAATGGGCATTGGATCTCTCTCTCTCTCTAACTTAGAATGTGAGCCCCATATGGGACTGGGACTGTATCCAACCTGATTAACTTGTATCTATCCCAGCACCTAATACAGTGCTTGGCACACAGTCAGAGCTTAATAAATAAATTATCAATCAGATGTGTAGACTCCTCCACTAATCCGTAAGGTCCTTGTGGGCAGGGATCATCTATACCTACTCATTTATATTGCACACTACCGAACTCTTAGTACAGTGCTTTGCACAGAGTAAGTCCTCTAGAAATACCACTTATTGATTGCACTCTGACTTTTCCCTTATTGATGTTTATTATTTGAGTGGAAAATACTGGTCTCTGTGACATGACTTTCTTTACATAAAAAAATTCTGGTTTGGAAGCATCACGGATAAATAGGTCAATCCCAAACTTAAAGTTTAACCACCAAAATGTGGTGTCTCTTTTCCCAGAGAAAGTATCTTGCATTATCATTTTTAATGAGTTCTTGGCCATTAAATAATTAAAGAGAAAATTGTTTATCTTCAAAGAACTCCCAGATAAATATAGTCTCAAATAATACAAGATGACCTAAAATCTGTAAACAATCAAGTTTTTCTAGGCAATAAAAAATGTTCTAGGGGTTGAATTCCGTGCACGTTCTGTTTCTTATGAAATGAAATGGACAGGTAGCAAGAGCAATATATGGACAGTGAGGTTCAGCAACAAATTACTCAGTCGGATAATTATGCTACCAAATTCTCTGTTCGCTATTAAGGTTAACATTATCCACTTCATTTATTTGGGAAACTCACTTAATTGGGTCATTGCAAAGGGAACAAAATTAAATAGATGTTTAAGAGCAAAGATGGCTAGTTCGTGGGTGTGATAACTCAATTTAATTGGGATACCAATGGGGGTTTAGATCATCACCAGAAGGCTTCGGGAGTTCCGGAATACCGGGGGTGGGTCAGGTGACGCTTCTCACCGAGGCCTGTTTTCCTGATGCGAGGTCAGGAAAATGGCACGATCGTCAGATCTTATTTATTGAGTTCTCCCAGTGCGGCGCCATGCTAAGCAAAGCTGCTTGCTTTCAACTCCAGCTCCTCTCTATCAAGGCCAGTTTTCCTGAGGCTAGCAGTATCTCTCGACTGCTCAGAAACGAACGATGCTTCATGGCTCCGGTCAAAATGAAGTTCAGTTTGGGGACCTGGTGCTTTGAGCTGTATCGGAGGCTCAGTTCCCTCAGATCTTCCATATTTTATGGGAATAAAGAAAAAACCTGAAAAGAAATTCAAGTTATCTTCATCTACTAGAATGTTCTATTTAATTAGCCTCTAAAACAACCAAAGGCAACACCTTAATTCAGTGAATACTCCCACTTTTTCAATGCTGGTCCGGTCTTGGCTCTTCAAAGACATGGGCCTCAAAACAAAAAAATGGCCTGCCAAGCTCAGCTCGGGCATTCAAAAGTTTACTCTGAAATGTGGCAACAGGAGAACACGTGAGACTTCTCCTAAGTGCCTATTTTTGCTGCTTTATTCACTCGGTGTGGTTCATCAATATGCATATTAGACAAGAAGCTGTAAACTTCTGATGTTTCAGTAAGGAATGTTATGTTGCTTCACATCGACTCCGGGCTCATGGATCTTGGATGGTTTCTGAACACAGCTGACTGCTCTCATTTATATTTTCAGCAGACTGACTCGCTGTTTGTATTTCTGTTCTTCTGCTGGGCGATGATGTCTATTTTATGTCCTTGGGCACTTTCTCCTCCGGTTCACGTCTGTTTTTTCCCTCATTTCTCGTTTTCAACATTCTTCCTGTTATGAAGCCTCTAGGTAGAGGGAGTTGACTTTTTTGTGTCCTTTACCTTGCACCAAAAATACTGAAGACCCAGTGCCCCGGGCCCAGATCATGCCAGCCAGGAGAAGAGGTTGTTTACCTTGGAGAAAGCTCACTGGCATCCTAAGTGTTATTTAATCAATCAATCAATCAATTAGTGGCATTCACAGAGTGCTTACTATCATCACTGTCCAGGAAATACTTGCTCTCTTCCACTCATGTGGGTGGGAGATGGTAGTTAACGATGTAATTCCAAATACCTCCTTAGCTGGTTGACTCGATTTCATGAAAATCAATCGAATCAGAGACGATGACTCAGTCTGGGGTGCTAGAGGCCTACTAAAAGGTTCAGTCTTCTGAGTGGATAATCTGCAGGTTCTCTTACTGTCGGTCAGTGGCGATGTCTTTTTCCGGTGAGAAAAGAGGGAATTTGGATTTTTTAATGGTACTTGTTAATGCTATGCGCCAAGTAGCGTAGGCTAGATATAAAATAATCAGGTTGGACACAGTCCCTGATCCACATGGGGCTCACAGTCTCAGCTCTTTTCCTAACAGTAGTTCACAGAGTAAACTTGGGCCTCAAACATGGTAAATTATCATGGCTTCTGCCATCGTATAAAGGAATGGTTGAAACTTTAGAGAAAACAACTGTGGTTTGGAAAATATTTATTCTTCTGGCAACTCAAAGAATAAGGAGGTCAAAAACAGCAGGTTTTTCAAAGTCAAAAAGTTCTCCATTTCTTCCATTTATTTTTTTTATAATCCCCTCTGCTAACTCTGAAAAGCATCAGTGGGGTTAGGGTGTGTTTGTTCTGAAGCCTGTGGTGGTGGGTAAGATTTAATGGTCTTGTGTATAAATATTTTTTCTGCTTCCAGCCTGTCAAGTACTCTTTTTTTTCTATTCTCCAACTTGTTGGAACAACAGAACAAAGGGTTTTCATGGATGATACATATGCTATGATTTTGTTTACTCTGAATCGCTGAATCTCTGAACTGCTTACCTTTGTAGAAGTCTTAATATAAAATCAAGCCTAAAAGTTACTTTTTAAACAATCAATGATAGATCGAGTCAGTCTAAAGAAATAAAGGCCATTCTTCCCATGATGGTTTAATTGAACGATAGTAATAATGATGATAATAGTAATGGTATTTGTTAAGCTCTTACTATGAGCAAAGCACTGTTCTAAGCGCTGGGGGGGAATACAAGGCGATCAGGTTGTCCCACGTGGGGCTCACAGTCTTCATCCCCATTTTACAGATGAGGTAACTGAGGCCCAGAGGAGTCAAGTGACTTGCCCAACGTCACACAGCTGACAAGCAGTGGAGCTGGGATTAGAATCCATGACCTCTGACTCCCAAGCCCGGGCTCTTTCCACTGAGCCATGCTGCTTCTCGATGATAGATCACCGAATGCTTACTTTGTGCATAACACTGTCCTAGGTTTTTGTGAGAATATACCACAATACAGTTGGTAGACATGATCCCTGCCCTCAAGGATAGAAGCGGCATGGTCTAGTAGAAGCAGAGTGGCTTAGTGGATAGTGCGCAGGCTTGGGAGTCATAAGGAAGTGGGTTCTAATCCCAGCTCTGCCATTTGTCTACTGTGTGACTTGGGGCAAGTGACTTCACTGCTCTGGGCCCCAGTAAATACCTTTGATTAATTGATCCACACTGACCCTTTCCCCATATTTTCCTTCTGGCCTGTCCCAAAAGGAAATCACATTCCCAGAAGGGAAACCGGCTCAGTTATGCCAAGTTTTCTGAGGACACAGTTAGCTGTTAGGCAAGCAGCATGGTCTAACTGAAAGAACACGGGCCTGAGAGTTAGAGGACCTGGCTTTTAATTCCAGCATTGCCACTTATCTGCTGAGTGACCTTGGGCAAGTCACTTAGCCTCTCTGTGCCTCAGCTCCCTCATCTACACAATATGAATTATATACGTGTTCTCTCTCCTACTTAGACGATGAGTCACATGTGGGACTTGATCATCTTGCATCTACCTCAGTGCTTAGTATAGTGCTTGACACTTAGTAAGGGCTTAAAAACATCACTATTATTATTATTTTTTTTTATTACCACCACCGGAGGGATAATGTAAGACTCTGACCAAGTTGTTTAACTCCTCTGAGCCTCAGGTTCCTTACCTGTAAAACAGAACCAAAACAAACGAATGCTCTTCCTCGTCCACAAAATACACATTCTCCCTTCCTCTTAGACTGTGAGCCCCATTTGGGACACAGATCACGTCTGATCAGATTATCTTGTATTAAAACAGCCCTTGAGACATATTAAGCACCACATACACAGGGTAAAAACCAAACGTAACCAAAACTTGCTCGAAGTCAGGCAGCTGGTATGTGGTAGAGCTGGGACTTGAACTTGGGCCTCCTGATTTGCAGTCTTTTCTCTTGCCACTAGACCTCGCTGCTTCCTTTCTATAGGAAATGAGTAATCTAGGCACGTTCATAACCTGTGGCCATCTTGAGAGCAAATCTGAAATGATCTCCTTGAGTCAGAGTCAGTTAAGAAATTGTTTTCAGGTTAGGGCATTTTCCTACTCTGACCCTAATTGATCAAAATCCCTGTCCATCCTCAACCGGTCCACCGATCAGTCGACCTATCAGTGGTATTTACTGAGCACTTACCGGGTGCCGAACACTGTACTAAGCCCTTGGGAGAGGACAATACAAGAGTTGGTAGACACATTCCCTCCCCACAGAGAGCTGACACTCCATAGGGGGAGACAGATATTAGAATGAATTATGGATATTGTCATAAGTGCTGTGGGGCTGAGGGTGGGGAGAATATCAAATGCTTAAAGGCTACTACAGAGCCAAGTTCAGAGGCAATGCAGAAGGGAGAGAGAGTGGGGGTAAGAGGGCGTAGTTGGGGAAGGCTTCTTGGAGGAGATATGATTTTAGGAGGACTTTGAAGGGTGGGAAGAATGGAGGTCTGTCATAAATGAAGAAGGAAGGAGTTCCAAGTCCGAAGGAGAATCTGGGGAAGGGGTCAGTGTTGATCAATTAATCAAAGGTATTTCCCGAATGTTTACTTGGGGCAGAACATTGTTCTGAATTTTTGTGAGAATACAGTCAGTAGAAATGATCCCTGCCCTCAAAGGTAGAAACAGCATTGGTCTAGTAGAAGTAGTGTGATCTAGTGAAGAATGAACAGGCTTGGGAGTAAAAAGGATGCGGGTTCTAATCCCAGCTCTGCCACTTTGCTGTGTGGCTTTGGGCAAGTAACTTCATTTCTCTGGGCCCCAGTTACCTCAACTATATGAGGATGAAGACTGTGAGCACCATGTGGGACAAGGACTTTGTCCCATCTGATTAACTTATATCTACCCCAGCACTTTGGTACAGTGCCTGGAAAGAAGTAAGCACTTACCAAATACCACTATCATTATTATTATTATAACCATGTACAGAGAAGGGTCTCAGCACCAACACTCCAGTACAGAGTCATGGAACCCCTGGAAAAATTCCTCCTTATTGGCTTCAAAGCTGTCCATCACTTTGCCCCTTCTTACCGCAATTCCCTTCTCTCCTTCTACATCCAAGCCCACACACTCCGCTCCTCTGCTACTGACCTTGTCACGGTGCCTCATTCTCTCCTGTCCTGCCATCGACCCCCGGCCCATGTCCTACCTCCGGCCTGAAATGTCCTCCCTCCTCAAATCCGCCAAACTAGCACACTTCCCCCCTACTGAAGGCTCACCTCCTCCTGGAGACCTTCCCAGACTGAGCCCCCCTTTTCTTCTGCTCCCTCTCCCCGCATTACCTCGACTCCCTCTCTCTACTCTACCCACCTCCCCTCCCCACAGCACTTGTGTACATATTTATAATTCTAATTCTAATCATTTTCATGAATATGTATATACCTATAATTCTATTTATTTATAATGATGCTACTGATGCCTGTTTACTTGTTTTGATATCTGTCTCCCCCCTTCTAGATTGTGAGCCCTTTGTGGACAGGGATTGTCTCCATTTGTTGCTGAATTGTACTTCCCAAGCACTTAGTATAGTGCTCCGCACGCAGTAAGTGCTCAATAAATACGATTTAATGAATGAATGAATGAAATGAAAGTTCAATAGGGCAATTCTCCTCCCTCGAGGAAGGGCAGCACATACATGACAAAGAGTCTACAGTTTCCTGGGGGAGGAAATATTGGTTATGAATGGGAAGAGGTACTTTGCCCTGGCTCATGGAAGGAAGAAGAGCCTAATGAATATTGAATTCATGCCTTGCTGAGATACCCCAGGAAATATATTGTAGCAATAAAGGGTTCTGTGTGACAAAACCTAATTGTATTTATGGTGGTATTTATTTACCCCATCATGAATTACATCGCTAATAAAAAAAAAAACAACCCGCTGTGAGTCCTTCCCTCCAGTTGCCTTGCTGCCTGCAAGTGAGAATTTAAGAAGAGCCCAACTGGAGTGATTAAGATTATTTTCCCTACCTCTTCTTGAACCTTTACCAAAAATTTTTAGCTTGAGTAAACAGAACTTTGTACGTGTCTATATGTGCATATACTGTTCTCTTCTGCTTGGCTTGCTAGTCACCAGAAATGTCAGACTAAAAAGTGGAAAAGAAGGAATAAAATCTCCAAAGATTTACATTTTGGATTTAGTTCAGACAAACATACTTATATTGGTGGAATATCCTTCCAGGAGCTTCACAGATCGTGGATAAGCCAACATCTTAGCTGTTTCTTCATCCCAGAGGCTACTGGGAACAGTTCACAAAACCTTTTTCATCCAGTCAGGATCTGCCTCTCATCATCCTCAGAGATTTTTGGAAGGACAGAGGGAACCCTCTACTTAGTAGCAATGACCCATCCTGCCCCCGAAAGAGAACAAAATCTTTAAATAGTCCAATAGTCAAAGATATTTTAGCACCTCAACACTTTGGAAAGACCTCTAAACACTCCCACAGAAAGAGAGATTAGAAGGTGATTCATTCAATCATATTTATTGAGTACCCAGCGCTTGGGAGAGTAAAATACAAAAATAGACCCATCCCCTTCCCTTAACAAACTTACAGTTTTGAGGGGGCGTGGAGACAGACATCAATACAAATAAATAAAAATAAATAAACAAAATAAATAGAGATGACTCCACCCATCCTTCACTTTCATTCATTAAAGGGTATCTAATAATGATAATATTTGTTAAGCGCTTACTATGTGCCAAGCACTGTTCTAAGGGATGGGGTAGATACAAGGTAATCAGGTTATCCCACGTGGGGCTCACAGTCTTAATCCCCATTTTACAGATGAGGGAACTGAGGCACAGAGAAGTCAAGTGAATTGCACAAGGTCACACAGCCGACAAGTGGCCGACCCGGGATTAGAACCCATGACCTTGTGACTCCCAGGCCCGTGCTCTATCCACTAAGCTGTAAGCTCCTTATAATGAGTGCCTCCTATTTACAGAGCACTTTGCTAAGCACATGGCAGAATACAATCAAAGTAAAATAGCCAAGTGGCTCCTGCCTTCAAGGAATTGCAATCTCACAAGGGAGAGGAGTAGGCGTAAAGTGTATGTACATAGAGTGGGAGCAAGAGGAAAAATCTAGACTCCACCAATATTATCGAATTGTTGGAGTACGAAGAAATGAATGGATAAATGAAGTACATTAATCAATACGTACATAAATGCTTCATTCATTCCTCAAAGACAAAGAGAAATAGATGGAGTTATCTGAGAAGAGTATGGGAATACCATGAATTGTTTTCTGGGGTTTGCTGATGCTATATTTGGTGGAATTGAACAGTTATATAAAATAGTTTTTGAAATTGTGCCCCGTGGGACCCGAAGAATTGGAATGCCGCACTTCTTTCTAACCAAACAATGTAGTGATAACACACATTATGGCCAAACTGAGTGGATTTGTTCAAATAATTCGCAATGTGTTGCAATCCGCTTCTTCCTGTCACGCAACTATCACATTTTACTGTTTCCTTTATCATAGATAAGCTTTTCTGTTATTTTCAGCCCAATTGATCCTCATAATAGTAATAACCGTGGTACTGGTTGAGTGCAAACAATATGCCAAGCATTGGAGTACGTCAATCAGTTGATCAGTGGTATTTATTGAGCACTTACCTTATGCAGAGCTCTGTACCAAGCATTTGGGAGAGTACAACGCAACAGAAGCAGCAGACATTTTCCCTGCCCCTCATTTGTTCACAGACTAGAGGATTAAAAGATAATCAGACTAGATAAAGGCCCTGTCCCATAAGAGGTTCACAGTCAAAAGGGAGATGGAGATGAGGTATTGTATCCGCATTTAATAGATGAGGAAGCAGCGTGGCTCAGAGGAAAGAGCCTGGGCTTCGGAGTCAGAGGTCATCAGTTCGATTCCCCGTTCTGCCACTTGTCAGCTGTGTGACTGTGGGCGAGTCACTTCACTTCTCTGTGCCTCAGTTACCTCATCTGTAAAATGAGGATTAACTGTGAGCCTCACGTGGGACGACCTGCTTCCCCTGTGTCCACCCCAGCGCTTAGACCAGTGCTGTGCACATAGTAAACGCTTAACAAATACCCACATTATTATTATGAGGAAACTGAGATAGAGATGCAGACTCCCAAGGTCACAGCAGGCAAGTGGCAGAGTCAGGCTTAGAATTCAAGTCTGTGGCTCCCAGGCAAGTGCCCTTTCCAGTAGGAAGCAGTGTAGTCTAATAATAATAAAGTTGGTATTTGTTAAGCGCTTACTATGTGCAGAGCACTGTTCTAAGCGCTGGGGGAGATACAGGGTAATCAGGTTGTCTCACGTGAGGCTCATCCCCATTTTACAGATGAGGTAACTGAGACACCGAGAAGTGAAGTGACTCGCCCACAGTCACACAGCTGACACGTGGCAGAGCCGGGATTTGAACCCATGACCTCTGACTCCCAAGCCCGGGCTCTTTCCACTGAGCCATGCTGCCTCTCTAGTCCAGAGAATAGAGCCCGGGCCTGGGTGCCAGAAGGACCTGGATTCTAATCCTAGCTCTCCCACCTGTCTGCTGCATGACCTTGGGCAAGTCACTTCACTTCTCTGGGCCTCAGTCCCCTCATCCGTAAAATGGGGATTAAGGTTGTGAGCCCTATCTGGGGCATGGAGCGTGTCCAACCGGAATATCTTTTCTCTACTCCAACTCTTAGTACAGTGCCTTGCACATAGTAAATGCTTAACAAAGACCCAATTATCACTATTATTATTATCAGTATCATTAAGAGGGAGCAACAACCTTGTGGCAGTCCCATGCATTTTAAAAATTCCACAGTTCTCAGGAAATCACTTCCTGGGACATTCCAGTGCCAACGTAAATGTATCCTAAAAGCCTCAAAGAAAACATTTATCTTCCTGAAATCCTTGCATTCTGTGGGCAAGACTGGGAATACAGAATCTAGTCTAACGCAACCTGACCTAATACATCAACAGGAAAACTTTAAATACAATACTTTTCAAAAATTAAACATGTATAACTGTGTCTTTAAAAAAAATATATTATTTATTTTGATGATATTTCCAAAAGGTCTTGCCGGTTGGGGGAATAAATATCTAGGTTAGGCAGCCAGACTCTCGGAGAGGCAGACAGAAAACAACTGAGATTTGAAAGTCAATATTTTTCTCCTTCTCACTCACAGAGGAAGGAGGCTATTTACCCTAGAAACAGCAGTCGTTCTCTAGACATTCTGATTTGGTTTGGAGTCCTCAGATTGGAAGGATGCTGTCCAGTGTGGATCTGGGACAAAATGGAAAAAAAAAATCCATTTATCATGGGGAAATGGTGCTCAGGTTGGTAGGTCTTAATAATAATGATGTCATTTGTTAAGTGGTTACTATGTGCAAAGCACTGGTCTAAGCACTGGAGAGGATAAAAGGTGATCAGGTTTCCCAGGTGGGGCTCACAGTCTTCCTCCCGATTTTACAGATGAGGTAACTGAGGCACAGAGAAGTGAAGCGACTTGCCCGAAGTCACACGGGTGACAAGCGGCTGAGCCGGGATATGAACCCACGACCCCTGACTTCCAAGCCTGTGCTCTTTCCACACTGCTTCTCTGATAAGACCCCTTTGCTGCATCCACACAATCTCACGCTCCCAATTACACACCTACACTGCCTCAGTGGTGTTTTGCATTGTTGAGTTCTAAAATTAATACTTCAGACCCCTCCCCCACAAAAAAATCCAATGCAATTTTCCCGACACTGGCAGGACAATGATAACTAGTGGTCTCCTACATCAACCTAGCCCACACACTTCTCTCTTCTAATGCCAACCTACTCACTGCACCTCCGTCTCGTCTATCTCACCTCCGACCTCTCACCCACGTCCTGACTCTGGCTTGGATCGCTCTCCTTCGTATCCCACAATTACTCTCCCCACCTTCAAAGTCTCCTCCGAGATGCCTTCCTTGACTAAGCACTCATCTCTTCTTCTCCCGCTCCCTTCTGCGTCACCTCGATTTGCTCCCTTTATCCATCCCACCTTCAGCCCCACAGCCTTTAGGTACAGATGTGTAATTTATTCATTTATAGCGGTGTCCGTCTCACCCTCTAGACCGCGGACTCGCTTTGGACAGGGGATGTGTCGACCAACTCTGTTGCACTTTACTGAACTTTACTGTACTTTCGAGAAGCGGCGTGGCTCAGTGGAAAGAGCCTGGGTTTAGGAGTCAGAGGTCATGGGTTCTAATCCTCCACCTGTCAGCTGTGTGACTTTGGGCAAGTCACTTCACTTCTTGGTGCCTCAGTGACCTCATCTGTAAAATGGGGATTAAGACTGTGAGCCTCACGTGGGACAACCTGCTTATCCTGTATCTACCCCAGCGCTTAGAACAGTGCTCGACACATAGTAAGCGCTTAATAAATACCAACGTTATTACTGTCCCAATTGCTTAATACAGTGTTCTGCACACAGTAAACACTCAGTAAATGCAATTGATTGATCGATAGGGGTGATAGTGTTTAGCTGTTCTGACACTGGACTGAATAAGTCCAATTTATTGCTCAAATTCTGTAACTTTGCCTTTTGATACCTATAACCTTACATTTCAGAGATGCTATTTTCTTCCGGTTTTCCTTTTTCGAAGTTGGTGGCAAAGTCAGTCGATCAATCAGTGGTAAGCATCTGACAAAGTAGGAGAAGCAGCGTGGCGCAGTGGAAAGAGCCCGGGCTTGGGAGTCAGAGGTCATGAGTTCTAATCCCGGCTCTGCCACTTGTCAGCTGTGTATCTTTGGGTAAGTCACTTAACTTCTCCATGCCTCAGTTACCTCGAATGTAAAATGGGGATCGAGACTGTGAGCCCCACGTGGGACAAGCTGGTAACCTTGTATCTAGCCCAGAACTTAGAACAGTGCTTGGCACACACTAAGCGCTTAACAAGTACCATCATCGTTATTATTATTAGAATAGCTAGACACAATCCCTGACCTCAAGGAGCTTACCCAAGAATGTTTTAGACAGATGTTTGAAAGGCGTATCTTCTGAGAAGAACACATGTGGTAAACCTATTTCTTGCTCATTTATAATACTAATGTTTATGGTACTTGTTAAGCGGCTATTGTGTACTAAGCACTGGGTTAAATCCAAAATGATCAGGTTTGGACACAATCCCTGTCCCACGTGGGGCCTATGGTCTAAGTAGGAGGATAATAATGTATTTATTCCCTGTCTTAAAGATGAGGAAACTGATGTACTGTAAAGTTCAGTGACTTGCCCAAGGTCACACAGCAGACAACCGGTAGGGCTCCCTCCATTTATCGCCCCTTCTTCCTACCATTCTTCTCCAAACTCTTCGAGTGAACTGTCTACACCTTCTGTCTCCAATTCCTCTCCTCCAGCTCTTTCCTCGACCCCCACCGTTAGGACTTCCATTTCCTTCACTCTACAGAAACTGCTCTCTCCAAAAAGTTACCAATGATCTCTCCCTTGCCAAATCCAACAGCCTCTAAAACACTCTAATCCTCCTCGATCTCTCAGCCACCTTCAACCCTGCCAACCACCCCTTTCTCCGGGAAATTTTATCCAACCTCGGTGTCGCTGACAATGTCCTCTCCTGGTTCTCGTCCTAATTCAGTTGTCTCATCTGTAAACTGGGGATGAAGACTGTGAGTCCCACGTGGGATATGGACTGTGTCCTACATGATTAGCTTGTATCTATCCCAGCACTTAGTACAGTGCCTGGCACAAAGTAAGCGCCTAACAACTGCCATAAAAAAAGCGGTCTTGGTCAAAGATCCGCTCGGAGCTGCATATTGGGGATAAAACCCGCACATACACTTCAACGTGACCTGCACCTCTGCCCGCCTACTTGCTGGCTGCAGTCCCATCCCATCAATGATTAAATCATAGGTACCGAGCGCTTACTGTGTACAGAGCACTGTACTAAGCACCAAAAGGGAACTCAGCAGGCCCACCCAAAAAAGTGAAACTGCTGGCCCCGGAGCCTATTCCTCTCCTAGGTTCTCTATCCTGAATTGGCATCATGATGATAATAATCATTGTTCTATTTGTTAAGGATTTAATAATATTGTTGGTATTTGTTAAGCGCTTATTAGTGCAGAGCACTGTTCTAAGCGCTGGGGTAGATAGAGAGTAATCAGGTTGTCTCACTTGAGGCTCACAGTTAATCCCCATTTTACAGATGAGGGAACTGAGGCAAAGAGAAGTGAAGTGACTTGCCCACAGTCACACAGCTGACAAGCAGCGGAGCTGGAATTCGAACCCATGACCTCTGACTCCCAAACCGGGTTCTTTCCACTGAGCCCCGCTGCTTCTCTGGATTTACCATGAGCCAAGCAATGGACTAAACCTTAGTTCCCACTTAGGGCTCATTTCTAGGGGGAGAATTTATTGTTAAATATGTTTTCAAAAGGAATAGTTATGGCTTAGGCTTTCTAAGCACTTTACCTGGCACTGGGGTAGATAACGAAATCATCGGGTTGGACCCCGTCCTTGTCCCACAAGGGGCTCACAGTCTAAGTGGGAGGGAGAACAGATATTGGATCCCCATTTTACAGTTGAGGAAACTGAGGCACAGAGAAGTTGAATGACTTGCCAATGGTCATACAACAGGCAAGTGGCAGAGTTGGGATCAGAACCCTGGTCCTCTGACTCCCAGGGCCGTGCTCTTTCTGATCGGCCACGCTGCTCTATAACTACCAGCTCTACGGTACTGAACTTTCCCAAGTGTGTAGTACAGTGTTCTGCACGCAGTAAAGTGCTCGGTAAATATCAGGTGATGGGTTCTAATCCCGGTTCCGCCGCTTGCCTGCTGCGTGACCTTCGGCAAGTCACGTCACTGCTCTGTGCCTCAGTTACCTCATCTGTAAAATGGGGATGAAGACACGGGACAACCTAATAGCCTTGCATCTATCCCAGTGCTCAGAACGGTGCTTGGCGCAAAGTAAGCACTTAAATACCATAATCATTATCATTATCATGGAAGTTCTTGGATTCATTTTGAAATAATTGGCGCAAATGGCTGTCGCACCCGAGACGGCAACCAAAATATCAAATGCCAGATGTGTTTTATCTCTAACAGAAAGAAGAGGAATTTAAATGAGGTCAAATACTCTGCATAATGCCACATTTCATAACATTGCCATTCGCCTGCCTTGGGTTTCAAATGTTGCAGAACCTGTCAGTTGGGGAAGCAGAGTGACATTTCCTCACGTGTCATTAAAGGGAAAACGGGGAGCCTGAATAGCATCAATTCATTATTCTACTGTGAAACAGGTGAAAGAGAAGAATGGATCACATTAATGCATGGCAGGGAGGGGAAAAAAATGGAAAAGTTGCATTAGCAAGCCCTTGAAATATGAGTTTCATTTCATGAATGTAGACGGCTGCTAGAACTATGAATCTTTGATATAAATGAGACCTGCTTGAAGTGGATCATCCATGGGAGGAAAATTAAAGTCGCATTTCTCTAAACCGCTACAACGTGAAGTCTGTTTTAAGTAATGCGCTGTCGCCGATTACCACGTGACCCTCGAAGAATAGAGCTAATATTAGAAAGTCAAGTGGTAGAAAAATCACTGTTGGGAAGTACTCTCGTAAACAAAATCATCTCAGGATGATCGTGTCTCTGAATGCAGGCCGGTGTTTGAAGCCGTTGAACGGTACAAGCCGCAGACATGAACCGTTCCCACTGTCTGGAAATCATAGGTGCCGTCCGCGTGGAAGGGAATGAAGATTTCAGTGTCTGAATTGGCAAAATGCAGAAGCACAGGGATGAAGTTCTCTTTCCAGAAAATGGCAGCAGTAGCATTTGGATGTAGTTGGAGAACATCGATCAGTCAATGTGTTTGTTGAGCATTTACAGTGTGCAAAACACTGTGCTAAGCCGTTAGGAGAGTTCAGAAGGGTAAGAAGACACGATCCATGGCCTCAAGGAGTTCATAATTAAGGGAAGCGGCGTGGCTCAGTGGAAAGAGCCCCGGCTCGCGAGTCCGAGGTCATGGGTTCGAATCCCGGCTCTGCCACTTGTCAGCTGTTTGACTGTGGGCAAGTCACGTCACTTCTCTGGGCCTCAGTTACCTCATCTGGAAAATGGGGATTAAGACTGTGAGCCTCACGTGGGGCAACCTCATTACCCTGTATCTACGCTAGCACTTAGAACAGTGCTCTGCACATAGTAAGCACTTAACAAATACCAACATTATTATTATTATTATAATCTAGCGGTTGAGACCAATATTAAAAATTACAGGTAACAGAAACAGCCAAATATAAAATATGAACATAAGTGTCATTCCAAGGGGAGGTGAGATGAGTAAGAAAATTTTTGTAGAGTAAGAACTCAAATGATGCAGTAAGGAGGGAAATTGGGATGGGGAAATAAAAGCCTCTTTGGCCTGAGATTGCTGTTTCCAGGAAGTATTTGTGTGAGAATTTGGTGCTGGTTTTTTGTTTTTTGTTTTTTAAAATGCCATTTGTTAAGCGCTAACTATATGCCAGGCACTGTACTAAGAGCCAGGGTTGTCACAAGGTTCATTCATCCATCCGATCGTATTTATTTATCACTTACTATGTGCAGAGCACTGTACTAAGTGTTTGGAAAATACAATTCGATAACAGATAGAGACAATCCCTATCTCAAAGAATTTTCTAAATACAGTGAAATTTGTAGTAATACCCTTTTAATTCCCATTACGTTATAATGACAAGACACTAATTATGGAAATAGCAGATTACCTTAGAGATAATAAAATAAATGTTTTTAAACATCTCACTTGAGATTCATTAGGCTGTTTATAGCTGCCCTGGGGGTTTGAAGGTGGTTTTTCTCTCTGGGAGTTTTAAAGACAACAGCTGTGATTGGGTGTCTATTGCACGGTTCCATCAAAATGCTGTTATTGATTAAAACTCATGAGATCACTTGGTTTGGGTTATTAATTGATTGGATTATCTGTCAAAAACTGAAAAGTAATTATATAATTGCTCTGCTCTCTGCCTCACTTTACCCCTACAGACCCAATCTCCAGAGAGATCAAAACTGGGAACAGACTGCATTGATTTGAATCCTCTAATGCATGACTTGTGCCTAGTCTTCATTCGGAGAGGTTAAATAAAATCTGCTTGACACCTGAGAGATATACAGGAATTACTGAGTTGATATCCAGGAATGAAATAATTGGGAAATGCTAAAATTCAGCTTTTTCTCCCTCTGAAAGCTAGCAGCCTACCATGAATTGTGATACATATGTAGGGTGGGGGGCGAGGGAGGGAGGGAGGGGCAAGCGGCAGAACAAAGTGTAAGATTCACACTTATTTGGGGCTCTGTTGCGGGACTTACGTATGGGAAGTACGGGAACTCTTACAAATGAATGCACTAGAAGATTTTTATAGCCAAGCTCACAGTGGAGTTGACAAATAAGCTTGGGAATGGGTAATAAGAGAAACCGTGTTGTCTAATTGACGCAGCACATGCCTGGGTATCAGAAAGACCTGGGTTCTAAGTTCTAATCCTGGCTCTGCTACTTCTCTGCTGTGTGACCTGAGGCAAGTCACTTCACTTCTCTGTGCCTCAGTTCCCTCATCTATAAAATGGAGATTAAGTCTGTGAGCCCCATGAGGGACAGGGGACTGTGTCCAACTCGATTTTCCTGTATCCATCCCAGCAATCAGTACAGCGACTGGCACATAGTAAGCGCTTAACAAATACCCCCAACTATTATCATTATTATTATGGGTATGAATTAGTTTGGAAACCAAGGCCATCTTTCAATACGAAGTATCTGCATAGTTACATGCAAAACCTAGGGCTTAGCTTCTGGGAGAGGCAGTGATACCTTTTAATTTTTCTTCCCCAAAGTTCCTGGATTATTATTATTATTATTTTTAATGTTTTTGAACTAAGGGCTTTTTGGGACCTGGTGAAAGAGGGTTTTCAAAAGAGGAATGAGTCAAAGTCCTGAATCCTGAAATTTAGTTCAGATTGCTACGTGGGTATTGATTTATCCGGCAAAGGGAGGGAAGAGCCCAAGGTCTACTTTCCTGGCTCTCCTCACTGGGCTGATCCGTGCTCAAGCTCTGAAATAATGTTCAAATGAAATCTCTGCACCCTGCTTCTGGTGGGGAGATAACACTTTTGTCCAAATCTGTAATTTATTTATATTAATAATGATGATGGTATTTGTCAAATGGCTTACTATGTATGTGCCAGGCACATATTAATGTCTGTCTCCCCCACTCTAGACTGTAAGCTCATTGTGGGCAGGGAATGTGTCTGTTTATTGTTTCTCTGTGCTCTCCCAAGTGGTTAATACAGGCTTCCACACACTTACCGTGTGCTCAATAAATATGATTCGATGAATGAATGGGATTGGTGTCTGTAGCAAAACTCAGAAAGGTTGAATGAGAGGATGGAATCTTTCTCTTTTCGCTATACTACATTATTCAGGGGAAATCCTTCGAGATGATAAAGAAAACGGTAGTCTTAAATGTATCCAGGGCCATCTGCCTCAGACTATAAGGTCCTCTAAACTGTAAGCCTGTTGTGGGCAGGGAATGTGTCGGCTAATTCTGTTGTAGCGTATTCTCCCAAGCGCTTAGTACAGTGCTCTGCACATGGCAAGTGTGCAATAAATACAAGTGAATGATTGAATGAATTATATTACGAGGTCATTCGTCCTGGAAAAGAGGGGGAGATACCGGGGGGAAGGGGAGGAGGGACTTTCCGTGAAGCTGGGGAGGAAAGAAAACAGGGCGTTCACGGGAGCAAGAATTGTTTCCTCCTAAACTGAAGCGTGCGTCGGGGAACCTGGAAAAGATTCATTTATTCATATTTATTGAACGCTCACTCTGTGCAGAGCACTGTAGGATCCCCACAGCAGAGGAACCCCATTTTGGGTCAAATAGCTAGAATCTCTCCCTGTGTTTTTTCTTTTGCAGAGCCAGACTAGACAGGAAAAACCCAATAAGCATCCCAGATCCAATCTCACTGCTCAATCCCTCCTTGGATTTCCATGAGGAGAGCCCTATCTGCAACTCAGATCTTTCTAATCCTTCTCCTTTTATGGGTTCAGAAATGATTTCTTTTAATTTTATTTTTATTGTTGTTGCAGTTGTTAAGTTCTTACTATGTTAAAGCACTTAAGGGTACATACAAGACAATCAGGTTGGACACAGTCCCTGTCCTATATGGGGCTCACCATCTAATTTTGGGGGGAGAAAGATTTAAGCCCCATTTTACAGATGGTGTAACTGAAGCACAGAAATGTTAAGCAACTTGCCCAAGGTCGCACAGCAGAGAAGTGGCAGCGCTGGGATTAAAACCCAGGTCCTCTGACTCCTAGGCCTGTGCTCTTACCTTAAGCCACACTGCTTCTCCACTGCTTTTCCAATGTCACATCAGACTGGAACATCCTGAATAAAAGATGAGGTTTATGCACTTGACGGCCACTCGACGGTAAATGATTCTGATGGCCTCAAAGAAACGAGACACCGAGCTAAGAATATTCCCTGAAAAAATGCACTGTGAAAAGAAGGTGCTAGAATGCCAGAGTTGAAATTCAACCCTTGCCATCTGTCCACTTTGCTCGCCTACACAATTAGATACCATATCAAGCCTGGATATACTTTGGTTTGTATTTCATTTTGCTCCAGTGTAGTCCCTTTGTCTCTTTCCTTCATTTCATCAGACTCAGCACTGCAAATTTTTGTAATCTCTCCTGAGATGTAGGTTATAATCAATAGCAATTGTGGTATTGGTTAAGCTCTTACTATATGCCGGTCACTGTACTAAGCACAGGGGTAGATGCAAGATTAATCAGGTTGGACACGGTCCCTGTTCTGCATAGGGCTCACAGTCTCAATCCCCATTTTACAGATGAGGGAACTGAGGCACAGAGGAAGCGAAGTGACTTGCCCAAGGTCACACATTAGACAAGTGTTGGAGATGGGATTAGAACCTTTGTCTTTCTGACTTCCAGACCCGTGCTCTCTCCATTAGACCATGTTGCTTCTTACTGTGGTATTTGTTCAATCAATCAATCAATCAATCACATTTATTGCACATTTATATGTGTAGAGCACTATATTAAGTTCTTGGGAGAGTACAATACAACAAAACAACGGTGCCTTGGCACAAAGGAAACACTTCATGAATACAGTAATCATTATTACTATGACAACACCAATGCGCGCTTTCTAAGCCCAACATAATTTCAAAGGCTCACTGTGGAGGTGTTTCAACGAGGCAAGTCAGTCGGCATGTTGGAAACAACGAAATTCACATATCCTGCCATTTCTTAATGGTGTTCCTTTTGCATTTGAAAGGTTTCTTGGTTTAGTTAAGAAACGTTGCCCTCCTGGCTCTCTATGCGTTCTTTTCTGTTCCTCAAATTATAAACTGCATTCAGCAAGCTACCTACTGTCCCCAGTAAATGTTAAACTCTGGATTTTCAAAAGAACCTCAGAGTTCGAAGTGGGAGCTTTCACAGCTGGGTTAACTTACGCTTTAGCCTTCCAAGAATACGTGAGGTCAGGAAGTGATTACTTGGATTTATTAGGAAACCATATCACAAGACACCACTTACTGGACTGATCTCCTCCAGACTATAAGCTCATTGTGGGCAGGGAATGTGTCGGTTATATTGTTATACCGTACTCTCCCAAATGCTTAGTACAGTCCTCCGCACACAGTAAGCACTCAATAAATATGATTGATTTACCGATCCAATCGATACTGGACTTTAAGCTTACTGTGGGCAGGGGATGTGTCTATCAACTCTATTATTACATTGTACTCTAGTCCAGTGCTCGGCACACAGTAATTGCTCAGTAAATATGATTGATTGATTTGCTGAACACCTGCTGTTTGTGGAGCACAGTACTAAGCGCTTTGGAGAGTACAAATAGTTAGTAGACATGATCCTTACCATTAGTGTTCTTAAGAGATCCAAGTGCCAAATCAATTCCAAATGCTTCTCGGTTTAGCAGTCTTGCTATGAAAAGTCCAGGGAAAATGTGAAAGAGGCAGACCAGCAGCTAAATGGATAAAGAGTATAACAGCGATAATGGAAGAACCATTAGAAAAGATGCGGATTATGGCAGAGAACAGGACTTTCTGGAAAAAGTATATCTGTGGAATCGCTATGAATCGGAAACCACTCGACGGCACAATGATAATAATTAGCAGTCAGCATATTAAACCTTCCTCATGCTGAAAATCTGAACTATGAGCGTGAAATGTAGCTTGGCCTTGTGATAGAGCAGGGCCCGGCGGTCCTACTGACTATATGACCTTGTAAAATGGAGATAAGACTGCGAACCCCACAAGGGATAGGGACTGCGTCCAACCTGATTATCTTGTATCTACCCCAGTGCTTAGTATTGAGCCAGGCACATAGTAAGCTCTTAACAAAGATCATATAAATAAAACAAAAACTGCTGAGAATGTCAATTCTGTGGTTTCTCTATGTTTTTCACCAGGAGCTCTTCTTCAGAAAGACTCCTGGAGACCACAGTTTGTGGAGCCCTTGTAGGAAGAGATTGTGTCTTTTAAATTCTGCTCTACTTTAGCAAGCGCAGACACTTAAACAAATGCTTTCAAGGAGAGTGGGAGAACAGTCTGGTGTATGGGAGTGGGAGAGGTCCCCTAATGGAAGTTGTGTGGGAAGCAATGTAGCCTAGTGAATAGAGCACAGGCCTGGGAATCAGAAGGACCTGGGTTCTAATCTCGGCTCTACCACTTGTCTGCTGTGTGACCTTGGGCAAGTCACTTCACTTCTTTGTGCCCCATTTACGTCATCTGCAAAATGGGAATAAAGGCTGTGGGTCCCAAGAGGGATAGGGACTGTGTCCAATCTGGTTAGCTTGTCTCTACCCCAGTGCTTAGTACAGTGCCTAGTATATAGTAAGCTCTTAAAACATGCCATTAAAAAAAGAATTCCTTTAGTCTGGAACTTGGCAATTATTTCTATTTTGCTTCCAAATGCAGGATTCATTTTTCATGATCCATCCATCCATCCATCATTCAATCCCCTTGCATTTTTCATGATCCATCCATCCATCCATCTATTCATCCACCCATCCATCCATCATTCAATCTCCTCGCCCTTTTCACTGTTCATTTATCCATCCATTACCCCTCTAGCCCTTTCACTCTCCACAGCTTCATTCTTTTCTTTATGGGGTTACCATGCCATTTAAGGAACATTATCTTCATTTGCACCAATTTTCAGAAACGTGATAGATTAGGGTTAGTTTTGCCCGAATCAGGTTTATAATTGCCTTTCTGCCAAATTCGCTTAATTAACTGGGAAAAATGAGAAATGCTAAAAAGCATTCTTGGAATGTTAGCTTGAAAATCAATTAAAGAGAATACAACTTGTCATTAAAAGGTACTAAGGATGAAAAATGTGTACAGGCATTCAAAACAAACCCTACTTAGTCTTAGTAGCTATGCAATATTAACTTCCACTAAACAAAACTGATTCTCAGCTTAAATGATCTGCCAGAAAAGTTCTGTTTACTTGTAGATCATTATAATTAAACACGACTTATTAGTTAAGGAAATCATGGTCCTGGAAGAGGACTCGGATCACCGTCTGGAAACCGACATGTAATCAGAGTCAATAATTCGTTAATGAGGGCATTAGCTTAATAGTCAAACAATGCAAACTTTCAATAATGGGTCTGGAGAAAATTTCATGGTTTTCATTTTCTTCTTCTACATTTCCCAATAAATCCATCCCACCATTTGAAAGCAGGTCCTGCTTAACCATGCAGGTAGATTGGAATTGACTAGGAAAGCGACAGAGGTTGTAGAAAACATATACAAACTCATGGAAATGTATGGGAAAATGGAGCACTTTTCTGAGCCACCCACCTTATTGGTGCCATATGTGGTTAAGATAGAACATGGGATTAATGAGAATTCTGTCTCGACCTTCATCGAAAAGTTTATGTACCGTGCTCCGACTTAGCAGAACGCATGCCTGCTGAGTATCAAAAACCTCTAACAGACCTGGTCACCTAATGAATGTATTCATGTGGCCCTATTGAATGTCCTTTTCCCTGACTGAAGGTACTATATACATGACTACAGAGGATCCAAGTATAAAATAAGCGAGGAGAGATGGAGAATTATAATTATAGCAACTATGGTGTTTGTTAAGTGCTTACTATGCTCCAGGCTCTGTACTAAGCAGAGGAGAGGCAAGCAGAGATAGAAATGGACTTCGGGTGAGCGACCAGGCTTGGGCTGAATCAAAAATCTTAGTGACAAATCCTTTCATGGACACTTGAGAGCAGATAGGTGTTGGATAGCAGTGTGGCTGAGTGGAAAGAAGACCTGGGTTCTACTGTCACCTCTTCCACTTGCCTGCTGTGTGACTTTGGGTAAGTCACTTAACTTCCATATGCCTCGGTTTCCTCATCTGAGGAAGCAACACCTTTTCTCCTAACTATTTATATGGTCAGCCCCATAAGAGACAGGGACCGGGTCCAATCCGATTGATTATTATCTATCCTAGATCTTAATGCGGTGCTTGGCATATGGCAAACACTTCACAACTATTGTTACTATTATTATTGTTGTTGTTGTTATCATTCTTCCAGTGTGCCAGATCAATCTAGGGAGTGGGAGGAAAGGGGAAGAGGTGATGGAGATGGGGTGTTAGTTGGGGGAGAAACACAGATGGAAGGATTATCAAACAGACATAGCTATTCCACGTGTATCAGCTAGTCCAACTCAAAGATTCCATGATACATAACAATAATAATGATATTGGCATTTCTTAGGTGCTTACTATGTGCCAGGCACCGTACTAAGCACTGGGGTGGATGCAGCAAATTGGGTTGGACATAGTCCCTGTCCCACATGGGGCTCACAGTCTCAATCCGCATTTTACAATTGAGGGAACTGAGGCACAGAGAAGTGAAGTGATTTACCCAAGGTCACATAGCAGACAGAGGCAGAGCCGGCATTAGAACCCATGACCTTCTGACTGCCAGGCCTGAGCTCGATCCATTAAGCCATGCCGCTTCTCTGTTAGCCAGGCTGATAGTCATTTCAGTCAGTCAGTGGTATCTATTGAGCACTTCCTGTGTGTAGAGCACTGTACTAAACACTGAGAAGAGTACTATAAAACATTATCCTGACACATTCCCTGACCACAGCGAGCTTACAGTCTAGGGGATGAGCTTATACCCACCCCTGGACTCTCATCCCAGCAGCCTGGTCTTCCAGTCTCTTCCTGATGCCCCAGCATCTCCCCCTCCACCCGACCCCTTCTCTCCTTTTCCTGCAGCTCTTGTGAGGACGACTTTACCATCTACCTGATGGAATCAATATACATTTGCTATCTATATCATATTGAATGAGACGCAAGGCATTTTGATCTGGGAGTCAGACAACCTTGGTTCTAGTCCCCCTTTGAGTCACTGGGAGAAGTCAGGGAACTCACCTAACCTCTCTGGGCCTCAGTGTTCTCATCTGGAGAATGGGAAGGAACTACCCACCTCTTCCAACCTTCCGGAAATGTTGTGACAAGTAATGTGAAAAGATTCTGGAAAAATAGAAGGTGCACATTCAAGCTGTAATTAAAAATATCATAATAATATATTATATAAATAATAATATGTTCGAGAAGAAAAATGCATTCCCTAAAAACTGGTGGCCAAGCCATTCTTCTTTTCTAGCTATTTAAACAGTGAAGCGCAACAGTAGAGACCTTGTTACCATCCTTTCTTTGGTTCATGATCAGACCTGACCTATATTCTAATGCGGACACAGTATTTCCCTTCATTTTGATACTTTTCACAGATGTTAACTGTAGCAAGCATGTAAAATGTCTCCCACAGGAATTTTTTTCCAGTGAAGCAAGTTGCCTCTTTTTCGTTAATCAAATTCTTAGGCCAGAGATACAGAATCTCTCCTGACTGATTAAAAGCACATTTCCATGCTGCCTCCATAGTCAATCTAAACCTGATTAGCCAAAAAACTCTGGGAGAAAATGAATATCACACTTATTCACATAATTGCCCCACCTAATTTTTAAGGAACAAGTGTAAGATTATATTTTATGTCATGGAATTGTAAACAGTGATAGTGGTGTGTGATAGGGGAAGAAGAGGACAAAGTAAGAATGTGATAACATAGCAGGAAGAGAAAGTTACTTCATTGAGATGAACCTGCTCCAGGAGAGGAAGAGGAGAAAGGTGAAAATTGACAATTCTGGACATGGGGGAGTTAATTCATTGACTGCCTATTGTTTGCAACACTTGATAAAGTAGAGTGGGAATTGGAGACAGCTGCTAATTCCTTTTTATCCTTTTCTTCCCTTTCCCCTCCTTCTGTCAGGCTGACAGTCAATTGTATTTATTGAGTGCATACTGTGTGCAGAATAAGCACTTGGGAAAGTACAATATAACAATAAACTGACACATTCCCTGCCCACAAGGAGCTTACAGTCTAGACATTGATATGAATAAATAAACCTCCTCTCCTTGTCTTCCTCTCTTCTCTTCTTTATTTGTGCCATGGGGATTCAGTATCTGATCTCCCTCCTACTGAGATTGTGAGCCCCATCTGGGATGGACACTTGTGTCTGAACTGATTAATGTGTAATTACACCAGCACTCAGAACAATGATTGATGCAGAGTAAGTGCTTAACAAATATTATTATTATTACTATCCTCTTCCCCTCATTATTAGACTGGGTACTTACATCACATATATAATTCTTCTACCATAATAAAAAATATATGAAGAGGTGGGGGAATTGTGCAAGTAAGTACAGTAGGGTGAGTGAAAGACAAAGGAAAAAAAAATATTTTACCAAGAAAGCTTTCTCTAGATCCATCAGAAAATGCAACCATTCTTACAAGAGACTGTGCAGGATTGGCCAAGTTTTTGACATTTTGAAGAACAATTTTCTTCATCCCAAAGCCAGTCCACTGAGTGTGTGCTAGGGTGAAATGCAGAACCAGTAAGTTAATGGCCAAGGCTAATCATTTTCTGTGATTGTCCCCAAGCATCTAATCCAGAATTCATTCAATCACTTGTATTTATTGAGCTCTTACTGTGTGCAGAGCCCTGTACTAAGTGTTTGGGAGAGTACAATACGACATGCGTTCCCGGCCTCCAATCTAGGCAATACTACTTCTGATGAGGATGATGATGATGAAGGGCTCGTATTAAAATAAAAACGGATGTCCCTTATTATCCAAAGAACTCTTTTATCAGAGGAAAAAAATTCCCTGAATAGAATTAAAGGAAAGGAACTCAACTGGGTAATCATTTAATGTGAACCATTAAGTTTTATAATCAATAATGTGCAGTGGCATTTGTAGATGAATTCCAGTGGCGACTGACCCAGTGAACATCTATTTAAATCTGCCTGCCGTGAATAATTCACTTCACAGTAGATCTGCTTCTGTCAACAGATTTCATGAGATGAAGTGCCAGTGAACCCATCTCCTGAGGAAGATTCCAATATGGCATACCATCAGCTCTCCCTCTCTGACAATCCACTCTCTACTCCCTCTACACTCCAGCTCACACCCTCCATCCCATTCAAGCTCTCCGTCTTGTTCTACAAACAGTAGGAACTCAACAAATACCACTGATTGATATTGCCTGCGTTTTATTTTCAGAAACTTTGATAATGGGGTCAATTTCTGTTCTTCATTTGATGAAGTATTGAGCACCCACTGTGTGCAGAACATCATAGGACAGCTTGGGAGAGAACAAAGAAGCAAAAACCTAATTGCTTCTCCTCCAGAAATCTACAATCAAAAGAGATAAAGACCTGAATTTAAAGCTGTGGTAAGAGGAGGAAAAACAAAGGTTAAAATAGGCAAGGGTGTGATTGCATTAAGAGTCCCATAGCTCTTATGTACATATCTGGTATATATTTTAATGTTCATCTTCCCTCTAGACTATAAGCTCCTTGTAAGCAGGAACCTTTGTCTACCAACTCTTGTATCATATTTTTCTAACAGAGTGCCTGCACACAGTAAGCGCTTGATAACTTTGAGTCATTGATTGAAGTAACAGAATAAATAATGGAATAAACAGTCGAATATGCTAAGGATGGAGTGACATTTGAGCTGATATGACATGGGATGTTGAGCATTAATTGGAGGTATGCTTCTTCAAGGTTCTAGGATTTTAGGAGAATCTGGTGATCCATTAGAAAGCCAGCCTTGCTGGATTGGAATCCCTAGTAATTTCTGCATCACCCTTGAGTTTGGATTTGTACCCTTCACTCACCCCACCCTCAGCCCTACCACACATGTCCATATCCACAGTATATTTGAATATCTGTCTCAATGAACTGAGACTCGAGGGACAGCAACAGTTAGAGGCAAAGGAGGAATCAGAGAAAGAGCCTAAGAAAAATGGGTCAGAGAGAACCCAGATCCTCTGACTTGAAGACTCATGCTCTTTCTGCTAGGCCACAGTGCTTCTTTAAACAAACTGCTGCAACTCAGGGGGAATTTAGATTTTTCAGTCTATTGCTCTCCTGAGCCAGAATGAATTAATTAATATCCTTCCTTGACTCTTGCATCTGCCTCTTTGCTGACTGCTCTCTCCTTTCTCCAGTCCATACTTCACTAAGGTGACTGGATCATTTTTCCGAAAAAAAGTTCCCTCCCCACTCCCCAAAAAGATCTCCTCACTCCTCTAACACTTCCAACAGTTGCCCATTCACCTCCTCATTAAACAGCCACACTTTACCACTGGCTTTAAAGCACCATGTCAGTTCTCTCCCTCCTGCCTACCCTCGCTGATCTCCTATCATAACCCAAATCATGCACTCTGTTTCTGTAACACTAACCTACTCTTGATACCTTAATTTCATCTATCTTCCCAACTATCTGTCCTTATTCTTCTTCCTTGGGCCTTGGACCACTTTCCCTTTCATCTCTGACGGTTCCCCCACCACCTTCAAAGCCTTCCTATAATCACATCTCCTCCTAGAGGTCTTTCCAGATTAAGCCCATTATGTCCCCTCCTCACCTTCCTCTTTGTGTCAACTATGAATTTGATTTAAGCTCTTTGATACTCACCCCCAGCCCCACAGAACTCAGGTAGTCTTATATTTTACTCTATTTCCCCTATCCATACTCAATTTTAACATCTGTCTCCCCCTGTAGATCATAAACTCCTCATGGGCAGGGACCGTGTCTACTAATTCTGTTGTATTCTACTTTCCCAAGTGCTTAGTACAGTGTTCTGCATATAGTAAATGTTCAATAAATTCCACTGATTGAATAACAATTGCCACAATCATATCATTTTTACACCCAAGATCGGAGAGCAATAAGTGGCAAGTAGTAGAGCCAGGATTATTCAATGCATTCAATCATAATTATTGAGCACTTTGTGCAGAGTACTGTACTAAATGCTTGATAGAGGA
The DNA here is from genome assembly GCF_004115215.2 of Ornithorhynchus anatinus. Classification (NCBI taxonomy): domain Eukaryota; kingdom Metazoa; phylum Chordata; class Mammalia; order Monotremata; family Ornithorhynchidae; genus Ornithorhynchus; species Ornithorhynchus anatinus. The sequence goes on along the minus strand of NC_041739.1, from coordinate 6,465,108 downwards.
ATTAGAAGCCCAGACCCCTGACTCCAAAGCTCTTTCAACTAGGCCACACTCCTGCTTATATAAACCATGAATTTACTGATGATATTACCTCAAATCTCAAAGAGAAGTGACAAGATTTAATTCCTATCACCAGGCCTTGGAGATAAACTATTTCAGGAAGTGTTCTTCTCTGGGGGGACAGGCTGGTTCATATATTTGACCTCCATGAGGTGATTAAAATTTGTTTCCCTCTCCTTAGGGAACCCTTATGGACACATATGATGTGACATACATTGAGCTTGGCATAAGGTGACTTAAAGAACGTTTGCAGAAATCTACCTCTAAGCACCCAAACTTAGGTCAAGAACATCATTTTAGTAAAAAAAAAATGACAAATGCAACCTGCTAACTGATTTAATCTTAATTTCAATCTTAGTTTTAATCAATCAATCGATCAGTGGATTTATTGAGTGCTTATTATGTGCAGAGTACTGTACAAGCACTTGGGAGAGTACAATTCAACAGAATTAGCTGTTATGTCTGTCTAGAGGGGAAGACAGACATTACTATGAATGAGTAATTTATAGCATACAATGTAAAAAAATATTCATAAATGCAGTGCAGTTGGGGATGGGGTGAATATCAAATGCCAAAAGGTCACAGATCCAAGTGAGTAGACAACACAGAAGGGAGAGTAAGTAGAAGAAAAGAAAGCTTAATGGGGGAAAGCCTTTTGGAAGAGCTGTGACCTTAATTGGGCTTTGAAGGTGGAGAGCGTGGTGGTCTGGCCTATTGGAAGGAGAGGGAGCTCCAGGCCATAGGGAAGATGTAGAAAAGGGGTTGGCTACGAGATAGAGGAGAGCGAGGGATAGCAAGAGGAGTGGAGTGCGAGGGCTGGGCTCTAGTAGAAGTACTGCTAGCAGATCTTTAAATTTCCTTGCTTCAGAAATCCTGAGTAGAAAATCCTGGCAAAATCCTGATCCCTCCGGCTACATCGCTCATCTATCCCTCTCGCCATGCTTCCTAAGGTGGCTGCTTCTCTCGCTTACCATGCGAAGCCAGCCCTGCTGAGGTGGCTTCAGGGTATTTGGTCCAATCACAGCTACTGCTCTCTTTTAGATGAAGTTTCGGGGTGTCGGGGTAGTTTGAACTTAGAAGTAAAGGGGAATCTAGCATTTTCTGGATGAGGCACGGTGATAAATCTTGTGATGTAGATTCTGAGCGATTTTATGACGCAGTATTCCTTGGGGTCGGTGTCGGGGGTCCTCTTGTTCAAGGGGCAATATTAGTTTCAAAACAAACAGGAGGGAAGATTTATTCTCACAGAGCTTGACGTGCCAATGGGATTCATTATCATAGGCAGTTGGGCCAGACAAAAATCTCAATGGGTCCAAGAGAAGTTTGGATAAACCCATAGAAATTGGTCTGACCACAGTTCTACAGGCATCCAAGGGTTTCTTCCGGTGCATCCTTCCCGGTAATTTTGTCTCCATCACAATGACCAAGGGCAACGACACCTATCAAGAAGCTACAAAGAACCAAAAAGCAGTCAGTCGTATTAACTGAGCACTGTACTAGGCTCTTGGGAGAGTACGACATAATATTCATTCATTCATTCAATAGTATTTATTGAGCACTTACTATGTGCAGAGCACTGTACTAAGTGCTTGGAATGTACAAATCGGTAACAGATAGAGACAGTCCCTGCCCTTTGATGGGCTTAGAGTCTAATCGGGGGAGACAGACAGACAAGAACAATAGCAATAAATAGAATCAATAATATACATCATATATATTATAATATATAATAGACACATTACAAAAGCAATGAGATGATTCTGTATATATCAGTATCACTGTATGATCCAGTCACACTCTACTGCTTGATCAGTTTCATGTGGTACAAAAGTCTATTTTATTCTCTTCTCAAAGGTGGTTAATACCAAGCAGTCCATTATTTGATCCCAACAGTATATAATGTCCATTCACTGAAGTGCTGCCATATTTTAGAGAAAGAGGTCACAAATGATCCGAGTAACTTGTCTCTGTATTGTAGCACTAAATAGATGTCATAGTTTCTGAATCATCACACTCACAGAAAATATCAATTAATGGAATTCACTGAATGCTTACTGTATGCAGAGCACTAGGGTACAATACAACAGAGTTGGTAGACACATTCATTACTCACAGTGAATTTACAGTCTGGAGGGAGGAGTTCAATTTCCTGTTGAAACCCAGACCCTTATCCGCAAATTCTGACTTACAGGTACATCATTTTATCTGAAAAATCCAGTCAGATTGTGTCTATAGATCCCTAAATGATAGCAACCCCATGAACCAAGGAAAACCTAGCACTGAGACCACAGCGGTAAATTCTTAGGCACTAGCTATTGGTTGGCTTTCCACTCCCTACAATGAAGGCACCAAGTTCTTTTGGTGGTTTGCCGTCTTGAAAAATTCTCCCAAACTGTAGTCTGTTTCCAGGATTTTATGCTAAGTGGATGAATCTTCTGCCCGGTTTCTGCCTTCTACCTCCGATAAAATGTCAACCTGAGTTTTATCGACATTTAGCAATATCACAAGGGACTCAGGGTATTCAGTTCCAAAGAAGAATCAAAGGCTCAATGAGAATTTCAAAGTCTCTCCATTAGCGTTTGATGATGTCCAGAAATATTTTTATTTTTCCTATTATCATTTTGAATTTTAAGGTGACACTGAGCAGAAGGGAATAGAGGATTTAATCTTGATTAGAGAGATGATAAATATCCCCGTTGCCTTTCATTTTGTAGGTAAATGCCACTAAAACGTACATTTATAAAAAATACATTGATTTTTCTAAAGGCTATTTCTGAGGCGCCCATACGTTTAACCTATTTTATTTAAAATCCTGAATCAATCTTCCATTTCTCCAGGGAGCAGAGGAGGACAAAATTGAGGGTAAGGGAGATTCAAAACTTGTTCAGTGCCTTTGAGCACTGGAGACTTAGGAGAAGAACTTCGGTTTCAGAATTTCATCAAACAGTAATGAAAACTGTGTTATTTGTTAAGCACTTACTATGACCCAAGCCCTGTACTAAGCACTGAATTAGATACATGATAATCAGGTTGTCAACATAAGGGGCTTACAAACTGATTAGGAGGAAGAGCAAGTGTTGAATACCCATGTAATATTTCCTGCTTAATTTTTAGAGAAGCAGCATGGCTTAGTGGAAAGAGCACAGGCCTGGGAGTCAGAGGTCATGTGTTCTAATCCCAGCTTCATCACTTATCAGCTGTGTGACTATGGGCAAGTCACTTAACATCTCTGTGCCTCAATTACCTCATCTGCAAAATGGGATTAAGACTGTGAGCCCCACGAGGGACAACCCGATTACCTTGTTTCTACCCCAGCACTTAGAACAGTGCTTGGCACAGTAAGCGCTTAACAAATACCATCATTATTATCATTATTTTAAATACCAGTTTTTTGAGATCACTGTCTGGTGTTTCTTCCTTCCCTCCCATCATACTAACTGTGTCTATGCAGAAAGAAAAAAGGTTGTGTGCTAGGTACTGCAACTAATTACCCCCAGCTCTCCTCATGGCTTTTCAAACTGGAGTACCAGCAATTTAATTTAGACAGTCAAGAGTGAGTAACTGCCTGAACAGTTGTAAGTTTCCCTTGCAGCCTCTCCCTTATTTTCATTTTCAGTGAAAGTACCATTTTCTGATTCATAACCCCCTGTTTATAAGTATTTTAAATTAAAAATTAATTCCCAATGCTCTTTGTTTCCTTACCCTTCTCTAAGGGCAAATTGCAAATAGCACAGAATGTTCTATATCCAAGTCTTTTTTTTTTTTTTCTCCCTCCTCTGGTTAACCTTCATTCTCTGTTTTCATGCCTACCTGATCTTATGCCCTCAGGGCTTCGCTGCCTCTATAGCTTTACTTGACACTATTTGTCTTCAGCTTCTTCTTATCCTCAACCCTCTATCTCATGAAAGACAGAATCTTTCTTCTGGTTAACTGGAATGATTTTTCGTTGAAGTCACCTTATATTATCATCCTCCTCCCTTCTTCTATCACCCCTGGTCTGAAACTGCTAAGTCTGTTCCTTTGTGGTCAGAAGAGTGATTCCTTTTCTTGGACTAATCTCATGGCTGCTCTCAACCCCACGATGCTTCAGGAGAGATACTACTGGAATATGTGACTATATAGTTTATCATTCACCTCATTTTCATTTTTTCTGAACAACCTCTTTCCCTTCATTTTGTACCTCTTTAAATCTCTTTATGGTGCTCAAATTGCTTTTCTGAAATTCTGTCTTTATTACTCTGATTTTTTTTAAAATCCCTGTTCATGGCTCCTACAACCTGCGATTTGGTTAGAATGAGGCAAGGAAGCTGCAAGAGGGAAAAGATAAGGATCACTTTGCCTCAGGTGGGGCAGAAAACGTTTTCTCTCCTATCATGTTACACGACCAGAGATTTTGTCAAATAGTTGGCTCGGGAGATGATTTCAGACTAGGGTGGACCCAAAGTGTAGCCTGGAAACCTTTGATATGATCCAGACCTTTGCTTTCTCGAGAGAGTGAATTTATAACACCTGAAAACTAGATTAAAAAGTAAAGGAAGCCCATTTTTTATCCGTAATTTGAAAGTGTGTCAGTAAAGGACTTTTCCCAAGACCCCAACACCCATAATCAGAAGCTGGCCTCCTTTCCTATCCTGTGGTGGAGAATGATAAGACAGCAAAATTAGAAAAACACGCAAAAATATATGTGTGTATGTGTGCATATATGATACATAAATTCATATATATATAATGTTTTATATATAGGATTACATATAAGGTGATATATATGCATGTGTTTATGTGAGAAGTAGCATGGTTAAATGGAAAGATGGAATGGAATGGAATGAAGCAGCGTGGCTCAGTGGAAAGAACACGGGCTTTGGAGTCAGAGGTCACGGGTTCGAATCCCTGCTCGGCCACTTGTCAGCTGTGTGACTTTGGGCAAGTCACTTAACTTCTCGGTGCCTCAGTTACCACATCTGTAAAATGGGGATTAAGATTGTGAGCCCCAAAGTGGGACAACCTGATTCCCCTGTGTCTAGCCCCGCGCTTAGAACAGTGCTCGGCACATAGTAAGCACTTAACAAATACCAACATTATTAAAGATCAAGAGCTTGGGAGTCAGAGAACTTGTCGGCTGTGTGACTTTGGGCAAGTCACTCAACTTCTCTGTGCCTCAGTTCCCTCATCTGTAAAATGAGGATTAAGACTGTGAGCCCCACTTGGGACAACCAGATTACCTTGTTTCTACCCCAGCACTTAGAACAGTGCTTGGCACATAGTAAGTGCTTAACAAATATCATCATTATTATGTGTGTATGAGATTTTATATCTCTAGACTGTAAGCTAGTTGTGGGTAGGGAATGCATTTGTTTATTGTTATATTGTATTCTCCCAAGCACTTAGTACAGTGTTATGCACACAATAAAAGCTGAATAAATTCCATTCAATTCAATTGACTATATATAAATAAAACACTAAAAAGACAGAACTTGAGGTGACGATCCAAGAAAAAGACTGAGTAATTGTATTTTGTATGCTTCTCTGGTTGTGTTTGGGTTTGGAAGTGTTAACCAGAATGTAGCCATGAAAATATTCAGGCCCAATTGAGAAATGAAACTATGGCCAAAAGGGGCTGAAGGAGTAGGAAAGCTATTTCAGTAATGCCTTTCTTGTTGGAGACTCTATTTCCCAGTCCCTTGATGAACTACGTCTCCCAAAATCCTGTGTAAATCAGAATTTTTTAGGAGATAATGGGTCTATCCACTGGGAACCGAGGAGGAGCTCAGCTAAAGTCTATCTCTCTCTCCTAATCCACCCATTCCTCTCCCTCCTTTTCTCTCTGTGCTTCTCCTTTCCCATCTTCCCCTTTCCGCCCCCCTCCTTCCGCCCTATCTCTCATGGGCTCCCTCATGATTTGCCCTCTTTAACATCACCAACTTATAAATATCTAGCTGTGGGCAAGTGCTCAACAAGCCAAGAAGTTGCTTAATTATCAAACTGTATGAATTTAAATTTAGCTTCTCTCACTTTTGCCCTCGCTATACTGAATGTGAATGCCTCTATGTAGGACTAATATCTGTACTCTTAAAATGTGTTCCATAATGGAGACCCCAGCACCATAATCAGGAGCTGGACTCCTTTCCTTATTTCCTATCCTATCATTATTATTATTGTTATTATTAAAGAATGATGAGACAGCAAAATTAGAAAAAAGCAGGCAAATCCATTCAGAATGCTTTCATTAGCTGTTCCCCTGATATCACACATCATGTTTCTTACAACATTCCAACAGCTGTGGAACATCATGGACATTCCCCCGTGTTCTACCTTTTCCACTAGAGGATGAACTAGAGTTTAATAATAATAACAATTCCGATATTTGTTAAGCACGTACTATGTGTCAGGCACTGTACTAAGTGCTGGGGTGGATACAAGGAAATTAGGTTGCACACAGGAAGGACTCCATAAATAGGATTGAATGAATTAATGCTGTATTAATAAAGACATTCATTCTTCACTGCTCTGTACATAGAAAGAGCTCAATAAACATCACTGATCGATTGATATGATTTTCCTAGAGATGGCTTTGACTGAGAATGTTCTATGTGCCAAGTACTGTCCTAAGCATTAAATTGAAAATATAGGCCAGGGGTGCTGCCTCATAATGAGTTCTTGGTCTAAATGAACCATAAAATATCTGGGCAATTAATAATGATGGTATTTGTGAAGAGCTTAGCTTAGAATCAACCATCAATCAACTAATCAACGGATAATGTGTACTGAACTACACCCTGGGGACATATATTAATTCGGGTATAAAAACTTGTGCCCTCTCCTCAAGGAGCTTATGCTCTCCCTCTAGACTGTAAGCTAGTTGTGGGCAGGGAATGCATCTGTTATATTGTTACACTGTAAACTCCCAAGCACTTAGTACAGTGTTCTGCACCCAGTAAGTGCTATACCACTGACTGACATTGAATGATAACAATGGGCCACAGCCTTGAGGATGATAAAAATCTGGGACACAACCAATAAAGTAAGAAAAGAAAGAACGACCATCTTTGCAGGGTTGTTAATCCTTCACCAGGATTATCCAGGCGACTGGAACAGATGATTTCCATGCGCTTAGTACCGTGCTCTGCATATAGTAAGTGCTCAATAAATACTATTGAATAAATGACCTTTCAGCTCTAAAATTTTACGACTGGTGACATTGAAGGCGTAGCTCATCTGTCTTTTAGACATTATCCAAAGTTGAATTCTTTTTAAAATTTTCCCACAAACACATTCCCAGTTCTGGCACACGTTGGCAAAAATGTGCAATTTGGCCTAATAAATCATTCCTACAATTCATAACCCAAAGTATGCTCTTGAGAATCAGGAAGATGATGTGGTTTGACAAACTGTAGTTTCTATGGTAAGAGAACCCTTGAGGGTAAATAAAATAGTGCCATAATTATGTAGATTAGATGAGCCCAAAGTGTTACTATTTAAAGCTATTGTTCAGCTCATTTATAAGGTATAAAATTTTCTGAAAATTACAAAATAAATCGTTTTAAAAGGCTCAGATTTAATATTTTACCCAGCGTATAAAATGTTCAGACAAAGCCTACATCAAAATAAATTATTCAGATCCAAATTTAAAATTGGTTGAGCAGTAAAGGAGGCAGGGGATGGGGTGGAAAAGTTAGCAGGTGGGGGGGGGGGACTGCTTTTTTTCTGTTAAATTCAGTGTGGACATGCCAATGAGAGAGCAAGAGATATCAGTCCATTTAACTGTACCCAGGATGCCCTTTAAAGATGGAAATTCACAGTTTATAACTGGATGGTGCTACTCTGAGATTGCAAACATTTGTAGCTCTTGATTTTACATCTTACTTTTCCAAAATAAGACGATGAGCCCTATGTGGGACAGGGACTGTGTCTAACCTGATTAGCTTGTATCTACCCCAGTGCTTAGAACAGTGCCTGGCACATAGTAAGCACTTTACAAATACCATCATCATCATTATTATAATTATTATCATCAAGTCTAACAGAGCTTGTTTGAATTTCTAATCCCAGCTCTGCCACTTGTCTATGTGACCTTGGGCAAATCACTTCACTTCTCTGTGCCTCAGTTGCCTCATCTATAAAATGGTGATTGAGACTATGAGCCCCTCATGGGACAGGGACTGTGTCCAACTCCATTTTCTTGTATCCACCCCAGCACTTAGTACAGTGACTGGCATATAGCAAATGCTTAACAAATACCATTATTATTATTATTATTATTATTATTATCATTTTATTGTAGTTTTCTTTCAGTGGCTGCCTCACTCTCACACGCACACCATTTTCTTGATTAATGAGCATACATGGACAGGAACAATTTCTATCCGCATTAACTCCCAAATCATTTACACTCACTAGTACATACTTCTTTTCTTTTATGTACTAATAATTAACAAATAGAATTGGGACTTCCTAAAGCATATTGCTATCTCTAATCCTAAAGCACAGGTCCATTCCTGATTTATTTTAATGTCTGCCTCCCCGTGTAAATTATAGCGCTTTGAGGGCAGGAATCGGGTCAACAACTCTATTAAACTGTACTCTCCCAAGCACAGTGCTCTGTATGGTGGTGAGCAGTCAATATAGAGAATTAATCACGTCAAATCAACCCTTGTTGAAGCGTACTTTCCTAAGCTCTGCACAGACTAAGTACTCAATAAATACCGCCCATTGATTGAGTCTTTAAATTCATTTCTTTTAATAGTAGAAATGTACTTTCTTTTCTTAGAACTAATTCTCACTAAGAAAAAAAATCAAAAAAACACGTGGTATCAAAGCCTGGCATGTTTAATGATAGCCGTGGGCATTCCCTGAGTGAGTTAGCAATAATTATAATTACTGAACATCATAAAGAACTCTCATAAGTTATGCTTCCAAAAATAGTTTTGGTACTGTAGTAAGGTTTTTACAGACAGAATATCAGATTGGCTATCTCCTTCACCTCGCTGATATCCACCTTGTCCTCCATTTTGTTCACCTGTTCTTGCCATATGATTTAGCCTCACAATTTTGTTTTTCTGTATGTGTTTGTGTAGACACTTACTTGAAGGCAGCTGTGAACACATTTGGTGCACAGAATGTTCAGAATACATTTGCAAACTGTCAGATTTTAAGCAGTTTAGTTACAAGGCATGTGATTAATAACATCCTCTTTGATCCATTTCTAATTTTAGTGGTGTTTGTTTAGGTATTAAAATGTATCAGGGACTGTACTAAGCGCTGGGGTAGACACAAGATAATCAAGTAGGACACAGTCTATGTCACACATGGGCTCACAGTCTTCACCCACATTTTACAGATGGGTAACTGAGGCACAGAGAAGGTAAGTGAGTTGCTCAATATCACACAGTAGACAAGTGGTGGAGCAGGGATTGGAACCCAGCTCCTGTGACTCCCAGGTCCACGCTCTTTCCACTAGGCCATGCTGCTTCTCACTTTTTCGTGTACGAGTCTTTGGTGAAAAGTCCTCCGAGAAAGGGGAAACTATTTTCGCCATGTTCTTTAAGAGATGCTATGGACCACTACGGGCATAGAATTTCAGATTCATTCCTCTCTACCCTGGCTATCATCATACCCTGAAACATTTCAAATGGAGTCATATCAATTAGTGATATTTATTAAGGCGCATTGTGGGCAGGGAGTGAGTCTGCTAATTGTTGTATTTTACTTTCCCAAGTGCTCAGTACTGTGTTCTGTACACAGTAAGCGCTCAATAAATATGATTGAATGAATGAAGCAGGATTGAATGAATGAAGCACATTCTGTATGCAGCCTGATCTCACCCCCATAAAGAAAACAATAATAATAATTATGGTATTTGTGAAGCACTTACTCTGTGCCAGGCACTGTACTAAGCCCTGGAGTGGATACAAGCAAATCGGGTTGGGCACAGTCCCCGTCCCACATGGGGCTCACAGTCTCAATCCCTATTTTCCATAGGAGACAACTGAGGCACAGAGAAGTTAAGTGACTTGCCCAAGGTAACAGAGCAGACAAGTGGCAAAGCAAGGATTAAAACCCTCGACCTTCTGATTCACAGGCCTGTGCTCTATCCACTAAGCTTTGCTGCTTCTCTCTTTCCAGTTCCCCGCAGATCTCAGAATCACATCAGGAACCAACACTGTGACCGTGGAGATTCTGTGGTTTCCAAAAGATCTAGTACAAACTAGAAAATAATAATGTTGGTATTTGTTAAGCGCTTACTATGTGCCGAGCACTGTTCTAAGCGCTGGGGTAGACACAGGGGAATCAGGTTGTCCCACGTGGGGCTCACAGTCTTAATCCCCATTTTACAGTTGAGGTCACTGAGGCACCGAGAAGGTAAGTGACTTGCCCACAGTCACACAGCTGACAAGTGGCCGAGCCGGGATTCGAAGCCATGAACTCTGACTCCAAAGCCCGTGCTCTTTCCTCTGAGCCACGCTGCTTCTAGAAAAGACCCCTGACCTAGAAACAAAGGTTTGTCTTGTTTTGAACGCAGAGAGTGTTCTGTCATGCTAATCGATTAATCTATCAATAAATGGTATTTACCCCCCTCAGGTTTGCACCTGGAGAGTTTCCATACTCGACCAGTCTCGACTCTGAGAGAGAGTCAAGCCGAGACCTGTCCATTCCATTCCTAGTTTAGGCAGTGGAAAGCAAATGGAAAGCCATCTGCTACAAGGCAAAACTCACCTGTGCTGGGCAGCAGAGGCATTGGAGAGAATCGAGGGTGGAGAATCAAATTTACTGCATGGAAGGAGACAACGGTAATCCATATTTTTACCAAGAAAACTCTTTGGATCCACTATTAGAACGAATGCTGATGGAGGTGGGGCATTCTGGGAGTGACATGTTCATGTTTATTAGACTGTAAGCCCGTCAAAGGGCAGGGACCGTCTCTGTTACCGATTTGTACATTCCAAGTGCTTAGTACAGTGCTCTGCACATAGTAAGCGCTCAATAAATACTATTGAACGAATGAATGGTGTCGCTATGGGTCGGAGACGACTCGACCGCGTAAGACGGATGGTATTTATTGAGCACTTATTTGGTCCAGAGCATTGTACTAAGAGCTTGGGAGAGTTCAACAGAGTATCCATCAGTCAAGTTATATTTATTGAGTGCCTACTGTGTGCAGAGTACTGGAGTTAGCACTTGGGAGAGTAAAGTATAACAGAGTTGGCAGATACGTTCTCTGCCCACAGTGAGCTTACAGCCTAGAGACACACTTTAAAATAAAAATGATAAATCCGGATATGTACATTAGTCCTGTGGAGCTGTGTGGAGGGGTGAATAAAGGGAGCAAATCAGGGTGACACGAAAGGGAGTGGGAGAAGAGGAAATGAGGACTTGGTCAGGGATGGCCTCTTGGAGATGTGTGGGATTAAAGTAGGAGGACATGATGCACGACCTCAAGAAGCTTACGATCCAGCGGGGGAGACAGATGCGAAAATACATAAACGGGGAGACTTTGACCCAAAGAGGAGAAGGATGATGTCCCTCGCCTGGGATTTTTGTGAAGGTTCAACCAGTATTAAACAACAAGTGAAATAAAGGACCCAGACATGGTTGGGAAGAAATCCAACGGGATTTTACGCTTTGTCTGAGCATTGAGATGTTTTTGCATATCATTCTGAATGAGCGCACTTGACTCACGGCAGTGACATTCATCATTTTAACACTCCTATTTGTGAGAATCAAGGATTAGAGGACTCGGTAGCTTTCCCCCCATGACTGTTCTGAGAAGCAGTTAATGATCTGTGCTCATTTTATGACTGAAATGATTGCAAAGACGTCTCGTAGTGCTATCTCCCCTTCTGCTGAAGTAGAGAAATGCACGTCAACTAAGTTATCCATCTTTATTATCTCCGTAATGATAGTAATAAGAAATCAAAGGAAGGAAAGGCAAAATAGACGCCACAGTTCACTTAACCTTCAAACTCTATCTCGATGTTGCTCGGGGTTTTAGGGTTTAAAGCGTTGAAGGGGTCACCTTTTTCATTTTTAATCGAACTGATCTCTCTTCCCAGTAGTCCCCTTCTCCATCTTCCCACTCCCGTGGAGAACTCATTCACTCCCATGACTTCAACTACCGTCTCTATGCAGATGATTCCCAAATCTACATCTCCGGCCTTGATCTCTCTCTTTCTCCGCAGTGTCAAATTTCTTTCCACCTTCAGGACATCTCTATTTGGATGACCCAAACTAAACATGTCCAAAAACTGAACTCCTCACCTTCCCACCCAAAATCTGTCCCTCCACTGACTTTTCCACTACTGCAGACAGAACCACCATCCTCCCAGTCTCACAAGCGTGGTAACCTTGGTGTCATCCTCAATTGAGTCTGTCATGAAATCCTGTCAGTTTAACCATCACCACATCACTAAAATCCACCTTTTCCTCTCCATCCAAACCGCTATCATGTTAATCCAAGAATTTATCCTTTCCCACCTTGATTACTGCAACAGACTCCTTGCTGACCTGCCAGCATCCTGCCTCTTCTAACTGCAGTTATCCCGGCTCTGCCACTTGTCAGCTGTGTGACTATGGGCAAGTCACTTAACTTCTCTGTGCCTCAGTTACCTCATCTCTAAAATGGAGATGAAGACTGTGAGCCTCACGTGGGGCAACCTGATGTCCCTGTATCTCCCCCAGCGCTTAGAACAGTGCTCTGCACATAGTAAGTGCTTAACAAATACCAACATTATTATTATTCAGTCCACACTTCACTCTGCTGTTGTATCGTTTTTCTATAAAACCATTCAGTCCATGTTTTCCCACTCCTCCAGAACTTCCAGTGGTTGCCCATCCACCGTAGCATCAAACGGAAACGCTTTACCATAGATTTTAAAGCGCTTAATCACCTTGCTTCCTTCTACCTTACTTCCCTGATCTCTCACTACAACGCAGCCATTCGCTTCTCTAATGCCAACCTACTCCCTGTACCTCCATTTTGCCTATCTCATCGCCCAACCTTCATCCATGTTCTTTCTTGATCTGAAATGTTCTCAGCTACTGTCCTGTTTTTCCACGTGTACTTAATTCTCCTAGAACAGGTACAACTTATCTGACATTTTCTTTAAAGTCTGTCTCCTCCACTAGACCGTAAGCTCCTTTAGGGCAGCGATCCTGCCTGCCAACTCCAGTCGACTCTCCGAAGTGCTTAGTACAGTGTGTTGCTCAAGTCAGCGCCCAATACATACTACTGTTGGACTGATTGATTTTCCTGCAGAATTATAACAGAATCTCCTTATGACTCGCGTCTGTCTGGGCGCAGCGCAGTGCACTGTGGAAAGAAACTTTACACATGTGCATGAACTTAACAAGCACATCATAGGATCAACGGGTGGACTGAGCTCTGACCGTTAACCTGTTTAAATTCATTCATTCAATTGTATTTATCGAGCGCTTACTCTGTGCAGAGCACTGTACTAAGTTCTTAGAAAGTAAATTATGGCATCACTCCAGGTTTCTAGGACGTGCCAGGACCACGTGACCTGACTTTGGGAATCTAAGCATTGAAAGTGAGTCAGAGCAGATGGCTGAATGAAGGACCTCAGTTGGGAGAGGCTCTTTTGCAGGACATTTGAGTGTTTTTCTTCAAATTGTCAGGAATCTCCTGGCCCAACTGCAACACCTGGTCAGCTACGGTTGAAATGAGCACAAAGGAAACCGAGATGAATCCTCCCTAAATAGGCATAGGGCATCTAGTGAAGAAAATGCCATTTTTGACTGAGTCAAAAGATGTCACAGACCTTCTTGCCCTTTCTTTCAGATGTTGGAAATGCACTGTTCAAAACGGCCATTCTTTTATCATCGGTATCTCTGTGATGAGCTTTCTGACCCCCTCAGGACTTCAAGGACAGCTTTAATGATAAGACTGTGAGAAATCAAAGTAATTCTTTTTCACTTTGCCTGACTTTACACATTTATATGCTTAAAACAATGCCTGATTGTGCATTCTGTTGATGACCCCCAAAAGCAATGGAATAGATTTTCCTCTGTATCTTTCATGAATGATAAAACCCATACAAAAAAAAAAATTAAAGGTCAAAATAAATCATCTTCTCCATACTGTAATTATGGACTCCACATTCCTTCGTTTTGAGTCAAATGATTTAAAGTGCAATTAAAACCTAATACGGCAGTAGTTCTGCACAGTACTGTGCTCTTTAGAGCTCTCAAGACACACTAAATAGCCATTTATCTGCCCCAAACTCTTTAGAGTGATAAATTTGACACCACATTTTATCCACTCTGTCGTTATAGTGGAGAATTTCCTTTGAATGGCACTGATTAGCTCGACTGCTGTAAGACCGAGAGAGTATCCTGGGTCCTGGTTTGAAATGATAGAAGATGAAAGAGATTGTCAAACTGTGTTTCAGTTCTTCTGTGGGCCCGTCTCAGCCTCACGCCCTACTACAAACCAGCAGTCCACACACTTTGCTCCTCTATCGCCAACCTAGTTAATGTATCTCAATCTCTTCTGTCTCACTACTAAACTCTTGTCCGCATCCTGCCTCTGACCTGGAACTCCCATCCCTTTCACATTTGTCGGACCAGGGAAGAAGCCCAGAGTAGTGGATAGAACACGGGCCTGGGAGTCAGAAGGTCATGGGCTCTAATCCTGGCCCTCCCACATGTCCGCTGTGTGACCTTGGGCAAGTCACTTCACTTCTCTGTGCCTGTTACCTCATCCGTAAAATAAGGTTTGAGACCGTGAGCCCCATGTGGGACAGGGATTCAACCCATAGTAAGCACTGAGTAAATACCATTATTTTTATAATTACCATTACCCTCTCCACCTTCAAAGCCTTATGAAAATCACAATTCCTAATAATAATAATAATAATAATGGTTGTGGTATTTGTTAAGGGCTTACTATGTGCCAGACACTGTATTAAGTACATTCAATAGTATTTATTGAGCGCTTACTATGTGCAGAGCACTGTACTAAGCGCTTGGAATGAACAAGTCGGCAACAGATAGAGACGGTCCCTGCCGTTTGACGGGCTTACGGTCTAATCGAGTACTGGAGTAGATACGAAATAGTTGAGTCAGACATAGTCTCTGTTCCACATAGGGCTCACAGTGTTAATCTCACTTTACAGATGAGGTAACCAAGGCACAGAGAAGTGAAATGATTTGCCCAAGGTCACACAGTAGACAAGTGGTGAAGCTGGAATTAGAACTCTGGTCTTTTGACTCCCAAGCCCTAGCTCTTTCCTCTAGGCCACGCTGCTTCCCTAATTCCTCCAAGAGGCCTTCTTTGACTAAACCCTCACTTTCTCTTCTCCTACTCCCTTCTGAGTCCTTCTTGCACTTGAATTTGCACCCTCTATTCACCCAACCCTCCACCCCACAGAGCTTATGTACGTGTCTGTAATTTATTGATCTCCATTAATGCCTGTCTCCCCCTCTAGATTGTAAAATCACTGTGGGCTGGGAACACATCTACCAAATCTGTTACATTGCACTCTCCCAAGTGCTTAGTACAGTGTTCTGTACACTGTGAGTGCTCAAGAAAAACAGTGGATTGATTGATTTGTAAACTGGCTCTCCTTGGGACCTCCTAATCTTGAGTGCCCCCGAAACCAAATCACTGAGAACTAAAGATCTAATGGTCAGTCATTACAAACATCAAATTGTAAATAATAATAATAATAATGTTGGTATTTGTTAAGCGCTTACTATGTGCAGAGCACTGTTCTAAGCGCTGGGGTAGCTACAGGGGAATCAGGTTGTCCCCCTTGAGGCTCACAGTTAATCCCTATTTTACAGATGAGGTAAGTGAGGCACAGAGAGGTTAAGTGACTTGCCCCCAGTCACACAGCTGACAAGTGGCAGAGCCGGGAGTCGAACTCAATGGGGTCCAGTATAGAAATTCTCCCATCAGCAAGCAAAATCTTCTTCAGTCGAGGGGAGTGCATTTGCAGAAACAGAAAAGAGAGTCCTCTAACACACAGCCACCTTCCAGTTCACCTCTGGATTTTCTGCACCTTCAGTCAGTCAGTCAATCAATCGACGGTATTTACGAGCACCGCACGCAGAGCCCGTCTAAACTGCAAGCTTGTTGTGGTCAGGGAAGGTGTTTGTTTTTTGATATACTGTACTCTCCCAAGTGCTTAGTACAGTGCTTTGCACACAGTAAGCGCTCAATAAATATGATAAATAAATATGATTGACGGACTGTTTCTATTAAACATCTCTGAGAGCACAGCACAGTAAGTGGACTCAAGGAGTGTACAGTTCAGCTGGGGAGTTACAGATACCTTTTCATCCACCCAACCCGTTCTTTCCTATGCCCCCATTTTTTTATGGTATTTGTTAAGGACTTACTATGTACCAGACACTGAACTAAGCACAGGAAACATCTTTTTTCAAGGTGAGAGCAACGTGGCTTAAGAGAGATAGCCTTGGGCATGGAAGTCAGTGGACCTGAGCTCGAATCCCAGCTCTGCCACTTGTCAACTGTGTGACCTTGAGAAAGTCACTTAGCTTCTCTGCACTTCCATTTTCTCATATCTAAAATGGGGATTCAATTCCTGTTGAATTTTCCACTTAAAGCGTGAGCCCGGTGTCCGACATGATGTCCTTGTATCAAGCCCAGCACAAAGTATAGTGTTTGGCACATAGTAAGAACTTAACTCTATCGTTATTATCATTATTATTATCATCATCGGCCTCTTTTCTCCTCCCTCCTTTTACCCTCCAATTCCTTCAACAGCTTAACTTGTTCATCACTCCCGATCAGTGACATGTGCGAAGCGGAGGATCAAGGCAATTATCCTCTTAATTAACCCGATAATTAAGGCCAACCCTTTCTTTTATCTGACAAATCCAGATAATTGAGGCAAGAGGGAGTTTCGTTTGAATGATCTTAACATTTCCTCTAATTTCCCTTCACCATTGGGGCAGACAGACTCTGGGGCGCAGGGACCTTATGTCATCTCCATCTTCATTGTCACGCGGAAGGAACGCCTCGTATGTATAGCAGTGGAGAGCTTCAGAAATAGAACATTATCCGGTCATTTCCAGGGAGGAAAAAAAAAAATCAAAAATCTGAAGAAAATGAATTAGACCAGAATAATGCATAAGATTATTTCCCAAGGGTGTATGTGCAGTAGGATGGCAAAGCAGGCATAATTACAGTTGGGAGGTAGAGTTTGGAGAACTCATCCTTCTGTATAAATGTATAGTCTTTGAATCTAATTTTAATACCATGGGTTTTATTAATTTTTTACCACAAATTCTGATCCCCTTATACCGCTCTCTTTCCCTGTCTCTCTCCTTCCTTCTTTCCTTCCTTCCTGGAGGAAAGAGCGAGAGGAAGACTAAACATGTTCTTTATTTTTAAATTTGGTGACACACAGTCCCACCTGAATCAGTGTATCCAATCAGTTGATCAATATTATTTACGGAGCCCTTTCTTTGTGCGGAGCGCTGACTAGACTCGTGGGAGAGTAGAGTTGGTAGATGCGATCCCTACCATCTGAGGAACTTCCAGGAGAGTAGAATGCCGTTGTTGTCTTATGCTGTCACATCGTGTCTGATCCATAGCGACGCCACGGACACGTAGCCCAGAACGTCCCACCTCCATCTGCGATCGTTCTGGTAGTGGATCCATAGAGTTTTCTTGATAAAAATCCAGAAGCGGTTTACCATTGCCTCCTCCTGTGCAGTAAACCTGAGTCTCCGCCCTTGACTCTCTCCCGTGCCACTGCTGCCCAGCACGGCTGAGTTCTGACATGTAGCAGATGGCCAAGCTAGGAATGGAATGGGTAGGCCTCTGCTTGACTCTCCCCACCAGGTTAGACTGCAAGCCCGTCAGTGGGCAGGGACTGTCTCTATCTGTTGCCGATTTGTACATTCCAAGCCCTTAGTACAGTGCTCTGCACATAGTAATGATGTTGGTATTTGTTAAGCGCTTACTATGTGCAGAGCACTGTTCTAAGCGCCGGGGTAGACACAGGGTCATCAGGTTGTCCCACGTGGGGCTCACAGTCTTCATCCCCATTTTACAGATGAGGGAACTGAGGCCCAGAGAAGTGAAGTGACTTGCCCACAGTCACCCAGCTGACAAGGGGCAGAGCTGGGATTCGAACTCGTGACCTCGGACTCCAAAGCTCGTGCTCTTTCCGCGGAGCCACGCTAGTAAGCTCTCAATAAATGCTATTGAATGAATGAATAGTCAAGACCAGTAGAGTACTGGGAACTCTTCAGGTGTGACCCCGAGAGGAGAGTAAATTAGGGATGCGGGAAATAGTAGAATATAAAGATATTTACTTAAGTATTGTAGGGAGGAGATGAGTTTCAAAGGGAGTACCCAGCCGCCTCCAATTTCGATTCATAGGAGAAGGCAGGGAGGGGAATAAAGGGTTTTGTTTGGGAAACCTAGCAGGGAAGAGTGGTAGCAAATTCATGTAAGAATGGGGTGGCTCTTTAACAATAATGTTGGTTGGTATTTGTTAAGCGCTTACTATGTGCAGAGCACTGTTCTAAGCGCTGGGGGAGACACGGGGGAATCAGGTTGTCCCACATGGGGCTCACAGTCTTAATCCCCATTTTACAGATGGGGTAACTGAGGCCCAGAGAAGTTAGGTGATTTGCCCACAGTCACACAGCTGACAAGTGGCAGAGCTGGGTTTCGAACTCATGACCTCTGACTCCAAAGCCCATGCTGTTTCCACTGAGCCACGCTGCTTCACAGAGCAGACAATGAGAATTCAGGGTAAAAGCAAATACAGGACCGATAGCACTTACCATGGGCCTCAGAGCACTGTACTAAACACTTGGGAGAGTATAATAATAATAATGTTGGTATTTGTTAAGCACTTACTATGTGCAGAGCACTGTTCTAAGCGCTGGGGTAGATACAGGGTCATCAGGTTGTCCCACGTGAGGCTCACAGTTAATCCCCATTTTAAAGATGAGGTACCTGAGGCACAGAGAAGTGAAGTGACTCGCCCACAGTCACACAGCTGACAAGTGGCAGAGCCGGGAGTCGAACCCATGACCCCTGACTCCGAAGCCCGGGCTCTTTCCACTGAGCCATGCTGCTTCCCCAACAGATATAACATAATACAGTGATATATTATATAAATGTAATATAATATATAATATATTATATAACATTATATAATACAACAGAATTAGCAGACTCATTCCCTGGCCAAAATGAGACTACAGTCCACCATATGCCAAGCACTGTACTCAGCCCTGAGAGGCATAGGATATGTGCAGATCATAGACAGCCCCTCTCTCACTTGGGCTCATAGTCAAAATGGGAGGAAGAACAGATATTTAATCCCCATTTCACAGATGAGAATTCTGAGGCACAGAGAAGACAAGTGACTTGCCCAAGATCCCACATGGGGCTCACAGTCTAAGCTGAAGGAAGAGCAGATATTTAATCCTCATTTTAGAGATGAGGAAACTGAGGCAGAGGCAAGTTAAGCTATTCGCCCAAGCTATTTGCAGGCAAGTGGTGGAGCTTACATCACAGGTCATCTGGCTCGTAGGCATGTTTTTCTTCCCTCTGGGCTACGCTGTCTCTTCGAAGTTTGAAAATGAAATCTTTACCATCATCCCGCAGTGGAACATACGTGGAAATGCCTCCAGGTTCCAAATATTCAAGTAGCCATGTTTCCCCACATAAACCGCCCTGGACAACTTTAGTAGAAAGCTCTTTCTACAGCAGCATATCAGATTTTAAATCGATGATTTGTCCTCGTTTTCATTGTCGACTCACCCTGATGGAGCTTGCCTCTCGACAAGTGCTTACTGAAGTGATAAAACGTATCTCTTTTTCGACGGTCCCCATAAAACGCCCTTCCCATTTCATCACCCATCAATTGAACTGAGAATTTATGCCCCTGGACAATCGTAAATTCTAAAGACCAAATTTCACTGCCAGAATTTGCCTGAATTTATCAAAGTGCAATTCACTACATAATCTCTAAAAGTGATTAATTTCTTTAAAAGAAAGACATTTCGGGGCAGGGCAGAGATCATGTATTTGTGCTGGTCAGACTTTCTGAAATTTTCCCAACCCAGGACAGAAGAGAATTATCTTCTGATCCTCAAATATTCATGGGACAAACCTGTTAATTCCAACCAAAGCCCTCCTGAAATTACTTCTTCTCCAAAAAGCGTTCCTTGACTAATCTTTTCATCTCCCCATCCTGTTTCCCCTCTCAACTCTCTCACTTTTTTCATGGAATTTGCGAAGCACTTACTATGTGCCGTGAACTATACTAAGCACGGGGGTAGATACAAGCTAATCAGGTTGGACAGAGTCCATGTCCCCATGGGGCTCAAAGTCATAATCCCCATTTTTCAAATGAGGTGATTGAGGTAAAGGTAAAGGATTTGCTCAAGGGTCACACAGAAGACAATTGGTCGAGCTAGGATTAGAACCCAGGCCCTTCGGGCTCCAAGGCCATGCTCTATTCACTAGGCCACACTGTTTCTCTGCCTATGTCCTTAAATTCTTATTCACTAAGCACTTAGCAACTCACCCAGCCCCAACCCCCACAATATATAAAGCGGAATGGCCACTTGTCTGCTGCATGACCTTGGACAAGTCATTTCACTTCTCTGTGCCTCAGTTACCTCATCTATAAAATGGGAATGAAGACTGTGAGCCTCATGTGGGTCAAGGGATTCTGTCCAATCCGATCAGCTTGTATCCAATCCAGCAGTTAGAACAGTCCTTGACGCGTACGTAGTAAGCACTTAATAATTACCATTATTATTATGAATGCTTAATCGTATCCTGTATATCCCCCAGATGGGACTCCGTTACCTTGTACTCCCCCAAGGGTTTAGTAGAGTGCTCTGCTCCTCCACTAAATTGTAATCTCCTTGACCACAGAGATCACGTCTGCTCACTCTGCTATCACGTCTCAAGCGTTTAGTACAGTGTTCTGCACTGAGTGAGCCCTGAATAAATATGAACGATTGGGACAGGGAATGTGTCAGACCTGATTATCTTGCAACTAACCCAGCATTGAGTACAGTGCTTACCCCACAGTAAGCGCTTAGCAAACACAACTATTACTTGTATCTGAAGTAGGGGCGAAGGTGTGCATAGAGGCGTCGTCATTCTCTCGCCCAGTCTCCAGTAACCAGTGTGAGACAGCAGATCGGGGCTACGGGTATATTATGTGGCCATGGAAAAGAAAATCTGAGAGCCCTCTGCAACTTATGCCCTCAATCAGGCAGTATTATTCATCAAGCACTTACAGAGTGCAGAGCGTTAGACTGTGAGCCCGTTATCGGGCAGGAATTGTCTCTGTTGCCAAATTGTACATCCCAAGCGCTTAGTACAGTGTTCTGCACATAGTAAGTGCTCAATAAATATGATTGGATGAAACTATCAAGTGCTTGGGAGGGTACAGCAGAGTTTACCGTCGAGATGTCTGTCCTCAAGGAGCTCACAATGTAGCCCTAATTCATGAACTTCCAAGTGTTTAGTAGAGGGTTCTGCACTGAGTAAACACTCAAATATCACTGATTGATGTTCGCTCATTCATTCAATCGAATATATTGAGCGCTTATGGAATCAGAGTGATGTTAGTTGGAATCATTCTGCAAATCCACATGCGCCACTTACAACTCTTAAAATCTGCGCGGGAACCAGTTTAAACTAGATTTTCTGTCTGGGCATTTTGTCACAAGACAAAGCAGATACCATCCCCAATTCTAGAGGAAGAGATTGCATATAACTTTATGCAGCTTTTTTTAAAAAAATGGTATTCGTTTACCACTCTACTAAGTGCCGGGATTGATAAAAGCAACTCAGGTGGGACACAGTCCATGTCTCCTGGGGGTCACAGTCTTAATCCCCATTTTACAGGAGAGGTCACCGAGGCATAGAGGAAGTGAAATGACTTGCCCAAGGTCACACAGCAGACACGTGGCGGAGCAAGGACTAGAACCCAGGTCCTTCTGACTCCCAGGCCTGTCCTGTTCTTTCATATGATCTCATTATTACTCCCTCTGACAGTAAGAACAGCGAGACAACGTGATTAACAATTACGTGTGGAAATAGGGGTGGAAACAGAAAGAGTCTCTGAAATAAGAGATCAAGAGTCCCAATTTCCAGCTGTGACATTCGCCTTGACTAAGAAGCAGTCAGACTGACACATAGAGTTTGCTAGCACAGAGCTGACCTTTTGGTTGAATATCACGGTTGAAATTAGCTGCAATTTAAAATGGAGGAGGCTTCTGATCTTCAGTGGCTCAAATGTTTGTATTACAGTATCTTTCTTTTGGGGTTCATGTAGTTTTGTGTAACGGCTAGAGCCCGGGCCTATAAGGCAGAAGGACCTGGGTTCTCAGAAAGACCTGGGTTTTCAATCCGGCTCTGCCATTTGCCCACTGTGTGACCCTGGGCAAGTCACTTCACTTTTCTGGGCCTCAGTTACCTCATCTGCAAAATGGGGATTAAGACTGTGAGCCCCATGTGGGACAGGGACTGCATCAAGACTGATAAGCTTGCATCTACCCCAGAATTTAGGACACAGCTTGGCACCTAGTAAGTGTTTAACAAACCCCGTCATTATTATTATCATTATTAGTTTTGCCCACAGAATCCTAGACCAAAAAACTTTACTTTCAAGTGCTTAGTTCAGTGTTCTGCCCATAATAAATACCACCGATGGATTCATTTTACCCCTGCTACTCCATGCGGTACAGTGCACCAAATGAGTGCCCAATAAACACTAATACAATCTTGACTAGTAATGGAAATATTTGTCGCCACGGAGATGCCTTGTGAAATGACTCCTCCCAAATTTGTATTCATTTTTAATAACAGAGATAGGCAAGTGAGGAGAAAGAGTGGATTGCGGAGAAAAGATGGGGAGTTCATTCATTCATTCTAATTTTAGCCACCCTGTGTTTGTGGAGATATCGTGGAAGCTAGATAAATCACAAGATGCAGAGTTCGAGATTGTGGGACAGAACTGGTGATCAATCAATGGTATTTATTGAGCACTTACTTTCGTTGATTAATCAAATTTATTGAATGCTTATTCATTCCATTGTATTTAGTGAGCACTTACTGTGTGCAGAACACTGTACTAAGCGGATAGCACTGCAAAGCATTGTACTAAGCAATTGGGAGAGTCTATTATAACAATGAACAGACATATTCCCTGCCCGCAGCCAGCTCACAGTCTAGAGGGGTAGATAGACATTAATATAAATCAATGAATGAACAAATAAATAAATAAATGGATAAATAAATGAATAAATGGATAAATAAATAAATGGATAAATAAATAAATAAATGAATAAATAAATAAATAAATGATTAGACTGTAAGCCCGTCAAACGGCAGGGACCGTCTCTATCTGTTGCCGACTTGTTCATCCCAAGCGCTTAGTACAGTGCTCTGCACATAGTAAGCGCTCAATAAATACTATTGAATAAATGAATAAATGAGAGATATGGACCTAACTGCTGTGGAGTTGGGAGAGGGGATGAACCAAGGGAGCAAGTCAGGGAGAAGCAGAAGGGAGTGGGAGAAGAGGAAAGGAGGGGTTAGTTAGGGAAGGCCTCTTCGAGGAGATGGGTCTTCACAAAGGCTTTGAAGTGGGGGAAAGTCACTGTCTGTTGGATATGAGGAGGGAGGTCATTCCAGGCCAGAGGTAGGACGTGCGCGAGAGCACTCTGTGCAGAGCACTGTACTAAGCACGAGGGAGTGTACCATACAACAGAGGAGGCGTGTTTCCTCACTACAGTGAGCTTACGGTTTAGAGCGAATCTTCAACATAGGACAAAAACATGCCTATTGGAAATCTAAAATCTAATTATTTATCATTTCTCTTAGATGGAGGTGTCCCAGAGGGACAGGGTCCGGGACTAATTCCCACTTGTGTATTCTCTCCTAGTGTTTATTACAGTGTTCTCTGGATGCAGTAAGTTCTTAATAAATACTACTATTACTGTTTCTAAAAAACAGCTATTTTTAAACACCTCATAATCGACCATGGTCCCGGCATTCAATATCCACCATTTTACATTTCTGTAGTTAATTGTTTAACGTACTCAACTATTCTAATGCATTTTCCACTTCCCTTCCCCTTAACTGTACCATTCCCGGCAATGATTTTGGCCCTTCTCCAGGACCCCAAGGCATTAAACTTTTCCAGCGCTGCTTATTCAAGTGTATGCTGTGTTGATGGTTTCGCTCTGTTGCAAAGCAATTACGCCTTCTTTCATTTAATCTCCTCTCTGAAAAGGCTAGTGTCCGCCGCAGAAATGTGCGAATAACCGGGCTACACGCCGATACAGCTGAACTCTTTGCCGCATGATTAGAGAAATGACCATATCAGAGGTCACACGAGGGCATGGGTCCATAGGTCAAACATGCCATCGACATTGCCGTGATTTACCTTCCCCTGAAAGACTAGGGGAATGTGTTCATTTTTATGGGTTGGATGGGCCTTCGTGTTGACCGCGAAGGTATAATTCAGTGTAGACTAATCTGAACTCACCTGCGCTGAGGAAATTTATGAGGACTACAATCACTCTTCACTGGTCAGGATGTCATAGGAAAATCGCTTTTTCTAACTGTTAATGATGATGTTGGTATTTATTAAGCGCTTACTATGTGCAGAGCACTGTTCTAAGCGCTGGGTATACAAGGTAATTAGGTTGTCCCACATGAGGCTCACAGGCTTAATCCCCATTTTACAGATGAGGTAACTGAGGCACAGAGAAGTTAAGTGACTCGCCCACAGTCACACAGCTGACAAGTGGCAGAGCCGGGAGTCGAACCCATGACCTCTGACTCCCAATCCCGAGCTCTTTCCACTGAGCCACGCTGCTTCTCTACTGTTAAGGACCAGTGTTTGGGGAAATCAGTCAGAATGAAGGAATCTTGGTGGATTTTCTTGGGGATGTTCTTCCAAAAATGAATTTAAGGCCAGTTGCTATTATCCTGGAGACAGTTATTTAGATGTAAAAACATGGGAAAGTAGAAAGAGCATAGGTCCAGAAATGAGAGGTCCAGGGTTCTAATTTTGCCTCTGCACTTCTCTTCTTTGGGATCTTGCGCAAGTCACTTCATTCAATCATATTTATTGAGCACTTACTGTGTGCAAAACACTGTACTAAGCACTTAATCATCATCATTTCATCATCACTTCACCATCATTATCATCATCAATGGTACTATTGAGCACTTACTGTGCGCACAGCACTGTGTGAAGAACTTGGGAGAGGACAACAGAGCTGATAGACACGTTCCCTGTCCACATCAAGTTTAGAGACTGTTTGTCAGTCGCTATTTATTGAGCACTTACTGTGTGCAGATCACTGTACTAAGCATTTGGGCGAGTACAATACAATAATAAACAGACACATTCCCCGCCCACGACGAGCAATAAAAAATATATCGTTGGCCAGGTTAGGCTTATGATACCATGCCTAGAGTTGGCTCTCAATTTCTATGAGTATTCAGCAGTCCACCTGTTCTTTTTATTTCTATGGCAAAGGAAGTCTAAGAGTCCAATTTTTGATGTCAGAAAATCCTTCAAAAGAAATAGCCATTTTGAAAAAAAAATCCCTCTCTACCAATGTTGGTTTGATGCAAATCCCTCTTCTTCTAGTGTTGGCCCTCTTACTACAAATCTCTCTCTACTAGTGTGGGTTTGGTACAATTCAGCAAAAGCACAATTTCCAGTAGACAAAAAATGGACACAGGAAGGGAGGAGTGAATTGGTGATCAGTTAATAATTTAACATTCATTCCTCCATCCAAGCAAGGGAAGATCCAGCATCAATCCCAAACTAGAAAATAGCTCAGACAGTTGTATGAGAAATGAAACCTCATACAGCACCCGTGCATGTATACACATACTTAATAATGCACTATGCATATTTTTGTATATTTGAGGATAGGGAATGTGGAATTTAAATTCCTGCTGCCAAAGGAAAGAGCTGGGAAGAGTAGATTTTGTGTGTGTACCTAACTACCAACCAAGATGATGTCTGTCAAGGATAAATAAAGGGAGGAAAAAGCCAGTGTTTATTGGAAATGGACAAGAAGGATTGGAAGTATAATGGCTAACTGGGAAAACATTATAGCTTCAGACATCCTTTTGTCCTATCTCAGTGAACCCCGCCCGGCCTCTCTAACATTCTAACAGATCCATTCTTGGATATTTTTGCTGTTACTCCCTTTCCTTATGCTCCTGATTTTTTATCTTTACAAGTGTCCGTCAAGGAGGACCTGAAAAAACATCCATTGTCCATGTCCATAGCAACCTGACCATCATCAACTTCGGAGACGGAGCATGCGGCCGGAAAATACATTTACATTTCCGAGGTGGACTGGTGATTCATTTCAATATCCTCCATGCTCTTTCCCACCTCAGCCGGGGCTCATATCAGATAATATATTGTTGCTGCCGTCATGGACCGTGGTTTTCCCCATAACAGCTCGTAACCTTTCCCTAGAACATCTGCTCCGGTTCATGAGAAAAGAAATTGGGCCTTTAGCAGAGATTGCAAATACCTGCTTCTGTCTTATATGCCTGTCTGGTAAATAGTTCCAGTAGTTGATCTGAGACACAAAGTTACCGGATACCTCGTGTTTTAAAAAGATAGGTTGGAGATACAGGAGAAGAGTGCGGCTCCTTCTGGGCAGAGAATGTGTCTATGAATTATGTAGTAATATAATAATGATATTAATGATAATAATATCAATATTTGTTGAACATGTCCATGGCCTAGTGGAGAGAGCACAGGTCTGTGAGTAAGAAGGCCCTGAGTTCTAATTCCTGCTCCACCACTTGTCTGCTCTGTGACCTTGGACGAGTCACTTATCTGTGCCTCAGTTACCTCATCTGAAAAATGTGGATTATTACTGTGAAGCCCATGTGGGACCGGGACTGTATCTACCCCAGTGCTTAGAGCAGTGCTTGACACGTTGGAAGCACTTAACAAATACCATCATTATCATTATTATGTGTCAAGCACTGTATTAAGTGCCTGGCTGGATGTAAGATAATAAGG
Source organism: Ornithorhynchus anatinus (assembly GCF_004115215.2). Taxonomy (NCBI): domain Eukaryota; kingdom Metazoa; phylum Chordata; class Mammalia; order Monotremata; family Ornithorhynchidae; genus Ornithorhynchus; species Ornithorhynchus anatinus. Next base: position 6,438,004 of record NC_041739.1, on the reverse strand, counting down.
CCTCACACGGGGCTCACAGTAAGTAGCAGGGAAAGCAGGTATTAAAACTCCATTTTGCAAACGAGGGAGCTGAGACCCAAGGAAGTTAAGTGACTTGCCCAAGGTCATGCAGCAGACAAGTGGTGGGGCCGGGATTAGAACCCAGGTCCTCAGGCTCCCAGGCCTGTGCTCCTTCCATTAGTCAGTGCTGCTCTTGTGCTCTCCCAAGCACTTAGTACAGTGCTTTGCACACAGTAATCATGCCGTAGATACCGCTGACTGAATGAAAATTTTTATTTTCCACAGGAAGTTGTTCTACAAGAACTGCAACTCCTACCTCGTATTTCATTTTCCCTGATTAGGGACATGGATGAAAATGAAATCATATAAGGACGCTTTATTCGTTCAGATTAGATTCTGTTCGAAAACAGAAGTAATAGTGATGATATTTTTTGAGCACCTCTTTGGTTCAGTGTGCTTTATTAAATGTTTGGAAAGTACAATACATAAGTGACACTTTTTCCTTTCGTAAGGAGTTCATATTCTAATGGGGTTAGACATGGGGTATCCAGCTAGATGAGGAGCAGCATGGCATAGTGGATAGGGTACGGACCTGGGGGTCAGAAGGTCATGGGTACCAATCCCAGCTCTGCCACGTGTCTGCTGTGTGACCTCGGGCAAGTCACTTCACTTCTCTGGGCCTCAGTATCCCTCATCTGTAAAATGGGGATTGAGATTGTGAGCCCTACATGGCACAGGAACTGTCCACGACTCAATTTGCTTGGATCCACCCCAGCGCTAAATACAGTGACTGGCACATAATAAGTGCTTAAATACCATCATCATTATTATTATTATTATGTGTGTCAAGCTCCCATCAATCAGTGGCAGAGCACTACACTAAACACCTGGGAGTGTAAAATACAGCAGAGTTGGTAGATACAATCTTTGCCGACAAGGAGTTTACAGACTAGAGGGGGAGACGGACATTAAAATAATTTACAGATAGGGGAAATGGCAGAGTATGGGGATATGTACATATATAAGTGCCGTGGGGCTGAGGGTGGGGTGAATACCAAGTATTAAGGGGTACAGATCCAAGTAGACAGGCAATGCAGAAGGGAGAAGGCTGTCCATCCCCTCGCCCCTTCCTACCTCTCCTCCCTTCTCTCTTTCTACCGCCCATCCCGCACGCTCCGCTCCTCTGCCGCCCACCTCCTCGCCGTCCCCCGTTCACGCCTATCCCGCCATCGACCCCCGGGCCACGTCCTCCCGCGGCCCTGGAACGCCCTCCCTCCTCACCTCCGCCAAACTCATTCTCTTCCCCTCTTCAAAACCCTACTTACAGCTCACCTCCTCCAAGAGGCCTTCCCACACTGAGCTCCCCTTCTCCCTCTACTCCATCTACTCCCCCTTCACCTCCCCTCAGCTAAGCCCTCTTTTCCCCCCTTTCCTTCTGCTCCTCCCCCTCTCCCGTCCCATCCCTTCACACACTGTACTCGTCCGCTCAACTGTATATATCTTCATCACCCTATTTATTTTGTTAATGAGATGTACATCACCTTGATTCTATTTATCTGCTTTTGTTTTAATGAGATGTTCATCCCCTCGGTTCTATTTATTGCCATTGTTCTCGTCCGTCCGTCTCCCCCGATTAGACCGTGAGCCCGTCAAAGGACAGGGACTGTCGCTGTTACCCATTTATCCATTCCAAGCGCTTAGTACAGTGCTCTGCACATAGTAAGCGCTCAATTAATACTATTGAATGATTGAAGAAGGAAAACGAAGGCTTAGTCACAAAGACCCCTTGGAAGAGACATGATTTTAGGCTGACTTTAATAATAATAATAATAATGTTGGTATTTGTTAAGCGCTTACTATGTACAGAGCACTGTTCTAAGCACTGGGGTAGACACAGGGGAATCAGGTTGTCCCACGTGGGGCTCACAGTCTTCCTCCCCATTTTACAGTTGAGGGAACTGAGGCACAGAGAAGTGAAGTGACTTGCCCACAGTCACACAGCTGACAGGTGGCAGAGCTGGGATTCGAACTCATGACCTCTGACTCCAAAGCCCGTGCTCTTTCCACTGAGCCACGCTGCTTCTCTTTGAGGGTGACTTTGAGGGTGGAGGTTTGTCAGTTGTGAAGCTGGTGGGAGATCCAGGCCAGAGGGAGAGCGTAGGCAAGGGGGCAGGGAAGAGATAGAGGAGACTGAGGTACAGTGAGCAGGCTGGTGTTAGAGGAGGAAAGTGTTTTGTAATAAAAGATCCGTGTGGTTAGGAGGGAGAGACCAGATACAGTTCCTTAAAGTCGATCGCGAGGAGTTTCGGTTTGCTGTGGAAGGGGTGGGGCAAACATTCAAGGTTTTGGAGGAGTGGGGAGTTCGGGACTGTGTCGCTTTGTTTTTGTTTTTTTAGGAGAAAACGACTGGGCAGCAGAGTGAAAAATGGAATGGAGAGGGCAAAGACAGGAGACAGGAATGTCAGCAAGGAGGCTGATAGAGTAACCGAGGTGGGAAAGGACCAAGTGCTTGGATCGATCAGTCAATCGTATTTATCGAACACTTACTGTATGTAGAGCACTGTACTAAGCGCTTGGGAGAGTACAATATGACAGACACATTCTGAGAAGGAGCGTGGCTCAGTGGAAAGAGCCCGGCCTTAGGAGTCAGAGATTGTGGGTTCTAATCCCGGCTTCACCACTTGTCGGCTGTGTGACTTTGGGCAACTCATTTAACTTCTCTGTGCCTCAGTTACCTCACCTGTAAAATGGGGATTAAGACTGTGAACCCCATGTGTGCAACCTGATTACACTATATCTACTCCAGTGCTTAGAACAGTGCTTGGGAAACAGTAAGCACTTAACAAGTACCCGAATTATTATTATAGCCTGCCTGCGGTGACCTTACAGTCTAAAGGGAGAGACGGACATTAATATGAATAAATTACAGATATCAGCACAGTAGCATTTTGTATGGAAAGGAAAGAGTGAATTTTGGAGAAGTGGAGAAGATAGAACTGGCAGGATTTGGTGAGCGATTGAATACGTAGGTTGAATGAGAATGATGATTTGAGGATAACGCCAAGGTTAAGGGGTTATGAGACAAGAAGGATGGGAATGGGAAGAATGATGGGAATGTCACAGGGAGGACAAGGTTTGGGTAGGAAGATAAGGAGTTTTAATAATGTTGGTATTTGTTAAGCGCTTACTATGTGCCGAGCACTGTTCTAAGCGCTGGGGGAGATCCAGGGTCATCAGGTCGTCCCACGTGAGGCTCACAGTTAATCCCCATTTGACAGATGAGGTCACTGAGGCCCAGAGAAGTTAAGTGATTTGCCCAAAGTCACACAGCTGCCAGGTGGCAGAGCCGGGATTGGAACCCCTGACCTCTGACTCCCAAGCCCGTGCTCGTTCCACTGAGCCACATTTTGTTTTGGACATGTTTAGTCTGAAGTGTCAGTGGGGCCTCCAGGTAGAGATATCCACGGGCAGGAGGAAACGTGAGGCCGCAGAGAAGGAGAGAGGTCAGGGCTGGAGTGACAAGGTTTGGGAATCATCTATGCGGAGAGGGCCGTTGGAACCATGGCAGTGAATGAGTTCTCCAAGGGCACGGTTGGAAATACAGAGTAGAAGGGAAACCACAGGTGAATCTTGAGGGACCCCTCACGGTTAGAGGGTAGGAGGAAGAAGAGGAGCCTATGAAAGCAATCGAGGAGTGGCTAGAAAGACAGGGGGATTCATTCATTCGTATTTATTGAGTGCTTTCTGTGTGCACGGCACTGTACTAAGTGCTCAGTACTTAGGCTGATGGTGGGAAAGGAAAAGTGCTTGGATCGGTCAGTCAGTCGTATTTCTTGAGCACTTACTCTATGCAGGGCACTGTACTAAGCACTTGGGAGAGTACAATATGACAGACGCATTCTGAGAAGCAGCGTGGCTCCGTGGAAAGAGCCCGGGTTTGGGAGTCGGAGGTCATGAGTTCGAATCCCGGCTCTGCCATTTGTCAGCTATGTGACTGTGGGCGAGTCACTTCACTTCTCTGGGCCTCAGTGACCTCATCCGTAAAATGGGGATTGACTGTGAGCCTCACGTGGGACGACCTGATCACCCTGTATCTCCCCCAGCGCTTAGGACAGTGCTCGGCACATAGTAAGCGCTTAACGAATACCAACATTATTATCATTAAGTGCTCGGGAGAGTACAGTATAACAGAGATAGGAGATAAGAGACATACGAGCACGACTGATAGCAACGGGGAAGAAGCCATCAACATAGTCAATAGCATTTATTGAGCACTTACTGTATGCAGAGCACTGTACCGAGCTCTTGGAAATGTGTCTAACGACTCTGTTGTATTGTACGGTCACAACTGTTAGACACATTCCCTGCCTTCACAGAATCATCTCTGTAAACGTTAGTTTAGAACCCAAACTTACATTTGCCTCGAGCACAATTTTCCTGCTAGAAATTTCCGGACCTCCTGCAGTCACGGTTTCTGAAAGACGGTAAGAAAAATGAGATGATACAACTTTTTAGCTCTTCCTTATGAATAAAACAATGCAGAAAAAAAAAAAGCATAGAACTGTCCATTCCTGAATAGACAAAATAGATAGGGACTTTTTTTAGACAGTACCTTATCCAAACATCTTATCTAAATGTACAGGATCAGGCAAACTCTGCTTCCAACAGACTCCCCGACAGCATGAATTTCCACTGATCTGGATGACTTCTGTGGTGACCCTAAGTAATGCCGAGTTTTGCATCGGTGAAAGCTTCCGAGAGCACTCGTTCGGGCAGGGAGAGAAAATCGGAATATACAAGCCGTATCTTCCCTCGTGTCGGTTATGATGTCCCGTCCCTTTTTGGTCCGATAGAGTAGAAAGCCCATTATCCAAATCATTTGAGCCTGAGGCAGGTTTGGATTTTTGAAGGTTCAGAGAACTGAATGTAATTGGCCCTGGTTCTCTCCTACATGTCCCAGTTCTGTTTGGTTATTATGGTTTTTTCAAAATTACACTCGGGTCAGACGGCCAAGATTCAGATAATCAGGTTTCTGCGGCATATCGTGTTTATGAAACCCATATCCCCTCGGCACTGAGGCTAATATTCTGTGGAAAGGAGTGGGAGAAATTGTCACGAAACTCTATTTGGACTTAAACATGATGATTTGTAACCAGGCATTGTTGGGGGACTAGAAGTCTGCGAGTCAGATGACTTGAGTTCTAGCCCCTCTTCTGAGCGGCACGGCCTAGTCCATAAAGCAAGGGCCTGGGAGTCAGAGAGACCTGGGTTCTAATATCGGCTCCGCCTCTTGTTTGCTGTGTGACCTCGGGCAAGTCGCTTCACTTCTCTGTGCCTCAGTTACCTCATCTGTCCAATGGGGATTAAGAACGTGAGTCCCATGTGGGATAATAGTAATAATAATAATAATGATGATGGTATTTGTTAAGCGCTTACTCTGTGCCGAGCACTGTTCTAAGAGCTGGGGTAGAGAAAAGGTAATCAGGTTGCCCCACGTAGGGCTCACAGTCTTCATCCCCATTTGTCAGATGAGGTAACTGAGGCACAGAGAAGTGAAGTGACTCTTGCAAGGTCACCCAGCTGACAAGCGGAAGAGCCGGGATTAGACAGGACTGTTTCCAACCTGATTAGCTTGGGTCAAACCCGGCGCCTAATACATAGTAAGCACTTCACAAATACCATAAAAAATCAATCAATAGTATTCATTGAACCCTTATGATGTGCGGAGCACTATATGAGGCACTTGAGAGAGTTCAACAAGAGAGATCTTTCCCGACTAAGCCCCCCATTTCCTCTGCTCTTTTTCCCCTCCCCATCGCCCCGATTCACTCCCTCTCCTCTATTTCCCTCCCCCAGCACTTGTGTATATATGTACATATTTATTAGTGTATTTATTTTATTAATATTGTGTACATATCTATAATTCTATTCATTTATATTGATGCTATTGATACCTGTTTACTTGTTTTCATGTCTGTCTCCCCCCTTCTAGACTGTGAGCCCGTTGTTGGGCAGGGATTGTCCCTGTTGCTGAATTTTACTTTCCAAGCCCTTAGTACAGTGCTCTGCACACAGTTAGCGCTCAATAAATATGATTGAATAAATGAATAGAATTGGTAGACATATTTGCGGCCCATAAGAAGTTTCCCATCTAGATAATAATAATAATGTTGGTATTTGTTAAGCGCTTACTATGTGCAGAGCACTGTACTAAGTGCTGGGGTAGACACAAGGGAATCAGATTGCCCCACGTGGGGCTCACAGTCTTAATCCCCATTTTACAGATGCGGTAACTGAGGCACAGAGAAGTGAAGTGACTCGCCCACAGTCACACAGCTGACAGATGGCGGAGCCGGGATCTGAACCCATGACATCTGCCTCCAAAGCCCGGGCTCTTCCCACTGAGCCACGCTGCTTCCGAACACTCCATCAGTCAGTCGTATTTCCGGAGCATTTACCGTGAAATGACTTGCCCAAAGTCACACGGGAGAAAAGTGGCGGAGCCAGGATTAGGACGCAGGTCCTTCTGACTCACAGGCCCGCGCTCTATCCACCAGGCAGCACTGCTTCTCGCCTGATTGATAAAAGGTCGGAGGCTAAGCTCAATCACCTTGGCCATTTGTCACCTGTCACGGTTAGATTTGGCTGGGACTCTAATATTCTCCAGACTCACTAGAATACTTTAATTAGCTTTTTATTTGGATATGTGAGATTGTTTCTCTAAATGGAAATTATTTACAACTCGGTTCCACCTATTCGGGAAGTCGTGATATGAATTTGCCAATGCAGGTCATCACAGAAGAAGCCTATTTTCTTCTTAAACACGGGGCTTTCTCTTGGTACAATCTTGCCCTGCCACTGATATTTTCACACGCCAGTTTCTAGCTTCATCTAGAGCCCTTCAAATCTGGAAGGCTCCGGGAAGTGAATAATGCAAATACAAAAAATGTGATATATGGTTTTAGTGTCTCTTTAAAGGATAGTGTGACAGTTTCTAATACATTTAGAATTCGGACTGAAAAACCTTAATATGAATAATTCATCTTGGGAAATAACCATAGAATAACGTTAGAGGATATAATTCATCTTTTTTTTTTTCATTTCCCGTGTGTGAGTGTGGATCGATTCCTGGGGAATACACTGGAAATATTAGGTTCTCAAGCTCCATTCTTGTCATCTACAGTTTTCTCCACTTCATCCTGCGTCCACCGGTAGATTGTAGATGCCTCTAGGGAAGAGACCACATCTGTCTCTTCTTTTGTAACTCTCCTCCACTGCGGGTAGAACGTTTTACACCTCCTAGCTTCTCAGTAAATAAATGTAATTAATGATGACAAGTTACTGGTAGAAAGCCAGTCGTCTGAAACAATAGGAACTGAAGTCAGTGGCCGATAATAATGATAATAATATAAATGATTAATTACTCATTCCATCATATTTATTGAGTGCTTACTGTGTGCAGAGCATTGTACTAAGCGCTTGGAAAGTACAATTCAGCAATAGAGACAATCCCCGCCCTCAGTGGGCTTACAGTCTATAAGGGGCTTACAGTAATTATCAATAACAATAATAATTATTATTATGTTAAGCTTCTGGTATTTATTATGATTAGAGAAGCAGCGTGGCTCAGTGGCAAGAGCCAGGGCTTGGGAGTCAGAGGTCATGGGTTCGAGTCCCGGTTCTGCCACTTGTTAGCTGTGTGACTGTGGGCAAGTCACTACACTTCTCTGGGCCTCAGTGACCTCATCTGGAAAATGGGGATGAAGACTGGGAGCCTCACGTGGGACAACCTGATTACCCTATATCTACCCCAGTGCTTAGAACAGTGCCCTGCACATAGTAAGCACTTAACAAAAAACCAACATCATTATTATTATTATTATTATTATTAAGCTCTTACTATGTATCAGGCACTCTACTAAGCGCCAGGGTGGATAGAAGCAAATCAGGTTGGACACAGACCTTGTCCCTTGTGGAGCTCACCCTCTCAATCCCCATTTTACAGATGAGGTCACCGCGGAACAGAGACGTGAAGTGACGTGCCCAACGGCAGACAAGCGGGGGAACCCCTTGTGGGACCCGGACTGCGTCCGATCCGACTGTCCTACCGTATCCCAGTGCTTGGCACGGTGTTTAGCCCACAGTAACAACTAACGGATACCATGTTCGTGATCAGTATGTCAACTGATATTGCGTATTTATATCAACTGATATGATTCATTGTGTGCAGAGCACTGTCCTGAGCACTTGGGAGGCTACGGCAGAGTTAGTAGACACGAACCATGCCCTCCAGAAACTTGTAGCAGAGACGAAGCGTCTAATTCTGTGGGTGCATATTTCTGTAACAGGCAGGACAGATGAAGGAACAAGGCCAACATCGGACTCTATCCCGTTCTTTAGTTGGTTTCTCCCGTATCGGGGAGAGATAGAGACCCTTCTACACACTCTTGCGGACGGATTTTCTTCTGGCACAGATGACACTCTTGGGGTAGGTGGAGCTTAAAAATCAATCAGCGATGTTATCTATTGAGTGCTTATCTATTGAAGCAGTCTGACCTGGTGGATAGGGCGCGGGCCTGGGAGTCAGAAGAACCTGGGTTCTAATCCCGGTCCTTCCACTTGCCTGTTGCGTGACCTCGGACAGGTCACTTCACTTCTCCGTTCCTCGGTTACCTCATCCGGAAAATGGGGATGAAGACTGGGATCTCCATGTGGGTCAGGGACTGGGTCCAACCTGATGATCTTGTATCTACGCCGGCTTAGATTAGACCGTAAACCCGTCAAAGGGCAGGGGCCGTCTCTATCTGTTACCGATCTGTACATTCCGAGCGCTTAGTACAGTGCTCTGCGCATAGTAAGCGCTCAATAAATACTACTGAATGAATGAATGCCTGGTTCATAGTAAGTGCTTAACAAACACCATAAAAAAATGAAAAGCGTTCGGAAGAGTACTATATAACAGAGTTGATAGACACGTTCCCTACCCACAGCAATCTTACAGACTACAAGGGGAGATAGTTATTACAGTGAATTGCGTACGGATATGTGCCTAAGTGTTGCTGGAGTGAGGTGAAAATCAAAGTGCTTAAGATGTATGGACCCAAGTGCACAGGCAGAGCAGAAGGGAAGAGGTGTAGGGAAAATGAGAGCAAAGTCGAGGAAGGCCTCTTAAAGGAGGTGTGATTTTAGCAGGTCTTTTAAGATGGGGAGTGTGGTGATCTGACAAATATGAATGGGGAGGGATTTTCGGTCCATCATCACCAATTAATGTGGTGTCAACACCGTATTTCTCTGTCATCCCCAAACGCTCCCTAAAAATCAATATGTAAACAGCAAAACCCATTCTGGAAGGGACCCGTACACTACAGGGAAGCATTTTCTTAACCTCTTCACAGTAAATTTTCATTTTACCAGACGACATCATGCAGCGACTCGAAACATTTCCATTTGCTGTTGTTTCAGCTCAAAGATGAGCCTGTCTTTTTTCATTAATCAGATTCCATTGTCAAATTGACTCACTAACCAGCAATTATTTCCAGAGAAATCCTCTTTTAATTACCTCAAAGTCCCTTTTCATGACTCAGTTGGTCCAATTATTTCCAAACTGTGGTCCCTTAAACCAGATGGTAAAGAGCGCAGTTCATTTAAAAAAATAAAAAAAAAATAAACCTTTTTGGGCAAGGAGGCAGAGTATATTAAAAGTCAAAAAATTCCATTCTTGCCGTACAGAATGCAGTTTTTATTAATTTTCTCCCAGATAAAGGTAGGCAGGTTATAATTTCCTTCAAGACTTCAGGGACGGTCGATAAAGAGTCATCAAGTTATTATGTATCTTAAATTTTGACTAAATGAGATATTTTAGCAAGCCACCTATTGCCTTCCGACTATACTTCCCTCTACACGTTCAGGGAGCGATAAAGTACACGGAAGCCTTCTTGAGGATTTAGAGCACAGATTTCTCAAATAAAAGAGGTTGGATGAAGGACATCGGCAGAAGTATGACAATTTGCCAGACACGAAGATAACAAATGGCAAATGTCTTTCTCGTTGAGAAGCTGGATAACAAACATGGGAACCGGCATGGCCAAGTGGAAAGAGCATAGACAGAGTGAGAGGCCGTCACCTGCTCCACCACTTATTGCTGTGTGACCTTGAGCAAGTCACTTCATGTCTCTATGCCTCAGACTCAGGGGGAAGCAGCATGGCCTAGTGGGTAAAGCACAAGCCTGGGATTCACAAAGACCTGGGTTCTGATTCTGGCTCCGCCACTCATTTACTGTGTGACAAGTCACAACTCCTCTGAGCCTCAGTTTCCTCATCTGCAAAATAGGGTAGCGGGCTGTTTTCTATCTCATTACCTTGTATCTACCCCAGCGCTTAGAACGGTGCATGCCACATAGTTAAGGCTTAACAAATACCACAAAAAAATCTCGCATTTCCCCCTGTCGACCAGACATATCTACTTGGATGTCCTGCCAGTGCCTCAAATTAAAGATACCCCAAACTGAACTCCTTATCTTCTCACCAAAACCCTTCCTCCCCATCTTTCCCATCACTGTAGACAACACCGCTATCCTCCCTATCTCACAAGTGAATAACTTCGGCATTATCCTCACCTCGCCGCTCGCATTTCACCCACTTATTCAATCAGTCGCCAAATTCCTTGGGTTCCACCTTCACAGCAATGCTAAAATCCACCCATTTCTCTCCATCCAAACTGTTATCATCCCGATCCAAGCGCCAGGACTACTGCGTCTGCCTCCTCACTGACCTCCTGTCTCTCCCCACTCCAATCCATACGTTGCTTTGCTGCAAGGATCATTTATCAACAAAAAAGTTTAAAGCATTGTTTTAAGCGTTTGGAAAGTAGAGTTCACTTTCAAATGCCATAGGAATCAAAGTATGCTCTCTTAAAATATATTAGCTCCTTGTACCTTGGTATTAGTATTTGTATTTATTCTGAAGTTGCTCTGTGAAAAGTAACAATAACGATTTTGTGACTATTGAGGCAAATTGTTTTTCTGAAATTGAGAAGTCTGTTACATTGGGTACTTTCAAACACTTTGCACTGAATTCCCACTAACTGAAACTTGAAGAATTCAAGAGCAACAATATATGGAAAAGAAGTTATGTTTTGCTTATTAAAAAATTCACTTTTTATTCTAGCAGACATCCCATATCCCAATCTCATATCTAATCTCACATGCCATTAGACTGGTCTTTGATTTAATGAATATTTTAGTTGATTCTGCTTTAAAGAAAAAACCTTTAAGATATTCTGGTATGGGAATTTAAACTAGAAATTAAGAACAACCCATTTTGTGACTCAGAAATTACTTTTTTGGGGGAAACATTTTAAAAAGGACTGGATGTGAAATGTGAGCAAAGAACAATTGTAAAAACTGACACGACATCCGAGATTGGAAGTATTTTTTGATTTATTTCATTACCTCTAAATTGACACCATTAATATTATTATTATCATGGTATTAGTAGGTGACTACTGTCCTTAGCGCTGGGGTAGATTCAATGAATCGAGTTCGACGCAGACCCTGGCCCACATGGAGGTCAAAGTCTAAATAGGAGGAAGATCAGGTATTTAATCTATATTATACAATTGAGGGAATTGGGAAACACATTAGTTAAGTGACTCGCCCAAGGTCCCACAGCAAACGGTTGGGAGATTGCGGATTAGAACCCAGAACCTCGGACTCTGAGGCCCATGTACTTCCCACTAGGCCATGCTGCGTACCCACGATTCTGAAGCCCTCACCATGTAGGGGAATTATAAAGTCCAATTTTCTTTTTATTTAACACAAATAAGCTTGTTGTGGGCAGGGAGCACGGCTGCTACCTCGGTATAATTATACTCTCCTAAGTGCTTAAAAGAGAGTTTTCTGCACAGAAGAAGTGCTCAATAAATAATAATAATTATGGTATTTATGGTATTTATTAAGCACTACCACGTGCAAGGCCCTGTCCGCTGTGTGACTGTGGGCAAGTCACATAACTTCTCGGTGCCTCAGTTACCTCATCTGTAAAATGGGGATGAAGACTGTGAGCCCCACGTGGGGCAACCTGATTCCCCTGCGTCTACCCCAGCGCTTAGAAAAGTGCTCGGCACATAGTAAGCGCCTAACAAATACCGACATTTTTGTTATTATTACTAAGCCCTAGGGTAGGTACAAGCAAATCAGATTGGACACAGTCCCTGTCCCACATGCGATTCGCAGTCTCAAACCCCATTGTACCAGACTAGGTAACTGAGGCACAGAGAAGTCAAGTGACTTGTCCAAGGTCACACAGCAGACTAGAGAAGCAGCGTGGCTCGGTGGAAAGAGCCCGATCCTGGAAGTCAGAGGTCATGGGTTCGAATTCCGGATCTGCCACTTGTCAGCTGTGTGACTGCGGGCAAGTCACTTTGCTTCTCTGTGCCTCAGTTCCCTCATCTGTAAAATGGGGATAATCGTCATAGTAATAAGGTTGGCATTTGTTAAGCGCTTACTATGTGCTGAGTACTGTTCTAAGCACTGGGGTAGATACAGGGTAATCAGATTGTCCCACGAGAGGCTCACGGTCTTAATCCCCATTTTACAGATGAGGTAACCGAGGCACCGAGAAGTTAAGTGACTTTCCCACAGTCACACAGTTGACAAGTGGCAGAGCTGGGATTCGAACTCATGACCTCTGACTCCCAAGCCCGGGCTCTTTCTACTGAACCACGCTGCTTCTCTTTTAGGGGATGAAGACGGTGAGCCCTGTGCGGGACAACCTGATTACCCTGTAACTCCTCCACCGCTTAGAACAGTGCTCTGCACATAGTAAGCACTTAACAAATACCAACATTATTGTTAACCTGAGTCCAGATCCTTCCAACTCCCTGGCCCGTGTTCCATCCACTGATTGACTGAACACAACTCAGACTGGGTTCCAGGAAACTAATATATTTAGTATATAGCCAAAATTACCCTTTGACATTCCTACCTAGTAGTAGATATGTTCTTTTTGGAACACCCAGTGGGGGCAATATAATGTCCAAAAGAGGCACAAGAAGCTTACGGTCTAATGGGGGATTCAGTCACAGACATAAAGTACAGATAATTCACTGAATCCCCTCTCAGGGTGGCACCTGGAGAGTTTCCAGTCCTCTACCAGTCTCGGCTACGGGAGGGAGAGTCAGGCAGAGGCCCGTCCGTTCCGTTCCTTGCTCGGGCAGTGGCTGGCGAGCGGCGGGCCGTCGGCTACGAGTCAAAACTCACCCGAGCTGGGCAGCGGCGGCACCGGAGAGATTCGAGGGCGGAGACTCGAGTTTATTGCGTGGAAGGTGTTGATGGTAAACCACTTCCATATTTTTACCATGGAAACTCTACCGATCCACTACCAGAACGACTGCGGATGGAGGGCGGGGCCTTCTGGGAGCCATGTGTCCGTGGTGTCGCTATGGGTTGGAAACGATTCGACGGCACAGGACGAGACAATTCGCTGAACGTTCAACTGACTAAACATATGCCCAAAAGAAGCAATTTAAGAGAAGCACCTTGCCCTAGGGGTAAATCACGGGTCTGGGAGTCCGAAGGACCTGGTTTCTAATCCTGGCTCTGCCATAAGTCTGCTGGGTGACTTTAGGCAGGTCACTTTACTTTTCTGTGCCTCAGTTACCTCATCTGTAAAATGGAGATTAGACTGCGAGTCCCCGTGGGACATGACCTATTCATTCAATAGTATTCATTGAGCGCTTACTATGTGCAGAGCACCGTACTAAGCGCTTGGAATGGACAATTCGGCAACAGATAGAGACGATCCCTGCCCAGTAACGGTCTCAGGGTCTAAACGGGGGAGACAGACGGCAAAGCAAAACGGAACAAAACAAGACAACATCATCAAGATAAATAGAATCGTGGAGATATATACCTCATTAACAAAATGAATAGGGTAATAAATGATATATACAAATAGGCTCAGGGCTGAGGGGAGGGGTAGGGGGGAGAGCAGAGGATGGGAGAGGTGGGGAAGGAGAGGGGAGGAGGAGCAGAGGGAAAGGGGGTAGTTCAGTCTGGGAAGGCCTTCTGGAGGAGGTGATCTCTCAGTAGGGCTTGGAAGAGGGGAAGAGAGCGAGTTTGGCGGAGGGGAGGAGGGAGGGCGTTCCGGGACGGCGGGAGGACGTGGGCCGGGGGTCGACGGCGGGACGGGCGTGAAGGGGGGGACGGTGAGGAGGTGGGCGGCAGAGGAGCGGAGCGTGCGGGGTGGGCGGTAGAAAGAGAGAAGGCAGGTGAGGTAGGAAGGGACAAGGTGATGAAGAGCTTTGACGCCAAGAGTGAGGAGTTTTTGTTTTGTGTGAAGGTTGATAGGGAACCACTGGAGGTTTTTGAGGAGGGGAGTGACATGCCCAGAACGCTTCTGTAGCAACTGTGTCCAACCTGATTGCTCTGTATCTACTCCGACATTAGAACAGTGCCCGACACATAATGAACACTTAAATATCATAGCAAAAACAGCAGCAAAAGGCCGAGGATTGCTATAAATCCATTAATCCCACTCCGTCACTTCGTTTTGTAACTTTGGGTTTCAAAGTCTCCTAAATACTCCTCTGCCAGTGCCTATTCCACCCTTGTAAATATCTCAATTTCAGTTAAGCTGGAACACAACGAGGAGCCTAGGGAATTCTTATTTTCAAGAGAAATCTAGAAGACGAGGGCCTTCTCACTGATTCTTTAGGTTTATCCTTCCAATAGGTACCATTATCTAAGACTACTGTCTTACATATTTCCAAACTGAGGAAAGCTTGCCCCAGTCTAAATTCATGAATTTGGCAAGAGTTCTAGCTATCGTACTTCAGGTGATATGACGTCAAAATGTTTCACAAGATATCTTTCGCGATCACACACACGCATCCGGACACCATTTTCTTCCCAAATGTCACCTCGTATTTTCAGCCCTTCTCTCTGTTGTCTCATTTTCCTGAATTTGAGTCAATCCAGCCTTCGGTATCGCTATTCATCTTTTTCCGCTCACAATTGGATTTGAGCCACATCCCACTCGTCTGAAGCGTTCGATTTCAGGCTGCATAATAACCGACATAAGCCCTCGCATTCATTTCTCACATTTATTTCTGCAAATTTACCTAGCGTGGTATCTAAAAATGGTATTGCGGTTGAAATTTAATTATCTTGGAATGTTGGTGGAGCAATGATGAGCTGAGAATAATGATCTTTAAAGTGGTGATTCCCACAACACAGGTCCCAGGAAACTTAGGTTCATTCCCAGAGTATAAAAATATGTGTGCTTTACATAAGAGCACGGGTTTGGGAGTCGGAGGACGTGGGTTCTAATCCTGCCTCCGCCACTTGTCTGCTGTGTGACCTTGGACAAGCCACTTAACTTCTCTGTGCTTCAGTTACCTCGTTTGTAAAATGGAGATTAACACTGTGAGCCCCTTGTGAGACAACCTGATTAGCTCCTATCTACCTCGGCACTTAGAACAGTGCTTGGCACATAGTAAGCACTTAGAGCACCATAATTATTATCATTATTAATAATAATAATAATGTTGGTATTTGTTAAGTGCTTACTATGTCCAGACCACTGTTCTAAGCACTCAGTTCCCTCCTCTGTAAAATGGGGATTAACTGTGAGCTCCACGTGGGACTCACAGTTAATCCCCATTTTACAGATGAGGGAACTGAGGCCCAGAGAAGTGAAGTGACTTGCCCACAGTCACCCAGCTGATGAGTGGCAGAGCGGGGATTCAAATCCATGACCTCTGACTCCCAAGCTCGGACTCTTTCCACTGAGCCACGCTGCTTCTCTATTATTGTTATTATTATTATTACTGTTATGTCTTTCTTTCCTGGCATAATGGTAATGGTTAAATGCTTACTTTATGTCAAGCACTGTCCTAAGTGTGGAGGCAGATACAAATCAATCAGGGTAGACACATTCCCTGTCACACCTAGAAGTTAAGTGACTTGGCCAAGGTCACACAGCAGGTGAATGGTGAATAATAGTGAAGGTATTTGTTAAGCACTTACTATGTGCCAAACACTGTTCTAAGCACGGGGGCTGGGGGGGAATACAAGGTAATCAGGTTGTCCCATGTGGGGCTCGCAGTCTTAATCCTCATTTTACAGATGAGGGAACTGAGGCCCAGAGAAGGAAAGTGATTTGCCAAAGGTCACAGCAGACAAGAGGCAGAGCTGCGATTAGAACCCAGGTCCTCTGACTCCCAGGCCCAGGTTCCTTCCATGCTGCTTCCCCATTTATCTACTCTGTGCCTTTGGACAAGTCGCTAAACTTCTCTGTGCCTCAGTTTCCTCATCTGTAAAATGGGGATGAAATCCTACTCCCTCCTAGCTAATTCATTCATTCAATCATATTAACTGAGCGCTTACTGTGTGCAGAACCCTGTACTAAGCACTTGGAAAGTACAATACAGCAATAAAGAGAGACAATCCCTATCCAACGGGCCCTTGTTAAGTACTAACAACATCCCAGGCACTGTGCTAAGTGCTGGGGCCTGGAGACAGAGCTGGGGCTCTAGGGGAAGCAGCTTGGCTCAGTGGAAAGAGCCCAGGCTTGGGAGTCAGAGGTCATGGTTTCGAATCCTGGCTCTGCCACTTGTCAGCTGGGTGACTGTGGGCAAGTCACTTCACTTCTCTGGGCCTCAGTTCCCTCATCTGTAAAATGGGGATGAAGACTGTGAGCCCCACGTGGGACAACCTGATGACCCTGTATCTACCCTAGCGCTTAGAACAGTGCTCAGCCCATAGTAAGCACTCAACAAATACCAACTTCATCAATCCTGCTCTGCCAACTGCTTGCTGTGCGACATCGGATAAGTCACTTAATTCCTCTGTGCCTCAGTTCCCCCTCAGCCCCTTGTGAACCCCATGTGGGCCAGGGACGGCATCCAACTTAATTAAACCTGTACCCACCTCAGTTGTTAGAACTGTGTTTGACTCACAGTAAGCACTTAAATATCATTTTAAAAAACCTATACCTTGTTTTGTGCCCCTTGGAGAAATACAGAGATGGGCAAGGTATTAAAATTGACCAGCCGCTAAAAGAAATACTTTATCACAGAAGTTGTTCTGGAGAAACGGGTAACGTACAAAAGCCTCAGCTGAGACAAATCACTGGGGTTTTAGGTACGTTAGCACAAACCTGGAACCGTGGCGTTTAGCCCCATGAGGGAGTTTCAAGCCGACTGCAATATTTTTTCAGCAGAGTAGTTCAGCTGATTACTTTCTCGCCGATTCCTTTCACGAACGTGGTAGCTTCTCTGCCTCTCAGTATTCTTATTGGAAAAACAACTGGGTGTTACTAATTTAGCTCCAACCCCTAAGGCTGTCTGGGGAGTAATAATTGCTAACATTTTGAGAATCGCGTCGTGAGAAGTGGATCGATTAATGGAAGAGCGGATTTATAATGGACTATCATAATAATGGTAACTGTGGCATTTATTAAGGGTTTACCGTGTGCCGCACACTGTCCCGAGTGCTCGGGTAGATAGAATCCAATCAGATCTGATGGGGCTCACAGTCTAAGGAGGAGGGAAGACTGGCATTAAATCCCCATTTTGCTGTATGGGAAACTGAGGCACCGAGAAGTTAAGAGACTCGCCTAAAGTCATGCAGCAGGCACGGGTAAGGTCAGGATTAGAACTCAGATCATCTGACTCCAAGGTCCGTACCGTTTTCACTAGGCCACAGAAGACCACATCATTATAGAGGGGAGGTTAAGGATGTTTAGACAACCACTGCTCCCACGAAGGTGGGCGTCAAGAAGGGTAACCAATGTATAATTCTTGCAGGACAGAAAACTGGAACTCTAGACTGTGAGCTCATTGTGGGCAAGGAGTGTGTCTGTGTGTTGTTGTAATTCTCCCAAGCGCTTAGTACAGTGCTTTGCACACAGTAAGCCCGTAATAAATACGACTGAATGAACGAGCTCCCCCAAGCACTAAATATAGGAAGTTCTCAGTAAGGAATGGTGATTGATTTTTTTTCTAACTGTCAATCAAATCAATCATATTTATTGAGTGTTTATTGAGTGCTTACTGTGTGCAAAGCACTATACTGAGCGCTTGGGAGAGTACAATATAATAACAAACAGACACATTCCCTGACCACAGTGTGTTTACGGTCTAGAGGGAGCTTACAGTCTATGAGGGGTATTTGTTAATAATAATAATGTTGGTATTTGTTAAGCGCTTACTATGTGCAGAGCACTGTTCTAAGCGCTGGGGTAGACACAGGGGAATCAGGTTGTCCCACGTGGGGCTCACAGTCTTCATCCCCATTTTACAGATGAGGTCACTGAGGTCCAGAGAAGTGAAGTGACTCGCCCACAGTCACACAGCTGACAGGTGGCAGAGCCGGTATTCGAACCCATGACCTCTGACTCCAAAGCCCGTGCTCTTTCCACTGAGCCACGCTGCTTCTCAAGTGTTAAGCCCTTACTATGTGCCAGGCACTGTACTAAGCGCTTGGGAGAGTACAATATAATAACAAACAGACACGTTCCCTGATCACAGTGTGCTTACAGTTTAGAGGGAGCTTACAGTCTACAGGGGGTATTTGGTAAGCCCTTACTATGTGCCAGACACTGTCCTAAGCAATGTGGTAGATACAAGTTAATTAGGTTGGACACAGTCCCTGTCCCACATGGGGCTGACAGTCTTAACGCCCATTTTACACACGAGGTAACTGAGGCATGGAGAAGCTTGACCAAGGTCATGCAGCAGACAAGCGGCAGATCAGGATTAGAACCCGGGTCCTCCGACTCCCAGACCCAGCCTCGTTCCTCTAGGCCATGCTGCTCGGTCGAGAGGATGTATAGACAAAAAGAGGAGGGGAAAAAGGAAGGAAGGAAAAGAAAGGGAGAGGGTGGAGACAAAAAGAAATACGAAAAGAGGAAGACAGGGTAAAGGAGGAGGGAAAAGGAAAGGAAAAGGGAGGAGAAGTGAGAGGAAAAGGGTTATTTAACAAGTACCGTTAAAATCGAAGGTTACTAAACCTTGCCTCTTCCTGTTTCGCTATTCTTTCGTGCTCTCCTTGCTTATCTCCACCTCCCACAAAAGAACAGATCTAGACCCAAGGGATCGCTTGTTTTTTACACTTCTCAAGGTTATAAGCTCCCTGTGGGCAGGGAATGTGTTTTTCACACTGTTCTCTCCTAAGTGCTTACTACAGTGCTCTGCACACTGTGAGCGCTCAACGTGATTGACCGATCAAGGTATTAATAATGATAATTATGGTATTTGCTAAGTGCTTACTATGCGCCAAGCACTGTTAGGTCACAGGCAGCTACCCACTTGTCAGCTGTGTGACTGTGGGCAAGTCACTTAACTTCTCTGTGCCTCAGTTACCTCATCTGTAAAATGGGGATTAAGACCGTGAGCCTCACATGGGACAATCTGATTCCCCTGTATCTACCCCAGCGCTTAGAGCAGTGCTCTGCACCTAGTAAGCGCTTAACCAATACCAACATTATTATTACAAATCATGGCCTGCAGCCAATCAATCAATGGAATTTCTTAAGGGCCTCTTGTACTGATAATAATAATTATTATTATGGTATTGGTTTGTCACATACTATGTGCCATACACTGTACTAAGCACTGGGGTAGATATAAGCAAATCGGGTCCCTGTCCAACACTCTCAATCCCCCCTTTCCACATGAGGTAACTGAGGCCCAGAGAAGTGAAGTCACTTGCCCTTGAGTCACACAGCAGGCAAGTGGGAGAGTCAGGATTAGAACCCAGGTCCTTCTGGCACCCAGGTCTGTACTCTATCCATTACACATGCTGCTTCTCTGCATGCAGGGTACTGTATTAAGTGCCCAGGAGATTTCAACACAACAGAGTTGGTAGACACATTCCCTGTCCATAACGAGCTTCTTCCGCTCGCATCTCCCCCGTCTTCCCCAGGCCCAGGTTTTCAATTTTCAGAGTCAACCAAGTTCAAGCCTCTTCCATTCAAACAAAGATTTACCACGGACTCTATTTTCGAGAATCTCTGGAAGACAATGACATCAACAAAGTTTCCCGTCACACTTTTTTTCGGGATTCTGGTGCCTCATTCTATTCCAAAGCGAGAGCGGCTCTTTTTCTGAAAATAACTCCATTTAACTAAAGGAAAGAACTTGAACCGACTCTGGTGGCCCAGAGACTTCTGACATTTTGATCTGCTTTAGTAAATCCTCCGTGTTATTTCTCGCAGCCATCCAGAGATTAAGGCGTTTTACCACAGTCCGTCTCGGTTCTCCAATCAATTCCATCGTCCTTTATGGTGAAAAACCTCTAAGGTGTTTTGTTGTTATTGTTTAATGGCTGGAAAAGAAACACTAGCCTGCACAATGCCGATCGCTGGGAAGTTTAATTTCTTGAAAAGCCATAAAGAGGTTTAGCATTCTTCACACGCAGACCATATTTTTCTTTGAGTCTAAATGCTAAATGTTTTCTATTTGTTCCTTCTCCATTTCTTTTTCTAATCAGTGTGAGCCTGTGAAATGTCATTGATCGACTAATCAGAATAATATATGGCAGTGTTACATTATGGGGAAAGGGTTCATTAGTATGATGTTTTGCATGTGATTTTCAGTGAAAATAGAGGAAAACCGGGTATCTTGTACTGTTCGGGGTCCCCTTCTTTTCACAATTTACCCTCACCTCTCTTGGAGATCCCACCTGGTCCCCAACTACCGCCTCTTGGCAGATGATGTTGATGAGGATGGTATTTGTTAAGTGCTTACTTTGTGCCAAGCACTGTTCAAAGCGCTGAGGTAGATGCAAGGTAATTAGGTTGTCCCATGTAGGGTTCAGAGTCTTAATCCCCAAATTACAGATGAGGGAACTGAGGTACAGAGAAGTTAAGTGTCTCGCTCAAAGTCACACAGCGGATAAGTGGCAGAGCTAGGATTAGAACCCATGACCTCTGACTCCCAAGCCCATGCACTCTCCACTTAACCATGCCGCTTCTCACTAACCCATGCTTCTTCCTCACTGGCCCCCAACCTCTCTCCTCCTCTGTAATCTCCCACTTTTTCCTGCCTCCAGGATATTCATTCAATAGTATTTATTGAGCGCTTACTATGTGCAGAGCACTGAACTAAGCGCATGGAATGTACAAATCGGTAACAGATAGAGACGGTCCCTGCCCTCTGACGGGCTTACGGTCTAATCATGGATAATAATTTTGGATAATAATATTTCTTAAGTGCTTACTGTGTGCCAGGCACTTTACTGAGCACTGGGGTGGATATAAGCAAGTCGGGTTGGACACGACCGCAGTCCCACATGGGGCTCACGGTCTTAATCCCCATTTTACGGATGATGAAAATGAGGCCCAGAGAAGTGAAGTGAGTGGCCCAAGGTCACACAGCAGACAAGTGGAGGAGAAGCCACGATCTTCTGACTCCCAGGCTCGTGCTCTACCTGCTACGCCATGGAAGGTCTCATGTCCTGCTGACACCTCTTCCTCCTGATTTCCAAAATTGACCTTCTCATCCTCTCCCTGCCCCCCAAATTCCTCTGTTCCACCTAACTTTCCCTTCACATTTGATAATGTCCTCGACCCTGCCTCCCATGCCCGTAAATCTGGCCTAATCTTCCATGCCTCCATTTCAAAAAGATAGCATGAATCAATCAATCAATAACCATTATTACGGTATTTGATAAGTACTTACTATGTTCCAAGCACTGTTCTAAGCCTGGGGTAGAAACAAGGTAATCAGGTTGTCCCATGTGGATCTCACAGTCTTCATCCCCATTTTACAGATGAGGGAACTCAGGCCGAGAGAAGTGAAATGGCTTGCCCAAGGTCACACAGCAGACGTGTGGCGGAGCCTGAATTGGAACCCGTGACCAAAGCACGTGTCCTTTGGAGAGCAGCCAAATTTCCCACCCAAAAGAGTGTCATGACTGCAGTCTTCCCATCCTACGGAGAGAAAGATAGCATTAAACCCACCATTTTAAGATGAGAGGAGTCTTTACAGTGTTTTGATCCAAAACACTTAAAGGATCTTCAAAGAATCATCAGATAATGCTAATTGAAAAGTGACAGAAATCAAGGATGAATGCCTTCTGTGAAAAACACGATTTTCTCCTCCCCCCTTCTCCTCTTTTTCCTCTCTCTCCAACCACTTCCCTGTCTTCTCCTCCACCCATCTTACTGAGTTTTTCCCCATCTCTATGAATTCCATTTCCTCCCTAAACAGAAAATAAAAAAAGATGAAATTCAGCTTAGCTGCCTCTGATTTCTGAGTTTGTTAGGATCTGAGCTCCTATGATTACTGTGTAGCTGTAATTCAGACTAAGCATCGAGATGTTTGAGGGCAGAAAAACATATTTAGTAAAGGTGTTTTGTAAATAAATCTTTGCTTATATGTTCGGGTTAAATCTAATTACCTTTCAGTGACGTTCTCTTCCAACCGCCCTCCACCTCGGCTCAATAATCTTTCTCATCAATAAGCTTCGGTAAAGATCATGGAATTAGTTTCTCGATCTGTTCCCGGCGGACTAACAGTATTGTTCGGGTAAATGGAAATAGGTAGATGAAAGGAAATGGACGAGTTGAAATGGATGAAATCTACCTGTTAAGGAAAGACAACTTAACAAATCCCATTCTAAATGGATAATACCTCAAATGATGATGAAAGAAATGTTATTTCCTAGACGTTGGCCTTGCTGACTTTTGCTTTCAAAACTGCAACTCAGTCACTCTGTGCTATCCAAAACCTTCTCCTCCCTCAGCCTCTGCCTGCTTCTTTGGAATTTGAGAAACAACGTGGCCCAGTGTGGAAAGAGCCCCGGTCTGGAAGTCAGAGGACCTAAATTCCAATCCCGACTCCGAAATGTGTCTGCTCTGTGACCTCGGGCAAGTCACTTAACTTCCCTCTACCTCAGTTACTTCATGTATAGAATGGGGATTAAATCCTTCTCCCTCCCATAGCCCCGTAGAGACGAAGACTGTGTCCAACATGATTAACTTGCATTTACAGTTACAGTATGTGCAACTGAGGCCTAGAGAATTGAAGACACTTGTCCAAGGTCACAGAGCAGAAAAGTGGCACAGCCAGGATTAAAAACCAGGTCCTTCACTTACTTTGTGCTAGGCAGTATATAAACCACTGGGGTAGATACAAGATAATCAGGTTGGACGCAGTCCGTGACCCACACGGGGCTCACAGTCTTAATCCCCATTTTACAGATGAGGAAACTGAGGCACAGAGAAATGAATTGAGTTGCCAAGGTCACAGAGAAGATGAGTAGCAAAGCTGGGATTAGAACCCAGATCCTTCTCACTTCCCAGTCCATGCATGAGGCCACAGTGCTTCTACTGAGAAGAACACTTTGTTATAAAGTTTCTCAAAAGAAACAGCGGGTCAGTTAGATCAAAAGTACTGGCTAATCTTTCCAAAGGATAAAGCCACATTGCCCGTTTCCTCCCGCGCTGCTCACTGTCCCACGGGTCAGGAGGAGCTGGGTATCATTGCAAAGTTGTGGTACCGGGAAATTTAATTTAAATTTAATTCAGGCCCTCAAGCAGGGGTTCCTTTATGGGAACATTACAAGAGCTGGGATGAAGTTTCATAAAGCTGGTGCTGAAATTCGATTGGGCTAAGCACCTGAAACTAATAAAGATGCCAGTGGGTGGAGGTTTTGCTTTCCTATGCACGTCGTATCCAACGATGGATCAGAAAGCAGTCGGCTTTCTGGACTGACCCTTTGGTCTGAAAGAAATCAATGGGCCAATGCTACCCCATTTCCAAACTTCCAAATTCCCGGAGTGTTCAATAAATTCCTTTGCAGTTACTAATGTTAATGATGAAAAACAGAACTAAGTTGGTTATGGGGAGGGAGCTTGTCCACCAACTCTGTTAGACTATATGCTCCCAAGCACTTTAGGCCGGTGCTCTGAACAAAGTAAGTTCTTACTATATACTATTATATATACTAATATATATAGTATTATATATAATAGTATATAGTATACTATAGTATACTATATACTAAATACAAATGAATGAATGAATATACTGCTGATTGATTGCTCGGATGACCTCAAGACCCACATTTTTACCTTAGAATCATCCCCTCCCTCTTAAGGACCACAGGGTTATACCTTTGGAAGGGAATAAATCAATCAATCATATATATTGAGCACTCACTTTTTGCAGAGCACTCTAAGGAGAGTATAAAATAAAGTAAATAAAGTAAGCCAGAGGATATGGCTTCTCATTCCAGCACTGCCATTTGCTTATTGTGCGACCTTGGATAAGTCACTTTACTTCCCTGTGCCTCATGTGTAAAGTGGGGATGAAATACTTGTTCTCCCGCCTCTTAGACTGGGACCCCCAATGTGGGACAATGACTGTATCCAATCTGATTATCTTTTATCTACTCCAGTACTTAGTATCGTGCTAGGCAAATAATAGATGCTGAACGGGTAGGGAATGTGTCTGCTATATTGTTCTCTCCCAAGCACTTAGTATAGTGCTCTGCATACAGTAAGTACTCAGTAAACATGATTGACTGATGATTGACCACTTATCATGTACCATCATTATCATTATATTATTCTCAGAAAAAAAAAAAGTACCATTAGTTTAATACCATTTGTCCCATTCCTTGTTTCTCCAAAACTGAACTTGGCAGGATGCTTAAAAACTTAGTTCAGGCCCTGACTTCAAAGGAAATGGGTTTGTTTCTGTATAATCTGATTTGTCAACTTCACTATGTCGGAGGTGATAGAGGAAGGGGAAGCTTTTTAATGTTATTTCCTACTCTCTTATTCAAAAAGGTTTACTCTGCTCTCCCTATGAGGAAGCCTAGGTTCACGTAATCTGTTCATTCCAATTCATACACACAAAAAAATCTAGCACTTCGTATTACTTGATGGCCATCTTCAGAACTAATATATGCTTATTCAACTGTACAGTCAATTATTTGTTTTGATGACTTTACAGATATGTTTATAGCTGTCTCCCCATTAAAATGTAAATGCTTTGTTATGTACTTCCCAAGGAAATGAGTATGGTTCATTGCAAATGTTTTTATTATTACTATTTTAGGAGGAAATCTGTACTACTGTCCAAGACAAGTAAAATATTTTAAGATATCCAATAATCAATCAATAGTACCATTTTTACCCTACAATGCTGAGCACTGTATTAAATGTCTGGAGTTAGTAGACATGATTTCTACTATCTAAGGGATTACAAACTAGAAGGGGAGAAATATTAAAATAAATATAAGCTAGTGTCACCTCATTTTCCAGTTTCACCTCATTTTCCCAGCCTTCCTCTCCATGCATTTAGGGGTCATGATCTCTGGAGCAGTGTGTTGAATCACCATCATGACTAATGGAATTTATTGAGCGCTTACTGTGTGCAGAGCACCGTACTATGCACTTGGGGAAGTACAATGCATCAGAGTTGGTAGACTTGTCGTTTGCCCATGATGAGCCTACACTGCCTAAACCACTGGGTGTTGACCAAATCATAATAAAAGTTCAACTGCTCCCTAATGTTTGAAAATTCTGGACTTAGGGAATTGATTTTTTGAAATGGGTGTGGGAGGTAATTATTGTTTTTTGACTCTTTTGCTTGATTTGGTTTGAAATTGGCTTTGAATCTCCAAAATCTGAGGTATACTTCAGCTTTTAATCACAATAATAGCAATTATTAATAACAGAACACTATTACCATTGTACTGATGAAATGCTTAGTACGTTCTAAGCTCTAGGGTAGATACACCATAATAAGATGAAGCACTATCCTTATCTCACAGAGGCCTCACCGTCTAAGAGGTAGAGAGAATAGATATCTTATCCCCATTTTACAGATGAGGAAACTGAGATACAAAGAAGTTAAGTGATTTGCCCAAGGCCTCACATCAGACAGATGGCAGAGCTGAGATTAAACCAGAATTTCCTGTCTCCTTGTCTTGTACTCTGTCCACTGGGCTACACTGCCTCCAGTACATGGCATGAGTTTCCATGGCATCAATATTCGCTGTAGCATTTGCAACTGACATAAAGACACGAATAGTTCCAGGATCAGGTCAGACCGATGTTCCGCAGAGTCCAGATTTAGAGAAGCGGCGTGGCTCAGTGGAAAGAGCGCGGGCTTGGGAGTCAGAAGTCATGGGTTCTAATCCCAGGTCCGCCGCTAGTCAGCTGTGTGACCTTGGGCAAGTTGCTAAACTTCTCTGTGCCTCAGTTGCCTCATCTGTCAAATGGGGATTAAAACTGTGAGCCCCACGTGGGACAACCCGATCACCTTGTATCCCCCAGCTCTTTGAACAGTGCTTTGCACATAGTAAGCGCTTGACAAATACCACAATTTATTTGTATTTATTTATCTGACCACGGTAATGGGACGGTTCAAAGGTCAGTCAATGTTGCCAGCCCAAAACCCAAGGCCCTCACCTTTCCCTCTAACCAAATGCTGAAACAAAACATTCCATATCAGACGGACTAAAGGGAATATGTGGAAATATCAAGGTCGGCTTGTTTAATTCAATTATGGGACAAAAGCATTGATCCAAGATTTAACAACGTACTAATATTTCTTTCAAATCGCCGGTGCATATTTGCTCGAGGGGTGGGGTGACAAGAGATGAGCAAGCAATGCTCACGGCTGCCAGTTACCCAAGAAAATCCCAAGAGTCCTTAAGAATGGAGAGAAGGGACAACTCTGAAATAAACACGAGAAGGTGTTTCCAATGACCAAGGCTTTGAGATAGCATTTTCCAGAGTAGATACTGAGCACTTATTTCTTGCAGAACACAGTAGTAAGTGCTCTGAGAGTACAGTAGGAAAGGTAGTGACATAATCCTCGCCTTCAAGGAGTAAGGAGTTGACGGTCTAGCAGATGAGCTTACAGTCTTGTGTGGAAAGAGCATAGGAATGAGAATGAAATTAGAATGGGTTCAGAAATTAAAATTTTGGTAGTCAGAAATTTCTTAACAAGAAATATTTTTCCAGGTGTTTTTTTTTCCTCAATCCAAATTTTCAAAAAAAATATTTCTGAACTTTAATGATCCATGGTGAAATATATAGTTTCATATTCAGCACCAATAAGGAGACCATTAACCATTCCTGACTCACAGCTAGATAAAGACCACTAGGAATTAGAGAGACATGAATGGGAAAGTGAGACTCACCAGTAGTGTGACTGGACTGGACTCCATACCGGAGTCCTGAAATGCCTGCGTACAATTTCACCTCAAAATGAAGCCTAACACACTCTACGTATGGAATTAGCAGCGTGGCTCAGTGGAAAGAGCACGGACTGAGGAGTCAGAGGTCATGGGTTCTAATCCCGGCTCCACCGCCTGTCAGCTGTGTGACTTTGGGCAAGTCACTTCACTCCTCGGTGCCTCAGTTACCTCATCTGTAAAATGGGGATTAAGACGGTGAGCCTCATGTGGGACAACCTGATGACCCGGTATCTATCCCAGTGCTTAGAACAGTGCTCGGGCATAGTAAGCCCTTAACAAATACCAACGTTATCATTATTATTAGGACCTGATGGGCTTTTAAAAAAGACTGGTCATTAAAGCTGCACTCAATGATAAACCCACTTTCCTTTGTTGACTTTTTAATGGCATTTGTTCAGAACTTACTCTGTGACAGGCAGGGTGCTAAGCTCTGGGGTAGAAGCAAGGTGGGACACAATCCATATCCCACATGGGGCTTACAGTTTTAATCCCCATTATGCAGAGGAGGTAACGGAGGGACCAGAGAAATGAAGTGACTTGCTTAAGGTCACACAGCAAATAAGCAGCAGAGCCAGAATTAGAACCCAGGTTCTCTGAACCCCAGACCTGTGCTCTTTTCACTAGTGATATTTTAATAACGTGGGAGAAAGGAGTTTTAAATTAGGGTCAGCACGTCTGAGCGTAGGGCTGGATAGAGCAGTGATTCGATCCGGTAAGTACATGAATAATTAGTCTTATGAACAATATTGGCACATGACATGTTTGCTCACCAGCACGATTGCCAAATGTTTGCCTGGAAATTTCCACACCACTTCATCCCTCCTCTCTCTTCACAAAACAAGAAATAAGTAAAGGCTTTCAAGGAGCCAAACATACTCTCAATCAATAAATCAATCAGTGATATTTATTGAGCGCTTACTATGTATGCAGAGCACTGTACTCTGCACTTAGGAGAGTGTAAGAGTTGATAGGCACATTCCCTGTCCACAAACGTACAGTCTAGAGGGGAAGACAGATATTAATATAAACAAATAATAGATTGTGCATAGGTTTTGCGGTTCTGAGAGAAGAATGAATATCCTGTAATTGCTGCTTTCAAGATATTTCCTAAGGCAAACATTGACCCAGGTAAAATTCTTTCAACAAGCTTTAATCATCCAGGACCAATTAGGCAATTTTCAATTATGAGTTTCCCCACAGCCAAAGAACCACCAAAAAGTTTCACGGTAAGAACTACTCCAACAGTGGTATTTACTGAGAACTTTTAAGGTCCTAGTAGGCAGGGAATGTGCCTGTTTATTGTTATATTTTACTCTCCCAAGCGCCGAGTACAATGCTCTGCACGCAGTAAACATTCAATAAATACGATTTAATGAATGAAGGGTGAAGCACTGTATTTTATACTTGGTAGACAGAGCTCATGTGCTCCTTGCCTTCTAGGATTTCATAATATGTAAGAGAGTTCACAAAAATTAGTTACAAATATTGTGGGTAGGAGGAAATGGCAAAAAGCAGGAATTCAAATATAACAGGATGGGAGGTGGACTGTGTCCAAACTGATTATTTTGAACCTACCCCAGTGCCTAGAATAGTGCAATGAACAAATACCAGAAAAAAGAAAAAGAAAAAAAAGACAGGGGCTCAGTGGAATGCTGTGAAGCCAGTTGTGAGACTGTTATGCTTGATATGGAGGTAAATGGGTAGCCACTGGACCTTGGGAGTTCAAAAAATGTTGGCTCTTTTCCGTAGAGACACAAAGAACGGCAGTGAACTGTTCACACAAAGTTTGATACTATAGTTTGGTTCAATTTTGTATTTGTTTCTTTATTAAATATTAATGTTGGCTAGTCAATGTATCCTCTTCCAATCCCTTAGACTTTTAGATCACTTCGTCATATATCAAAAAGATAAAGGTCCAGAGGGATGTTTATTTATTCAAGCATTATCTTAGATTAGGGTTAGAATATTACATTGCTGAAAATTATTTTCTGCAATCTTATGGAGTTTTTAGAGCAATTCAATCAAAAAATGCAAATGAAGCCACTTGTATTCTGAAGATTTCTCCCCGAGGTCCTCGGAAAAACAAATGGGAAGATTGAAATGGGATTATATAGCCGGCATCAGTCTTAGGGGCGCCTACCTTTGATAGTGTGAATATGACCAATAGGTTTACTTGTAATTGTTCAATTAAGATATACTTCAAAAGATAGAGCTGCTACTCAAACATCACTGGATTATGTTTAATTCATGTTGTCTTTCTTGTCGGTGTAAAGACTACAACCCCTAAGTCTTTGAATAATAGAATGAGTGAGAACATAATTTCAGTAAAGGCTGCACTATAAATCTAGGTAAATCAATATCATTAGCAGAATGCGATAGTGGAACAAACGGCATTGGGATAAATTAATTCTTTTAAAATAAACTGAGAATATTCATGCATTTAAACTAGAAGACACAGTTCAGTCAGCTTCCCTAGTGAAAATAGAAATCGGATCATTAACCAACTAATTACATTCTTCATATTCCAACTTCATTCAATCATACTTATTGAGCATTTACTGTGTGCAGAGCACTGTACTAAGCGATTGGAAAGGACAATTCAGCAATAAAGAGAGACAGTCCCTGCCCACACCCGGCTTGCCACCCCTTTGAGAGCTCTCTAATCTAGAGAAATGGGGAGAATGGATGACAACCAACTACCCAAGCGCCTACTCTATGGGGACTTGAAATTGGTAAACCTAAGGCAAGGAGGCCAAAGGAAACAGTAAAACAAAGGCTCAGACAATACATTAATGACCGCATTCGTTAAGTGCAGGGGTGGATACGAGAAAATCGAATTGGACACAGTCCCTGTCCCCTGTGGGGTTCACGGTCTCAATCCCCATTTTACGAATGAGATCACCGAGGCACAAAGAAGTGACATATCTCTGTCCAAGATCACACAGCAGACAAGCGTGTCAGGATTAGAATCCATGACCTTTTGGCTTCCAGGTCTGTGCTCTAGCCACTACACCGTGCTACATCCTCTCTGGAAGCTGGGAGGCAATTGCAGGACATATATCAGCAGGACACACAGCAATCAGGAAGGGAGTGGATCTGATGGAGAAAAAAAGTGTCCCAAGGATCACGAGACAAAGAAGTGAAGGTGAAGCCTGTCAAGAGATGAATTAAAATCACCACAGAAACAAGGTCAGACTTTGTATGTGCCCAGTGAAGTTTCCACCACTGTCCCTACATTTTTCTCTTCAGTCACTCTTGTCCCCATAAGTGAATTTTAATCATCCACGGCTATGCCGATCATCGATTTTTTCTAATCATTTAACAGAATATCTTGGCTTGCAGTTTTCTTTCCCTATTTCTCTGAATTCTCTCCATCCTGAAGAAAAGTTCCCAATCACATAAATGCCCAATGGCCATCAGCTGCAATATTGGATGATCTTCATTATTTAGCCCCCAGTGCAACAAAAAATTTATCTACCGGGAATTAATAATGATTGATAATTATTTGTTAAGCACTTATTATGTGCAAAGCACTGTACTGAGCACTGGGGAAAATACAAGAAAATCAGGTCCCTCATGGGACTGGCAGTTTAAGTAGGAGGGAGAATGGGTATTGAATCATTTTGCAGATGAGGGAACTGACGCAAAGAGAAGGTAAGTAATTTTCTCAAGTTCACACAGCAGATATTTACCGGGCTGGATTAGAACCCAGATCCTCTGTCTCCCAGGCAGGGTTCTTTCCACTAGGCCAAGATGTTTCTCTAACGGCCAAAGTATTCCAAACTACTTTGTTCTCATCTAAGGATAAGGGTTTTCAAAACCAACAAATGAAATTTTAGATGGCCCCAGATTCCTTGGTTTTTCTTGGCAAGCCACAATCAGCTGTTGAAGATTCTAAAGGCATAAGGCTCCACTGACCTCTGCTCATCTGCAGTCGGAGTCAGTCACGTGCAGCCGAGAGTGAAACCGGAACGTGTTTCAGAGATCAATTTGGGGAGAAATCGAATACGCCTTCACAGTGTGAATTGGTGAAAATATCCAGCGTGAAATGATGCAGAATCAGCACATCTCAAAGGAAAAGAAATACTTTGGCAACAAAGGCAGCTCAACGTGAACCTCGGGATGCTATGGAAAAGAGATTTGTCTCCTTCTGTCTCACCCCACTGCTCTCCTACTACAACCCAGCCCGCAAACTTCACTCCTCTAATGCCAAGCTACTCCCCGTGCCTCCATCTCATCTATCTCACCACCGAACACTCGACCACATCCTGCCTGTGGCCTGGAACGTGCTCCCTCTTTATATCCGACAGATGATCACTTTTCCCACCTTCAAAGCCTTGTTGAAGGCACATCTCCTCCAAGAGGCCTTCCTAGACTAAGCCCTCCTTTCCTCTTCTCCCCCTCCCTTCCATGCCATCCTTGTAGCTCTATTTGTATTATTTATTCACCTTTCCCTCAGTACCACAGCACTCACGTCCATTTCTGTAATTTATTTATATTAATATCTGTCTCTCCCTCTAGCCTGTGAGATCATCATGGGCCGGGAATATGTGGGCCCCACATGGGACCACCTGTTGACCTTGTATCTAATAATGTTGGTATTTGTTAAGCGCTTACTATGTGCAGAGCACTGTTCTGAGCACTGGGGTAGATACAGGGTAATCAGGTAGTCCCACGTGAGGCTCACAGTTAATCCCCATTTTACAGATGAGGTAACTGAGGCACAGGAAAGCGAAGTGACTCGCCCACAGTCACACAGCCGACAAGTGGCAGAGTCGGGAGTCGAACCCATGACCTCTGACTCTGAAGCCCAGGCTCTTTCCACCGAGCCAGGCTGCTTCCCCAGCAGCTCTACTCCAGCACTTAGAACACTGCTTGGCACATAGTAAGCATTTAACAAATACTATAATTATTATATGTCTGTTATATTGTCATATTGTACTCTCCCAAGTGCTTAATACAGCGCTGTGCCCTTGGTAAGCACTCAAATATACGTGACTGATCGAAGACAATCCTATCTATATTAACATTCATTGAGTCATCTTATGTGTAGAACACTGCAGTCGATCAATCAATCAAGTTTAACGAACGCAGAACGTGTGCTGAGCGTGATACTAAAATGATTGGGAGAGAAGACTGAAGACATGATTCCTGCCCTCCAGGAACTTACAGTCTGAGGAAGGACACAGATATAGACTCACTGACCAATAGGAGGAAGAAAAACCTGGAAAGATGGATAAGGGGAAACGTGATGCTTAAATAGCAGAGAATATTAATGAATATGTAGAAATGTTCTACAGTGTGGTCCAGTGGACGAAGCGGGTACTTGAGAGTCAGAGAACCTTGGTTCTAATCCTGGCTCTGTCCCTTACATGCTGTTTGAGTATTTCCCAAGCACTTACTACGGTGCTCTCACATAATAAGTGCTCGATAAATATGACTGAATGAATGAATCACAGTGTTCTCATCTGCAAAATGGGTTTCTCATCTGCTCCTACTTAGACCGTGAGCTCCATGTGGAACCTGATTATCTTGTATCGACTCCAGCATGCAGTGCAGTGCTTGGCACATCGTAAGTACTTACATACCACAATTATTAATATCCAGGAAATCTCCTCCAATATACAGTTGTACTAACTCACAATATAAATGACTGAAAAGTGTGAAAAAACTGGACACCACTTTCTATTCTCATTTTTTACTCATATTGAACTTAAATTTTTGGTATTAAGGGGAGATAAAATGGACCAAATTTCTCACCTTGCTGAATCTTATAGCAGAGTAACTAAAAGCGTAAACAGCTATTAAATCAGTTTTGCTATGAATTAGATTCCCAAGTATGGATTATGTGGAAGAGGTGTCTTGAATGGATTTGGAATGCTTTTCAACTTTACTATTTATTGGTTTATTCTTTTCTGAGAAGTTATTCTGCTTATTAAATTGAATGTATATGATCTAGAAGGATGTATTGTAACTGCAAGGACCTTTGATGGTTTTATATAAAGAATTTATGTGAGTGAAATTAGACAAAAAAATGGGCCTGATCATTTGTTTAACTGGGAGATTAGAATACATCTTTGAGATTGCCGTGTTCTTTAATATAAAAAAGATGAGCCATTTTGGAGCTGAGGAATGGTCTGCAGACGAAGATGCCTAATTTTTTAAAAAAAGATCTTATTTGACCTGGTTCACCATACAGTCCATTCCTTTATGTATAATTTGTAACTCCGGGGGGTCTAAGGTTGATTATATGTTCTTTAACTTCGGTAAGATACCTGACTTTCATTTGTGGCTGAAGGAAATTTCTTTCTGAGTGCTGATAAGTCAAAGGATCAACTGATGATTTCCCACTTTACAAAGACTGTAAGCTTATTGTGGGCAGGGAACATATCTACCAACTCTGTTCTATTGTACTCTCCCAAGTGCCTAGTACAGTGCTCTGCACATAGAGAAGCGCTCAGTAAATACAGTTGATTGATTACTGGGAAAGAATCCTCCAGATTGAAACTCACTGTGGCAAGGAATGTGTCTGTCTGTTTTGCTACTGTACTCTCCCAAGCACTCAATAGAGTGCTCTGCACACAGTAAACGCTCAATAAATGCAATGGGATGAATAATCCATCAGCCTACACTTTCCTCCTAGGAATTATCTTACTGTAGCAAATTTTGAAAAGGCAGATTACCGGGTGAGAGACTGAATTTTCAGGGTAACTCACAATGAGGTGGATTTTTTCAAAGAATTTTTAAATCTCATCCTTGACTCTTGCACACATATCCTTAAACTTTATGACTAGCGTATCCTATAGATGCTCTTCTAGTGATTTGGGCAACTTTGAATCCAGTTTTATAAGACTATGTATTTGTCAGAGAGGACCAGCAAAGCATTTCATTTTAAAATGATCATTTTATCATATAAATTCATAATTTCGACCTGACCCCTTGGGCACAGACTATATCCAGCTAACTGCCTCACCGATTCCTGAGAGAAAAGTATTAATTCAGTGTCTCCGATGCCCCTATCTCTCACTTCCTCTCTGCTCCTCCTGACAAGGACTGTCAGTTTCTCCCATGCCCGATGGGGAATTAGACTTACATTTCTCAAGAGTAAATGGAAATTATTGATGATTTTACACTGAAATGTTGACTCCCGGGATGGCTCCGCTCTGGCATTAAAAACGAAACGTGAATTTTACGTGAAACAGAACATGCAGAAGATTGAAATAGATTTAGATATGAGCAATTTGAGCTAGTCCTGCAGGTGCAGAATACACACTGAAGTGGAAAGTGAGAAGTTTGGTTTTCCCCTTAATTTACAGAGTCAGGATTTAACAATCCCATGAAATGAAGCTTGTACCTAAGTTAACTAGCCATACTTTTGTCTTAAAACAATTCTGCAAATCTTTGAAAGAAAAAGGGGGTGGGGGGGCAAGGATTGTAGCTGTATGTTTCACTCATTATTCCTCAGATTCGCTCCATCTGAATTAAACTCTATTCACTGATGGCAAAGCTGTTCAGCAATGACACTTTTCCAGATGAGCTTTTTTAAACTTAATCTTTCGACTTGACCAGGGTTCTGATTTCTATGCGCGAGCGCTCATAGCTTCGGGCTTGAGGGGTGAGGGAGGTTAATTGTAATCAGTGTTCTAACATAAATGCCACAAATGAAAAGAGGAATAACGGATTCCAAATTTAATAAAGTGGTTAAGAATGAAAGAGGGATAGTGGTTTTGGGATTTATAGTTCACAATCACTAGAGAAGCAGGGCCTAATGGATAGAACTCAAGCTTGGGAGTCAGAAGGACCTGGGTTCTAATCCTGGCTCTGCCACTTGTCTACTGTGTGATCTTGAGAAAGTGACTTCACTTAATAATAATAATAATGTTGGTATTGGTTAAGCGCTTACTATGTGCAGAGCACTGATTAAGCACTGGGGGAGACATGGGGGAATCAGGTTGTCCCACATGGGGCTCACAGTCTTAATCCCCATTTTACAGATGGGGTAACTGAGGCCCAGAGAAGTTAAGTGACTTGCCCACAGTCACACAGCTGACAAGTGGCAGAGCAGGGATTCGAACTCATGACCTCTGACTCCAAAGCCCGTGCTCTTTCCACTGAGCCACGCTGCTTCACTTCTCTGTGCCTCACTTACCTCATCTGTAAAATGGAGGTGAAGTAGGTGAGTCCCATATGGAACATGAACTGTGTCCAACCTGATTACTTTGCATCTACCCTAGTGCTTAGGACGGTGCCTGGCACATAGTTAGCACTTGAAAACCCTAAAAAAAAAAATAGCTAGGGACTGGTGTAGTCATGTAACTGATTTTGTTCTGAGAGAAGGGTATGTGCCAGGGTCCTACTAGTCTCTATTTTCTTTGATTGTCCTAGAGTGGCTCAAATGAAAACTCTGGTCCTTCATATAATAATAATGTTGGTATTTGTTAAGCGCTTACTATGTACAGAGCCCTGTTCTAAGTGCTGGGGTAGATACAGGGTGATCAGATTGTCCCACATGGGGCTCACAGTTTTAATCCCCATTTTACAGACGAGGGAACTGAGGCTCAGAGAAGTGAAGTGACTTGCCCACAGTCACACAGCTGACAAGTGGCGGAGCCGGGATACAAACCCATGACATCTGACTTCCAAGCCCGGGCTCTTTCCACTGAGCCACGCTGCTTCTCCGTATACCACAGTGCCCTGGTCTCTGTATCACGTGAACTGACCTCACCATCTCGGCATCTCCTGAAAGGGATCCCCTTACCTGATCTTCACTCCCAAAATACACCTGCCAGATTTCCCAGATCAACCTCATCTCAACACAGTTACTCCAGTCCCTTCAAAAACTAGTGGAGAGAGCCCGGACCTGAGTCCAAAGATCTGAGTTCGAATTCAGGCTCTGCCATGTGTCTGCTGTGTGACCTTGGGCAAGTCGCTTCTCTACTCTGTGCCCGTTTCCTTACCTGTAAAATGGGGATTAAAATACCCGTTTTCCCTCCTACTTAGACTATGAGCCCCATGTAAGACAGGGACTGTGTCTGACCTGATGATCATATATCCAGGCCAGTGCTTGGCACATAGAAAGTGCTTAACAAATATCATTAACAATAACAAATCAGCAAATCATTTCCTGTTTTTCTGCTCCTGCATCGACTCCTGTTAGACAGGATGTACGTAGACACCTACGTTTCTGTAATTTGGGATTTAGGTGAGTTTACTTGGCATTGTATTTTTGATACTGAAATGAGTAAAATAGAGTTGGTAGACATGAACCCTGCCCTCATGGAGTTCACAACCTGCTGTGGGAAGACAGACTTTAAAATAAATTTTAGATAAGGGAAGCAACAGAGTATAAGGATGTGTGTGTAAGGGCAGATGGAATATGGGCCAGAGTGCAAGGGTGAGCTAGAAGGGAAGGAGAATAAGAAGGGGAGATGAGAGTTTAGGCCGGGAAAGTTCCCTGGAGGAGACATGATTCCAGTAGCCCTCCAACATTAGAATCGAACTACTCAAGGTCAAGAATTCGGGCTATGCACTGAACACAGTTGGGTGTTTATTTCTTTTTTTTCCCCATGGTATTTGCTAAGGGATTATGATCTCTCAGCCGCTGTTAAATGCTGGGTTGGGTTCAAAGCTAATGAGGTTAGACACAGTCCCTGCCTCAGTCTTAATCTCCATTTTACAGATGAGGGAACTGAGGCAGAGAGAAGTGAAGTCACTTTCCCTAGGTCACAGAGAAGAGTGGTGGAATGGGATTAGAACCCAGGTCCTTCTGACTCCCAGGTCCATGATCTATCCACTAAACCACGCTGCTTCCAGCATTTAATCCAGGAAATGCAATGACTGACCGACATTTCCTCTCAGAAACATCTCCGACTGATCCACACTAGGAATTTATTTCGGCAATCTCAGAACTGAAACGGGAATAAAAGTACTGGTGTGTCTGAATGGACTTCATTAGCACAAAATGAATAATCAGAGTCCACGGATACCGAGCCCTCTAGAGAAGCCACCGCTTTTCTGAAGTTGGATGATTTCTAAAGTGAACCGATATGCTAAAAACCACACACCCATATTTCGCTGGGTGCAGGTTTGAAGCCCCATCATTTCAGCTCAATTTTACTTAAAAAAAAAAAAATTCCATATGGTTGGGCCCAAACTTACATTCACCTCCCATTTCTTCCATTGATGAGACTGTATCGAAGAAGGGAAATGAACATATTACAACATTTTAAGGGAGGAAAAGACCCTTTGAAATATGTGATAGATAAAGGATGCCAAAATGAGTTAGAAAGCTGTTCTCTTTTCCTGTGTTTTTGGAAATTGCATTCACACATTTAATTTTGTCTGCCGGGGTAAAAATGGATGAAATGATTCTCTTTGTCATCTTTGAAAATGAAGTTACAGCCCAACCACCAGATATATTGTACGCCCAGTAATTTCCCTACTTATTTACACCCAGACTTTTAGAACTCCCTTAGCGCTGTGTCCTAATTAGATCGTTTCGCTCTCCACGGGTCTTCATATAGAGGAGCAGCCTTCTAACTTGGTATGTTGTCACCTATATCCATGATCAAAGACTAATCCAATTATCTAGCACCTGATTTTTTCAATTCAAAGTTATCTAAATCTCTGTAAAGAAAGAAAGGCAAATTTAACAAAATAGATTAGTAAGCCTGAAAGCGAGAAACTTGATTAAAGCACCTGTTACCCAAACATCAACAATCAAGGAGCCAGAACTGGCTAGCAGCGTTTCAGTTTAAAAAATAACAAAAAAACATCTTACAGAGCAGGCTTGAAAATTCCCCATCTTCGCAGCAAGAAAATAGAACAGAATATAGTGGAGAATGGTGGAGTCTTCTAATGCACACTTTCTAGAGGAGTCCCTTAACTCGGTGATAATTAAAACCACACTACTTCCAAAGCTGCCTTTTTTAAAAAACAAAATGACTCTTGTTAAGTGATTACTATGTGCCAAGCACTGTACTAAATAATGGAGTAGATACAAGATGATTAAATTGAACACGGTCCTTGACCCACGAGGTGCTTACAGTTTAAATGGGAGAGAGGAGGATTTACCTCCCATTTTATAGGTGAAGGATCTGATGCACCTAGAAGAGAAGCGACTTGCCCAAGGTCACCACACCAGAAGAGAGGTGGAGCTGGGATTAGAACCCAAATCCTCAGGTCCAAGATGATTCCCGAGACTAGAACCTCGAATGAATTCTATCTATGGAAAAAGGTGAGCTTGAGGAATAATGAATTCTTCCATATCTAACAAATTACCTTAGCTTAGCGTGTCAAATCTTAGCGTTTTATAACCAATTTTCCAAGCGTGGTGGAAATATTTCTTCTCTATTAAGCTAAGGAATCCAATTGTGTATACCGTGACCTGCTGACATTTTATTTATATAAAGACTGTAAAGATAAAAATAAATGTGTTTACGTCTTTCTTATTACTTTCATGGTTACCCTATATGTGGAGAGAACAAGATGAAAATAGAGCAGTAAAGGACAAATAATGAAATTCTAAATTCTATTTTTCTCCCTCTAGGGATAAAACTCGAATGGTGGGAAATAAGGTCTAGTTAATTACCTTGCTCTTAGGTCAGCCCGAGGTCCATGGAAAATATGTCTCTCACTGTTTGAATCTGGAGATGATTCATTCATTCATTCAGTAGTATTTATCGAGCACTTACAACGTGCAGAGCACTGTACTAAGCGCTTGGAATGTACAATTCGGCAACAGATAGAGACAATCCCTTCCCAGTGACAGGCCCACAGTCTAATCGGGGGAGACGGACAAAAACAATAGCAATAACCCGATGAGTGTGTTGGATGTTTGACTGACAGCTTCTTTTTGCTGCCCACAGAACATAATCATTAATAATAATGGTTACTCATTTTATGGTATTTGTTAAGCACTTTGTGCCATGC
The DNA here is from genome assembly GCF_004115215.2 of Ornithorhynchus anatinus. Lineage (NCBI taxonomy): Eukaryota > Metazoa > Chordata > Mammalia > Monotremata > Ornithorhynchidae > Ornithorhynchus > Ornithorhynchus anatinus. Next base: position 6,398,849 of record NC_041739.1, on the reverse strand, counting down.
ACTGTAATTAGTGCAGGGATAGACGCAAGATATTCAAGCGATCTCGTGGGCGAGAAATCTCTGTATTATATTGTACTCTCTGAAGTGCTTAGTACAGTGCTTTGCATGTAGTAAGCACTCAATATCACTGAGTGAATCAAGTTGGATATAGTCCGTGCCCCACATGGGGCTCATAACTTCTCTGTTCCTCAGTCACCTCATCTATAAAATGGAGATTAAGGCTACATGTCCCAGTCTTGATCTCCATTTTATAGATGAGGTAACTGAGATACGGAGAAGTTATGTGACTTGTCTAAGAACCAACACCAGAAGAGTGGCAAAACTGGATTAGAACCCAGGTCCTCTGACTCCCAGACCCGTGCTTTTTCCACTAGGCCACTGTGCTTCCCAATCATCACTCAATAATCATACTCACTGAGAGGCTCTGATCTTCAATCAAAAGTCGTACTCATTATTAATGAGAACAGAGTGTGACACATAGCAAGCTTTTAACAAATACCATTTTCCAAGTGTATGCTATTGAGCACTTTCTGCAGAACACTGTACTAAGTGCCTGGGAGAGTACAAAAACTTAGGAAACATGATCCCTACCCTTAAGTAGCTAACAGTCTAGTGGGATTGTTCTAGGGAGAAACAAAAGAAATTAAGAATAATACTAATGATAATAATAATGATGATGATAGTATTTGTTTAGCGCTTACTATGTGCCAAACACTCTTCTAAGCACTGGGGTAAGTACAAGGTAATCAGTTTGTCCCACTTGGGGTTCACAGTTTTAATCCACAATTTACACTTAGGGCTCACAGTCTTAATCCACAATTTACAGATGAGGTAACTGAGGCACAGAGAAGTTAAGTGCCTTCCCAAGGCCACACAGCAGACAAGGCAGGATTAGAAACCACGTCCTCTGACTCCCAAGAACGCGCTCTTTCCGTTAGGTCACTACGGACCTATGTGCCACCGGAAGATGCGTGAAGACGTGAGATGCAGAAGGAAGCGGGAGAAGAGGAAAGGAGAGTTTACTCGGAGAACAATTCTTTTCCCTTCTGCATCATCCTGACCTGCTCCCTTTATTCATCACCCTTCCTAGCCCCACAGTATATATCTGTCATTTATTAATTTATGTTATTGTCTGTCTCCCCCTCTAGACTATAAGTTCCTTGAGGGTAGGGGATACTTCTGTTTACTGTCATATTGTACTCTCCCAAGCACTTAGTACAGCCCTTTTAACACAGTAATTCAACATCTATAATTCTATTATATCTATAATTCTACTTATCTATTTTGATGCTACTGATGTCTATCTACTTGTTTTGTTTTGTTGTCTGTCTCACCCTTCTAGACGGTGAGCCCTTTGTTGGGTGGGGATTGTTTCTATCTGTTGCCGAATTGTACTTTTCAAGCGCTTAGTACCGTGCTCTGTTCACAGTAAACGCTCAGTAAATACAATTGAATGAAAGACCTCTTGAAGGAGATGTGCCTTCAGTAAGCTTGTGAAGGCAAGGAGAGTCATTGTCTTTCAGATATGAGGAGGGAGGGAATTCCGGGACAGAGGCAGGATGTGGACAAAAGGGCAGTGGTGAGATAGAGGAGACGGAGGAACAGTGCGAAGATTAACTTTAGAAGAGGGAGGTAGGAGAGGGGGGTGGTAGGTTGGGTGAAGCCTGGGGTGGGTTTTCAGATATTAGAAGGGGAGGTAGCACGGCCTAATGGATGGAGAGAGGCCTAGGAGTCAGATGGATTGGGTTCTTGGGTTCCTACCTCTCATTTTGAGAAGCAGCGTGGCTTAGTGGAAAGACCCCGGGCTTGGGAGTCAGAGGTCACGGATTCTAATCCCAGTTCCGCCAATTTGTCAGCTGTGTGACTTGGGACGAGTCACAGCTTCTCTGTGCCTCAGTTACCTCATCTAAAAATGGGGATTAAGATTGTGAGCCCCACTTGGGACAACCTGATAAACTTGAATCTCCCCCAGTGCTTAGAACAGTGCTTGGCCCATAGAAAGCGCTTAACAAATACCATCGTTGTTATTATTATAATTATTCTAATCCTGGCTCCACCACTTGTTTGTTGTGGGACCTTGGACAAGTCACTTCTCTTCTCTGTACCTCAGCTGCCTCATCTGTAAAATGGGGATGAAGAATGCGAGCCCCATATGGGACAGGTATTCTGTCCAACCTGATTAGCTTGTATGTTCTCTAGCACTTAGAACAATTCTTGGCATATAGAAATTGTTACACAAATATAATGTTTATTATTATTAGAAACAATTCCTCAGCAGGGAGGGGAGGTCTGAAGAAGAAGTTGGAAGTCAACTGCTGAAGAAAGTTACATTTTTGCATCAAAACTGACTGCAGGTGATTATTCTAGATGACGTGCCTGTGGTCTGCAGAAATAATTTGAAATGCGATACAAGTTGGGAGGAGTTTAGGGAAAATGAAACATTTGTAGAATAATGAAGGGGGAGACAGAGACAGGCTAGCTAGATTGGAAGCTTCATTTGGGTAGGGATAAAGGGAATGAAGCATGATGACCTAGTGAATAGAGCACGGGCCTGGGAGTCAGAAGGTCATAGGTCCTAATCCCAGCTCTGCCATTTGTCTGCTGTGTGACCTTGGGCAAGTCTCTTCACCGCTCTAGGCCTCAGTTCCATCATCTGGAAAATGGGAATTGAAACTGGGAGCCTCACATGGGACTGATGCTGTTTCCAACCCGATTTGCTTGTATCCCCGCCAGCTATTAGTACAGTGTCAGGCACCTAGTAAGTGCTTAACAGCGTGGCTCAGTGGAAAGAGCCCGGGCTTGGGGGTCAGAAGTCATGGATTCAAAACCCGCCTCTGCCACTTGTCAGCTGTGTGACTGTGGGCAAGTCACTTAACTTCTCGGGGCCTCAATTACCTCATCTGTAAAACGGGGATTAACTGTGAGCCCCATATGGGACAACCTGATTATCCTGTATCTACCCCAGTGCTTAGCACAGTGCTCGGCACATAGTAAGTGCTTAACAAATACCAACACTATTAACAGATACCATAATTATTATCATTATTTTGACACTACTGAACTCTCCCAAAAGCTGAGTTCACTGCTCTGCACAACAGTAAACACTCAATCAATATGATTGATTGATTTCCAGGGGTTTATATATTACTAAAGCAATTACAAAGTCAATACCATATCACACGAAAAAAACTTTGTTTTTTCTAATCCTGTTCAAGAACACCACCTCAGACTCGAGTGAAAATTGAGAGTGCAAACTTGAAAGAAAATGAAATATTCCAAATGCCAAACTCAGCTTGTGCATTCAGTAAACCTGGAGCACTCTTGTTGATTTACATGCTGGAGTACGAGCCTACAATACATTTGATATGAAATGAGAAAAATGACCAATGGATTCTAGAAACGAGAATGACCTCATTGGAAATGGTTTGGGCATCAGGAACGTGCAGGCAACCTGATCTAACATTTGAAAACCCCTGTGAGGTAGGATTATTCTTTAAAAAAAAAAAAGCAAAAAACAAAAAAACCTCCAAAAACCATAAATTAGAGCAGAGAAACAATCTTCAGGGGAGCAGAACAGCCTTGAATACAAATGAATGCTTCAAAAATTCAGCTTACTTTAATTCCTTCTGTGAAGAATAGTGGAGCAAAAGGGCCTTACACCAAGGACCCACTACAATTCTTCCATCAGATTATACAGGAAAAGTGACAAGTCGGTTAAGATGTAACAGAAAAAAAAATTCTTTCATTTTATAATCCAATCAGTACGATCCTTCCTAACCCACTACACTACATTGGAGAACCAGCTTGGTGTAGTGGATAGAGCAAAGCTTGGGAGTCAGAAGGTCATGGGTTCTAATCCTGGCTCTAAGCATTTACTATGTTTGTTAAGCATTTGTTAATTGATTAAGCATTTCCTATGTGCCCGGCACTGCACAGGTTCCTGGGGTAGAAACAAGTTAATCAGGTGGGACACAGTCCCTGTCCTCCATTGGTCAGGAACCCCGTAGTCTAAATAGGAGCGAGAAACAGTGTAGCCTAGTGGATAGAGTAGAGGCCTGGGAGTCAAAAGCAACTGGGTTCTAATCCCAGCTCTGCCACTTGTCTTCTGTGTGACCTTGGGCAAGTTCATTCATTCATTCAATCATATTTATTGAGCACAGAGCACTATACCGAGCACTAGGAATATTCAATTCGGCAACAGATAGAGACAATCCCTGCCCAACAATGGCCTCACACTCTAAATGGGGGAGACAGACAACAAAACAAAACAGTCACTTCACTCCTCTGTGCCTCAGTTCCTCAGCTGTAAGATGGAAATTAAGACTGTGAGCCCTATATGGGACAGGGACTGTGTCCGATCCAAATAGCTTGTTTCTAACCCAGTGTTTAGTAAAGTACCCGGAACACACTACATTCTTAATACCATAAAATGGTAGAAATGAATCCCCATTTTCCAGATGAGGTAAAATGTCTACTCCTTTCTTTCTCCTTCTTCAGACCATTTGAGAAGGAATAATGGTGCCCAGAGCCACTAAAAGCTCCTTAAATAATAATTATAATGTTGGTATTTGTTAAGTGCTTACTGTGTGCCAAGTACTGTTCTAAGCGCTGGGGCAGATACAAGGGGAATTAAGTTGTCCCACGTGGCGCTCACAGTCTTCATCCCCATTTTACAGATGAGATAACTGAGGCCCAGAGAAGTTAAGTGACTTGCCCAAGGTCACACAACTGACAAGTGGCAGAGCAGGGATTAGAACCCACGACCTCTGACTCCTAAGCCCGGGCTCTTTCCACTGAACCACACAGGTGTCTTGTCTACTTCAATGACTGCTCACTCCCAAACACTCAGGACAATATTCTACACACTGTGTGTACTCATTAAAAAAGCACTGATGGATTGATTGGGAAGAAAAAGCACAATGGAATTTTAAGTGGGTTTGAGAGGTAGGAATCAATCAGGAGTATTTATTGAGCACTTAATCTGAAAAAGGCACTTTACTAAGTGCTTGGGAGACTGTAATTGAATTAGAGTAATAATAATAATGGTGGTATTATTAAGCACTTACTATATAAGAATAATAATAATGATAATAATGTTGGTATTTGTTAAGCGCTTACTATGTGCCAAGCACTCTTCTAAACACTGGGGTAGATACAAGGTAATCAGGCACGTAGGGCTCACAGTCTTCATCCCCATTTTACAGATGAGATAACTGAGACCCAGAGAAGTGAAGTGACTTGCCCAAGGTCACACAGCTGACAAGTGGTGGAGCCGGGATTGGAACCCACGACCTCTGACTCCCAAGCCCGGGCTCCTTCCACTAAGCCACGCTGCTTCTCTAGAAGACTTAGAAGACTTCGCACATTTTAGGAATCTTCAATGACTGATGATCCGGCCTTGCTTCTCCACAGCCCAGGTAACTTCAGGAAACACTCAGCATCGGGGGCTGCTAAGAAATGTTTTCGCTCCTCATCCCAGTCCCTGGGGAACTAGCTGTGCACCCAAAGGATATTGAGAAGAGCATCTGTTCCAAAACCCCGCGCTACATTCTGGGCCGACATAGCGTCAGTTCTTCAAGCGTTGACTTAGCCTACCCTGAACATCCTCCACCGGAAATGTTCACCGGCGGGGTTGGAGGAAATGAGTCCAACAAGTCTCCTCCAGACTCATCATCACTGAAAACTCCCTTCTCCTGCCTTTCTGCTGCAGTTTAGCTAATGGAAAGAGCGAAAGATGGGGGAGAACGGGGGCCCGAGCTCAAGTCCCGGCTTGAGAGCTTGTGATCTTGGGCAAGCTATTTGACGTATCTGTGCCTCGGTTTCCTCAACTGTAAAATGGGCCTACAGTGCCAACTCTCCCTTCCCCTGAGGCCGGAAGCTCCATGTGGGACAGGGACTGTGTCCAATCTGAATAGCTTAAGCCTTCCCTAGTGCTTCGCCCAGTGCTTAGAACAAAGTAAGTGCTTAATAAATATCACAATTTCTTCATTTTTATAATTGAACAACAGTGGGTCCACTGCTGAGGGAAGCACCCCTAGAGGAGAAGAAATAAGTCTTTAGGAAGAGCTGGGCTATCGGTAATAATCATAATAATGTTGGTATTTGTTAAGCGCTTACTATGTGCAGAGCACTGTTCTAAGCGCTGGGAGAGATACGGGGTAACCAGGTTGTCCCACGTGAGACTCACAGTCTTAATCCCCATTTTACAGATGAGGTCACTGAGGCACCGAGAAGCGAAGCGACTTGCCCCCAGTCACACAGCTGACAAGTGGCAGAGCTGGAATTCGAATCCATGACCTCTGACTCCCAAGCCCGGGCTCTTTCCACTGAGCCACGCTGCTTCTCTGAAGTCTTCTCTGCTTCTCAGTAGCATCTCTAGACTGGAATCTCCTTGTGGTCAGGGAGTGTGTCTGCTTATGGCTACGCTGTCCTCTCCCAATCGCTTAGTACAGTGCTCTGCACGCAGTAAGCACTCAATAAATACAATCCAATTGAATGAATCTCCATATCTCTGTGCCTCAGTTTCCTCATCTGTGAAAGGGGGATTAAGACCTTGAGTCCCAAGTGGGACAGGGACTGTGTCCAACCTGAATAGTTTGTATTAAAGTGCCTGGCACGTAGAAAACTCTTAAATACTATGATTACGATCATCATCATCATCATCATCATCATCTCCGTTCTGGGGCCGCAGGGGAAAGCGGGATGAAAAGGAGAGTGAGGAAACCGGAGCCCAAAGATGATGTCACGGCTTCTTTCTCACAAACCTCTGGGGGATTTTCCCTGAGCCAGAGCATCAAGCTGGAAGGTTAACGTTGCCGCCCGCATCCCGATCCTGGACCGGTGAGGAAACGTGAAAATCTCACGCAAACCAGATGAAGCACCTGAACTGAAGGAAACGTGGTGCCAGATGAAGCCATTGAGTGGACACATTTTCTTCCTTAGAGTGCTACACTTTTACCTGCTGATTTTTCTGCCTCTACTGCTCAGATTGCCATTCTCTTCTCACAGAAAGGGTAATTGCTCATTCCGCTTACTGGAAGTTTGAAAGCTGAATCTAACCCTTTGTCTCCTTCTCCTCTAGCACCCCGCACTTAATTTAAAGCAGATCCGAACAAGGCAAAGGCAGATAAAGACCTCCATTCTTTTGAGTACAGATTTTTTTTTTCCCTGTCTGATATTTTTTTCTTTTATTTTTCCTATTTTACATGCAAGTGAGGAAATGGCCTCTTCATTTGAATTTAGTCATTTTCTGGTTCTATTCCCAACTCTCTGTTCTGTAATCCTGAAACTTGCCTTTTCCCCCAAAGTGAAACATCTTTATTGGAAAAGTACAAAGCGAGATAAAGACCCCTCCAAGAGAAAAAAATAAAAATAATCGTGCTGAAAGGTTTCATTAGAAATTAGAAATGAATAGGAGAGTTAGTTCATTACTGATCATCTCCTATTCATTTCTGATTTCCGATTCCGATCATCTCCTCAAAAAATTGTAAGCTCCTTGAGGGTGAGGATCAGATCTACAAACTCTCTTATGTTTTCTCCTCAGACTGTGAGCCCCGCATGGGATAGGGACTGTGTCCAACCGGATTATCGTACATCTATTCTTAACAGTCTGTCAACCGACTGACTAGGATGCCTAGGATGTTGCTTTGCATCTAGCAACCACTTAAATAACGCAATTATTTTTATTATTACTGTCAGTGATATTCCTTTAGCCCTAACTAGGTGCACAGTACTGTCCTAAGCACTTTGGAGAGTTCAGTACCACAGAGTTAGCAGACAATCCCTGCCTACAACCAACTTTTTCAATTCTAACCCTCATCCGCTGCCTTTTGCAACACTCACACAATCCTTTCCCGTAGTCCGGAATTCGCAATACCGGAATTTGCACGGCCTCGTGGGATGGGCACAGGATGTGGAGTCAGCCTCCTTTCTGATCACCCAACCTCCTACCTCTCCTCATTTCAGTCCGTACTTCACTCTGCTGCCCGGGTTATATTTCTGCAGAAACGCTCTGGGCATGTCACTCCCCTCCTCAAATATCTCCAGTTGTTTCCTATCAACCTCCAAATCAAGCAAAAACTCCTCACTGTTGGCTTCAGAGCAGTCCATCACCTTGCCCCCCTCCTACCTCACCTCCCTTCTCTCCTTCTCCGTCCCAGTCCACACACTCCTCTCCTCTGGTGCCTCGTTCTCACCTGTCCCGCCGTCAAAACCTTGGCCCACGGCATCTGGACTCGAATCCTTCCTCCAATCCACTAGACAATCACACTTCCCCCCTTCAAAACCCTACTGAAGACTCACCTCCTCCAGGAGGCCTTCCCACACTAAGCCCCCTTCTTCCTCAGTTCCCCTCGCCCCAACTCGCTCCCTTTTCTCTACCCCCCTCTGTGCCCCACATCACTTGAGTATATATGCACATATCTCTAATTCTATTTATTTTAATACCTTTTACTTGTTCTGATGTGTATATATGTATCTCTAATTCTACTTATTTTTTACTGATGCTATTGATGCCTGTTTACTTGCTTTGATGTCTGTCTCCCCTCCTTTAGACTGTGAGCCCACTCTGGGCAGGGATTATCTCTCTTTGTTGCTGGACTGTACTTTCCAAGTGCTTAGTACAGTGCTCTGCACACAGTAAACCCTATGACCTTCTGACTCCCAGGCCCGTGCTCTATCCACTACGCCCTGCTGCTTCTTGCCAAGACCAAGACTACTGGTTTACCACTACTCAAAGCATAATGGAGTTAATAAATCGATGGGAATTCTCCCTCAGATCTTGATTTATTTATAAATTGCAGGGAGGTTCGTTCATTCATTCAATTGCATTTATTGAGCACTTACCGTGTGCACAGAACTGTATTAAGCACTTTGGAGAGTGGAGTACAACAGTGAGCAGACACATTCCCTGCCCACAACAGGCTTATAGTCTGTTCACACAGTATTATTCACCCAATAATGTAAGTGGGTATCAGGAGAACCTGTAAAAATATTTGCACTCAGGAAAAGAGGAAAAAAAAAGCTTTCTTCGGGACCTAAGCTTTAGCTTTCAAAGTGTTGCCAGAGCAACTGCGAATACAAGTTACAAGAAAGCACCAAGATACAAAGCAAATAAAATCAACTCCCCCTCAGCTGAAGCAATCTCAGTTCTTCTCAGAAATGTATACGGGGCATTCATGTGGGAAACTGCTTTTGATTCTCTTAGCCACTCCATGAGAGAGATTGGTGTTACGACTCCCATTTTTTTGGATCTGGATTCGGGCATAAGAACGGGAAAGAACATATTTGCCTAAAATCTTTCAATGAGACCTTTATTAGAATTGGATATCAATTCTCTACCCTGTTTTCTATTTAACCTGCTGATTCACATGGAAAACTCCATAAACCAACAGTGGGCCGGGGCTGAGGGGGGAGTTGGAAAGTTAATGGACAATTGCAATGAAATTAAAAACAAGATTCCTGCCTTCCAGGAGCTTTACAGTCTAGTGGGAGAGACAGGCAATAGAAACACTTTTGTCATGCGTTTAGTTGGGCACACTAAGACACATATCATCATATGCAGGAATTCAAAAATTGTGGTATTGATTAAGCGCTATGTGCAAAGCACTATATTAAACTGGGATTAATAATAATATTGTTTGCTAATATAATGCTAAAATAGATATTTGCTAAGCACTTATTATGTGTCAAGCCCTGTACTGAGAGCTGGAATAGATAAATCTATTCTTCCAGTCTATTCTTCACTCCGCTGCCCGGCTCATCTTTCTGCAGAAACGTTCTGGGCCTGTCACTCCCCTTCTTAAACACCGCCAGTGGTTGCCCATCAACCTCCACTCAAAACAAAAACTCCTCACTCAAGGCTTCGAGGCTGTCCATCACCTTGCCCCTTCCTACCTCTCCTCCCTTCTCTCTTTCCACCGCCCACCCCGCACGCTCCGCTCCTCTGCCGCCCACCTCCTCGCCGTCCCTCGGTCTCGCCTATCCCGCCATCGACCCCTGGGCCACGTCCTCCCGAGGTCCTCCTCACCTCCGACAATCTAATTCTCTTCCCCTCTTCAGATCCCTACTTAAAGTTCACCTCCTCCAAGAGGCCTTCCCAGACTGAGCTCCCCCCTTTTTCCCTCTGCTCCCTCTACCCCCCATTTCACCTCTCCGCAGCTAAACCCTCTTCTCCCCCCTTTCCCTCTCCTCCTCCCCCTCTCCCGTCCCACCCTCTCAGCACTGTACTCACCTGCTCAACCGTATATATCTTCATCACCCTATTTATTTTGTTTAATGAGATGTACATCACCCTGATTCTATTTAGTTGTTATTGTTTTTATGAGATGTTTCTCCCCTTGACTCTATTGATTGCCATTGTTCTTGACTGCCCATCTCCCCCGATTAGACCGTAAGCCCATCAAAGGGCAGGGACCGTCTCTATCCGTTACCGATTTGTACATTCCAAGTGCTTAGTACAGTGCTCTGCATATAGTAAGTGCTCAATAAATACTATTGAATGAATGAATGAATGAATAAATGATAATCAGGTTGGACACAGTCCTGTGTTACATGAAACTTGGAGGAGGGAGACCAAGGTATTTAGTTCCCATTTTACAGATGAGGGCACCGAGGCTCAGAGAAGTTAAATGACATTTTGTTTTTTTATATGTGCCAGGCACTGTACTAAGGGCTGGCGAGCGCTCAATACGGGGCTCTGCACACAGTAAGCGCTCAATAAAGACTCCCGAATGAATGAACGCAAACTACAGATACAGCAGGGATGCCCCCTCCCACCTGGCGATTATAGTCTAAGCAGATTGGAGAACAGGCATTTTATCCTAATTTTACAGATAAGGCCACTGAGGCATAGAGAAGTTAAGGGACCTGCCCAGGACCACACAAAAGGCAAGTAGCGGATCCAGGATTGGAACTCAGACCCTTTGATTTCCAAGCCCATGCTCCAAACCCTAGGTGAAGTTAGGAACGTGTCTAGGAGAAAACAAGAGGTGGTTTTACAGGTCTCGTCACCTGTGATGGTTGTCACGAAGTTTGTCGTGTTCTACTTAGAATTTAGAAGTCTCAAACCCTAATGATGGGAAGCTTTCATTTGGAATTTAGGGTGTTCCTTTCCATGCCCCTGCATGTCCAAATGATATATAGACGGTCTGCTAGATAGCTAACTAGATGGATAGTTCACTAGACTTCATTCAGTCACATTTATTGAGTGCGTACTGTGTACAAAATACTGTACTAAGCTCTTGGGAAAGTACAATATAAAAATAGACACATTTACTGCGCACAACGAGTGTACAATCTTGAGCTGAACTCTAGATAGTTAAGTATCAAGTTCTTTAAATGTTAAATGTAGGGTTTCTAGTTTAGACTTCGGTATTTTTGCCATTCCGACTTCATATCGTTTGCATTTCTATGGCACCTGTCACCATGGTATCTAAGCCTCCAGACCAAAGCAGTATGCTATAAATAACAAGTGGATGTGGGCAGAAGAATTTTAATAAAGCTCCCTCACCATGGACAAATTTGGGGTTTAGATGAATAGAGAGAAATCCAGAAGGGAAAGTGCCGATATTCAAGCAACAGTTAACACTTCTCCATCCCACTGGAGAGAAAGAGTGGTATGATAATCAAGTGGAACCGAGAACAGCACTACAGCTGTTAAACATGAGCATTAATTTTCCCGAAGATCTGTAGCCCAGCTACAATAGAAACACTCGGTGAGGCATATTTCCCTCAGAAGAAAAAATCCTCCCATCTGCCTAAAATGTCTCTTCCCATGGATCGTGAAATCACGCTCAGGTCTCCTATCCTCTGTATCCCAGCAGCGTGGCTCAGTGGAAAGAGCCTGGGCTTCGGAGTCAGAGGTCATGGGTTCGACTCCCGGCTCTGCCGCTCGTCAGCTGTGTGACCGTGGGCGAGTCACTTCACTTCTCTGTGCCTCAGCGACCTCATCTGTAAAATGGGGATTAACTGCGAGCCTCACGTGGGACGACCTGATTACCCTGTATCTACCCCAGCGTTTAGAACAGTGCTCTGCATATAGTAAGCGCTTAACATATACCAACATTATTATTATCTGAGCAGGAACGGTCTATTTTTCACCTGGCTGAATTCAGGGTGGTCACCGTGATGCTCACGTTTTTTCCCAAAGAAGTAGAAACTATTTCCTTTCTAATCCCATCCTCATCCACCGTCCTCTCAATCAGTAGCACCTACTGATCTCCTACTGCGTGCAGAGGACTGTACTAAACGCTTGGGAGAGTACGGGACATGATTCCCATACTCTAGGAACTATAGGAGAAGCAGTGAGGTCTAGTGGAAACAGCACAGACCTGGGAGTCAGAGGATCTGGGTTCCAATCTCAGCTCTGACACTTGTCTGCTAGGTGACCTTAGGCAAGACACTTGGCTTCTCTGTGCCTCAGTTCCCTCATCTGCAAAATGGGGATCTAATGCGTGTTCTCCCTCCTACTTAGTGTGTGAGCCATATGGGGGACCTGATTATCCTGTATCTACTCCAGCGCTTAGTACAGTGTTTGCCGCATTGTAAAATGCTTGAATAACACAATCATACGGAGTTTGATGGATATGTGAAGGTATCAGCGTGAGTCAGTGGAAAGAGCCCGGGCTTGGCAGTCAGAGATCATGGGTTCGAATCCCAGATCCACCACTTGTCAGCTGTGTGGCTGTGGGCAAGTCATTTAAGTTCTCTGTGCCTCAGTTCCCTCATCTGTAAAAGGGGATTAACTGCGAGCCTCACGTGGGACAACCTGATTATCCTGTCTCTCCTCCAGCTTTTAGAACAGTGCCCTGCACATAGTAAGTGCTTAACAAATACTAACGTTATTATTATTATTATTATTTTAGACCTGTGAGCCCGTCGTTGGGCAGGGATTGTCTCTATCCATTACCAAATTGTACATTCCAAGTGCTCGGTACAGTGCTCTGCAAACAGTAAGCGCTCATTACCTACGACTGAATGAATTTATGTAATTCTGGGTCTCTATTCTGTTTCCTCTAGTCTTCCCTACATGATGAGAAAAGACATGATAAATCCCTTAAGCTACAGGTGCATGATAGACAAAATATATTTGCAAAACCTCAATCAATTAATCAGTGGTTTGCACTGAGCACTTACAATGTGCCGAGTACTTTACTGAAAACTCACAGTCATTTGTTGGCCGGGAACCTGTCTGCTAATTCTGTTGTACTATACTCTCCCAAGTGCTTAGTACAGTGCTCCGCATATAATAAGCACTTAATAAATACCACCGATTGATTAGCAGCGAGCTTAGTGGAAAGAGCACGGGCTTGGGAGTCAGAAGGTTGTGGGTTCTAGTCCTGATTCCGCCATTTGACAGCTGTGTGACTTTGGGCAAGTCACTTAACTTCTCCGTGCCTCATCTGTAAAATGTGGATTAAGATTGAGTGCCCCAAGAAGGACAATATGATAACCTCCCAGTGCTTAGAACAGGGCTGGCATATAGTAAGTGTTTAACAAACACCATTATTATAATTATTATTTTGTTGGAATCATACCACTCAGTAGTCAAAATCTCCGCCTGCAGTAAGGTCATGGGTTCAAATCCCAGCTCCGCCGCTTGTCAGCTGTGTGACTTTGGCCAAGTCACTTCACTTCTCTGGGCCTCAGTTACCTCATCTGTAAAATGGGGATGAAGACTGTGAGCCCCACGTGGGGCAAACTGATCACCTTGTATCCCCCCAGGGCTTAGAACAGTGCTTTGCACATACTAAGCGCTTACCAAATGCCATCATTATTATTATTACTGAGGGAGACGGGTATTGAAACACATTGCAGACAGATATGTGCATAGGTAGTGTCGGTTTGAGCTGAAAATCAAAATGGGTACAGGCTCAAGTACATAGGTGATGCAGAAGAAAAGGCAAGTAGAAGAAGCGAGGGCCTCGTCAGAGAAGGCTCTTGGAGGAGATATGATTTTAGTAGGGGTTAGCGTCCTACTAATTGTTGTATTTTGTTAAAACCTTCTTCCTATCTGCCACACACTGTACCAAACACCGGGGAACAAATAAGCAGCCTGGATACAGCCCCCACCCCCAAGGATCACAGTCTATAAGGGAGGGTTAAATTCAACAGGTACTGAATTCCCATTTTACAGTTGAGGAAACTGAGACCCAGAGAAGTTAAGTGACTTACTCAAGGTTACAGCAAGCAAGTGATAGAGCTGGGATTAGAACTCAGGGCCTCTGCTCTTTTCACTAGGCCACACTAAATTCATTCACAGTTAACAGGAAGCTCATCTAGACTCAATTTGAGTACCTGCTAGGAAACGATCAATAACTGAATCCCCATTTAGTAAGATTTCTCATGATAATGGAACACTTATTCTACTATTGTGGTGCACAGAAGAGAATACATTAGATCTAAAAAGATGATAATGTCTTGTTCTTAACATTTGCATATATTAAATCCCCTACGAATGACATTTAAGAAAGGTTTACTATTGTTCTGACTGGCAGATTCTGACTGCTATTACACATTCCCGGCTGATTAAAATTCCCACTCCAAAATTCACACTCATAAAGGAGCTCTATTAGCAAAATAAAACTTGAATTTTTCCTTCATAATTGATGTGGACCAGCCTAAATATATGTATAGATACATGGGGAAGCTTCAGAGACGGGAAAGAGAAAGAGAAAAGAGTGAAACAAAGGAAAAGGGGCAGACGGTGGGGAGAGTGAAGGAGAGGCAAAAAAGGCGATGGTGGAAAAGATGGAGAGAGGGAAACAAACAATGAGGTGGAGAGAGGGCCTAGGTATTTAAGGGCTGTGGAAGGAAAAGTCAGATTTTATAGCTCCATTTTTCAAGCTTCTTATAAAGTAGAAAGGTAGAGTTTGTTTTCCAAAGTCTTGACTCAAAGCCAACTATCACCTCAATGAAAAAATCTGTGTGTGTATAACAGATTAACTTCAAGGTGAATTTTGCAAAATTTCATAACACAAATTGGCACCGTTTCCACTTTGATGTCATCTGGAGACATGGAATTTACTGTTCTTGACACTGCTGATAGAAATTATTGCCTCCACTTCGAGGACTGCCTGAAATGGTGACACGGCTGCCTAGGACCCCAGTTGGTATATGAGTTTTTGTTCAGGGAAGCGCTTAGTACAGTGTCTGGGACAGAGTAAGAGCTTAAATACCATTATTATTATTCTTCATCAGGGACGACATTGATTCTTCTTCCATTCCCTTCTGGGATGTCTTTGCACTTAGATATGCCCTCTTTATGCAGCCCTCCCTCAGCCCCACAACTTTATCTGTAATTCATTTATATTAATTTGTCTCCCCTCTAGACCCTAAGCTCACTGTGGGCAGGGACCGTGCTTACCATCTCTGCTATATTGTACACTCCCCAGCACTTAGTACAGTGCTCTGCACTCAGTAAGTGCTTAATAAATACGATGGATCGATTGACATTGACAGGTTTTAACTTGAACTCTTTAAGGTAATTATACCTTACATCACAAACTTTGTTTTGGGGGAAATTGGCTATATATTTCACTACTTCAATTTCTATAAAAGACTGTGAGATCCTTCACTGGAAAAGTTTTGCCTAGTGGATAGAACACAGGTGTGGGGGTCTGGGGACCTGGGTTGAAATCCTGACAATTCCACTAACCTGTTGTACGACCTTGGCTAACTCCCTGAATTTTTCAGGGCGTCAGTTTCTTCATCTTTGAAATGGCGATGTTACCTGTTCCCACTTGGACTGTGAGCCCTATGTGGGACAGGGATTTTGCCTGAACCTAATTATCTTGTACCTGTCTTAGTTTAGCTATTCACACATTAGTAAGTGCTTAACAAATACTACACACATACAGATTTAAAGACGCCAAGATCTTTAATTTTTTAAATATTTGCTAAGTACTTATTCTGTTCCAGGCACAGTACTAAACTCTAGGTAGATACAAGGTAATTGGGTAGTCCCTGTCCCACATGAAGGTGACAGTCTTCATCACCATTTTACACAAAGGGAAACTGAGGCACAGAGAAGTGAAAAGACTTGCCCAAGATCACACAGCAGACAAGCGGAACAGATTAGAAGCCAGGTCCTTCTGACTCCCAGACCTGTACTCTTTCCACTAGGCCACGCTGCTTCCCTATCCTGATTACATGCTGGACAAAAATTTGGAGCTTGGGAACGAGGTTAGTCTTTGTAATTTTCCTTAAAAAGTATAAACCAGGGTACTGAGAAAGTCCCAACATTATCCAAGAATTCATCTTGGTGATGCTGACAGGGAACTTCCGACAGTGATATAGTCGGGCTGGATTTTCAACTGCTGGGTTGTTTCTACGGAAACGTGTAAGGTCTTTTCATTGTCTATCCCGCTTTTTTTAATGGCATGTAAATGTTTACTATGTTCCGGGCACTGTACTAAATACTGGGGTAGATACAAGCTAATCAGGTTGGGTAAAGTCCCTGTCCCACATGGGGTACACAGTCGTAATTCCCATTTTATTTAAATTAATGTCCGTCTCCCCTGGACGGGCTAGAGCCTGTCAACTTGTTGTGGGAAGGGAATGTCTGTTTATTGTTATATCGTACTCTGCCAAATGATTTGTACAGTGCTTTGCGCACAGTAAGCGCTCAATAAATATGATTGAATGAATGAATTTTACACATGAGGCACTGAGAGGTGAAGTGATTCACCCAAGGTCACAAAACAGACAAGTGGCAGATATGGAATTAGAACCCTTGTCCTTCCGACTCCTAGGCCTGTGGTCTAACCCTTAGGTGACGTTGCTTCTTGAAGCTTTTTTTATTTTCCCCCTTTTTCTTAAATTCTTCTTTGACCTTTCTATACATCAATAAGTAACCTGATTAAAATGGATGGTGCCCTTTGAGGTATTTATTCCTGTCTAGTTAGGAGTTCTGTATTTTCTTCTAGTTTTACACTTCCTTTGATTTCTCACCTGATGTTGGTGAACAAATTGACTGTTGTAAAGATTGCACACTTAACACCATATTAATTTTCAAAATAGACCCATACTGAATAGGATGTCATGCTATTGCCATAGGTTATGTAGATTTAAACATAAAGTGCATCTTTTTAAATGTGCACCAGAAAATAAAGCAAACTATCTTAATTTATTAAAATTCTTAATAAATGCCTGATTTAAAATGTTTCCAGATCCCATTTCATATCTCTTGTGCCTGAATGATGCGGGGATTTGCCGTAAAAAGATCTTGATTTCATCTGTGGGGTTTGATTTTGGATGATGAACTTATTTCAAAGTTAATAAGATTTCAAAGCTCACTCCCTCTCTGATACTTGAAAACTACCTTGACAAATATTATCCTGTAAAGTGTTATTTCTGGGCAATTGACATTACCACTTGTAAAACTGATAGACCATTTTTATCCTTAATAGGTTGCATGGAGTAGTGGATAGAGCACGGGCCTGGGAGTCAGAAGGTCATGGGTTCTAATCCCGGTTCTGCCACTTGTCTGCTGCATGACCTTGGGCAAATTACTTCACTTCTCTGTGCCTCAGTTACCTCATCTGTAAAATGGGGTTGAGACTGTGAGCCACAGATGGCTAGGAACTGTGCCCCAACTGATTAGCTAGTATCTACCCCAGCGTTTAGAACAGTGCTTGGCACATACTAACCGCTTAACAAATATAATAATAGTAATGATGGTATTTGTTAAGCACTTACTATGTGCCGAGCACTGTTCTAAGCGCTGGGGTAGATACGAGGTAATCAGGAAGTCCCACATGGGGCTCACAGTCTTAATCCCCATTTTCCAGATGAGGTAACTGAGGCACAGAGAATAATAACAATAATGTCGGTATTTGTTAAGCGCTTACTATGTGCAGAGCACTGTTCTAAGCGCTGGGGTAGAGACAGGGTCATCAGGTTGTCCCACGTGAGACTCACAAGTGAATCCCCATTTTACAGATGAGGTAACTGAGGCACAGAGAAGTGAAGGGACTTGCCCAAAGTCACACAGCTGACAGAAGGCGGAGCCGGGATTAGAACCCACGACCTCTGTCTCCCAACCCCGGGCTCTTTCCACTAAGCCATGCTGCTTCTCACCATCATCATATCATCAATACTTGTTCTAACTCTTATTTAGACAGTGAATCCCATATGGGACAGGGACTGTGTGTGACCTGATAAGCCTGAATTTACCTGAGGGCTGAGTATAATGTTTTGAATGAATGATGGTATCTGTTAAGCATTTACTGTGTGTCAAGCACTGTTGTAAGCGTTGGGGTAGATACAAGCTGATCAGGTTGGACACAGTCCCTGACCCACATGGAACTCGCAGTCTTAATCCCATTTTACAGATGAGGGAACTGAGGCCCAGGAAAATGAAGTGACAGGCCTTCCCAGACTGAGCTTCCCCTTTTGCCTCTGCTCCCTCTGCTGCCTCTCAACACCCCCCCCCCACCTCCGCTCAGCTGAGCCCCCCTTTCCCCCCTTTTCCCTCTGCTCCTCTCCCTCTCCCTTCTCCTCCCCTCAGCTCTGTGCTTATCTGCTCATTTGTACATTTTTTTAATTACCCTATTTATTTTATTAATGAGATGTCCATCCCCTTGATTCTATTTATTGCTATTGTTTTAATGAGATGTCCATCCCCTTGATTCTATTTATCGCTATTGTTTTTGTCCGTCCGTCTCCCCCGATTAGACTGTAAGCCCGTCAGTGGGCAGGGACTGCCTCTATCTGTTGCCGATTTGTACGTTCCAAGCAATTAGTACAGTGCTCTGCACATAGGAAGCGCTCAACAAATACTATTGAATGAATGAACTAGTCCAAGGTCACACAGAGGACAAGTGACGGAGGCAGAATTAGAACTCAGGTCCTTCTGACACTCAGACCTGTGGTCTATCCTCTAGGCCACGCTGCTTCTTTAGTAAGCGGCATGGCCTAGAGGATAGAGCACAGGCTCAGTAACCTAGTAAGCTCTTAGTAAATACAGTTATTTTTATTATTATAATGATCTGAAGACAGAGATTTAATTCACTTCTCCGTGCCTGTTTCCTCATAAGTAAAAATGGGGATCAACAATCCTAGACCCTCCTACTTAGACTACGAGCCCCAGGTTGGATAGGGACTATGTCCACTCTGATTATCTCCTCTCTATCCCTCTTAGAGTTCACTGCCTGGGACATTTTAAACACTTTATAAATATAATAATCATCATTGAGCCCTTACTGTGCGCAGAGGACTGTACTAAGTACTTCGACGATACAATACAGTAGAGTCGACGGACACAATCCCTGTCCTCAGGGAACTTACGGTTACCCCAGGGACGTTTCGGTTCACCTTCTTGGTGAGCCTGAAAAACACGGGTTCTGATTAATTTTTCAGCCTGTTGCTTGTTTTTCCGCGTGCAAATATAACCACTGCCTCTCTCCATTTGATTTTACCCAATGCAGTGCTAAATAAATATTACATGACAGCAACAAAAGATAAGCTTTAACGCAATAACGTATGAGCTTCCTCCTTAATGGGGAAACTGAAGGACATTCTTAATGACGGCATAATCACAGGGATCAACTGGAAATGGAAAAGAAAACGAGAACGTGCGGCAGATGAATAGCCGGCGACAAAACCGGGGGTCATAAGATCGAGAAGCATCCCACAACGCAAGCTAGTCATCGTGCCCTGTCAGTTATGCTTGTGATTTGCTAATAAAACTCGCCACCAAATTTTTCTCCTCAGCTTGACGTTGGCTAAACAAGCCAGGTGAAGGCTTTAGAGAGTCACTCTGCTTTCTTGATGCGTCAGGATGACGCTTCTTGCAAACTTCCCGGTGTCATCATCCTGCCGGATTTTCCATCTTACGGATGCACGGCTTAGTGGATAGAGCCCGGGCCTGGGAATTAGAAGGTCATGGGGTTCTCAATCCAGCTCCTCCACCTGTCTGCTGTGTGACCACGGGCAAGTCACTTCTCTAGGCCTCAGTTACCTCATCTGGAAAATGGGGATTAAGACTGTGAGCCCTTCGGAGGACAATCTGACTACCTTGTATCTACCCCAGCGCTTAGAAAAGTGCTTGGCACATAATAATAATCATGGTACTTGTTAAGCGCTTACTAATAGATCAGACTGATAGATTTGCCACTGGTCTGCTGTGTGACCTTACGCAACTCACTGAACATCTCCGTGCCTTAATTTTCTCACCTGTAAATTGCAGCTTCAATGCCCATTTTCCGTGAGAGCTGACAATCTTGCATCTAACCCAGCCCTTAGCCCACAGTAAGTCCTTTTTCAATGTCATAATAATTGATTTTTTATTAGAAAGTAAAGGAAAAGTCTTCCAGCAACGTGAGCCCGCCACTCGGCTACTGTCGGATGAAGCGGTAGGTGCATGTGTGTGGTTTGGATGAGTCTTTTGGTGCAGGTTTTTCATGCAGTGTGAGTGTTTGCAAGGATCCTGCTTCACCCCCCAATTTTAGGAGACCAGGTGGGACTCACTCTCCCATTGCATCACCGTAATAATAACTAATAATAATTATGGTACTTGTTACGTGCTTAGTATGTGCCAAGCACTGTTCTTAGTGCCAGGTATTTATTATTAAGTGCTTACTATGTGCCAAGCACTGTTCTAAGTGCCGGAGTAGACACAAGGGAATCAGGTTGTCCCACGTGGGGTTCACAGTCTTAATCCCCATTTTACAGATGAGGGAACTGAGGCAAGGGGAAGTTAAGTGATTTGCCCACAGTCACACAGCTGACAAGTGGCGGAGCCGGGATTCGAAATCATGACCTCTGACTCCGAAGCCCAGGCTCTTTCCACTGAGCCACGCTGGTAGGTCCAAGCTAATCAGGTTGGATATAGTCCCTGTCCCATATAGACCTCACTTAGCTCCATCTTACAGATGAGGAAACTGAGGCCCAGAGAAGTGAAGTGACTTGCCCAAGGTCACACAGCAGCCACGTGGCAGAGCTCGGATTAGAATCCATATCCTTCAGACTCCCAGGCCCGTGCTCTAGGCACTAAGCATGCTGCTTCTCTCTGCATAAGATGAATCTCCTAACTTTTTTTTCCACCTGAAAAATATTCAATGCATTTTGAGACCCCAAAGAGACAGAGCTATAAAGACCATTTAGGTGAAGCATTGAAACACACTCACGAGTCGTAGCTTCAAGAGTTTCACCCTTATCTTTGACTCTTTCTGCTTATCGGTCTCATTTTAAGGCTCCGTTAGTAAACTCATTTCTCTCCTTCCTTGGGGACCGGCAATGGTGAGCTCAGCTGAATATAACTCATTCACATTTCAAGCGAGTTATACAAATTTTACCCTTCAGCGGACAGACGTCGGGTCCGGAATCATCAACGGGGACCATACGTACAGAGGACTAAAGCAGAAAGGTAAGGGTCCGGTTACATTAAGTCATTTAAAAGAGCCAGTTCCCACTGTTTCAGACTCGCGTCTTGTCTTCCCGGCGAGTCGCTTCCGACCCATAGCGACACCACGGACACATCCCTCCCAGAATGTCCCGCTCTCCATCTGCGATCGTTGGGGCAGTGGATCCATAGAGTTTTCTTGGTAAAAATCCGGAAAGGGTTTGCCATCGCTGCCTTCCGCACGGTAAACTCTAGTCTCTGCCCGGCCTGGGTGAGTTTGGACTTGTAGCATTCATTCATTCAATAGTATTTATTGAGCCCTTACTATGTGCAGAGCACCGTACTAAGTGCTTGGAATGTACAAATCGGTAACAGATAGAGACAGTCCCTGCCCACAGATGGGCTTACGGTCTAATCGGGGCAGACAGACAAAAACAATAGCAATAAATAGAATCAAGCGGATGAACATCTCATTAAAATAACAGCAAATAAATAGAATCAAGGTGATGTATATCTCATTAACAAAATAAGTAGGGTGATGAAGATATATACAGTTGAGCGGATGAGTACAGTGCTGACGAGGTGGCACGGGAGAGGGGGAGGAGCAGAGGGAAAGGGGGGAGAAGAGGGTTTAGCTGCGGAGAGGTGAAAGGGGGTTAGAGGGAGCGGAGGGCAAAGGGGAGCTCAGTCTGGGAAGGCCTCTCGGAGGAGGCGAGCTTTAAGTAGGGTTTTGAAGAGGGGAAGAGAATGAGTTTGGCGGAGGTGAGGAGGGAGGGCGTTCCGGGACCGTGGGAGGACAGATTGACTTCCACTCGGTAGTCACTACCCAAGCTAGGAAGGGAATGAATATGCCTCTGCTTGACTTTCCCTCCGGTAGCCGAGCCTGGTAGAGGACTGCAAACTAGCCAGGTGCCACCCTGAGAGGGGTCAGACCCGAGAGGAAGGGCTAAATCTCCAATCAGGCACTCGGATAGCAGACAGATCAATTAAACAAGATTTATTGAGCACGTACTCTCTGCAGAGCCCTAAGCACTTGAGAGAGCACAGTAATAATAACAATAATAATAATAATAATAATGTTGGTATTTGTTAAGTGCTTACTATGTGCAGAGCACTGTTCTAAGTTCTGGAGTAGATACGAGGTAAGCAGGTTGTTTCAGATGGGACTTACAGTCTTAATCCCCATTTTAGAGATGAGGTCACTGAGGCACAGAGAAGTGACGTGACTTGGCCAAAGTCACAGAGCTGATAAGTGGCGGCGGTGGAATTAGAACCCATGACTTTTGACTCTCAAGCCCGTGATCTTTCCACTGAGCCACACTGCTTCACCCAGCCACTCTGCTTCTCCCAACCTGTAGAAAACTATTAAAGTATAAAACTGTAGAACTAGAAGAAGGATCGAAATCAGCTGCCTCTTTCCCCTAAATCGCCTTTTCCAGTCTCTTTAACCCGCTGGCTATAAAGGAACAGGTTTGGGAAACTAGAGAATGTTGGATCCTTTGCCTCCAGCTCAGGGTGGGAAATTCACACTCGGAGTCTCGTGAGCAGACCATTTTTCTCATCGCTTCCCGTAAACAAATGGAATCGGTCCTCCAGGTGAAGACCAACACCGGCTCATCAGAGGTAGATGCTTGATCTGCTGCTGGCTAAAATGAAATTGGTCTGCAAATAAACAGCTGATTTCACAGCTGTCAGTCAGGCCTCTTTTGAAGGCATGAAATTCCCTTCAGAGCGAAGGCGATCGATGGAATGATAAAGAAGGACGTTATATGCCAAAATCCAGGAAAGAGCTGAGCGATTCTTTCCTCTCTCGTTGTTTTCCTTTGGTCGATACTTTCCTCGAGAGGGAAAAAGGGCCACGGCTTTATCTGGAGGCGGAGATGAAAATGGAGCTTATTTGAAGACGCCTCTTCCTGTCTTCCTGACAAACATAAAGTGTGCAATCCTCCCCATCGGGTCACTCAGCCCTAGAGCACTTATTTCGGCATCTGTAATTATTGATATTAATGTCTCTCTCCCCCTCTAGACCGTGAGCTCGTCGTGGGCAGGGAACACGTCTACCAACTCCGTTCTACTCTCCCAAGCCCTCGGCAGAGTGTTCTGCACGTAGTAAGCTCATCTGTAAAACTGTGGGACGAGGACTGAGTCCAAACCCCAGCGCTTCATACAGTGCCTCAAGAAGGGATTTAACAGACACTCTTTTTTAAAAAAGTGCTCCAGTAAATGAATTGATTGGAGTGTGACATCAGATTAATAATAATGTTGGTATTTGTTAAGTGCTTACTACGTGCAGAACACTCTTCTAAACGCTAGGGTAGATTTAGAGGGTAATCAGGTTGTCCCACCTGAGGCTCACACTCTTAATCCCCATTTTCCAGATGAGGTAACTGAGGTGCAGAGAAGTTAAGTGGCTTCCCACAGTCACACAGCTGACAAGTGACGGAGGTGGGATTCGAACCCATGACCTCTGACTCCCAAGCCCGGGCTCTTTCCACTGAGCCACGCTGCTTCTCTACCCATTGGAGGGTATGTGCTCCCTCTCTCCCTCCAGGATGCTTGAAGAAGCCTGGCACCGAAGCTTAGAGAATGATGCAGCCCCCCACAGAAACATTCCCACGTGTGGAAGTTGAAAGGATCCCACTCAAACGTGGAAAATTGGGAAAATTGGGATTTGAAAATGGGACGTTGCTTGTGATCTTAGAAGTAGAAGAAAATAAGAACTGGCCAGCAGCTGAAAAGCAGTGTGGTCTAGTGGGTAGACCAGGGGCCTGGGAGTCAGAGAGACCTGGGTTCTAATCACGGAATAGCAGTTAATTAATTGATTATGGTATTTTTTAAATGCTTACTACATGCCAGGTACCGTACGAAACACTGGAATGGTTACAAACAAATCAGGTCGGTTGTATTCCCCGTTTCAACATGGGCTGAATCTCAATTCTCATTTAGCAGATGAAGCGACTGAGATCCAGAGAAGCGAAGTGACTTACCCAAGGTCACACAACTGACAAGTGATGGAGCCAGGATTAGAAATCATGAATTAGAAATCTATTTATTAGTGTTCTTGTCTGTCTCTCCTGATTAGACCGTAAGCCCGTCAAAGGGCAGGGACTGTCACTGTTACCGATTTGTACATTCCAAGCGCTTAGTACAGTGCTCTGCACATAGTAAGCGCTCAATAAATACTATTGAATGAATGAATGACCTTCTGATTCTCAGGGCACTGCTCTATCCACTAGGCCATGCCACTTCGTACAGCTTAGAGAAGCAGCGTGGCCCAGTGGAAAGAGCGGGGGCTTGGGAGTCAGAGGTCATGGGTTCAAATCCCCACTCAGCCGCTTGTCAGCTGTACGGCTTTGGGCAAATCGTTTAACTTCTCTGTGCCTCAGTTATCTCATCCCTCAATGGGGATTAAGACTGTGAGCTCCACATGGGACAACCTGATCACCTCGAATCTTCTCCAGCTCTTAGAACAGTACTTTGCACATAGTAAGCGCTTAACAAATGCCTTCATTATTATAATTATTTTAATTATAGCCCCGGCACC
Source organism: Ornithorhynchus anatinus (assembly GCF_004115215.2). NCBI lineage: Eukaryota > Metazoa > Chordata > Mammalia > Monotremata > Ornithorhynchidae > Ornithorhynchus > Ornithorhynchus anatinus. Next base: position 6,373,962 of record NC_041739.1, on the reverse strand, counting down.
TCTGAACGCCCACTGGATGCAATGCCCTGTAGGAAGTACTTGACGCACTAAGCAAAATTTGTCACATTCAACATGCAACGTGTAATGTGAAACGCTTTCCTTCTTTTAGTGACATTTTCCCAAGGAATTCAGGCAATCTTGTTCAGGCTTGGCCAGTTTTAAATCCAAATCACTCCCTCGCAGCCCAACCCCCGATTAGTTGAAACAAGTTAATTAAAATGGAATATTAAGCTAAAACACACTTTTACTTTTTAATCAGTGCCATTGTTATTACTGGATAGTCTACTGGGAGGGGATTTGATTAGCAAATCTTTCTAATGAAAGCCTCAAAGTTTCAAAGGAAACCACAAGGAATTAAAAAAATGGGTGTTTAGACACATATATTTCAGTAGACATTTTGCTTCCACAATGTATCTGTGCAATGTCCATCAGTGATATTCAATGACATTTAGGGAAGCAGGATGGTATAGTGGTTAGAGCACGGGCCTGGGAGTCGGAAGGTCATGAGTTCAAGTCCCCACTCTGCCGCTTGTCTGCTGTGTGGCCCCCGGCCAACTCACTTCACCTCTCTGTGCCTCAGTTACCTCCTCTGTAAAATGGGGATGGAGACTGTGCGCCTCACGTGGGACAGGGACTGGGTCCAATTTGATTTGCTTGGCTCCACCCCGGAGCTTAGTAGAGTGTCTGGTACATAGTAAGTGCTTAGCAAATACCATCATCATCGTCATCACTATTTATTGAGCACTTACGATGTGCAGAGAACTGTACTAAGTGTTTGGGAGAGTACAGAAGAAGTAGCAGACATGTTTCCTGTTCATAATGAGCCCACAGTCTAAAAGGGGAGGCAGGCATTAAATGGGTAATTTATAATATAATAATAATGTTGGTATTTGTTAAGCACTTACTATGTGCAGAGCACTGTTCTAAGCGCTGGGGGAGATACAGGGGAATCAGGTCGTCCCACGTGAGGCTCACAGTTAATCCCCATTTTCCAGATGAGGGAACTGAGGCATAGAGAAGTGAAGTGACTTGCCCACAGTCACACAGATGACAAGTGGCAGAGCTGGAATTCGAACCCATGACCTCTGACTCCCAAGCCCGGGCTCTTTCCACTGAGCCACGCTGCTTCTCTCTCTATATATATTTAATATAATATACAATGCTAAGGTACATACATAAATGCCGTGAGGCTGGTTGCAAATATGAATAGAAGATATAACCCACTTTCTGGTCACCAACTTGGACTTGTTTTGTCCATCAAAGCTTTCAAATTCAGCCATAATCATCCATGTATTTTTGGCACCAGACAAATTAACGATTGAAAACTTGATTATTGTACACGCCCCTTGTTTTTATGATGTGAGAAAATTTAGAGAAGTTCCCATAAAGGCAGTGCTCTAATGTTATCTCATTTTCTTGGGGTTAAAAGCAATTCGATCTGCTGAGCCTGCCAAGAGGCAATTCTGCAGCTCTCTCTCTAATGAGGAATGGAAATTGAATTGGTCATAACGGAGGACGACTTTCACGTAATTAAAGTTTTGCATCAAAAAATTCAATCGGTAGCACTTACCGCGTGCAGAGATACATACTTGGGAGAGTACCACAGAAACCGGAAGACATGATCCCTATCTTTGAAGGAGTTTGCCTTCCTACTATCTACAGAGTTTCACTTCCCAATCAAATCAGTGTTGTTTATGGAAATCAAAGGGGAGCTTACTATCGGCAGAGCATGGTACTAGGCACTTAGGGGAGAACAATGCAATAGAGTTGGGAGATGTAACACCTGCCCAGTACAGTTTACAGTACAATACAGTGCTTCGCACACAGTAAGTACTCAATCGACACGATTGGATGAATGAATGTCCAACAGACGATGACCCTCCCCACTTTCAAAGCCTTATTAAAAACACACCTCCTCCAAGAGGCCTTCCCGACTAAGCCCTCCTTTGCGCTTTTCCAACTCCCTTCTGCACGCCCTGATTTGCTCCCTTTATTCACTGACCAGTCCCTCATTTCTTCTTCTTCCAACCCCTTCCACGTCACCCTCGCACTCGGATTTGCACCTTTTATTCACCCCTCCCTCGGCCCCACAACATTTTTTGTATATATCCAAAATTTACATTAATGTCTGCATCCACCCCCCCCCCCCCCGACCAACTCTGTTATATCGTACTTTCTCAAGTGCTCCGTACAGAGCTCTGCGACTCAGTAAAAACTCAATGAAGATGATCGACGGATCTACCTCTTCGACAACCTCTCACCCGTGTCCTGCCTGTGGCCCGCGCACAAACAACAAGCACGGCGACAAAACGAAAGGCCATCCTTTGGTGTGTCTAATCTGCCAGGATTACAGATCCCACACATACACCTGCATGTGAACTTCGTCATCAGTAGAGTCTTCTATCAGGCAATCAATTGTATTTATTCAGTTCTTACTCTGTGCAGAGCACTGTACTAACCACTTGGGAGAGTACACTACAACCAAGTTAGAAGAAGCAGCGGGCTTAGTGGCAAGAGCCATGGCTTGGGAGTCTGAGGAGGTGGGTTCTAATCCTGGCTCCTCCACTTGGCTACCGTGCGACCTTGGTTAAGCCACGTCACTTCTCCGTGCCTCAGTTCCCTCATTTAGAAAATGGGGGTTGAGACTGTGAGCCCCACATGGGACAGGGACTGTGTCCAACCCAATTAGCTTGTACCCATCCCAGCGCTTAGGACAGTGCCTGGCATATAGTGACCGCTTAAATACCAGAATTATCATCATTATTCTTTGCCCACAGTGAGCTTACAGTCTAGAGGGGGAGAGGGACATTAATATAACTTATGTCATTTAAAGATAGGTACATAGGTGCTGTGGGGTTGAGAGTGGTGAGAATATCAAACACTCAAAGGTCACAGATCCAAGTGTACGGATGATACAGAAGAGAGAGTGAGCCTGGGAAAAGAGGGTTGAATCAGAGAAGGCCTCTTGGGGGAGATGTGACCTTAAGAATGCCCCCATTTATTTTTTTTTATGGTAGTCGTTAAGCATTTACTATTTGCCAAGCACTGTTCTAAGCACTAGAGTGGATACAAAATATTCTGATTGGACACAGTCCCTGTCTCACACGGGGCTCAGAGTCTTAATCTCCATTTTACAGATGGAGACACAGAGAAATGAAGTGGCTTGCCCAAGGTCACACAGTAGACTAGTGGAGGAGTAGGATTAGAACCCACATCCTTTGACTCCCACATCCAGGCTCTTGCCTCTGAACCACCCTGCTTCTCTACAGGAGAGACATTTCCGATTAACCATTCTCCCTCCAAACCTGTCATACAGACATGAAAGTGAATTTTCCCGAAACTCACTGATGCCAAAACAAGCCAGAAATAGCTTTACCCAAAGTACCAGGACCAAATAAAAATTACTTCTAAAATTGATTTTTTGAACGCCTCTCTTCATCAACGGAATGCTCATCAGTAAATGCAAAAAGAGAAATTAAGCTCATATTTGGCCCCCTCGGTTTCACATTTTTACCTTAGCAAATTAGCAATATTACTTATGTAACCCAATTACATGCCTAGATACAGCAGTCTGCTTCTAAAATAAATCAATCCACTTTGCTGTAGCCTTTACCTTTGAGAACTAAGATATTACTGGTGAATTGTTTTATAAGCTTGGAAAATTCAAGTTTATAAACTCAAAACGTAAGTAAAATAGGCTAATGTAAAATAAAAACGGTATGACGTGACATTCAATTTAGGATTTTAAACATTTTACACTGAATTTTCCCGGAAGGATTGAAAACTTTCATAACTGAAAGCTATTTCGCAGTGCTCATTTCAGTAATTACATTTCCTCAATAAATCTCAGAAAAAGTGAAAAAGGGCCCATTAAAATGTAACCACATTATTAAACACACATACAGATGTTCCCGAGCTATTTAAATGGGTGAAAGGTTAGCTAGCAAATGTATAAATTTGAAAAGATTCTCCATCACAATGAATCACTGAAAATTTTAAAATGATAATGTTGGCCAATTTCCCAGGGTTATTATAGGATATTTTAGTAACCTGATAATGACTAGATTGGTTTCTGATTTAATTTGTTGACTTTCATGCTCAGTTAATTACGATGCTTTCTTAAAATCAACAGGAACTCAGTGGTTCAAGCGAATGTGGATGCTGACCTTAAAATAAAGTCATTTCAGCCGAGGATCAGTGGTATTTATTGAGCAAGTACTGTGTGCAGAGCACTGTGCTAAGCACTTTCAAGAGTGAAGATCGTATAGCAGAATGGCTCAGTGGAAAGAGCCCGGGCTTGGGAGTCGGGGGTTCCAATCTCGGATCCGCCACTTGTCAGCTGTGTGACTTTGGGCAAGTCACTTACCTTCTCTGTGCCTCAGTTACCTCATCTGTAAAATGGGGATTAAGACTGTGAGCCCACGTGGGACAACCTGATCACCTTGTATCCCCCAGCGCTTAGAACAGTGCTTTGCACATAGTAAGCGCTTAACAAGTACCATCAGTATTATTATATAGGCAAACACTAACTTCATTAGGCAGAACTTTGCTTCAGTATGATGCTAATACAACCTCCTTCATCCCATTTTAAGCAACTCAGGACAAGGAATCATGAATTTTACATCTTCATGTGAAAGCACGGGTTTATGGTTAGAATAGACACTCAGTAAATACCACAGTGATTGTATGCACCATCCTCAATCATCATCGATGGTATTTCATCACCACTTCTTTTGTGTAGAACAATGTACTAAGCGCTGGGGAGAGTACAACACAACAGAGCCAGCAGACAAGTCTCCCTGCCCCCAAGGAATCCACAGCCTAGAGAGGAAGACATATTGATAGGAATAATTATATATTATTTAAAAATATGTACAGAAGTGCTGTGGGGATGAGGGTGGGGTGAATAACAAGTGTCCAAAGATCACAGATCCAAGTGTTTCCTGAAGGGGAGGTAACGCTGACCGAAAGTCCACTTGCTGTGTTATACCCTATTAGGCGCTTGGGAATAACGAAGTGGCGTTTTCCCTGCCCACAAGGAGCTTACACTCTCTTACAGGAGAGACAAACCTAAAAAAATATTTCCAGCTCGTCAAAAGAAAATAAGTACATGCACCGAGGCAGACATGGAATCAGAAACATCAGAAACCAAACGGATAAAGGTTTGGTAGGGCCAAGAGGCCATATTGGAACTAAATTTCCAAACAGGAAGATATTCAATCAGGATTTAATTATTCATTCATGCAATCATATTTATTGAGCGCTTACTGCCTGCAGAGCACTACACTAAGCACTTGGAAAGTATAATTCAGCGACAGATAGAGACAATCCCTGCCCAACAACAGTCTCATAGTCCAGAAGGAGGAGACAGATTTCAAAATAAAGAGACATCAATAGCAAAACATAGCTCCTAAGGTTTTAAAGATTAAATACTCAACCACCTATCTAGAAGTCAGCGGGATCACCACACCGTGAGAGGGCCTGACTTGGCTATTTGAGGAATCGAGGTTCAGGCCGTAACTATCCACATCAGCCCCCACAAATGTTACTTTTAATCCCGTGTGTATCTTGGAGAGAGCGAGATAAAACTCACGACGAGCAGTTATTCAGGCCGGATCTTTGCAGAGAGGAATCAGGTCCAGGACTTCATTCTCTACCACCTCCAAAGGATCTCAGTTTCTCCAGACTGAGCACCCCTCAGATCTCAAGAAGCAGCTTGGCTCAGTGGAAAGAGCCTGGGATTCGGAGTCAGAGGTCATGGGTTCGACTCCCGGCTCTGCCACTTGTCAACTGCGTGACAGTGGGCAAGTCACTTAACTTCTCTGTGCCTCAGTTACCTCATCTGTAAAATGGGGATTAACTGTGGGGCAACCTGATTACCCTGTATCTACCCCAGTGCTTAGAACAGTGCTCTGCACATAGTAAGTGCTTAAGAAATACCAACATTATTATTATTATTTATTATCTCAGCCTCAACCTTAGGGGACTTTTCATCCTATGGGTCAAAATTCAGTCCCGCTGAGAAGGCTCCAGTTGATCCCGGTGGAGGGAGGTCTGGACTGAACTAACTGAAGAGCGAGCTAATGAGCTTCAGAAATAAAAGGAGGGTAGATAGAAAGCAGGTGATGAACTGTAATTGATTCTCGTGCCTGGTTTGGGTTGAAATTGTTAAGTTGCTTGGCCTAGTGGAAAGAGGATGGGCTTGGGAGTCAGAGGACCTAGGTTCTAATCCCAGCTCTTCCAGGCACCTGCTGTGTGACCCTGGGCAAGTCATTTCACTTCTCTCTGCCTCTGTTTCCTCATCTGTAAAATGCGGGTTCAATAACTCGTCTCCCTCCTACTTAGACTGTGAGTTCCATGTGGAACAAGAGACTATATTTGACTTCTCTGATTAACTTCTATCTACCCCAGTGCTTTAAAACAGTGCTTGACTCATAGTAAGCACTTAAATATAATGATAATAATGAGACCAAAATGAATTCATTATAGTTCGTCTTCCATCTTATAATGCTTTTTCAATGCTTTTCTTCAAGAACTAAAATCAATTCCCGGTATATTCGGTTCTTAAAAATTCTAATTAATTTCCTCTAATACTAATGGAATTCAAAGAAATACACACGCATAAAACCAAGCAGCGTGGTTCAGTGGAAAGAGCCTGGGCTTAGGAGTCAGAGGTCATGGGTTCTAATCCCGACTCCGCCATTTGTCAGCTGTGTGACTCTGGGCAAGTCACTTCACTTCTCTGGGCCTCAGTTCCCTCATCTGTAAAATGGGAATTAAGACTGTGAGCCTCACGTGGGACAACCTGATTAACCTGTATCTACCCAGTGCTTAGATCAGTGCTCTGCACATAGTAAGCGCTTAACAAATACCAACATTATTATTTATATTCCATATGAGACAAGATGAGGTTCAGTGGAATATGATTCACACTTTTAAAATAAAATTTCTTCTCTTGATGCATCTTAAGTATGAATTTATTGGAGAGGAGAGATCTGTGTTCAGAGAGATGCTTTTAACTACGTGCAGTTGTGAACGTCACCTTTCCTCCAATCCTGAGAAACTGTATTGGAAGTTAGGAGCTGTGGAAATCTGGTAGATTGGAGAGGAACTGGGACATCCCATTTGCCTCTCCCTTTGGAGAATGGAAGAAAAAGTAGAAATAAATCATCTGCCACATTTTTGAGGGGAGCAAATACCAGTTTAGGGGTAATCATGGAGGGAATGGAGCTCATGGAACAAACTGGTGTGATCTAAAACTGAATGACAACAACAAATAAACAGGATTTCTCCCCATTCCCACTTTTTGACCTGCTTCAACGGTGATTCCAACTTGGGTCTCCCTCCCCTGGCGGCAATGGGATGTTGTCTGGTGTCTCATTCACTCATTCATTCAATCGTATTTACTGAATCTTACTGTGTGCAGAGCGCTGTTCCAAGCGGTTGGAAAGTACAATTCAGCAATAAAGAAAGACAATCCCTGCCCACACCGGCCTTTCAGTCTAGAAGGGGGGAGACAGACATCAAAACAAGTAAACAGGCATCAGTATAAATAAATAGAATTGTAGATATGTACATATATACCCAAGTGCTGTGGGGCGGGACGAGGGGAGTAGAGCAAAGGGAGTGAATCGAGGTGACACGGGGGGGGACGGGGAGATGAAGAAAAGGGGGGGGTTAGTCTTGGAAGGCCTCTTGGAGGAGGTCAGCCTTCAGTAGGGCTTTGAAGGTGGGAAGTGTGATTGTTTGGCAGTGAATAGTGACTGAACCAAGAATATTGAATGGATTTCATTACGGCCCAAGGCAAACCTACATATCCCTCTAACCAAACATTCTCTTACCCGTCATTTACGTGGAATATTATTTTAATGTGTGCCCAACAGGAATGCTTAGGCTTTATAAGATGCTACAAAGTCTCATTTAGAAAGTTCAGGTGTGGCAAATACTGAAATAGATTGGAGTCTTCAAAATACATTTATGTGTGTTTGTAATGGCATAAGCGTGAATTGTACTTTCCAAGCACCTAGTGCAGTTCTCTGCACACTGTAAGCGCTCAGTAAATAAGATTGGATGAATGAATAAATGTGTAAGATCAGAAGTATTTAGGAAGGGGAAATCAGACTCGAGGTGGGGAACAAGCCATTCTTTCTCTTCTTCCTCTCATCTCTCCTCTCTCCTCTTTCTTCTCTCCTGTCTCCTCTCTTCTCTCCTCTCCTTCTCCTCTCTCCTTACTTCTCCTTTCCCTGCAGCAGCCTGTTCTTGGCAGAAATTTCAGAGTCTACCACAGCTTCCTATCAACAACTCCATTCTCAATTCAGAGAGTTATCCTAGATCTGGGCCCCGACAACCTCATCCCAAGTTTCCAAGCACTTAGAAGCTGAGCCATGAGTGGAGTTCAGTGGCATTTGAAGGGAGCACATTGAAGGAGAAACTAGCAACTCTGCTCTTCTGAAAGAGCCAGGTGGGAACCCACTTTGTCCGTTTATTTCCACAGGAGAAGATCTGCTGGATCTCCCGGCTGACTTCAGGAGAGATGCCTCGAAGGACAGACTCATGATGTGGGTTTCTTCCCTTGATAGCAAGCTTGCATTTTGTTTTCTTCTTTCTTAGGTTGGCAGCGTTCTCAGGATTGTCAAATAGACTCTAAATTTCATAAGGGCAGGGATCATATTTATTTAGTCTATTAAACCTTCCCAAGTCCTTGGCACAGTGCTCTGCCTTCCATATGGGCTTAATAAATGCCACTGAATATATTTGTATTTTTTTTAACGCTAATTCCTTTCCCACATAGGTATCACAGTAAGGGCTTCATAGAAGTGAATCCGTTGTCGGGCAGGGATTGTCACTAGCTGATGGTGAAATTGTACATTCCGAGCACTTAGCACAGTGGTCTGCACATAGTAAGAGCTCAATAAATATGATTGAATGAATGAATGAAATACCACTTTTTTTTCAATGGTAGTTCCTTTCCCACACAGGGCTCACAATCTAAGTCGGAGGGAGGAGGATTTAATCTCTATTTTACAGATGAGAAAATGGAGACACAGAGCAGTTAAGTGACTTGCCCAAGGCCAGGCAGCAGGCAAGCGATGGAGCCGGTATTAGAACCCAGGTCCTCTGACATTCAGGCCCATGTTCCTTCCACTAGGCCCCATTGCTTCCCATTGATTGCGGTGACACAGCATCACTATAAATCGTTGCAGGGAGAAGAGGTAAGCAGGCAGCCAGGCTGAGGGGAGCAGAGCCCATTGAAGATGCTCCTCACCCCTCTCCTTGGCATATGCTAAAGAATCGTGCATGTTAGGGGGAGAACTAGTCTTGCATCTGCAAATAGCATAGATGCAGGCCAATTACAGGTTGAAATTATCACAAAGAAACTCTCCTCCACTTCCCTAGATGGAATGGTTTTAGGACAACAGAATATTTATAGTCCCACACCTTCTCCAGTCCTTGATATTCTAAAGTTATGATACACCGGCTACATCGGAAGCCTTTTTTTATAATGGCATTTGTTAAGTGCTTGATAGGTGCCAGGAGCTACAAAAAGCACCGAGGAAGATACAATCTCATCAGGTTGGACACAATCCATGACTCACGTGGGGCTCACAGTCAGTATCCCCATTTTAGTGATGAGGTAAATGAGGCACACAGAAGTTAAGTGACTTTTCCAGAGTCACCCAGCAGATGAGTAGCAGAGTTGGGACTAGAACCCAGATCCTCTGACTCCCAAGCCCTTTCTCCATCCACTAGGCCACGCTGCTTCTCCTATCATGTGCCAAACAGTGATCTAAGCCCTGGGGTAGGTGTGAATTAATCAGGTCAGACACAGTCTCTGTCTCACATGAGGTTCATGGTCCAAGCAGGAGTGAATATGATTTAATCCCTATATTACTGATGAGGTTACGGAGGCACAGAGAGGTGGACAAAAGTCGCAGACGCATGGCCGAGCCGGCATTAGAACCTAGGTCCTCTGACTCTCAGGCTCATCCTCTTCCCCTTAGGCCATGCTGGTTCTCTCAATTCCTCTCAGACTGATCCATATTCCCTGTTTCCATATACTAAGAGTACCAGAGAGTCACTTTAAATGCGCATCACCTCAAATCTGACAATCCCAAACACTTTCGGCTTCTAAACACGTCCACGGGGAAGCTCAATGAATTTTATAGTGACCAACTTGACACTTGAAATTCCCCACTCCACCTTGTGTATAAATCTATCAGAGTGCGTATTAGCATTCCTCTTCTTTCCCTTAAATCGGAATATTTAGCATCAACATCACTCATCTGAAAAGAAGGAACAAGATGGTTTCTTCTTCCTCTTGATGAGCTCCTCAGAAATGTAAACTGAGGATCATCACCCTTGCCATGAAGAACCACTCAGAACAAAACGTTAAGCATTGTTCTTCTTACAATAGAAACAGAATGTCAATCATCTCCTACTGTGGCTTATTAAAAGTGATCTTTCAGGAAAATGTAAGACTCCTCGGAGAGGCATTAGATTGTAATGATAACAGGAGCTGCATGAGCAGTCCTTCAAATCACACTTCACTATTTAGTGATCTTTTAAATTTAAGAGGATTCCTGTGGCAAGGTGAGACATGACCATCTGGGAAGAGAAAGATTTTCTTGTCACGTTGGCAAGTGTCAATGTCTCTAAAAGCAGAGAGGCTTAGGAAATGAATTCTTCAATTTCACAGGTTTAGTTAGAAACCTTAAATGCGAACAGATATACATCCATTTATATATGAATTATCAACTGTACCGTAGGTTACTTATCCTCATTATCCTAGATGTGAATAGATTTATGTCTCTCCCAATAGAGCTTAAGCACCTTAGAACTTATAGGTAAGGACTCCGTCTTGTGTTCCCAAGTACTTAATAAAGCCAAGGACACCCATAGGTGTTTACTAAATCCCATTTAGAGGTAAGGGGATAGGGCACTTTTTCTTGGTTTAATCAGGATCCAGCCCAATGTCATGTCCATAGGCACACTTCAAAAATGTTTTCACGCCGGTGGGGAGGTCAGCATTGACAATTCAGTCAATGATATTTGTGGACCATCTACTGTGTGCAAAGCACTGAATTAAGTGCTTGTGAGCATACAGTAGATTTAATACGCACGATCCCTGCTCTCAAGGAGCTAGCGGTCTAAGAGAGAAGATAGAGCCGTATTATGTACAAATATCAAGAGATTGTAGAAAAATGTGGGAGAATTGATATTCTTTCTCTTGGCATCGGTTTGCCAAAAGACGTGCTGTGAAAAAGCTTCAGAATCCCCTCTCAGCTGTGGGTTAAAATCACCACAGGCTTTGAGGGACACACTTAGTACCAAACTTGGTCTTTCAGCAAACACACTAGTTGTCTCTCGCCCATCAATTCTCTTCTCCAGCTACGCTTTAGTTCACTGTCTTCATTCTTTCCGAACAGTACCTCTCTCTCAACTCTCCCATCTCCTTCCCAGTGTTCTCACATCACCCTCTTCCCGGACTCCCTCCCTCTTCAAATCCATCAAACCAAGTTCCTCCTTATCTCCAAGCCCTCTTACGAAATCACCTCCTCCAGGAAGCGTTCCTTGATTAATCTTCACTTTTCTTCATAAACACTTTTAACATTCACACCTATGTAATAATAATCATGATATGTCTCTCATTGATCTAACTACCCACATATTTTAGATTGTATCTCTTCTCCCCTCTTTTCCTCTCAGATTGCGAGTCTGTCAAGGCACAGAGATCCTGTCTATTTCCCCACCGTGTATTCTCTCCCCGCATTTAAGACAACGCTCTGTTCACAGAAAATACTTAATATATACTATAACTTCTATTGTTACTGTGCTTTTACTTTTTCACCTACCATTTATTTGGCAATTGATACCTACTTCCCTTTCCCGTGACACTGTAAGCTGATTGAGGGCAGGGACTGTATCTTTAGTTTTCACTGTCACCTCTACTGTAATTAATTCTCAACTACCAGATGCCGTACTCTGAACTCAGTAAATCTCAGTGATGATAATGGTCCTGAATTTGAAGATGAAATAAGAGTTAATAATAATAGTTGAGTCATATTCACTGAAGTCGCAAAATTAAACCGCATATGTCTGGCGAGATCTAGGCAAGGTCACTACAGGTTGAGTGAGTAGCAAATAAAATATAAACTTTCAGTCAGTAATATCAAAGTTGATGATCTTCTACATCTTGTTTTTCAAAGAAACGTATTTTTGCTTTCATGTTCATTTCAATCGCTAGATCACTGGTGAATTTGTGCTACCATTTGACAGTTTAAACTCATTAATATTCTGGAGAAAAGGGAAAATATAACCTGTAAAGTATGTCTTAAAATAAATGGCAATTCATTCTTGATATGCCGAGCAATACTGTGCGTGCATTTTTTAAACGAAATGCTTATTCACTGGAGCTGAGATCTCCACTCTTCTGAATGATTTAAAATATGAAAGCAGACAAGCTTTCACATATCTGAAGCCTTCAGCCAAATGACTAGGATTAAAAACTAAATTTTAATATTTCTGATTAATATTACAGAAAACCGGACAGTCACATCATCCTGAAACTGAAATTTTCGTTACCTGTTGGGTGGTCTGTGCTGTGGCTTAATTCATCTTCGTTCAGAATGAAACATAGCAAGCAAACTTTTAGAGGTAAAAGAGGTTTATTAAATATTTAAATTTAATACATAAGAGTTGTGGGAGTACATTTCATTACAAAACTGTAAATGATTCTCTATCACAAATGGGAATCCAGGAAAGCAAGGAGAGTATATCCTTCTGCGTTGTCCCGCTTCTCCTGTCCTCTTCCTACATTTTGAGGAAATAGACTTGTTTTGAAAAAAATTGCTCTCTGGTCATCGTTTTTCTATCAAAATGTTCAGTCCATCTTTCCCCACTCCTCAAGAACCTCTAGTTCATCCATCCATCCCAACCACCTCTGCATCAACCAGAAACTGATCCGTACCCAGTAGGTGCTCAATAAATACAAATGAATGAATGAATGAACTGGCTTTAAAACACCCAATGGTTTTACCCCTTCCTACCTTACTTTTCTGCTCCATTACTACAACCCAGCCTGCAAACGTCACACCTCTAATGCCGACCTACTCACTGCACCTAGATCTTCTCTATCTAAGAGAATAGAGAATAGAAAGCTTAGACTAGATAGATAGAATAGGTAGGTTGGCTTTGGTGTCTCATCACACGCTCTCAGATGGTCTTCCTCATTTTAACCTGCATGTTCTGCTCTGATCTGGACTGCGTGTGTAGGGAGGGCGGGAATTTGTGGACGGCCATGGCCTTCACGTTCCCTGTTGAAGGTGCCTCAATGTGGGAAAATGGACACGCCCATCAGGACGAAGACCATCTTTCCCTGAGGAGAAAGGATTGGACCGGATAATGGGATCGTGTCCGTGGCATTCTGTGGCTGGCTCCAGGTGGGCCGGGCCTGTGACTGTTTATTGATCTATTGCCCTTGCCCAAGCACTTAGAACAGTGCCCTGCACACAGTAAGCCCCCTCTAAATAAGATTGACTGACTGGCTCTTCCCTTGGAGGGCTGTGACCCATTAGACATGAAGCAAGCAGCGTGGCGTGGTGGATGAAGCCTGGCCCTGGGAGAAAGAAGGTCATGGGTTCTCATCATGGCTCTGCCACTTGTCTGCTGTGTGGACTTGGACAAGTCACTTCACTTCTCTGTGTCTCAGCTGCCTCACCTGTAAAATGGGGATTGAGACTGTGAGCCTCATAGGGGACAGGGTCTGCATCCACCCTGATTAGCTTGTAACCACCCCAGAGCTTAGTAGAGTGCCTGGCACATAGTAAGCCCTTAACAAATACCATAATTATAATGATTATTATTAGACATAGGACTTACCCAGTGGTGCTCCACTGTCCCAGAGGTATGGGACATTGCTATAATGCTATTCACTCTCGTCTTTCCTTTCTCCCACCCCTGGCTGGCATCTCACCCTAGCAAGCCCCTATTTTCAGTGGTGGTTCATCTCCACCCATAAGGCTATAAGCTCCTTTTTTAAAAGAAAATGGTGCTTGTTAAGCACTTCCTATGTGCCAGGTATTGTACTAACCCGGGGTAGATACCAGCCAAGCAGGTTGGACCCACTCTATGTCCTCCATGGAGCTCACAGTCTTAGCCTCCATTTTACAGTTGAGGGAACTGAAGCCCAGAGAAGTAAAGTGACTTGTCCAAGGTCACACAGCAGACACTGATGATTGTGCCCAGGCCTATTGGGAAGAGTGTGTGATTCTGCAAAACAGTGGAATATCTGGGAAAGAAGCATTGGCAGACCATGTGGTGATCTGTACAGGGCAATGTGAAGAAATTTTAGCGCTGAGCTAATTGGAGGACTCTCAGTTTCACCTGGGCATTTTATGGAATGACTCGAGCGAAGCAGGGTGTTCCACAAAGCACCTGGGTCATGTGGTCAATCACCACCATGCTCTGGGACTTCATGAACCTTTCTGAAGAGAGGTGATTTCCCCAACTTTATCCATCAGTCCATGGCAGACACAATGTGCCCCTAATTGAAAGAATTAACAGACAGCCTCCTTCTTTGCATCCTCCAAAAAGTCATCTTTCTCTGAAGGAAAGTTGGTGTAAAACTCATCTTCCGATTTGGGAAAGGGACAAGCTGAAGAATCACTGACCCCTGAGGAAAATTCCCTGACTTAGCCCTCATTTCCTTTTCTCCCACTTCTTTTTGCATCTCAATGATTTGCTCCCTTGATTCACCCCTTCCTCAGCCTCAAAGGACGTGCATACACAGCTGTAATTTTATTTATTTCTATTAATAATAATGATATTATTATTATTATATTAATAACATTTCTGTCACTGTGGGCAGGGAATGTGTCTACCAGCTGTTATTTTGTACTCTCCCAAGTGCTTAGTACAGTCCTCTGCCCACAGTAAGTGTTCAACAAGTACAAGGAATTGGTGCTTGGCACATAGTAAGCGCTTAAATACCGTCATTATTAATCATGGATTGAGTGATAGGGAGTTATAATCTCTGTTGTCTACTGACGATAATGTTTTGCAATCTTGCTGAAGTAATGAGTGGCTTAGAGGAAAAACACTGTACCTTCGATAAGTTTGTCAAACTTCAAATCTGGTCGTCCGTGACATTCATTCCATGAATGTACTTTTCCTGCATGAAAGTTGTATTGGTTAGCTACCCGACCGTAGAGACAGATGGTGCTTTGTGATTGTCTTCATGTACGTCACCCAGCTGCCGCCAATATCATCGCAAGGGCACTGGGGTGGGAAGAAATTTGCCAACCACAAAATCAGGGATGGAGGATTGAAGAGCTGGGACCAGGACTGAAGGTTTAAAATGCTTCAGATGTTACTACAGTCGATCCTCGAGACTGTAAGATTGTTCTAAGGACTGTAAGCTCGTTGTGGGAAGGGAATGTGTCTGTATATTGTTCTATTGTATTCTCTCAAGTGCTTAGTACAGTGCTTTGTAAGCATTCAAGAAATGCGATTCGACGACTGAATGAATGATTAGTTAATCTGAAAGATCCTCACTTCTGGAAATATTTAAGGGGTGGGGGGATGTCCTGCCATCATAGTAAAGAAGTCTGAGAACCACAAATCTTCATTTTTAGGCTAAGACTCATTGCTAATATAGACCCAATCAAAATCTTCATGAATAATTTGAAGCTACTGACAGTGTTAATGGTCAAATGGCCAATCGTGTATGTATGTATTGAGCACTTTTTAGGTGTAAATTGATTTGCTTGTATCTTCCCCAGCACTTAGTACAGTACCTGGCACATAGTAAGCACTTTACAAATACCATGATTATTATTATTAATTCCTTGCCATGGGACTGAAGTCAGCCCTGTGGGATCTGCCTAAACCAAAATAGACTGATTAGGAATGCTTAACATCCATTTCTTCCAGGTGTTCTGATTTTTTTTTTTAATACTATTTTTAGGCCTGTCTTGATAGGCTGATGGGAACTAATTAAGTGCTTCCTGCAAGAGGAAAAAAAAAAACTCTCAGAAACAGGAACCCACTCTGAAGATTCGAAAGGAATCCAAACCTTCACAGTTAGTAAGACGGTCCACAGAGCAAAGCAAGGGAGGTTGTTCTCTAAAACAAAAAATCGATTTGAGAAAGAGAATCGCTCTCTGCTTCCCGAGTCCTTCCCATGCCTTTCTTCTGCTCCCCACAAGGATAATAATAGTACTTGTTTTAGTCCTTACTATGTGCCAAGCACTATTTTTAGCACAAGTGTAGATACCAGTTAATCAGATACGGCAAGGATGAAGAAGCAGAGGCCATAAGGCCAACAGGTCTGTCACTAAGGAATCTGACAGGTAAAGAGGAATACTACCATTAATAGTAATGATGGCATTTGTTAAGCACTTACTATGTGCCAAGCACTGTTCTAAGCACTGGGTAATCAGGTTGTCCCACTTGCGGCCCACAGTCTTAATCCCCATTTTACAGATGTAATTGAAGCACAGAGGAAATGAAATGACTTGCCCAAGGTCACACAGAAGACAAGTGGCGGAGGTGGAATTAGAACCCACGTCCTCTGACTCCCAAGCCCATTCTCTTTCCACTAAGCCGTGCTGCATAGAGTGAGGAATAACATTTATGACAGACATTAAACGCTTTTGGTTTGTTAGGCCCTCAGGCAGACACAAAGTTATGAGATCAGAAACAATCTCTGCCTGGCATGGGATTGACAATATAATCCCCATTTCCCAAATGAGAAAACTGAGGCCCAAAGAAGTTTAAGTGACTTAGCCGAGGTCACCCTGTAGATCAGTAATGCTTCTGTGAAAATACCTTCGTGGGTAGCATCACATTGGTCTTTCAAAACAAAAACAAAAAAAACCACACAATTCCAACCAATTCCGGCCAAAGGCATGCAGAGAGACTATTTTTTAACGGCTCACATGGATCCTGCCTATGAACCAGGCACCCTTAGTAAGTTTTTCTGCCTTCAACATCATCAATATCATCATATTTCCTTGGGCAAACCCAGGGAGGGTTCGGGGTCCAGCGCTAAGTAGAGTGCTCTGCACACATTAAGCAATCTATAAATACGATTGAATGAATGAAACGAATGTCCAAGTACTCTGAAGTATTTTCTATTCCCGAAAACTGCCCTTACTCTCCACGTGACTTTTCTTTCACATTCTGTAAGAATTTTCTTTCCCCTTCCAGACATTTTTACTCACTATCTGGGAAAGTAACCCTCCCCCCGAAGCAACCAGGAAAAGAAAAACAAAATCGCTTCTCCCCAAATTCAAAATTGATTTTGTTAAATAAATTCAATTCTGACTCTCTACCCAGCCTAGTTTCCCTCAATCCACAAACTTTAGTGTGTTTAGCTAGACCATTAGGGAGAACTCGCATTTCAGAATATTGGGATTTTGGACTTATCTGAATAACAAGTGTCAGGATAAAGCAATCAGAGCAGACAACAGACATGCCCTGTTAGCTACTGATACCTGTCTAAAGGAAACTCATTTAATGACGGTTTTCAATCTAGGTGACAATTCAACTGCATTACTGAGCTGGTCCCGAAGGCGAATATCAGGAAATAGACTGGTACATCAGCTTTCTCCAAAAGCGTTACTGTCGTGACCTGGCCCAGTGGAAAGAGCATGGGCTTGGGGGGCAGAAGACCTGGGTTCTAATCCTGGTTCCGCCACATACCATCTGTGTGACCCTGGGCAAGTCACTTCACTTCTCTGCGCCCCATCTGTAAAATGGGGATGAAGACTGTGAGCCCCATGTGGGACAACCTGATTCCCCTTTACCCCAGTGCTTAGAACAGTGCTTGGCACATAGCAAGTGCTTAACAAATACCACCATCATCATCATTCTCTTGGCCTCAGTTTCTTCATCTGTAAAGTGGAGATTAAATACCTGTTCTCCCTCCCCATCTGACACTAAGCCCTACGTGGGACAGGGACTCTATCTGACCTGTTTTCCTTAATCTACCCCAACGCTTAGTACAATCCACTGCATCTAGTAAATGCTTAACAAATACTACAATTATCACTATTATTTCTCGTTTAGTTTGTCGATTTTCTTCATCCTGGATCCCATTCCAGTAACCTGGTCAGTAGATAATATTAAACAGTGCTACATATGATTGATTAGAGAAATGATTTAATCCCCCTCTAATAGACGTCTCCAGTGGATAATTTTCAATCTCAAAGTCCAGTGTCTTTCTGAGCATGACTATATATTTGGGGCAATATTATTTTTAATGAGATGTTTTTCCCCTTGATTCTATTTATTGCTATTGTTCTTGTCTGTCTCCCCCGATTAGACTGTAAGCCCGTCAGAGGGCAGGGACTGTCTCTATCCGTTACCGATTTGTACATTCCAAGCGCTTAGTACAGTGCTCTGCACGTAGTAAGTGCTCAATAAATACTATTGAATGAATGAATGAATATTCTGGACAGGCTTACTGAGTCCCATCCTAATGTTTAGGGGTTTCCCATCTATCAACTCTTTCATCCAAACCAAGAGGATTCCACCCTTTCCTGCACCTGCTAATAGTTTCACCCTTCATTGTTATTGTGGCAACTGAATTAATAATGATTACCATTGTTGATAGTAATAATAGCAGTAATACATGATAACAATGGCATGTGTTAAGCCCTTACTATGTGCCAACCTGGAACTAAGCCCTGAGGTGAAAACCAAATAATCAGATCAAACACAGTTCCTGTACCATAAGGTTTCCAAGTCTAAGTTGGAGGGAGAACGGCTCCTGAATCCCCATTTTATAGGTGAGGAAACTGAGGCACAGAGAAGTTAAGGGAATTGCCCTAGGTTATGCAGCGGGCAAGGGGCACTGTCAGAATTAGAACCCAGTTCCCCCAACCTCCAGGCCCGTGCTCTAACCAGTAGGCGATGCTGCCTCTGTGAATTGTTTTCTATTCAGGAAACTGCCTGTACTCTTCATGTGAATTTTCTTCCATATTCCATAAGAGTTATCTTTCTTCTTCGAGACACTGTTGTTTACTATTTGTGCTGCTTCTCTGCAGAGCACTGTACTAAGCGCTTGGGAGAGTCCGATGTCACAGAGTCGGTAGCTGCGTTCTCTGCCCAAAACAGTAAGATCTCTCCACGAGGAGAGGAGATTCAGTCAACTTTTTGAAATACCGACAGAAGCCTCTCCTCTCCTCATGCCTCCCCAGAAGACCGACCACAAGAAAATGTGCGGAACCAAGTCAAATAAAGCCACATAAAACTGTGAGTTCCTGGGGCCAGGGGATCTCTGAATCACTGGTAACGCAACATTAAAATAACCCGTCACAGTCCTGCCAGCGCTTTTACAGATTGCTCTCCAAAGTAGTGACTGCAGGAGTTAACTGAGTATATGAAACGGTTCCCAGGATACGATGTGAGGGGGGCAGGTAGGAAGGAAACCCCGCTGAGCCACGAAGAAGAAAGGAAACTTCAGTTTAAGTAATGCAAGAGGTAAGGGTCTGAGGCAAGCCCTTCGGATAAATTTCTCCCTTGGTTAGAAAAGAAGGAAGGATTCTCTGCTAGATACCTGCGAGCTCGTCTCTAGACTGTGAGCTCGTTGTCTCTAGAATGTGAGCTCGCTGTGGGCAGGAATGTGTCCGTTACGTTGTACTCTCCCAAGCATTTACTGCAGGGCTTTGCACACAGTAAGCGCTCAATAAATATGACAAAATGACTGAATGACTACAGAAAGTTCCATTTTCCCCATGCTGGTCCGAGACAGAGCACGTCAAGAACAGTTTCACTGGGATTCAGGTGTTAGTCAAGTTTGGTAAGTGTGTGTGTGTACGTGTATTTTATTTTTGAGTGAGGATTCAGGGGAGGTTTAAATGGCCCTATCCAGAATAATATCTTCCATCAGATAAAAATACAAGGAGAGTCTGAATTAATGACCATGGTAATAATATTGAAATGAAGATTAAGACTGTGAGCCCCATATGGGACAGGCGCTGTGTCCAACTCGATTTCCTTGTACCTACCCCAGTACTTAGTAGAGTACACACTAAGTGCTTAAATAATAATTTTGAAATAATAATT
This sequence comes from Ornithorhynchus anatinus, assembly GCF_004115215.2. Taxonomy (NCBI): domain Eukaryota; kingdom Metazoa; phylum Chordata; class Mammalia; order Monotremata; family Ornithorhynchidae; genus Ornithorhynchus; species Ornithorhynchus anatinus. Next base: position 6,353,892 of record NC_041739.1, on the reverse strand, counting down.
GTTATTATTATTATTAAGATGGATGTTTAGACACAGGTCGGGTTTTTTTTTCCCAGAACACACCCACAACGCACACACACACACACACACAATAAAGGAATACTTCTGAACACACCCAGTTCTGCTATAACACGAGTGCTGCATTCCCCCCAAGTCCCGCCTGAAGTCAAACTCACCCTGACATTCTCCCCTGTGCTGAGGTCACACAACTAACCTGTCACTTTCTCTGACCCCACAGTACGCTGGAACCGCACCGATCTTGTGAAGCACGAATACTCCCTAATTCCCTGACAACCTTCCCGCCTAGCAGCATGGCCGAGTGAACGGAGCCCGGGCCTGCGAGTCAGAGTACCTGGATTCTAATCCCTGCTCTGCCACTTACCTTCTGCGTGACCTCGGGCGAGTCTTTATGCCTCAGTTCCTTCATCTGCAAAATGGGGATTTAAAACCTGTTCTTTTTCCTTCTGACTGTGAGCCCCGTGTGAGACCCAATTATCTAGTCGTGGCCGGGAATGTGTCTGCTTGTTGTTATATTGAACTCTCCCAAGCACTTAGTATAGTGCTTTGCACACAGTAAGGGCTCAATACATTCATTCATTCATTTATTCAACAGTATTTATCGAGCGCTTACTATGTGCAGAGCACTGTACTAAGCGCTTGGAATGTACAAATCGGCAACAGATACAGTCCCTGCCCATTGACAGGCTTACAGTCTAATCGGGGAGACAGACAGGCAAAAACGATACGACCGAATGGACGAATGAATAGCATCTTCCCCACTTTTTGGCAGACACCAAGCACTTAACTCTTACTAATATTATTCTTATTACATTATATTGGCCAAATCACCCAGAGAATCCTCAAATATTATTATTATGATTATTATCTTGGCCAAATCACCCAGTGAAAACTCAAGCTCTGTTAGGACCGAGGGCAGAGGGAAACAATATTTATACCTCGCAGCGTTTCTGAATGTCTCCTGGGTGCTACCTTTGTCCTCAGGTTGGTGAAAGTTATGCTGGGACCTCAGCATCTTCAGGCCAGGGATGAAGGGACCATGACTTCCAATCATTCGGACAAACCCCTCCAGGGCAGACGATGGTTTCTGAAGTCTGTAATCATGGAAACAAGAGTCTGCCTGATGAGGATTTCCCCACAGAGCTCTTCACCGAGCTGCCCGAACCCTGAGAAATCACATTATCTCCGGAAGTGCTTTCAGCGGGAGGGACCCAGACACCCCGCCGAGACGGCCTTTGACTGGTGCCTCACTCCGATGTACAGACACAATTTGTGGAGTCTCACTAAAGAGGAGTCAAAGATGGCGATGACAGGAGGGGACAAAAGGTACCCGGGATCTAAATGAATAATAATGACAATAATAATAATAAAGGTACTTTTTAAGCACTTACTATGCTCCAAGCACCGTTCTAAGCATTTACACTTCAATCAGGTTGGACACAGTCCCTGTCCCATGGTGTGGCTCACACTCTAAATCCCCATTTTAGAGATGAGGTACCTGAGGTCCAGAGAAGGAAAGTGAATTGCCCAAGGTCACCAAGCTGACATGTGGCAGAGTGAGGATTAAAACCCAGGTCTACAAGCAAATGTCCCTGGAACAATTACTTTATAGGCAGGCGTGCAAACACACACAAACACAAGTGGAAAACATTTGCTATTGAGTCCCACAGTTTGGAGGGGATAATGCAGTCTTGATTATCTCGTATCAACCCCGAGTCTTAGTTAAGTCAGCCCATATGGGGTTCACAGTCTTAATCCCCATTTTAAAGATGAGGCACAGAGAAGTTAAGTGGCTTGACTAAGGCCACGCGGCCATCAAGCAGTCAATCATATTTACTGAGCCCTTACCATGTGCAATGAGCTGTACTAAGTACTTGGGAGAGCATAATATGACCTTTTAATTCCCGGGCCCATGCTCTATCCACTAGGCCATGCTGCTTCTCTGTGCCTCAGTTCTCTCGTCTGTAAAATGGGAATTGAGACTGTGAGCCTCACGTGGGACAACCTGATGACCCTGTATCTCCCCCAGCGCTTAGAACAGTGCTCTACACATAGTAAGCGCTTAACAAATACCAACATTATTATTCTCACCATGCCATGCAGTTTACTGTGTTCAGAGGACTGTACAAAGTGGTTGGGAGAGTACATAACAACATAATCAGTAGTCACGTCCCTCCCCAACATGATCTTACAGTCTAGAGGGACTTTGAAATAAATTATGGATACGCACGTTACTACTGTGGGACTGAGGGTGGGGTAAATACCAGATGGACCAGTGGGTGCAGATTCAAGGGCATATAGATGACACAGAAGGGAGAGAAAGTCGGGGAAAGAGGACAAAATCAGCGAAGGCCTCTCGCAGGCGACGTGACCTCGCATTTGATTATTGACCACAAAGTGGGAAATTAAGGTCTACAAAGAGAAGAAAATTGAGTGTCTGACTGCCGGTTGATCCTGAAAACGATAAGTGGATTCCACCTGTGGTAGGTTATGTTCTAAAATGAGTTAGGCTTTTAAGGTCTTGATTGATTTATACGGTTCCTAGGAAGTAGTCGGTACTTTTGTGATGGCTCTTTTATCAGCTTCCCAGTGTATTCACTGCTGATGAAAGATAGATGAGGTTTCAAATAGAATGAAACAGATTCAGTCGGGAAAAATGTCAAGCCCCAGACAGTGTGTTTGCCCCATTCAGTAGGACTCCAACAGTCTCACGAAATGTTTGGACGGCACCTCGGTGATTGTAATCAAAACGATGGAACTCAGTAAGTGCTTATTTTTTGCTAAGTGCTGGGGTTCATAAAAATAATGAAGCAGCAAAATAGAGAGACAACATGGCCTAATGGGAAAAATACAGGATTCAGAGGACCTGGGCCCTAATCCCGGTTCTGCCACTTACATTTTGGGTGACCTTGGGTGAGTTACTTCAGTTCTCTGGGCCTCAGTTTCCTCATCTTTGAAATGGGGATTCAATATAAGTCCTCCCTCCTACTTAGTCAGCGAGTGCGATGGGGGACAGTGTCTCTGTCCAACCTGAATTTATCTATCCCAGTGATAGATAGATACCACAGCCATAGTAAGTGCTTAACAGATATAATGATGATCATTAATAATGATTCACGATGATAATAATACTGATAATAATGTAGATCTCCTAACTTCCAGTCCCATGCTCTCTCATTCATTTATTCATTCAATCATATTTTTTGAGTCCTTACTGTGTGCCAAGCACTTTCCCTTAAGCTATCCCTTTAAGCAGGTTCCCTATTGAAAATAATTCAAGGGAATTATTGAAGGGAATAATTCAAGGGAATAGGCTTTTAGGAGCCAATTAGAAGGCAGTCAGGTAATCAGAGCCCTTAGAAGAGGATGTGATCAGAATTATTGCTTTCATTTTCCAGATGAAGGAAAACGGATAGCCTTCTTCAACATCTCCTGGTGAGATTGCAGAGAAATCAGGTTTAGCACAGTGGCTTGAACTTTTAAACAAAAGTTTGCACCCTTTGGACAAGTTTAAGATCAGAGTTGGCAATAATAACCATAATAATAGTAATACAGTATTTGTTAAGCACTTACTATGTGCCGAGCACTGTTCCAACCGCTGGGGTGATTAGGTAATCGGGTAGTCCTACGTGGGGCTCAGTCTTAAACCCCATTTTCCAGATGAGGTAACCGAGGCCCAGAGAAGTTAAGTGACTTGCTCAAAGTCACACAACTGATGAGTGGCAGAACCGGGACTAGAACCCCCAACCTCTGACTCCCAAGCCCGTCATCTTTCCATTAAGCACGCTGCTTCTCAATAAGACAATCAACAGTACTTACTGGGCACATACTCTGTGCCAGTATAATAATAATAATGTTGGTATTTGTTAAGCGCTTACTACGTGCAGAGCACTGTTCTAAGCGCTGGGGGAGATACAGGGTCATCAGGTTGTCCCACGTGGGGCTCACAGTCTTCACCCCCATTTTACAGTTGAGGGAACTGAGGCCCAGAGAAGTGAAGTGACTTGCCCACAGTCACACAGCTGCCAAGTGGCAGAGCCGGGATTTGAACCCATGCCCTCTGACTCCCAAGCCTGGGCTCTTTCCGCTGAGCCATGCTGCTTCTCGGGAGAATCTTATTTTTAAAATGATATTTGTTAAGTGTCTACTCTAGATCACTGTTCTGAGTCCTGGGTAAATAAAGGTTAATTGGTCGGACACAGTCCCTGTCCTCCATGGCGAACGGGTATTGAGGAAACTGAGACCCAGAGACATCAAGTGACTTGAACAAGGTCACGGAGCAAGTAAACTGGCAGAGTCGAGAATAGAACCTTACTCTTACTTCAAGGCACGGGTTATTTCCACTAGACCACGCTGCTTCTCGAGTTATAAAACCCAATCCCAGCTTCTATAATTTATAGTAAATGGACTGTTTTTAATTATTTTTGAAAAGCACTCAAGTATCCTGTGTCAGCATTAATTAAAATGTTTATAAGGTAACAAGCCCTTACTTGCAATGAAACAGAGGGAAAGTTCTTTTCCTTCTTCATAAAAGTCTTGTGGATAATTGTTTCTATTCAGTTCAATCATTTTCCCTTCTTCAAACTGCCCCGCCATCAGGGTGAGTGCATCATTGTCTCCAGAAAATTTGGTTTGTGGATTTTTAATCTGATTTGATCTTCTAGCTGTAGAATGGCCTTGAAACAATTTATTTTGAGTTTTTAAAAATCTAGTGAGAAAGACAGACACTAAAATAATTCTATGGAAAGAGATCAATCAGTAAATCAACCGATCTCATTTACTGAACACTTACTGTATGCCAAACACTGTACTTGTTTGGTTTTGTTTTGTTGTCTGTCTCCTCTGTTTAGACTGTGAGCCTGTTGTTGGGCAGGGAATGTCTCTATCTGTTGCCGAATTGTATATTCCAAGCGCTTAGTACAGTGCTCTGCACATAGTAAGTGCTCAATAAATACCATTGAGTGAATGCATATACTAAGAGCTCGGAAGAGTACAATATAACAAAGAAGCTGCAAAAGAAGAAAGCAGTGTGGCTCATTGGAAAAAGCCCGGGCTTTGGAGTCAGAAGTCATGGGTTTGAATTCCCGCTCTGCCACTTGTCAGCTGTGTGACTGTGGGCAAGTCACTTCACTTCTCTGGGCCTCAGTTACCTCATCTGTAAAATGGGGATTGACATTATCATTAAATTAAACTAAGCCTTAAAACAAACTGGAGTTGAATATTTGACATGGGAAAATTGAACTTGTAAAAAATGAAACCAGGAATGAAAAGGATAACACATCCCTATAAGCCTGCAAAATCTTTGGAAAAGAGAAGTCCTGATCAAGGAGAGAGAAGAGCTTGAGATGTCAAGTTAAATTGAGGGAAATAGCTGGTTAAACTAACCTTTCCACAGATGCAGGGAGCTCCTCTCTGGCTTATCTCTATGTTGACTGATAAGCCACTTCCAATATCTTTTCCAAAGTCAATTCTCTTTTAAAAAAAAACACAGAACTGTAGAGCTAAATGTCAGCGATATCATGATTTATATCACAAAGTATATAGTAATAGTAATAGGACTAATAATAGAACCGAAGAGCTAAATGTCAGTGATGTCTTGATTTATATCACACAGTATATCATAAAATAATAGGACTAATATTATTAATTATAATAACAGGTCTCAAGACCTCACTTTATGCTAAACACTAAAGTAGATACAGGTTTATGGTAATGGGAATAGTCCTGGTTTCTGCCAGGACTCACAATCTATCCCCATTTTGCTCTACACTCAGTAAGCACTCATTGAATATCATTGATCAACGCTTAGAACAGTGCTTGACGCATAGTCAGCGCTGAACAAATACCATAATTTTTAATTATTCTTGACTATTGGACTGCTTATTAGAAGTGGAAGGAGTAATGGTATTTACTAAGCGCTTACTGTGTGCAGAGCACCGTACTACGCGTTGAGAGAGAAAACACAATCAGACATAGACACATTACAGATATTTACGGAAGTGCTATGGGGCTGAGGGTGGCATAAATAAAGAGTTCTGATCCTCCCTGTTTCCTGGTTCCTCCTTAACCACATCATCATTTCAGGTCAATTCACTGAGGAATCTCTTCCTTCCCCACTATCGTCGTCTGACTGATAGGCTAACACTGTTTGTGTCCTTCCTCTATAGAATAAAAAAACTCACGGAGAAAAGTGCTTATTACCTGATCTTCAACATCTTTGTCACTCTAACCTGTGCATCACTGGGCTGTGCATCATTTCGTATCCCGAAGGCAGTTGAATCCTCGTTTCCCAAGGTGGTTTTTAACATCCACCATCTCTTAATAATTGATGTTTTCTGAATTACTGCAATACCACTGATCGAGTGATTGATTGATTGCTCGGATGATGAATCCCTTTCAAGATGGAGTCTCTTGGTTTTTACTAGGCCCTTGTATTTTTTACACCTGTCATCAGGCTCCAGAAATTAGAAAACTATGCTCCTAGCTTGTTCCGTAGGGTCATGAAAAAACAATGAATTTTGCACAGCTGGTGTGCTTTCCCTGGCATTCCTGGGCTGAAAAATTACCATTTCCTCCCACTTCATATTATTTTCCAGCCCTCCCAAACAGCTCTATCTCTTTCTCGGGGAGAAAACACTATTTAGTTGGGCAAACAAGTCTTAGACGAAAGCACCTTAAAACCGCTCCATTCCCCAGAATGAATGAGGAAACGTTTATACCATTTTCTCCTTCTCATTCTGAGCATCTTCAGCGCTGCTTCTGCACAGTTGCAGGAGGGGGTGGAAAGTCTAAGGGGGAAAACATTTTGCAGGTGAGTCATAAAGCATAATAGTAGTGGTGAGAACATTACAAAACCTTAACGTTCTAAACCAACGCAAACCGATTACGCCGTGACTCTTAAGGCTCAGGAATAGAAGGAGTTGATGTTTTTCTTTAAATAATCATTGTTTGGATTTTCTTGGTGCCCTCTGAACTGTAAGTTCATTGTGGGCAGGGAACATTCTGTTCCATTGTCCTCTCCCAAATGCTTAGTACAGTGCTCTGCATCCATTAAGTGCTTGATCAATATCACCGAATAATTGATGGATTGATCGGTGCCACTCAGATATCTCATAAATTACAGACTCTAGTCTTAGCTGAACAGTAAAACAACCAATTAATCATTGGTACTTATTGCACACTTATTATACTAAGCATTTGGGAGTGTAAAATAAAATAGAGTTGGTAGACAAGATATCTGCCCTTGAGGAGTTTACAGTCTTGGGAAGAGTTTAATGATAGCTATAATAATAATGATGGTATTTGTTAAAGAACTTACTATGTGCCAGGCACTGTATTAAGCATTGAGGTGGATAAAAGAAAGCGGGTTGGACAAAGTCCCTGTCTCCCATGGGGCTGACAGTCTGAATCACCATTTTACAGATGAGGGAACTGAGGCCCAGAGAAGTTAGCTTGGCTCAGTGGAAAGAGACCGGGCTTGGGAGTCAGAGGTCATGGTCAGAGGTCAGAGGTCAGAAGTCCCGGCTCTGCCACCTGTCAGCTGTGTGACTGTGGGCAAGTCACTTCACTGCTCTGTGCCTCAGTTCCCTCATCTATAAAATGGGGATGAAGACTATGAGCCTCAGGTGGAACAACCTCATTCCCCTGTATCTCCCCCAGCGCTTAAAACAGTGCTCTGCACTTAATAAGCTCTTAACAAATACCAACATTATCATTATTATGATTATTATTAAGTGACTTGCCCAAAGTCACACAGCTGACAAGTGGCTGAGCCAGGATTTGAATCCATGCCCTCTGACTCCCAAGCCTGGGCTCTTTCCACTGAGCCACGCTGCTTCTCTATAGATAATAGAATCCTCCGTCTGAAATAGGCACTCAATATATGCTACTGATATTTACCAGTCACTCGGTTATATTTTTGGAGAGTTTCCTGGGTACAGAGCACTGTCCTTAGCGCTTGGGAGAGTACAATATAACACGGTAGGTAGCCACGTTCGCTGCCCACAAGGAGCCTTCAGGTCTAGAGGGGGAGATAGACATTAATATGAATAAATAAATAAGGTAACTGAGGCCCAGAGAAGTGAAGTGACTTTCCCACAGTCACACAGCTGCCAAGTGGCAGAGCTGGGATTCGAACCCATGACCTCTGACTCCCAAGCCCGTGTTCTTTCCACTGAGCCACGCTGCTTCTCTATGATATATTTTTGGAGAGTTTCCTGGGTACAGAGCACTGTCCTCAGAGCTTGGGAGAGTACAGTATAACACAGTGGGTAGCCACGTTCACTGCCCACAAGGAGCCTTCAAGTCTAGAGGGGGAGCAGACATTAATATGAATAAATAAATTACAGGTATGGACATAGGTGTCGGGCTCAACAGCTCAGAGAGATCTTCAAAACCAACAAGAATTTGGGATTGTTCTATCAATCCGTCATATGTTTTGAGCACTTAGCGGGTGCAGAGCACCGTACTAAGCTCCTGGGAGAGTAAATTAGAACAAAAGACTAGTGGGAAGAAAGTCTAGTAAGGCTAGGTCAGAGAAGGTCTCTCGGAGGAGATGTGCCTTCGATAAGGATTTGAGGGTGGGGACAGACACTGTCGGATTATAACGTTGATATTGGTTAAGCGCTTACTATGTGCAGAGCACTGTTCTAAGTGCTGGGGTAGATACAGGGTAATCAGGTTGTCCCACCTGAGGCTCACAGTCTTCATCCCCATTTTACAGATGAGGTAACTGAGGCCCAGAGAAGTGAAGTGACTTGCCCACAGCCACCAAGTCGCAGAGCGGGGATTCGAACCCATAATAATAATAATAATGTTGGTATTTGTTAAGCACTTACTATGTGCAGAGCACTGTTCTAAGCGCTGGGGTAGACACAGGGGAATCAGGTTGTCCCACGTGGGGCTCACAGTCTTAATCCCCATTTTACAGATGAAGGAACTGAGGCCCAGAGAGGTTAAGTGACTTGCCCACAGTCACACAGCTGACAAGCGGCAGAGCTGGGATAAGAACTCATGAACCCTGACCTCTGACTCCCGAGCCCGTGCTCTTTCCACTGAGCCATGCTGCTTCTCTATATGAGGATAAGAGGAAGGAGGGCGTTCCGGGCCAGAAGCAGGAGTTGGGTGAGAGGTCGGCGGTGAGATGGAAGAGAAATGGGTACAGCGAGTAGGTTGACATTAGAGGAGCTGTTCTGGATTCAGCATTTTCACAGTTATCATCTGTTTCAGGATCTCTCTGTCTGTTGGAATGTCTACTCCGAAAACTATAATGCCTTTTGTTTTTCATTTCATTCTTTTAAAGGTATCTATTAAGTGCTTACTACGTGCCTGGCACCTTACTGAGCACTGAGGGAAATACAACACGAGCAGGATGGACACAGTCCCTGTCCCACGTGGGGCTCACAGTCTTAATGCCCATTTTACAGATGAGGTAAGTGAGACATGAAGGAGTTTTAATGACTTTCCTAAGGTCACACAGCAGACAAGTGGCGGAGCTGGGATTAGAATATATTCATTTATTCATTCATTCATTCATTCATTCATTCATTCGAGTCAATCGTATTTCATGAGCGCTTACTGTGTGCAGAGCACTGGGCTAAGCACTTGGGACAGTACAGCCTAACAACAAACAGACACATTCCCTTCCCACGATGGGCTTAAATCTGGGGCGTGGGGGGGAGGAGAGAGACATTTATGTAAATAAATTGCCGATATGGACATAAGTGCTGTGGCAGGAAAGGAGTCAGTGAGTCAATTGTATTTATTGAGCGCTTACTGTGTGCAGAGCACTGTACTAAGCACTCCAGGCAGCACAGTGCGACGATAAGCAGAATCCTTCCAACTATCTGGCTCTTACTCTATCCAACGGGCCACGTTCTTTCTCACCTTCCGATCGCCAAGTCCTTAACCCTGGACTTCCTCAAAGCAGCCAGCCATCTGCTTTGTATTCTTCTCTAGGGTACCTTATCTGTGCCTCCACAGAGCTATCTAGGCAGGCTGAGTTTTCAGGTGCAGAGTCTCACGGAGGGAGAGATAAACGACAGGAACGGAGAGCAGGAACGGAGAGCAGGCGCGGAGAACCGGGAGCGATAAGGGAAATGGGAAATGGATGGTGGCCACCACGGAGCCAGGGTTAAGAGTTTCGTTTGGATCTGAGGGGAAAACCGATGGCCCGGATTGTGCCTGCACTGTCTTTGATTGAAAGCCGGATCCAGAGCCGCTGTTCTGACAAAGACTCCCGGTTTCCATTTGCCCGGACTTGAAAACGAGACAGAAGGACAGAATGAATAGAGGAAGCTGCACGACCCAGTGGAAATGATACTACTAATGGTGGTATTTGTTAAGCACTTATTATTTGTCAGGGCCCGGACTAAGATCTGGGGTAGATACAGGCAAATCGGGGGCACACGGTGCCTGTCCCACGTGGGGCTCACAGACTTAATCCCCATTTGACAGATGAGGGACGGAGAAGTGAAGGGATTTGCCCAAATTGTGTAAGTGACTTTCCAGCAGACAAGTGATGGAGCTGGGATTTGAACCCAGGTCTATCTGCCTCCAAGGCCAGTACACTATCCACTAGGCCACGCCCCACGGCCACGGGCGAGAGTTTTAATCCCGGCTCTGCCACTTGTCTGCCTTTTGACCTTGGACAAGTCACTTAACTTCTCTGTGCCTCAATTACCTCATCTGTAAAATGGGGATGGAGACCGTGAGCCTCGGGGGGATTTGAACTGTGTCCAACCCGACTATCTGTGTCTACCCTGATGCTGAATACGATGCCTGGTACAGAGTAAGTGCTTAGCAAATACCATTAAAAAAAAAAAAAAAAAAAAGGTAGAGAAGTGAAAATCATGATATAAAAATGGCAGTTTTATTAATTGAATCAGTAAAGCCAAACTGCTTAGTTTTAAAGCCTCCTTGGACAACCAGTAGCCATAGCACACCAAACTAGGTATTCATTCATGTTCTCCTACTGATATGTTCCTGAAGCAAAGGGTTTGGGTGAAGTGTCAACAATCAAACATTTCTGAAAAAAACTCAGCAAACTCTTTTATTCTATTCTGAATTAGTTTTCGAGAAAAACGAACCCTAGCCAGATTGCTTCCCGTCGTTAAAGAAAGAAGAAGATTGAAGTGAGAAGAGTTGATGGATTTGCTACAAAATTAAACATAGATTGTACCTGGAAAAATCAGACATTACAAGCGTGTTGAGCCCAAATGAATAAATGCAATTTCTATTGTTGATTCTACTGTGCGTAATTTAATACACCATAAGACTGCATAATAAAAATATCTCGAGGTCTAATTGATTTAAAGTACTTTCATATCTGTTATCTCATTGCATCTTTACAAAAGTCGCGGGGTGTTCGGAGAGACTGGTACGATTATCTCCATCGTCCAGATCAAAAAAGCGAGGCCCAGAAAACTTAAGTGACTTGTTTGACAGCCTGCAGGAGACCAGTAGGACTAAAATACAGGTCCAATTACTCTGACTCCAAGATGCTTCTCCCTAGATCGTCTCAAAAATCCCTTCGGTCATAAATGTAGGGCTTTTTCTTCTTTATGAACAAACTAATAGGTCTTTTGAATTAATCATCCATCTATCGCTGGTATTTATTGAATGCCTTCTGTATGTAGAACACTGTGTTAAGCGCTTTCGGAGTGTATGGTACAACAGAGTAGATAGACACATTCCTCGCTCAGAATCTAGATGGGGAGACAGACACTAAAAGGAATTATGGATATGTACCTAAGTGCTGAGGGGCTGGGGGTTGGGAGAACATCAAGGACTTAAAGGATATAGGTCCAAGTGGCTAGGTGATATGGAAGGGAGAGAGAACGGGGCAATGAGTCAGGACAGGCCTCTTGGAAAAGATGTGATTTTTAAAAGGCTCTGAAGGTGAAGAGGGTGGTGGTCTGACAGGAAGGAATTCCAGGTGAGGGGGAGACCACGGGAAGGGAATATTATTAAGGTCACATCTTCTCCAAGAGGCCTTCCCCGAGGAAGTCCTCTCCCAGTTTTCTCTCCCTTCTTTGTCGTCTATGCACTTTGATCTGTGACCTGGGGACAGTTGACCTTAGCCCCAAACCCAGCCCCGCAGCACTTATGTATATATCTTTAAATTATATATTGTAAATTATTTATTCTAATTTGTTTATTTATAATGTATTTGTAAGAAATAAATAAACAATATAGGATAACATTATTCATTATACATTAGCATTAATCATGTTGATGCATTAAATTAATATTTAATATATTGATGTTGTTAACATCTAATATACTAAATTAATGTTGAATCATCTTGATATATTGAATCATATTATGTATTTATAGATAAATAAATAATATAATTTATTATTATAAATAGTATTATTTATTACTCTCTGTCTCCCCCGCTAGACTCTAAACCTGTCACCGGCAGGGAACGTGTCTGCTAATTCTGTTGTTTTGCAACTCACCCAAGCACTTAGTATTCATTCATTCATCCAATCATATTAAATGAGCATTTACTGTGTGCAGATCACTGTCCTAAGCACTTGGAGAGAACGATTCAGCAATAAAGACAGACAATCCCTGCCCACACCGGATTTACAGTCTGTGCTCCATCCCTAATAAGCGCTTAATAAATATCACTGATTGCCTGGGTCGGAGGTGAACCAGATAAGATTGAGATCCTGCCAATAGGTTAAAATTAGAGTAGTGAAGAAGGCAAGTGGGTCGTAGTAGGAAATCAACAAGTAGAGAAGCGCCTTGGCCTTGCGGAAAAAGCTCAGGTCTGGGAGGGAGAGGATGTGGATTCTGATCCCAGCTAGATCACTCCCTTCCTGTGTGAACTTGGGTGAGTCACTTCACCTGTTGGTGCCTCAGTTTCCTCAACCATAAAATGGGGATCAAATACCTGTTCTTCCTTCCACTTAGACTATGTGGGCCCCGAGTGGGACACAGATCGTGTCCAACCTGATTAATTTGTAACTACCCTGATGTTGAGAACAGTGCTTGATACTTAGGAAGCACTTAACAAATATAACTATAGTAATGTAGGAGAGGTCAAGCCGATTAAGTGCTTTAAAGCTGATAGTAAGGAGTTCCTGTTGGATGCTGAGGTGTATGGGTAGTTGTGGTACTTTTAAAACACTTCTTATGTGCCAAACACTGTACTAAGCACTGGGGTGGACACGATATAAGCCAATCAAACAAAGCTCCTGATCCACTTGGAGCGCAGAGTCTGAGGGGAAGGAGGCACAGTTCTTGAATCCCATTTTGCAGACGAGGAAACCGAGGCCCAGAGAAGTTAAGTGATTCGCCCAAGGACACACAGCAGACGTGGTGGAGCGCAGGATTAGAATCCAGGTCCTTTCAATCTCAGGCTCTTGATCTTTCCACTAGTTAACACGGGCCCTTGGGAAGTTTTCATAATAAAGCCGAACTGTCCAGAAGATGAGATATTTTTGAGCCTATATTTAAAATGCTGTACTACAGGGAAATAGATCAAAAGAGCTTCAGATGTGCTAAAAGAAGGTAAGGAGCTTTTAATATATCAGCAATTCTCCCTTCAGGACAATTTTGTCATTTCGATCCTGCAGAGAAGAAAATATCATATGTGGAAATGGGGTAGTGGTCAAGAAGGTTAGAAAAATATTCTGAACGCTGAGAACAGAGAAGCAGAACAACAAGCAAGAAAGTCTAATATTGTCTAAAAGATTTTAGGGTCTAGATCCTTAATTCTCTAAATGCTGCTAAAGCATTAGAGATTGTTCTTTAACATGTGCCAAGGAAACTCATCACCTTCCTTGACCTAATTATATTTGCACTGTAAGGAATCTCTGCACTATGACATACCAGGGAAGAAAGAGCTTCATTACTCTGGCCACTTATCATTAATAATAATGATGATGGTATTTATTAAGTGCTTACTGTAATAATAACGGTATTTGTTAAGCTCTTACTATGCGCCAAGCATCGTTCTAAGCGGTGGGGTAGATACAAGGTAATCAGGCTGTCCCACGTGGGGGTCACAGTCTTAATCCCCATTTTACAGATAAGCTCACTGAGGCACAGAAAATAATTTGGATATTTATTAAGTGCTTACTCTGTGCCAAGCACTGTTCTAAGTGCTGGGGTTGATACAATGTAATCAACTTGTCCCTTGTGGGGCTCATAGTCTTAATCCCCATTTTCTAGATGAGGTAACTGAAGCACAGAGAAGTGATGTGATTTGCCCAAGGTCGCACAACAGACAAGTGGCGGAGCCGGGATTAGAACCCACGACCTCTGACTCCCAAGCCCTGGCTCTTTCCACTGAGCCATGCTGCTTCTGGCTTCTATGTATCCAGAAGTGTGCTAAGAATGGAGTTCATAGTCTACGAGGAAAGGAAAATAGGGTATTTTTCCCCCATTTCACAGATGAGAAAAATGAGAGGTAGATAGGTTAAATGGTTGTCCAATGTTAAATAGCAGACAAGGGCAGAACTAGGACTACAAGAGAGGTATCTTGACTCCTTGTTGCTTACAGTTATTTAACAGTTCAGGTTTTGTTCTAATTCTTTAATAATAATTATGGTAGTTCTAAGTGTTTACTCTGTGTCAAGTATTGTTCTAAGCACTGGGGTGAATGAAAGGTAATCAGGCCTACACCGTCCCCGTCACGCATGGGGCTCACAGTCTAAGTAGGAGGGAGAACAGGTTTTCAATCTCCATTTTACAGATGAGGAAACAGTAAATTGAGGAAACTGGCAATCAGTGAGATCTTTTGAGTCCTTACTAAGTGCAGATGATGATGATGATGGTATTTGTTAAGCGCTTACTGTGTCAAGCACTGTTCTAAGTGCTGGGGTAGATAAAAGCTAATCGCCTTAGCCTCAGTCCCCGGCCCACGTGGGATTCAGAGTCTTCACCCCCATTTAACAGATGAGGTAACCGAGCCATCAGAAAGTGAGGTGACTTGCTCACGGTCACACGGCAGACCAGAGGTGGAGTCGAGATTAGAGCCCGGATGTTTCTGACTCTCAGTCCCGGGTTCTATCCACTAGGCCATGCTGCTTCTCTGTTCTAAGCACTTGGGAGAGTACAATTCAAGAGAAATTCGCAGAAACATTCCTTGTCCACCGTTTGTGAAATTCACCTATCGCTTTAAAGGCCAATGACAGGCCCGTGGAATTAGTTACACTGTTCCCACACAGAGACTGCTGTGTGACCTTGGGCAAATCACTTGGCTTATCTAGGCCTCAGTTCCCTCATCCGCAAAGTGGGGATTAAGACTGTGAGCCCTGTGTGGGACAGCAATTGCGCCCAACTCGATTTGCTTCTATCCACCGCGGCGCTTAGAACAATGCCTGGTACATAGTAGACACTGACAAATACCATTATTATTGATTAGACTGTAAACCCGTGATTAGACTGTAAGCCCGTGATTAGACCGTAAGCCCGTCAAAGGGCAGGGACCGTCTCTATCTGTTACCGATCTGTCCATTCCAAGCGCTTAGTACAGTGCTCTGCACATAGTAAGCGCTCAATAAATATTATTGAATGAATGAATTATTATTATTATTACCAACCTTGTTGCATTGTATTCCCCCGAGTACTCAGTACAGTGCTCTGCCCAAAGTAAAAGCTCAATAAATACCACCGACTGACTGATTATGTGGTCAAAGTAGCAGAACTAATTCCCCTTCTAATTATTTCTTTTGTTATCTGAACCCTTCAGGCTTCTCCTTGAGCTTTGAGCTAGAGACTTTCCAAACTAATTTGTCATCTCACCCTGGGGGTCTGGACCGGGGTAGGGAAAGGACTGAAATGTAAAAATGGTGACAGAAAATCATTTGATGTATGGACTTTCTCCCAATCCTTGAGGGAGAAAGCTCCATATAGAACCGAGTTCAAATATAGATGGTTTGGGGGGTTCGTCATTTCTCATAGAACTTGAGTATCATTTCTCAGGTCTTTATGATTAAAAATGGAAGCCATTTGGTCTCTACAAAAGCTTCCTTGGCCTTTGAAGTTGCAATTCTGTTCTCCTATGTTGTGGAGCAGTTCTTATTACACTTTTCACAAAAAACACCGATGAAATATCTGTCCAATTCCTGCCAGTGAATGAATTACCCACAAATCATTAAAGAAAATTCAGTGTGAATCACCAGGAAGAAATAGGGAATGCAACAGAGGAGCGATGTCGTCTAATGGATAGAGCCTGGGCCTGGAAGTCAGAGGAGATGGATTCTATTCCCTGCTCCTCCACCTGTCTGCTATATGACTTTGGGCAAACCACTTCACTTCTCTGGGCCTCAGTTTCCTCAGCTGTAAAATCCCACCTCTGCCACTTGTCAGCTGTGTGACTGTGGGCAAGTCACTTAACTTCTCTGTGCCTCAGTTCCCTCATCTGGAAAATGGGGATTAACCGTGAGTCTCACGTGGGACCACCTGATTACCTTGTATCTACCCCAGCGCTTAGAACAGTGCTCTGCACATAGTAAGCGCTTAACAAATAACCACATTATTAAAATGGGGATGGAGACTGTGAGCCCCATGTGGACAGGGTTTGCATCCAACCCAATCATCTGATATCTATCTACGCCAGCGCTTAGTACAGTGCCCGGCATTTGCTTATCAAATACCACAGTTTTTAATGAGAAGCAGCGTGGCTTAGTGGAAAGAGCCCGGGCTTGGGAGTCAGAGGTTGTGGGTTCTAATCCCGGCTCTCCCACTTGTCAGCTGTGTGACTTTCGGCAAGTCACTTAATTTCTCTGGGCCTCAGTGACTTCATCTGTCAAATGGGGAAGAAGACTGTCAGCCCCATGTGGGACAACCTGATTACCTTGTATCTCCCCCAGTGCTTAGAACAGTGCTTGGCAGATAGTAAGCACTTAACCAATACCGACATTATTAATAACACTACTAATAGTTGTTAATATTATCATTGTGATATTTCTCAGGCACTTAACCTGTGTGGACCATGGGAGAGATATATGACAATCAGATTAGACCCAGCCCTCATCCCACATGGAACTTCAAGTTTAAGGGGTGAATAGAAATTTAATTCTCATTTTAGGAATGAGAAAATTGAGGCACAAAGTTAAATAACTTGCCCAAGGTCACACACAGCAGGCTAGTGGCAGAGGTGGAACTAGAACCCGGGTCTCCCCGTGAACTTTCACAGTAAATCTCTCCCTCTGACCACAGAAGGGGCATCTCAATGGAACAGAATTAGTGGGAAGCTTTGAAACCACAGTCATTCATTCTATCATATTTATTGAGCGCTTATGCTGTGCAGACCACTGTACTAAGTGCTGGAGATAGTACAGTACAACAATAAAAGGACACATACCCTGCCCACAAGGAGCAAATTATAACAAATTCTTCAAAAATGGGATCTGCTTTCCCATTCTTCTCCTGTAAAACAAACCCTATATTCATTTCCAAAACACAATAACTAAATTAGCCCGCAATATCGCATTTTACATGGAGATTAGGCCCAAGCTAAATTTAACCGTGCCGAAGAGAGGCGTCATAAAATAATAAGCTGCCCTACCATCCTGAATCTTCTGAAACAGCACTGGAGATTTTCTTCCCACGAATTTTGTGGTCATCATGTTGGCCGCTAACCTCCCCTGCAGATACTAAACCCACAGACTCACATGATGTCACGCGTTCCACACTGAACCAGCATGTTACAATAATAATAATAATAATTATACTTACCGTATCTGTGAAGCCCTTACACTGTGCCAGGCACTGAACGAAGCGCTGGGGTGGATGCAAGCAAATCGAGCTGGACACAGTCCCTGTCCCACATGGCGCTCACAGTCTCGATCACCATTTTCCAGATGGGGTAAACTGAGGCGTAGAGAAGTGATGTGACTTACCCAAGGTCACACAGCGGACAAGTGGCGGAGTCAGGATTAGAATCCAAGACCCAAAGAAGCAGCGTGGCCTAGTCGATGGAGCCCAGGCCTGGGAGTCAGAAGGACTTGGGTTCTAATCCCGGCTCTGCCACTCGTCTGCTTTGTGATCTTGGGCAAGTCACTTCACTTCTCTGAGCCTCGTTCACCTCATCTGTAAAATGAGGAATGAGACTGTGAGGCCCCCCCCATGGGAAAGGGATTCTGTCCAAAATGATTTGCTTGTATCCACCCCAGCACTAAGTACAGTTCCTGGCACAAAGGAAGAGCTTAGCAAATACTATTATTATTATTATTACTGGACTTAGCTGCATGATCTGAAGGAGAGGGAGGCAGGATATTTCATACAAAAATACCAGATATAGAAGAGTCTGCTGCTGCAGTTGTATCAGACCCGTCAGAGGCCAGCTGAAAACCTACCAAATCACTCTCTAGTGGTTGTGAAACAGGCCACTCTACTCCCTCCTTCAGAGAAAAAGCAGCCTAAAATGCCACTGCAGGACATTGCTGGTTTTTAGGAAGAAAAGAAAATCAATATTCTTCCCAAATGAGAAGCACTTTCTCAGAAAGTAATTTCTGTCCCCCCACAGACATCATAAAAGGCCTTTCAAACTGACTCTGGTCTGATTTGGCCGCAGATGTTTTACGATTCACGACCCGCTGTGCAACACCCTTGAACCATAAACAAGAGGCATTTTAATTCCTTCAAGTGTCAATCTCTGTGCTTGTTTTGTTGAGTTCTATAATCCAACCACCGACATATATTTTGCTTCTGCTTTTTTTATTTCTGAAGTATACCAAGGAGGGGGTGAAGGAAGTGTAAGCTAGTGGATAGAGACCGGGCCCGGGAGTCAGAAGGGCGTCAGAAGTGGCTCCGCCACTTGTCTGCCGCGTAACCTCGGTTCACATCTCTGGGGCTCAGTTATCCCGTCTCTAAAATGGGGACTAAGACTGCAAGCCCCTGGTGGGACAGGGACAGTGTCTGACCCGATTCACTTGTTTCTACCCAGCGCTTAGTGCGGTGCCTGGCATAGCATAAGCGCTTAACAAATGCCATTAAAATAAAAAAAAAAAACTTTCTAGGACCGACTCGTTTGACGCTCGAGGACTCCCTTTTTGACTGAGGATGTCACAGTCACTCTCAAGGTTGTCTATTTATTTATTGCCCACCTTTGGCATCACATAGACACGTTTTGGATGATCGTGCAGGAGCTCGAAGTGCTTCATGTGTGTGAGAACCTGTTCCAGCTTCATTTCTCCCGGTCGTTATTCAGTCAGTCAATCATATCTTACTGACAGGACACCAACCCCCTAGGAAGATGAATCATTTTGGAGCATTTTCTCTGTGAGTCTTCTCTGGAGAGAAATGCAGCCTCAGAAAATGACATGCAAATGAATCAAGCATTAAAAGAGAATTATTACCAGAATCTATTTGCATATAGGTTGGTTCAACAGTAGGATGATCGGTACTCATACGGCAGCCGGCCATCGCCATTCCAAAGAAAGCAGTTGCCAAGCGAATGTCTTGGTAAATCTTCCCTGTTTACAATGGCCAGTGGTGACCACAATGGAAAGAACCCGGGCTTGGAGTCAGAGGTCGTGGGTTCTAATCCCATCACTTGTCAGCTGTGTGACTTTGTCCAGTCACTTAACTTCTCCGGGCCTCAGTTTTCTCATCTCTAAAATGGAGATGCAGACTGTGAGCCCCCCGCCGGACAACCTGATTACTTGAATCCCCCCAGCACTTAGAACAGTGCTTGGCACATAGTAAGTTCATTCATTCATTCAATAGTATTTATTGAGCGCTTACTATGTGCAGAGCACTGTACTAAGCGCTTTGAATGTACAAATCGGCAACAGATAGAGACAGTCCCTGCCCATTGATGGGCTTACGGTCTAATCAGGGGAATGCTTAACAAATACCACCACCATTATTATTATTATTATTATTATTATTATTATTACCAGCAACTATGTCTCAGTGAAAGATTTTTTGCACAAGATATGAATTACAGTGTACCAGTAAGCAATCAAACAATCAACAACACCTCAGTGCAAAGTTCTACACACAGTAAACGCTCTATAAGTATCCCTGATACAGTGCAGAGCACTGTAATATGAGCTTGGGAGGTTATAATTGAGTTGATGACTCAATACTTTTTTTTAATAGTATTTGTTAAGTGCTTGCTTTGTGCCAGGCACTGAACTAAGCAATGGGGTAGATACAAGGTAATCAGTCCCTGTTCGATGTGTGGCTCGCTGTCTTAATCCCCATTTTACAGACGAGGTAACTGAGGCACAGAGATGATGTTGATGGTATTTTTTTTAAGTGCTTACAATGTGCCAGGCACTGTACTAAGCAGGGGGGTAGATATAAGCCAATCGGGTTAGACACCGCCTCTGTCCCATGAGAGGCTCACAATCACATCCCCATATTTCAGATGAGGCCCAGAGAAGTGAAATGGCTTGCCCAAGGTCACACGGCAGATAAAAGGGTGGAGTCACGATAAGAATCTAGGTTTCCCCGAAATCTGACTCCCAGACCTGTGCTCTATCCACTAACCCTTGCTGCTTATGGAAGAGGGGTGGGACATTGAGCGGTTTACATTCTGGCTGGGAATAATAATTTATGCATAATTTTAAGCACTAGATACCCAACCCACCTTCCCCCATAAAAAAACAGCAACTAAAAACTGTAATCGCTGTGAAATATACATGGGTTTTTTGCGGTATCTCTGAAGCAAGAACTTCCCAATGAGCCACTGGTAATGGCATATGGATCCAGGAATCAGAAGGCCTAGGTTCCTGTCCTGGGTAGTGGAACAGAAGACATCGATTGCTTGTGAAAGAGGCATTAACTCCTGGAAAACTGCAAACGTAGACGGCACTAGATAATCTTTACTTTACAGTTCGCTGATAAGGGCTGGTAGCTGTCAAATTTGCCTTCAAGTATTCACTCTAGACTCCACGAGGATATGAAGACTCCTTTCACTCATTAAATCGTATTTACTGAGCAGTTACTGTGTGCAAAGCACTGTAATAATAATAATGTTGGTATTTGTTAAGTGCTTACTAGGTGCAGAGCACCGTTCTAAGCGCTGGGGTAGATACAGGGTAATCAGGTTGTCCCACGTGAGGCTCACCGTTGATCCCCATTTTACAGATGAAGTAACTGAGACACAGAGAAGTTAAGTGACTTGCCCACAGTCACACAGCTGACAAGTGGCAGAGCCGGGAGTCGAACTCATGACCTCTGACTCTGAAGCCCAGGCTCCTTTCCCCTGAGCCACGCTGCTTCCCAATAATAAGCGCTTGGGAGAGTACAATACAACATCAGACACATTTCTTGCCCGCAGTGAGTTCACAGTTTCCCTCAAGAACTCTATCTAGCTTCTTCGTTTGACACTGTAACCCCTCATTGTTTATTCTGTAATTTATTATTTTCTTTCCCTCTCTTACTGTTCTGTTTACCACCCATTTCAATTGTGAATCTCGACCCGACAGGGAACGTGTCTAACTTCTTCACCTCTGGCCTAATCCCTAGGCTTAGTAGAGTGCTTTGCACACAGTAAGGTGCTTAAAGAATACATCGAGGGATGTCCAGAGAAGCGGATATTGGTGATTATCTGAAAAGTGTGGATTCAATACCTGTTCTCCCTCCTACTTAAGACTGTGAGCCCTCTGCGGGACCTGGCTTTCTTGTATTTCCCCAGCGCTTACAACAGCGCTTGACACGTAATAAGCGCTCACCTAATACCACAGTTACGATCAGGAGAGGCACTGTATTCATAACCCGACCTTGGTTGGTGAATTTAAAGATTGATAGGTTGAGGTACAGCTCTGCATTTCTACCCTTGGGTTTACTTGGGCGGAGTCACTTGATAAACCACAGAACGGGAAATGATAAAATTGGCCATCTTGTAACTCTCTCTCTGCTATAAAAGAAGCGATCTGTCCAACAGACTGCAAGGCAAGTTTCCTGTAGATCTGTAAAAGACAATTATGATGAAACTCTACCTCTTCACACTCAGATGCCAGAGGCACACGATTTGATTTCATATAAGCTTTTTCTGTGAGAAATAGAGCCACCCAAATACCGAGAAGCTGCATGGCCTAGTGGATACAGCAT
Organism: Ornithorhynchus anatinus; assembly: GCF_004115215.2. Classification (NCBI taxonomy): domain Eukaryota; kingdom Metazoa; phylum Chordata; class Mammalia; order Monotremata; family Ornithorhynchidae; genus Ornithorhynchus; species Ornithorhynchus anatinus. The sequence goes on along the minus strand of NC_041739.1, from coordinate 6,331,848 downwards.
GGGCCTGGGAGTTGGAAGGATCTGGGTTTTAATCGCTGCCCCTCCATTTGTCTGCCGTGGGATCGCTTAAGTTCTCTGTAAAATAGGGATTAAAATGGGGAAACCCCTTTTTATGGTATTTCATTCGATAGTATTTATTGAGCACTTACTACGTGCAGAGCACTGTACTAAGTATTTGGAGTGAACAAGTCGGCAACAGATAGAGACAGTCCCTGCCGTGTGACGGGCTTACGGTCTAATCGGGGGAGACGGACAGACGAGAACGATGGCAACAAATAGAGTCGAGGGGAAGAACACCTCGTAAAAACCGATGGCGACTAAATAGAATCGAGGCGATGTACATTTCATTAACAAAATAAATAGGGTATTTGTTACGCACTTCCTATGTGCCAAGCACTTTACTAAGTGCTGGAGTTGATACAAGCTAATCAGGTTGGACACAGTCTCTGTCCCATATAGGACTCACAGTCTCAATCCTCCTGTGATATACAGACTGTGTCCAACCCGATTTGCTTGTACCCACCTCAGAGCTTAGTAAAGTGCATTATAAGTACTTAAAAATACCAATTTTGTTCTTATTCTTTTCTAGGTTTGTTTTTCCTTGCAGGAGTTCTGAAGTGCCAAGCCGTATGTGAAATGAGAAAGAAGATGTCACCTAATCCTGTAAACAATGAATTAAAAAATAAAAAAACCCTGATTAGTAAATGATTCTCCAGGAACTCATGGCCTTTATATTTCATCGTGGAAAGCCAGGAGGGCCAACTCTTTCTAGTTTCTAGTAATGGAATATTGACGACTCCTTACGCTTTGCAAGATGGAAAAGAGAGACGACGAATGTTTAATTCATTAAACCGCTCGTGTTACTCCTGTCACAACCTGACACCAAGACACTAATAATAATAACGTTAATGTTGGTATTGGTTAAGCGCTTACTATGTGCCGAGCACTGTTCTAAGCGCTGGAGTAGATACGCGGGAATCAGGTCGTCCCACGTGGGGCTCACAGTCTTAATCCCCGTTTTACAGAAGAGGTAACTGAGGCACAGAGAAGTGAAGTGACTCGCCCACAGTCACACAGCGGACAAGTGGCCGAGCCGGGATCCGAACCCATGACCTCCGACTCCAAAGCCCGGGCTCTTTCCACTGAGCCACGCTGCTTCGCTATCCCGAGCTTGCTTGTCTTCCCCTTCCCTCTCAGTGATGGAGGAGAGGGAGAGGATGAGGTGTAGATGTGAGGCAGTGTGGTATGATGGAAAGATCTTGAGACTGGATTTTAAGCTCCTTGAGGACAGGGATCGAATCCACCGACCTTATTCTATTTTACTCTCCAAGCTGCTCTGCACACACACAGTACACTCTCAACAAAAATGAGAAGCAGCGTGATCTAGTGGAAAAAGCACGGGCCTGGGAGTCAGAGGAACTGGGTTCTAATTCTGGCTCTTCCGCTGGTGGGCTGCATGACTTTACTTCCCTTCTCCTTGCTTTAGTTCCCTCATCTGTAAAATTGGGATGAAGACAGTGAGCCCCATGCGGGACAAGGACTGTGTCCAAGCTGATCAGCTTCAATCTACCCCAGTGTTTAGTAGAGTGGCTGGCCCTTAGTAAATGCTTAACAAATACCATAAAAACAAATCAAAAACAAACACTGATCATCTTTTAGGTCCTGCAGACTTTATCCTGCTTGCACAACTTATAAATACATTTCTGCCCTCCTCTCCAATGAGATTATCCGTTCACCGAGAGTGAGATAATAATAATGTTGGTATTTGTTAAGCGCTTACTATGTGCAGAGCACTGTTCTAAGCGCTGGGGTAGATACAGGGTAATCAGGTTGTCCCACGTGGGGCTCACAGTCCTAATCCCCATTTTACAGATGAGGTAACTGAGGCCCAGAGAAGGGAAGTGCCTTGCCCACAGTCACACAGCTGACAAGTGGCAGAGGTGGGATTCGAACTCATGACTTCCGACTCCCAAGCCCGTGCTCTTTCCACCGAGCCACGCTGCTTCTTGCTGCCGTCGTCCTCTCCCGAGTGTTTAGCACACCACCTCGCACTCGGCGGCACTCAGTTCGTACCCGTCAGTGATTGATGGATGGATTGATAAATGGATGGAACACCAGTAGGGCTGGTTGGCAGCTCCCCGTGTTTTAAAGCTGGTTTCTGCGGCTACCAAGTCCCCCAAGTCTGAGATACCCAAAGAGGACTTTTCCTCACACTGTTGGCTCCCCTCGATCCTGCCCGAGGGGATTTCTGAGATTCGAGGGAGAGGAGTAATAATAATAATGCTAGCATTTGTTGAGCACTTACTATACGCCAGACGATGGACCAAGCACTGGGGTGGATACAAGCAAATTGGGTTGGACACAGTCCCTATCCCACATGGGGCTCACGCTCTTAATCCCCGTTTTCCAGATGAGGTCACTGAGGCCCAGAGAAGTGAATTGACCTACCCAAGGTCATACAGCAGACAGGTGGCAGAGCTGGGATTAGACCCAGATCCTTCTCGTTCCCAGGCCGGCGCTCCGTCCATTAAGCCACACTGTTCCTAGGCCTCCGTTCTGTGTCCTCCTCCTGTCAGGTGGGAAAATTGAAACCGGCTGGAAATCCTGTTCAACGTTCCCTCCCAGTTTGCCCTATGCAGGCAATGATTCCCCCCATCTTCAAAGGCTTATTGAAGGAACACCTCCTCCAAGAGGCCTTCCCTGACTAAGCCTTTCTTTCTTCTTCTCCCACTCCTATCCGTTTTTAAGACCCCCCCTACCAAGTCCCACAACAGTTATGTCCTTATCCATCTCTTATTTCCATATGCAACTCTTATTTATTTCTATTAATGTCTGTCCCCCCCTTTAGACCAGAAGCTCGCTGTGGGCAGGGATTGCTTCTATTATATCGTCATATCGTATTCCCCGACTCCTATCCGTATTTAAGACCCCCCCTTCCAGCCCCACAACAGTTATGTCCGTATCCATCTCTTATTTATTTCTATTAATGTCTGTCTCCCCCTTTAGACCGGAAGCTCACTGTGGGCAGGGTTTGCTTCTATTATATTGTTATATCGTCTTCTCCTGTGAACTCCGCACGGAGTAAGTTATCAATAAATACGATTGGCTGACTGACTGGCTATGGAGGTTCACGGTCGCAAGGGGTGGCTTTGTCTGATCAATCTGTAGTACTCGGTGCCCTTTACCGTATTGCCCTAGAATGCAGGCACGGGAAAAGCGGCTCATTAATTATCATAATTAAGCATTATGGAACCACAGCGCTCGTCGCTTAAGCAAACATTATTAATGAATAGAGACTTTAGTGCTACCCTACTGGGAAAGGCCCAAATAAATAGCGGAAGATTATCTACTGGAAGGAAGGCCTCAGACTCCCCGGGTAGCCCAGTGCCGGGACCATCTTGCTTCTGTTTGGCAACGGGGAAGCTGGGTGGTGGCCAGCTCGGTCTAGAGGGAAAGGCGGGTCCTAATCAACCCCCAACTGATCCATCCGATTTATCGAGGCATTGTTGTGTGGGGAGCACTCTGTACTCAGCGCTTCGGGGGATACATTACCACACATTTGGTAGCCGCGGTCCCTGCCCGTGGTGAGTTTACGGTGTAGAGGAGCTTCCAGTGTGGAGGACTCTACCACAAAATCCGACTTCCTGCAGATTCCCGCAGATCTCTCGCCGGTGACCACCGATCGCAACAGGCAACAGCGTGGCTCAGTGGAAAGAGCCCGGGCTTGGGAGTCAGAGGTGATGGGTTTAAATCCCGGTTCCGCCACCTGTCACCCGTGTGACTTTGGGCAAGTCACTTCACTTCTCTGGGCCTCAGTGACCCCATCTGTAAAATGGGGATTAAGACTGTGAGCCCCACGTGGGACAACCTGATCACCTTTAGAGCAGCAGCGTGGCTCAGTGGAAAGAGCCCGGGCTTCGGAGTCAGAGGTCATGGGTTCGAATCGCGGGTCTGCCACTCGTCAGCTGTGTGACTGTGGGCGAGTCACTTCACTGCTCTGGGCCTCAGTGACCTCATCTGTAAAATGGGGATTAACTGTGAGCCTCACGTGGGACAACCTGATGACCCTGTATCTCCCCCAGCGCTTCGAACAGTGCCCTGCACATAGTAAGCGCTTAACAAATACCAACATTATTATTAATTGTAAACGCTTATTAGGATTACATAAATTACAATATTACAACATTACAATATTACATTATTTTAATATTACATTATTGAGCACTTACCACGTACAAAGCACTGTACTAGCTTGGGAGGGTACAACGCAACAATATAACGGGCACATTCCCTGCCCTCAAGGAGCTTACAGTCTAGAGGGGGACAGAAGCATTTAGTGGACATCAACGATGTGCAAAGCACTGTGCTTGCCCCTGAGAGCAAATAACAGAAGTAGAGGGCTTGTTTCTTAGCCCAAAAGAGTTTACAGTCTATTCAATTAATTAAACAGTGGTATTTATTGGTGGCTCACAGTGTGCAGAGCACTGTTCTAAGCCCTTGGGAGAGTATAACAGAGTTGGTAGATACATTCCCTGCCCACAAGGAACTGACAGTCTAATCGGCCTTACTCTCAATCAATCAAGCATCTATTAATCAGCGGGCTTTACTGAGTACATCCTAGGCACTGTACTAACCACCCGAGAGAGTACGACAGTAGCAAAGCACAGTCCCTGCCTCCAAGGAACTTACAGTCTAACAGAGTTTACGTCTTCCCATCTCAAAGTATGAAGACTCCATTTCTTTACCATCAGGCCTAAGAAGAGGAGCAGCATGGCCTAGTGGAAAGGCTTGGGGAGTCAGAGGACCTGGGTTCTAATCCTCCTTCCTCCATGTACCTGCTATGTGACCTTGGGGGAGTCAATGACTTCTCCAGGCCTCAGTTCCCTCGTCTCTGAAATAGGGATTCAATAACCATTCTCCCTCTTTCTTAGAGAGCAGCTTGGATAGAGCACGGGCCTGGGAGTCAGAGAGTCATGGCTTCTAATCCCAGCCCTGCCACCTCTCTGCTGTGTGACTTTGGGCAAGTCACTTCACTTCTCGGTGCCTCAGTTACCTCATTTGTAAAATGGGGATTGAGACTGTGAGCCCCACGTGGGACAACCTGATTCCCCTGTGTCTACCCTAGTGCTTAGACCACTGTTCGGCACATAGTAAGCGCTTAACAAATGCCAACATTATTATTATTATTCTCTATGCCTCGGTTTCCTCAACTGTAAAATGGGGATTGACACTGTGAGCCTCATGCCCAGGGCTTAGAACAGTGCTTGGCACATAGTAAGTGCTTAACAAATACCCTAATGATTGTTCAATGCAAAGAACCATTAAATCGGGACTGCCCGTGAAGACTACGGCTAGTTTGGCTTTCTAACACCCAATCCCATTTGGATTTCTACAGGGAAGACCCATTTAGGAGAAGTTAGCCAAGCACATTAATGAGCTCAAATCCTGGCAGGCAGGAGGCAGTTTGACAGATTGAGGAAACTTTCTAAGCAGTCCTAGTTGCTAGGAAACCACACTTAGCTCATTGGGGTCCTCCTGTAATTTGCAGAGGGCTTTCATTTTGTTCAAGCATGTTTACCTCCGTTACCTAATTTGGCTTGCACGGCAACCCTATGAGGCATTTTTATCCCATTTTTTTCTAGAGGGCTTACGGTGCGCAGAGCACCGTGCTAAGTTCTTGGGAGAATACACTACCACAGGGTTGGTAGATTCGTTTGCTGCTCACAAGGACCTTACCGTCTAGAGGGGGAGAAAGACTTTAATATAAATAATAAATGATGGCTATTTACACTGCTGCTGTGAGATTGAGAGTGGGGTGAATATTAAGTTCTTAAAAGGTCCACATCCAAGTGGGAGAAGAGAGTAGGGGAAAAAAAAGACTTAATTGGGGGAATGCCTCTTGGACGAGACGTGATTTTAACAAGGATTTATAAATGAGGTGATTGAGGAGCCCACCCTGGATTAGCCCATGACGCCTCCATCATGGGTTCCTCTTTAAGAATAGAGTGAGAAAAATATTTTAACATCTTCCAATCTAATATTTGAATTATGGAAGAACTTACATGTCAGTAATCCATCTGAATTCTTACTGAAAGAGAGGAATTCTTTGATTTCTTGGCGATACATTTACACGTTCAGAAAAGGATACCGTACCTACCTGAACCATATGCTGGATCATAAATGGAAGCCAAGGAAGGTGGAAATGATTGCAGACAGAAAAGACAAACTTGTTTCCAAATTTTTCCAGCTGTAAAAGTTGTGATGGGCCTGGCGGAGCTATCGTTAGGGCAAAATTCTGCTCGTCAACTCGATGACTCTCTCTCCATCTACAGTTTTATTTTCTTATAAGGATGCTTCTCTGTCTTTGCTTCTGTCTCCCTGTCTAACTCTCTCATTCTCTCTCTCTCTCTCTCGCTGTCTCTCTCCCCCCTCCCCTCCCAAAACACACCCTTTCTTGATCTTTCTTTTCCTCTTTCTCTTTTACTTCCAGATTTCCAACTTGAAAATTTTGTAAAAATCAGCCAATGGACTACTCTTCAATGACGTTGGTGGAAATCACTTTCAAAGGCGACATTGGTAAGAACAATATTATAACTTTTAATCTCCCAAAAATCTCCCCTGCTCTTTTCTTGTCCTACCCTTCTCCTGCCCCTTCCATAATTCCCAGCGGTATCTCAAGAGGACATCTTCTATCTCCTCATAAAATATACCCCACCTCACAAATACACCTGCACTTCTAACCCATATTAAAACACTCCCTCCCTCCCTTCTTCCCCTTCTGACCTCCATCTTCAACCACTCATTCATTCGATTGTATTTATTGAGTGCTTTACCGTGTGCAGAGCACTGCATTAAATGCTTGGAAAGCACAAATCAGCAACAACTCAACAACTCAGTCTCCAGTGCTCTTTCCCCTCTGCTTTCAAACATGCCCATGTATCCAGTAGCCTAAAAAAATCCCTCCATTGACCCTCAGGGCACCTTCCAGTTACCATCCCATCTCTCTCCTACCATTCCGTTCCAAGTTCCTTGATCCAAGTTGTTTACACTCCTTGGCTTGCACTTCCTTTCCTCCAACTCTCACCTCAATCCCCTGAGCTCCATGAAAATTCCCTTCTCTAAGGTCTCCAGTGACCTGCGTCTTGACAAATATGAAGGCTTCTACTCCATCCTAACCTCCTTTCACCTCCTGAAATCACGGACCACCTGCTTCTGTGAAAACACTTGGCTTCACTGACACCGTCCTCTCCTGGTTCTCCTATCCTCTCTGACAGCTACTTCTTTTATTTCTTTTATTTTTTTTTGAATGGCATGTGTTAAGTGCTTACTAAGAACCAGGCACTGTACTAAGCGCTGTAGTAGATACAAGCTAATCAGGTTGGACACAGTCTACGTCCCCCATGGGGCCCATAATCCTAATCCCCATTTTACAGTTGAGGTAACTGAGGCAGAGAGAGGTGAAGTGCTTTGCGGAAGGTCACACAGCAGGCAAGATGTGGAGCTGGTGTCAGAAGTAGGTCCTTCAAAGTCTCTTTCACAGATTTAATAATAATAACAATAATGATAATGATGGTATTTGTTAAGCACTCATTGAGATTTCACGGATACCTCCCAACCCCTAAGGGTTCCTCAAGGCTCAGTTCTATTCTCCACTTAAACCACCCCATTAGAGAACTTAGATGTCTCAACAGCTTCAACTACCATCTCTGTATGAATGATTGATAAATCCAACTCTCCAGCCCCTCCCTCTTTCCTCTGAAATTTTGCATTTCCTCCTCCCTCAGGGCAGTTCTCCTTGGATGATATTTTGGAAGACATCTGGACCCCTCCTCCCCTAGCTCCAAAGCATGAAGGTGTATATTCAGGTGGGCATTCCCTTCTGGCCTGTAAGCTCCTTGTCAGCATGGATCATGTCTTTACTTTATCATATTATACACTCCCCCAGTGCTTAGTACAGAGCTCAGCACACAGTAAGCGCTCAGTCAGTACCAAGTCAAGCACTGTACTGGGATAGAATCAAGGTGATCAGTTTGGAAACAGTGCTTGTCCCAGATGAAGCACGCTTTCTAAGGAAAAGTGAGAACGGGTATCATCATTTGACAGATGAGGAAACGGAGGCACAGTGAGGTTAAGTGACTTGTCCGAGGTCGCTTAGCAGACAAATTACAGAGTAGGAATTAGAACCCAGGTCCTCTGACTCCCAGGCCCGTGTTCTTTCCACTAAGCTCTGAGGATTTTCTTTTTGGTTGATTGATTCTACATTTTTCACCCCAAAGTCCTTAAACCATTTCATATATTCACTGCCCTGGACTCAGTGGCTCTAGTTTTCTGTCTCCGCCTCTCCTGCTTATCTGACCTTTCCAGGAGCAGAGGTGGCATTTATTAAGCACCCACTGGATGTAAAGCACTGTACTAAGGATTTGGGGAAGTACAAATGTACAAAAGAAGCCCCAGGAGGTACAGTGTGGCTCGGTGGAAAGAGCCCAGGCTTTGAGAGTCAGAGGCCGTGGGTTCTAATCCTGGATCGCCGCTTCTCAGCTCTGTGACTTTGGGCCAGTCACTTAACTTCTCTGTGCCTCAGTTCCCTCATTTGTTAAATGGGGATTAAGACTGAGAGCGCCACTTGGGACAACCTGATCACCTTGAATCGCTTGGTCCAGCGCTTAGAAAAGTGCTTTGCACATATTAAGCGCTTAACAGATACCATTATTATTATTATTATCATACACTCTAATGTTGGGAGTAGATATAAAAGTATTGACAACTACTGAAAACACAAAAAAATAACTACAGTGGAAACTATGTACATACACGTATACGCACAAACACACAAACCTGTACATATTTCAGAGGTAACTGGACAGTTGATATTTTGACCTATTTCTCCGCAAATCTCAGGTCCAGGAAGAATCATTGTTGTCACAGGTGATATCGGCATTCACGAGAAGGCATTCCAAACCACGGCGATGTTTAGAAAATAACTCCGTTACTATGATAACAATTTAGTGCTAATAACTTTTAATTAGAACCATCATCTCACTCAATTAATGAACATGTCTGAAGCACCCAGGATAAACATGCAATAATAAGAAGCATTGGGTTTTGAATTATTCAGAAAAGGTGTGGATGAACTGTATTTGATTATTAGTCAGCAACATATTCAAGTGTTTCTTGTGCAGATTATTGCTGAGACTGTTTCTGATGAAATAAATAGAGAGGTAATGTTTGTATTTGTTAAGCGCTTACTATGTGCAGAGCACTGTTCTAAGCGCTGGGGGAGACACAGGGGAATCAGGTTGTCCCACGTGGGGCTCACAGTCTTCATCCCCATTTTACAGATGAGGTAACTGAGGCCCAGAGAAGCGAAGTGACTTGCCCACAGTCACACAGCTGACGAGTGGCAGAGCCGGGATTCGAACCCATGCCCTCTGACTCCGAAGCCCGTGCTCTTTCCACTGAGCCACGCTGCTTATCTAATTGTTGGGAGTATTGAGAAATTCCTATTAAATCAGAATGGTAAACAAGAAAATAATCCCGGTACGAAGCAGCGTGGCTCAGTGGAAAGAGCCCGGGCTTGGGAGTCAGAGATCATGAGTTCGAATCTCGGCTCTGCCACTCGTCAGCTGTGTGACTGTGGGCGAGTCCCTTCACTTCTCTGGGCCTCAGTGACCTCATCTGTAAAATGGGGATTAACTGTGAGCCTCACGTGGGACAACCTGATTACCCTGTATCTACCCCAGCGCTTAGAACAGTGCTTGACACATAGTAAGCACTTAACAAATACCAACATTATTATTATTATTACAATTTGGATTCATTCATTCATTCAATCGTATTTACTGAGCGCTTACCGTATGCAGAGCACTGTACAAAGAACTTGAAAAGTGCAGTACAACAATAAAGAGAGATAATCCCCGCCCACAACGGACTCACGGTCTAAAGGAGGGGAGACAGACATCAAAACAAGTAAACAGGCATCAATATAAAGAAATAGAATTATAGATCTATACATATATACATAAGTGCTGTGGGGTGGGGAGACGGGAGGAAGAGCAAAGGGAGCGAGTCGAGGCGATGCGGAAGGAATGGGGAGCTGAGGAGAGGGGGGCTTAGTCTGGGAAGGCCTCCTGTTTCTTTCTCCTTGCTTCATTAACAGAAGGGAAGTTCATCAAAAACACAAAAAGCTTTTCCACTTAGAGCAGGTTAAGTAAACAGAGTCATTAACTAAAACAAAACATTTCTATTACAAAGGAAATTTAACTGCATCCAGGGCATAAAAATGAAACTATTTTCAATAAATGACATAAAGAAGAATTGCAATATGTAGAGGAGGAGGGGATTTGCAGAAAGCGTAGTTTTTTTAAGAGTTCTTTCCAAGGGCTGTGGCTAGAGATGAGGGAGAGGAAAGGGAAGGGAGAGGGAAACAGAGGGGAAGGAGGACTGAGAAGAGAAGGTAAAATTCCTATTTTAAGACAGAAACCAGGGTTGCAGTGGTCACCAGTGTTTGAGGGAGGATAAATGGCAATATGACAGTTAATAATAACGATAATAATAATAATAATGATCATGATAGTATTATCATGATGATTATTAGGGTATTTGTTAAGTGATTTGTATGTGTTGAACCCTGTACTAAGTGCTGGGGTAAATACAAGGTCATCAGATTGGACGTGGTCCCTTTCCCATAAGAGGCTCCCGGTCTAAGTAGGAGGGAGGACAAGTATAAATTTTATGGGTTTTTTTCAAGGGCTTATTAGGTGGTAGGCACTGTTCTGAGCACTGTTCTGAGGTAGATACAAGCTTATCACGTTGGACACAGTCTTTTACCCACATGGGGCTCACAGTCTCGATCGCCATTTTGCAGATGAGGGAACTGAGGCCCAGACAAGTGAAATGACTTGCACATGGTCACCTGGCATTCATTCATTCACTCAATCACATTTATTGAACGCTTATTGTGTGCGAAGCACTGTACTGAGCTCTCGGGAGAGTCCAGTATAGCAGCAGACAAGCGGCAGAGCTCAGGTTAGAGCCCAGATCCTCCGACTCCCAGGCCCAGGCGCACTCCAGTGGGCCACGCTGCTTCTTAAACTGTAGACCGTAAGCATGTAATGGGCAGGGAATGTGTCTGCTAATTTTGTTACATTGTTCTCTCCCAAATGCTTAGTACAGTGCTCTGCACATAATGAGCACTCAAGAAATACATTTGATTGAATGAGAAGCAGCATCAACATGGATAGAGCACAGGCCTGCGCGTCGGAAGGACCTGGGTTCTAATCCCAGGTCTGCTACTTTTCCGAGGCTGACCTCGGGCAAGTCACTTCACTTCTCTGTGCCTCAGTTACCCCATCTAGAGAATGGGGATTAAGACAGGGAGCCCCATGTGGGACAGGGACTGTGTCCTAGCCGATTTGCTTGTATTCTCTACAGTGCCTGGCACTTGGTTAGCAATTAACAAATGCCATCGCTATTGTCATTACTATTGTTATTAAGAAAATGTCCAAATTCAACTCCTTGAAGATGAGGGGTAGAGAATGGGTTTGAATACTAAGAAGGCCAGAAGAACACAGTTTGGGCTTTTGAGACCGAATTCAGAGGAATGGTCACCGTGAGGCAGCGTGGCTTAGCGGGTAGAGCACGGGTCTGAGAGTCAAAAAGTCAAGGGTTCTAATTCCGGCTCTGCCGAGGTCTGTTGTGTGACCTTGGGCAAGTCACTTCACTTCTCCGAGCCTCAGTCGCCTCATCGGCAAAATGGGGATTAAGAGTGTGAGCCCTGTGTGGGACAGGGACCGTGTCCAACCTAACATCAACCCCAGAGTTTAGAACAGTACCTGGCACAAAGTAAGTGCATAATAAATACCAAAATAACAACAATAATAATAATGATAAGGGCACTTGTTAAGAACTTACTATGTGCCAGGCACTGTTCTAAGCACTGGGGTAGATACAAGGAAGCCAGGTTGTCCCAGGTGGGGCTCACAGTCTTAATTCCCATTGAAAGATGAGGTAACTGAGGCCCAGAGAAGTGAAGTGACTTGCAAGAGGTCACACCGAATCATCCCAGCCAATAGAGATCTTTAGCTCTTCGCCTACCCCCTCTCATAACACCTTTCCTTTCATCACGGACTATACGGACACACGTTTTTGAAGTCACGGTAGTGAAATTTCAGTCCTAACGGCCCGTTCCTTCTGCTCAAAACACTAGAGTTTCAAGCAGGTAGGTCAGAGCAGATAGGGAACATTCGATCAATCAGTAGATCGATCAGTCGTATTTATAATAATAATGATAATGTTGGTATTCGTTAAGCGCTTACTATGTGCCGAGCACTGTTCTAAGCGCTGGGGGAGATACAGGGTCATCAGATTGTCCCACGTGAGGCTCACAGTCTTCATCCCCATTTTGCAGATGAGGGAACGGAGGCACAGAGAAGTAAAGTGACATGCCCACAGTCACACAGCTGACAAGGGGCAGAACCGGGATTCGAACCCATGACCTCTGACTCCCAAGCCCTGGCTCTTTCCACTGAGCCACGCTGTTTCTCATTTACTGAGCACTTACTGCGTGAAGAACATTGCGATAGCACATGGGAGAGTGGGATATAGCAATAGAACAGACACATCCCCTGCCCACAATGAACTGACAGTCTAGAGGGGGAGACAGACATTAATAGAAGTAAATAAATTTCAAATTTACAGTCTAAAGGAGGAGACAACCATTAATGTCAATGAATATATTATGGATATGTATGGAAGTGGTGTGGGACTGAGGGGGGTGGTGCATAAAGGGAGAAAATCAGGGTGATGCAGAAGGGAGTGGGAGAAAAGGAATTCTTCACTTACGGGCATAACTATTAGGAGACTGGAGGTAGAATACACATTTTTCATTCATTCAATCATATTTATTGGGCACTTACTGTGTGCAGAACACTGTACTAAGCGCTGGGGAGAGTATAATACTACAATAAATGGACATATTCACTCTTTCCTAGGGTAGATAGGGTAAATACAATTAGGTATCTACCCTACAATACAACTAGGGTAGATACACTTAGAAGATCTGATTATCTTGTATCTACCCCTGTGCTTAGCGTGACCCGTAATGGGTGCCTAATAAATACTATTAATTAACTGATAAATTATGGCATCTGTTGAGTGCTTACAACGTGCCAAGCGTAGTAAATCAATATCATCATGAAATACGATGAAAATTGTCCACGGTCACAGAGCAGATCTTTGGCAGAGCTGGGCTTAGAACCCAGGGTTCCTGACTCTCGGGCCCCTGCTCCTCACGGTAATATTAATAATAACGATGATGGTATTCGTTAAGCATTTACTATGTGCCAAGCACTGTTCTAATCGCTGCAGTAGATACACGGTAATCAGGTTGTCCCATGTGGGGCTCACAGACTTCATCCCCATTTTACAGATGAGGTAACTGAGAGTCAGAGAAGTAAAGCGGCTCGCCCGAGGTCGCACAGCGGACTAGCGGCAGAGCCGGGATTAGAACCCGGGTCTTCTGACTCCCAATCCCGGGCTCTTTCCACTAAGCCGCGCTGTCACCCTGCACCCTCTTCAAAACACAGGCTGGGTTGGGGGGAGGCGATGCCTGTTTTCTGACTTCCCGTGGAATTTCAATGACCCTGCATTGCAGTAAAAATGGAAAGGAAGCCACTGAAAGATCCGGCTCTCACAGCTCTCCCTGATTCCATTCTCCACGGAGGACGGAGCTAAGCTCTTAGCGCAGTGCTCCGCGCACAGTAAGCGCTCAATAAATACGACCGAACGAATGAATCGCTCGCCCCGTGAAGCCGGCTTCACGTCGAAGGCCGACTCCCTCGGGTTCCCAGCCCCAAGCCCGGTCTGTAGCCCCTGCCCTGAAACATCCTGAAGTCGAGCAAATCCACTCCTCAGTCAACCGAAGGTTCTCACTGAGCACCGACTGCGTGCACAACACTGTACTAAGGGCTTGGGCGAGTCCATTCAAGCTAGTAGACGCGATCCCTCCCCTCAAAGAGCTCTGTCTGGATTCCAAGGTGGGACAAGCTTTTGGGAGAGAGAGACTCCATCATCAGAATTTATGGCACACCTACTAAGTGAGAATAAAAAATAGATATCAAAAACTCTCTCTCTATGCTCCAGGCACTGTACTAAGCGCTGGGGCGGGTACAAGCTAGTCAGGTCGGACACAGTCCCCGTCCCTCACGGGGCTTACAGTCTTAATCCCCATTTTACAGATGAGGGAACTGAGGCACAGAGGAGTGAAATGACCCACGGCAGACGAGCGGCGGAGCAGGGATTCGAATCCTTCCGACTGGAGTTCCCAAGGAGTTTCCAGGTTTTCCTCAGAGAGCTTGCTAAACACGGTAGGATTAAGCCCAAGGGCTTAGGTCTCTTCTCCCAAAAAAGACTGTGAAGATCTTTCCAGTGATAATAATAATAATGTTGGTATTTGTTAGGCGCTTGCTATGTGCAGAGCACTGTTCTAAGCACTGGGATCGATACAGGGTCATCAGGTCGTCCCACGGGAGGCTCCCAGTTAATCCCCATTTTACAGATGAGGTAACGGAGGCACCGAGAAGTTAAGTGACTTGGCCACAGTCACAGAGCTGACAAGCGGCAGAGCCGAGATTTGAACTCATGACCTCTGACTCCAAAGCCCGGGCTCTTTCCACTAAGCCACGCCGCTTCTCTAATTCATCATTAACTATCTGCTATGGCTAGTAGCCAAGTTGGCTACGGACAGCCTTTGGGCTACTGGACTTATACACCCGTGTCATCGGGCGAGTTACAAAAGACTTCATTTGATTCATTCACTCAATCGTATTTATTGAGCGCTTACTGGATGCAAAACACCGTACTAAGCGCTTGGGGGAATACAGTACAAAGATCAAGTCACATTCCCTGCCCACAACACTGTTTGTTTGGTTTTGTCGTCTGTCTCCCCCCTTCTAGACTGTGAGCCCGTTGTTGTCTCTGTCTCTGTTGCAGAATTGTATTTTCCAAGCACTCAGTACAGTGTTCTGCACACAGTAGGCGCTCCATAAACAGGATTGAATGAACGAATGAACAAGCTCACAGCCTAGGAGAGGGAGGGCGAGGTTGGTCGGCTCTTCCAGTTGTCTGCTGTGTGACCTTGGTCAAGAAAGAGCCCGTGGTTGGGCAGGGATCGTCTCTATCTGCGGCTGAATTGTACTTTCCAAGCACAGTGCTCTGCACACAGTAAGCGCTCAGTAAATATGCTCGAACGAATGAACGCACGTCGGTATCCTCGTCCGTACAGCGGAGATTCAGTATCCTCCTTCCTACTTGGGTTGTGGGGCCCTCAGGGGACAGAGACTGTGTCCAACCTGATTAACTGGGATCTGCCCCAGTCCTTAGAACTGCGTACGATGCATAGTCGGCGCTCCGCAGATACGGTAACAATCAAAATCGTAATAGTAATATGATAGTAATCATGGCGTTTGTTAAGCACTTATTATATGCCAAGCACTGTTCTAAGCGCTGGGACAGATATAAGTTAAGCAAGTCGGACACGATCCCTGTCATTCATTCATCCAATCGATTGCGTTTAATGAGTGATTACTGTACACAGGCCAATGTACTAAGCGCTTGGAAGAGTCTGATACAACAATAAACGGACACATTCCCTGCCCCCATTGAGCTTGCGGTCTAGAGGCAGGGGAAGGAAATCCGTTCGAGAAGCAGCGTGGCTCAGTGGAAAGAGCCCAGGCTTGGGAGTCAGAAGTCACGGGTTCGAATCCCGGCTCTGCCACTTGACAGCTGTGCGACTGTGGGCGAGTCACTTCTCTGTGCCTCAGTGACCTCATCTGGAGAATGGGGGTTAGCCGTGAGCCTCACGTGGGACCAGCTGATGACCCTGTACCTACCCCAGCGCTTAGAGCGGTGCTCGGCACATAGTAAGCGCTTAACAGATACCAACGTTATTATTGATTCGAATAGATAAATGTCAGATATGGACGTAAGTGCTGTGGGACCGGGAGGGGGGAAGATCCAAGGGAGTCGGTCCGGGTGACGCAGAAGGGAGTGGGAGGTGAGGAAAGGGGTGGAGGCTTAGTCTGGGAAGGCCTCTTGGAGGAGAGGGGCCTTCGATTAGGTCTGGAAGGTGGGGAGAGTCACTGTCGGATTGGAGGAGGGAGGGCCTTCCGGGCCAGAGGCGGGACGTGCCTCTGGAGTCGGCGGTGAGGTAGGCGAGACGGAGGCACAGCGAGAAGGTTAGCACTAGAGGAGCAGCGTACGCGGGCTGGGTTGTAGAAGGAGAGAAGCGAGGTGAGGCGGGAGGGGGCAAGCGGGTGGACTGTTTAAAGTCAGCGGTGACGTAGAAAAATGATCCGAGCAGCAGAGTGAAGTATGGACTGCAGTGGGGAGACACAGGTAGTTGGGAGGTCGGAAAGGAGGCCGACACGGTAATCTCGGCGGGAGAGGCTGAGTGATCGTATTAATGTAGTAGCAATTTGGATGGAGAGGACAGGGCAGATTTTAGCTCTTTTGTGAAGGTGGGACTGAAGGGATTCAGTGACCGACTGAATATACGGGTTATATGAGAGAGAGAGGCGTCACGGATAACGCCAAGGTTACGGGCTCGGGAGACAGGAAGGAAGGTGATGCCGTCTACAGTGACGGGAAAGTCAGGAGGAGGACGGGGTTTGGGTGGGAAAATAAGGAATTCTCTTTTGGACTTGTTGAATTCCACTTGGGGCTCACGCTCTTGGTCCCATTCTATAGATGTGGTAACCGAGTCCCAGAGAAGTTAAGTGATTGTCCGAGGTCACACAGGAGACGAGGGGCAGGTTTGGGATCAGAAACCAGAAAGCGGGTCTTTCTGACCCCCAGGCCGGTGCTTTATAAGCAAGGCCACGCTGACGTCATGTTGTCAGCCATCTGAGTCCAGAGGAAACCCAGAGTGTTCTTGAGAGGGACTTTCTGATTTCCACCTCTAGATTCCAGGGCGGGGACCGCTTTCGAGACACGGAACTCGAGGTTAGAGAGAGGTTGGAGGCATCGAGTGAAAATACCAGAAAAGGGCAGTTGGAGTCACGTCCTTGCTAGGGAACAGACAAGCGGTATGGCATGGTGGATACAGCATGGCCCTGGGAGGCAGAAGGTCACGGGTTCTAATCCCGACTCTGCTACTTGTCTGTTGTATGACCTTGGGTGCGTCGTTTCACTTCTCTGTACCTCAGTTACCTCAACTGTAGAATGGGGATTGAGACCGAGAGTCCCACGTGGGACAGGGATTTTGTCCAACTAGATTTGCTTGTATCCACCCCATCGCCTAGTACGGCGCCTGGCGCTTAGGAGGTTTCTGACAAATACCATCACCGTTATAACGATCATCATTCATTCATTCAATCGTGCTTATTGAGCGCTTACTGTGTGCAGAGCGCCGTACCGAGCGCTTGGAAAGTACAATTCGGGAACAGATAGAGACAAGCCCTACCCAACAGTGGGGTCACCATCATGGAACAGATCCTGTAGAAAACTGGAAATATGACCATCGGTTTTGCAATAGTCCAATCTAAAGGCTCTTTTTACGATACATTCCTTTTCATTCATTCAATCATACATAGTGAACACTTACTATGTGCAAAGCGCTGTACAAGTATTCCTTTTCAAGAAGTGACTGAGCTCAAACCTAGAGTTTTCTCACCAGGTCTCAAACTCACGGTCTTTGATGAAATGACATTTTCACTCCCCGCCCCCCCCCCCCCCGACTTTTTTATATGCTCTTGCTTATTTCTCTAATTAGCATGATTGCCTGTTCATGTACATGATTACCAAACGGACAAGAATGATAATAGGAAGAATGAAAAAAAATCCCACTATTTAATTGGTGGAGATTGTTCCTTTCTGAAGTTTACTTAGCGATCTGTCATTAATTGGCTTGATCTTTACAGTGAGGCTAGAATTTCTTAAAATCCCTCTTGGGACTCTTTCATAGCAGATAAATCACCATGGCAACCAATTCTGCTCTAGAGGATGGAATTCTCCCATGATATCGTTGGAAACCTAAACATTTCAAGGAAGCACGTTTCTGGATTGTGTAATCGATCAAGCGACGGTGTGTTTTGAGCGTTCGCTGGGTGCCACACACTGTGTTAAGCGCTTGGAAGAGTAGAAAATTGGAGGAATTGTTTTAACTCCTCGGGACTCCCGGGGCCCAGATTTCATGTGACTATCAATCTTCTCTGTTTGCGTGTGCTCTTCCTTGTGGATTCGGTATAACCCGCGTGCTTTATTTTTAATAGTATTTGTTAAGCGTTCGGCACGTGCCGAGCACTGCGTTAAGCACGAGGGTGGAAACAAGCAAATCGAGTGGGACACAGTCCCCATTTTACAGATGAGGTCACTGAGGAGGTCACTGAGGCACGGAGGAGTTGAGTGACTTGCCCGTGGTCACACAGCAGACAAGTGGAGAAGCCAGGATTAGAATCCAGGCCTGTTTTCTATCCAGTAGGCGACACTGCTTTTCGGGTTTATTTTAGGTTTGGGTTTTTCGCGATTACCCCCATCTGAGGATGCCCTCCCAAACGGAGAAGACCTCCTTTTGCCCTCCGTGAGATTGTAAACCCTCTGAGGAAAAGATTATGCCTTTTCCCCCCTCTTTTACTCTCCCGAGCACTTAGTGGAATAGTACCTAGGAGTACCCCCTCTCAGCGTGGCACCCGGAGAGTTTCCAGTCCTCAACGTGGCTCAGAGGAAAGAGCCTGGGCTTCGGAGTCAGCGGTCATGGGTTCGATTCCCGGCTCTGCCGCTTGTCAGCTGTGTGACTGTGGGGTAGTCACTTAACTTCTCGGTGCCTCAGTTCCCTCATCTGTAAAATGGGGATTAACTGGGAGCCTCACGTGGGACGACCTGATGACCCTGTATCTACCCCGGCGTTTAGAACAGTGCTCTGCACGTAGTAAGCGCTTAGCAAATCCCAACATTATCATTACCAGTCTCGGCTACGGGAGGGAGAGTCAGGCAGAGGCCCGTCCGTTCCCTTCCTGGCTCGACCAGTGGCTAGCGAGCGGCGGGCCGTCGGCTACGAGTCAAAACTCACCCGTGCCGGGCAGCGGCGGCACGGGAGAGAGTCGAGGGTGGAGGTTCAGGTCTACTGCTCGGGAGGAGGCGATGGTAAACCGCTTCCGGATTTTGACCAAGGAAACTCTGTGGATCCGCTACCAGAACGATGGCAGACGGGGATGGGGGTGCCTCTGGGAGAGATGCGTCCGTGGCGGCGCTGCGGGTTGGAGACGACACGGCAGCATAAGGCAGTAGAACTAGTAGTGAGAAGCAGCGTGGCTCAGTGGCGAGAGCCCCGGCTTGGGAGTCAGAGGTCGGGGGTTCTAATCCCGCCTCCACCACCTGTCAGTTGTGTGACCTTGGGCAAGTCGCTTCACTTCTCTGGGCCTCAGTTCCCTCCTCTGTGAAAAGGGGATGAAGACTGTGAGCCCCACCTGGGCCGACCCGATGACCTTGTATCGCCCCCCAGCCCCAAGCGTTTAGAGCGGTGCTCGTCACATAGTAAGCGCTTACCA
This sequence comes from Ornithorhynchus anatinus, assembly GCF_004115215.2. Classification (NCBI taxonomy): domain Eukaryota; kingdom Metazoa; phylum Chordata; class Mammalia; order Monotremata; family Ornithorhynchidae; genus Ornithorhynchus; species Ornithorhynchus anatinus. Next base: position 6,312,307 of record NC_041739.1, on the reverse strand, counting down.
AATACCAACATCGTTAAGGAGCAGCGTGGCTCATTGGAAAGAGCCCGGGCTTCGGAGTCAGAGGTCATGGGTTTGAATCCCGGCTCGGCCACTTGTCAGCCGTGTGACTGTGGGCAAGTCACTTCACTTCTCTGGGCCTCAGTTCCTTCATCTGTAAAATGGGGATGAAGACCGTGAGCCCCACGTGGGACAACCTGATTCCCCTGTGTCTACCCCAGCGCTTAGAACAGGGCTCTGCACATAGTAAGCGCTTAACAAATACCAACATTATTACTCCTCTGGGTCTCAGTTCCCTCATCTGTAAAATGGGGATGAAGACCGTGAGCCCCACGTGGGACAACCTGATTCCCCATGTCTACCCCAGCGCTTAGAACGGTGCTCTGCGCATAGTAAGCGCTTAACAAATACCCACATTATTACTATTATTATTCTTATAAATAGTAGTAACGATAGCCATGGTAGTAGAGACTTTTCGTCTGACATGCTTATATTGTATATTCAAGGAGCAGCATGGCTTAGTGGACAGAGCACAGGCCAGGGAGTCAGAAGGCCCTGGGTTCTAATCCCGGCTCTGCCCCGTATCTGCTGCATGACCTTGGGCAAATCACTTAACTTCCCTGGGCCTCAGTTACCTCAACTGTATAATAGGGTTGAAGACTGTGAGCCCCACATGGGTAACGGTCTTGGGGCAAAATTAACTTGTATCTACCACAGTGCTTGGCACAGAGTAAGCGCTTAGCAAATTCCAACATTTTTATAATAACAGTAGTGACATTTAGTGAACCCCATTAAGGCTGGAGCGCTGTAGTAGCTCTTGTGATCTACAGAAGAATGAAGTGATAGTGATGCAGCGTGGCTCAGTGGAAAGAGCCCGGGCTTGGGAGTCAGAGGTCATGGGTTCTAATCTCGACTCTGCCACTTAATAATGTTGGTATTTGTTAAGCGCTCACTATGTGCCGAGCACCGTTCTAAGCGCCGGGGGAGACACAGGGGAATCAGGTTGTCCCACGTGGGGCTCACGGTCTTCATCCCCGTTTTACAGATGAGGTAACTGAGGCACCGAGAAGTGAAGTGACTCGCCCAAAGTCACACAGCTGACGAGTGGCAGAGCCGGGCTTCGAACCCGTGAACTCTGACTCCGAAGCCCGTGCTCTTTCCAGTGAGCCACGCTGCTTCCCTGCAGCTGTGTGACTGTAGGCGAGTCACTTCACTTCTCTGTGCCTCAGTTACCTCATCTGGAAAATGGGGATGAAGCCTGCGAGCCTCACGTGGAACAATCTGATTACCGTGTATCTACCTCAGCGCTTAGAACAGTGCTCTGCACGCAGTAAGCGCTTAACCAATACCAACATTATTATTATTATTCTTATTATCTGTTCTCTGCCCACAGGAGCTTACACTGTGAACGGGGAGAGAAATGTAAAAAGATCTACAGCTGCATATCTATAAATTATTTGTTTATTCATTCATTCAATCGTATTTCTTAAGCACTTACTATGTGCAGAGCACTGTCCTAAGCGCTTGGAGTGTACAATGCATGTCTGTCTCCCCTGCTTAGATCGTAAGGTCATCGTGGGCGGGGAACCTGCCAACTAACCCCGTTAGATTAGACCGTGAGCCCGTCAGAGGGCAGGGACCGTCTCTATCTGTTGCCGATTTGTCCATTCCAAGCGCTTAGTACAGTGCTCTGCACATAGTAAGCGCTCAATAAATACTATTGAATGAATGAATGAGCCCTGTTGTATTTTACTCTCCAGAGCTCTTGGTCCAGTGCTCTGCACACAGTGAGTGTTCAATATTCATTCCTTCATTCAGTGGTATTTATTGAATGCTTACCGTGTGCAAAGCACCGTACTGAGTGCTTGGGAGAGTACGACGTAGCGATTAACAGACGCATTCCGTGCCCACAGTGAGGTTACAGTCTAGAGATAATAAGAATAATGATAACGATGTTGGTATGTGTTAAGCGCTTACTATGTGCAGAGCACCGTTCTAAGCGCTGGGGGAGACACAGGGGAATCAGGTTGTCCCACGTGGGGCTCACCGTCTTCATCCCCATTTTACAGATGAGGGAACAGAGGCCCAGAGAAGTGAAGTGACTCGCCCACAGTCACCCAGCGGACAAGTGGCCGAGCCGGGATTCGAACCCATGACCTCTGACTCCAAAGCCCGGGCTCTTTCCACTGAGCCACGCTGCTTCTCTAATACCACTGACTGATTGACTGATTGATAGAGAGGTGAGAAATGAATAAATGAGGCAGACACATGCGCATGCAATCTCAGAGGGGTGTAGATAAATGGGGGCTGGGATCCCGATTAGACCGTAAGCCCGTCAAAGGGCGGGGACCGTCTCTATCTGTTGCCGACTTGTTCGTTCCAAGCGCTTAGTACAGCGCTCTGCACATAGTAAGCGCTCAATTAAATACTATTGAATGAATCCCCATTTGGGTGGGAGACAAGATCGGGGATCGCTAGCTTATTTATGGTTTAATCGTACTCTCCCAAGCACCTAGTACAGTGCTCTGCATACAGCAAGCGCTCGACAGATACGATTGAATGAGTATATTGGAATAAAAGCTCCTCCCGGGCAGGGAACGTATCCTACGCTTCTTAAACGCTTCCCAAGTCTCTAGTACAGTGCACTGCGCCCAGTTGGTGATCATTAAATACCAATACTTGTCTTATGCCGTCGAGTCGTCTCCGAACCGTAGCGACACCATGGACGCTTCTCTCCCAGAACTCGCCGCCCCCTTCTGCAATCGTTCCGGGAGTGGATCCACAGAATTCTCTCGGTAAAAATCTGTACGTGGTTACCGCCAACTCCTTCCGCGCCGTCGACCTGAGTCTCCACACTTTACTCTCTCCCGTGCCGCTGCTGCCCAGCGGGGGTGAGTTTTGACTTGTAGCCGACGGCCTGCCACTCGCTAGCCGCTGCCCACGCTAGGAATGGAATGGACGGGCCTCTGCTTGACTCTCCCTCCTGTAGTCGAGGCCGGAAGAGGACTGGAAACTCTCCAGGTGCCCCCCCCCGAGAGGGGAAATACCAATACTATTATTCCGATACTTCCTCCTAGGTGTTTGTGCTAATAATGATAATGCGGGTATTTGTTAAGCGCTTACTATGTGCAGAGCACCGTTCTAAGCGCTGGGGGAGATACAGGGTCATCGGGTTGTCCCACGGGAGGCTCACAGTTAATCCCCGTTGTACAGATGAGGTCACTGAGGCACAGAGAAGTGAAGAGACTCGACCACAGTCACCCAGCTGACGAGTGGCAGGGCCGGGATTCAAACCCGTGACCTCTGACTCCCAAGCCCGGGCTCTTTCCACTGAGCCACGCTGCTTCTCTAGCCACGCTGCCGCCGGCGCCGCTGTTATTACCGCTGGGCATATCAACGTGAATGATTGACGGTTACCCCGTCTGGCTCCCCCGTGATTTCTCTTGAGTCACTCTTGAATTGGAGAATGATTTTTCTTGGGGCGTCTTTGTCTCAGATAGCAGGAGGCCCAGAGGCAAAACGAGCGGGAGAAGCAAAAATTCCTCAAATTAAGCCCTTTGGGGACTCCGGGAGGAGAAGGCGGCGGAAGCTTCTGCTTGTCCTTTATATCTGCATTTGCTCGTTCATCCCAACAACAGAGGAGAAGCTTGATTCTTTTATTTCTGTTCACCTTAATTAAGAAGCGTCGCCTGCAAGGAGAGGAGACGGTGGTGGCGGGTTCGACTAATCCCCGGTGAGTTTCCTGAGCTGAGTGGGGTGTGTTATCATTGTCAGTCATCTGGGAGACCTCATTTGGTGGGGTGAATCCCACGCCGGCTTGGAGTTCTACGTTTCTTATGCTTGGATTTCAATCTCCCTCTGAGTAAGTTTTTTCTGACGGTTTTAGGCTTCCGTTCCTATTACCATCATCGTCAATATTATCATCATCGTCGTTAATGTTAAACATCTGTTATGCGTTTACTGTGTGTCAAGCATTTTTCCCCTCACTGGGGTAAATAAATAAAATGGTGGTATTTGTTAAGCGCTTACTATGTGCCAAGCACTGTTGTAAGCGCTGGGGGATACAAGGGGATCAGGTTGTCCCACGCGGGGCTCAGAGTCTTAATCCCCATTTTAATAATAATGATAATGTTGGTATCTGTTAAGCGCTTACTAGAGCACCGTTCTAAGCGCTGGGGTAGACACAGGGGAATCAGGTCGTCCCACGTGGGGCTCACAGTCTTCACCCCCATTTTACAGATGAGGGAACTGAGGCCCAGAGAAGTGAAGTCACTTGCCCACAGTCACACAGCTGACAAGTGGCAGAGCTGGGATTCGAACTCATGACCTCTGACTCCAAAGCCCGGGCTCTTTCCACCGTGCCACGCTGGGTAGATAACAGCTAACTAGATCGGACACCGTCCCTGTCCCACGTGGAGCTCACGGTAAGTAGGAGGGAGACGGGGCATTCTGCAGATGAGGAAAACAAGTCCCAGAGATATTCGGCGACATACACAGAATAGTTGTCACACAGTTGTCATACACAGTTGTCACACAGAAGACAACTGGAAGAGTTGGGATTAGAACCCAGGTCCTCTGACTCCCAGGCCCATGCTCTATCCATTAGGCCGCACCGATCTTCATCGTCCCTGTCTTCTGCAGGTTCCAAAGAAAGGCAAGTGGTTTTGTCAGCGATAATAAGAATAATTGTGGGTTTTTTTCAGTGCTACGTGCTGTGCACCGGGGTAGATGAGAGGTAATCAGAGTCTCTGTCCCTGTTGGAGCTCATAATCTTCATCTCCATTTTATAGATGAGGTAACAGAGGCCCAGCGAAGCGAAGTGACAGGCCCCAGGTCACACAGCAGACATGTGGCACAGCTGCAATTAGAACCCGTGGCTTCCGAACCCTGGCCCATACTCTTGGACCTAATATCCGTGTCTCTTCTCTGTCACTCTCTGTTGTGGGGATTTTGCTTCCAGATGAGGCTCAACTCACCCCATCCTACGTCATCTTGCTATCCTCCCGTTCCAGCCCAGCCCGTACACGCCTCTCCTCTCGCGCCCGCTTACTAACCGTGTCCCGATCTCATCTATCTCGCCGCCCAGCCCTTTTCCACATCCTCCCCATAGTCTGAAACTGTGTGGCTCAGTGGAAAGAGCCCGGGCTTGGGAGTCAGAGGTCATGGGTTCGAATCTCGGCTCCGCCACTTAACCTCTGTGTGACAGTGGGCAAGTCACTTAGCTTCTCTGTGCCTCAGTTACCTTATCTGTAAAATGGGGATTAACTGTGAGCCTCACGTGGGACAACATGATTACCCTGTATCTACCCCAGCGCTTAAAACAGTAGTCTGCACCTAGTAAGCACTTAACAAATGCCAACATTATTATTATTATTATCATTATTGTATGCCAGACCACCACTCTCTCCACCTTCAAATCGTTACTAAAGTCACATCTCCTCCAAGACCCCTTCCTGGATTAAACCCTCTTTTCCCCAGCCTGCTCTCCCTTCTGTGTCTTCTATACACTTTGATCTGTGACCTTTGGACACTTGATATTCACTCCACCCCCAAGCCACAGCACTTATGTATATACACATCTTAAAATGATATATTGTAAATAACTGATTCATTCATATTAATGTCTGTCTCCCCCTCCAGACTGCAAGATAGCTCTGGGCAGGCAACACGTCTGCTAATTCCGTTGCTTCTTTCTTTCCCGAGTGCTCAATACAGTGGTCTCTGCACACGGTAAGTGCTCAATAAATAGGATTGATTGATTGATCAGTTTGGACACAGTCCACAGAGAAGCAGCGTGGCTCCACGGAAAGAGGCTGGACTTCAGAGTCAAAGGTCACGGGTTTTAATCCCGCTCTGGCACTTGCCTGTTGGGTGACTTTGAGCCGGTCACTGAACTTCTCTGGGCCTCAGTTCCCTCATCTGTAAAAGGGGGACTAATTGTGAGCCTCACGGGGGACAACCTGATGACCCTGTATCTCCCCCAGCGCTCAGAACGGTGCTCAGCACATAGTAAGCGCTTAACAAATACCAAGATCATCATTATTATTATTATCATGTCCCAAATGGTGTTCACAGTCTTATTCCCCCATTTTACAGGAGAGATAACTGAGGGTCAGAGAGGTGAAATAATTTGCCCAAGGTCCCAGAGCAGACAGGTAGCAGTCCTAGAATTAGAACCCAGGTCTTTCTGACTTCCAGGGCTGGGCTCTGTCGAATAGGCCATGCTGTTTCTTTGAATCATCTTTCAGGAGATGGAGTGGGAAGGCTAAGTGCGGTAGCAAAGAGAGGATTAGAAGTTTTTAAGGCTATTTAATGAAGCGGCTCTCCACTCTCTCCCCACCGTCCCCGGCAGACAGTTCAGCATAAGCCCAGGTACTAACATCATCCTCGGAGTTTATCTGAGCTCCCACCTGCCCAGGTAGTCCCCGAAGAACTCTTCGGATAATCTCCCCGATTATCCCCAGATCTCCCCCGGAATGATTGAGGTGCTATTGGAGGATAATTCCCTGGCTTAGTAATGATCAAATTCCACGACGTTTCATTTCCCGCAGGTTGACTTTTTTTTTCAAAGCCACAGGGAGATGTCCGTGTTGACTTTAGCCATCGAGAGACATCACGTTCACTCCTCTGCAGGCCGAGACGTCGGCCCGGAGTCGCTTCTCTCCGGTTCTTTCCCGGAATGTAAAGAGATGAACGCCGAGCCTGCCTAAACCGTAGCTCTCGCTGAATTCCGGGTGATGACGAGTGCTTCGTCCCAAACAAGGGAAGGGACTGAGAATAGGAATTGATTTGGGATGCTCTTCCTGGCCAGAATCAGACTGATCGGTCAGAGGGTCGCAGCTGTATTCGGCGCGGACTTGTGCAGATTTTAGTGCTGACAGCATTTGAAATACCTGGCACTTCTTGAGCTGCTCACGATAAATCCGTCCATCAGGAATGAATGTGCTGCTTCCAGACGAGACAGTTCTTCTGCTCCTCCGACGACACCCTCGGATGGATGGTACACTTAGATCTGACCCCTGAAGCATTTGCTAATCACCCCATCCGCAACCGCCCGGCACTTGCGTACCTACCTGTAATGAATTTATTTATATTGATGTCTGTCTCCCCCTCTAGACTCTGAGAGCCTTGTGCAAAGTGGGTAGCGACTCTATTGCATTCATTCATTCAATAGTATTTACTGAGCGCGTACTATGTGCAGAGCACCGGACTAAGCGCTTGGAATGTACAGTTCAAGTGCTCAAAGGGTAACGATCCACGTACGTGGCGGAGCCGAGATTAGAACCCGGGTCCTCGGACTCCCTTGACCATTTCCTTTCCACTAGGCCACGCTGATGAGTGAGGGGCAGTTGCAGTGGCTGGATGGACAGCCAGGGCTGGATGGACGGCTCGGGTCTCCTCTACTCTCAAAGGACAAACCGCCAAGCTACGATTCCTGGTACTGTCGCCGTGAAATTCCTTGTGGTTTTCCACTCACCTCCATCTGTTCCGTGAGGAAATTGAAGATTACTTCAACTCCTTCGCTCCAAGAAAACCCTGAATTTCAAATGTGTACTCATCCAGGAATCCAATAACAATCCCCTGAGCTTGTTTGTAATTTCATGGTGGCAAGAAGGATTAGCTTTCTTTTTGAATATTTACTCAATGCTTTGTTTCTCAATTAGATGTTAATTGGGTAATTACCCGTGTCCTCGGCTTCTAGATTCGAATGTTGGTTATTTATCCTATTGTATGGCACTGTGCGACTTTTCTTAGACCGGATGAAAAGCTTCGACGGTTGCGTTCTTTGAAAGGGCGAAACCAAAATGCGATGTCAACCCTCACGACTTCATTCGAAGACGTTTCTCTACTGTTTTTTCAGAGACGATCATCGAAACGTGAAAAGGGGAATAACGCCGGGTTAAACTTCGTGCTTTCCATACGTTCCCTACTTCTCCTAGCTACCCCTTCCCTTTTGCCGTCGAGTCGTCGCCGACCCATAGCGACCTCATGGACACATCTCTCCCAGAACGCCCCCTTCTCCCTCTGCAATCGTTCCGGGGGTGGATCCGGAGAGTTTCCTCGGTCAAAATCCAGAAGCGGTTTACCATCGCCTCCTCCCGAGCAGTAGACCTGAGTCTCCACTCCCGACTCTCTCCCGTGCCGCCGCTGCCCAGAAAGGGTGAGTTTTGACGCGTAGCAGGTGGCCTGCCGCTCTCTAGCCACTGCCCAAGCTAGGAGTGGAATGGACAGGCCGTCGATGAGACCGGTAGAGGACTGGAAACTCTCCAGTTGCCACCCTGAGAGAGGAAGCTACCCCAACTCGACTGTAAGCTCATGAAGTGAAGGGATCTTGTCTCCTAATTATATTATATTCTGCACACAATAGGTGTTCAGTGAATACATATTTTTTTATGTGCCAAACAAATGGGTACCAGAAGAACGGTGCAGTGGATAGAAGGACGGGCCCGGAAGTCGGAAGATCAGGGGTTGTGATCCCGGCTCTGCCACTTGTCTGCTGTGTGACTTTGGGCAAATCGGTTCACTTCTCCGGGCCTCAGTTACCTCATCTGTAAAATGGGGATTAAAACTATGAACCCCATGTGGGACAGGGACTGTGTCCAACTCGATTTGCTTGTATTCACCCCAGTGCTTATTAATAATAATGTTGGTATTTGTTAAGCGCTTACTATGTGCAGAGCACTGTTCTAAGCGCGGGGGTAGATACAGGATAATCGGGTTGTCCCCCGTGAGGCTCACAATTAATCCCCGTTTTACAGATGAGGGAACCGAGGCACAGAGAAGTGAAGTGACTCGCCCACAGTCACACAGCTGCCGAGTGGCAGAGCCGGAATTCAAACCCGTGACCTCTGACTCCCAAGCCCGGACTCTTTCCACTGAGCCACGCTGCTTCTCTGTTCTCTGCTTCTCTAGTCCAGTGCCTGGCATATAGTAAGTGCTTAACAAATACCATAATAATTGTTATTATTTCATACAGTCTGTCCCACAGAGGGCTCACAGTGTGAGGAGGGAGAGTATGAGGGAGGGATTCAACATTTGATCCCCATTTTAACAATGAGGAACCAGAGGCCCAGAGAAGGTAAATGACTTGCCCAAGAGCATATAGCTAGCAGCATATGTGTATATCTTTAAATTGTATGATATGTCATTCACATATTCCACATTATTTATTCATATTGATGTCCGTCTCCCCTCCAGAATGTATGAAGAGTGTGGGCGAGGAACGTGTCCGCCAACTCGGTTATATCGTACTTTCCCAAGTACTCAGTACAGTGCTCTGCAACGAGTAAGCGCTCAGTAAGTACCATTCATTCAATAGTATTTATTGAGCGCTTACTATGTGCAGAGCACTGCATTAAGCACTTGGAATGTACAATTCGGTAACAGATAGAGACAGTCCCCGCCCATTGACGGGCTCACGGTCTAATCGGGGGAGACGGACACACGGAAACAATAGCAATAAATAGAATCAAGGGGATGTGCATCTCATTAACAAAATAAATAAGGCAATAAAGCAATATACAAATGAGCGGACGAGCACAGTGCTGAGGGGAGGGGAAGGGAGCGGAGGAGGAGCAGAGGGAAATGGGGGGACAAGGGGGCTTAGCTGAGGGGAGGTGAAGGGGGTGGGTAGAGGGGCAGCAGAGGGAAAAGGGGAAGCTCAGTCTAACACCACACTGACTGAGGGTCTGAGTGTAGTGTGTTTATGCATGTAGTTTGGGAGAGTGTGTGGGTGTGAGACGGGACGGGTGGAAAAATGTGCGTACATGAGAGAGCTTTGGGAAATCCTTATAATAGCAACAAGCCCAAGGACCAGTAGGTTAAACTAAGAAAAGGTTCTAATTCTCCCAGAACAATCCGAGCAAATGCAGAAGAGTTAAAAGTTTCAAGTGTGAAAGCTATCAGCCATCTTTCAATCTCATAATAATAATAATAATTGTGTTATTTGCTAAGCCCTTTCTATGTGCCAAGCACTATTCTAAACGCTGGGGTAGATACAAGATAATCAAGGGGGACACGGTCCCTGTCTCATATAAGGCTCACAGTCTTCATCCCCATTTTACAGATGACAGAACTGAGGCGCAGAGAAGTGAAGGGACCTGCCTCAGGTCACACAGCAGACAGGAGGCAGAGCTGGGGTTAAGACCCACAATCTTTGACTCCCAGGATCGTGCTCTTGCCACTAGACTACTGCTTGTCTAATTATCCTTCCAATTACCTTCTAGTTATTCTTCGATAACGATGGGCACTGCCCTTTCTTTTCCTTTGGGAACGGCTCTCTTTCCTCTGCTGGAAGTTTCGCCTCCCAGGTGATCATTAAACAGGCAAAGCTGGGAACTGGGGAGACCTTCCAATGTACCAAACTGCACAGTAAATCAGAGTGACGGATCCTCCTGGGATCGGCATCTCCTGAGGTGACCGTTCGTTCATTCGGTCGTGTTTATAGAGCGCTTACTGCGTGCAGAGCACTGTACTAGACACTTGGAAAGTACAATTCAGCAACAAAGAGAGCCAATCCCTGCCCACAACGGGCTCACAGTCTAGAAGGGGGGAGACAGATGTCAGAACAAGTAAATCGGCATCAGTGACATCAATATAAATAGAATAATAGACACATCGGAACAAGTAAACAGGTATTAATATAAATAGAATTATAGATGTATACATATATACACAAGTGCTGTAGGGCAGGGAGGTGGGTAGAGCAAAGGGGGAAAATCAGGGCGATGGGGAGGGAAACTGAGGAAAAGGGGGGTTTAGTCTGGGAAGGCCTCCTGGAGGAGATGACCAATCAACACTGAAGGGAAAGTGAGTCAGTCCGTGGTATTTATAGAGCACTTACTGTGTGCAGAGCATTGTACTAAGCCCTTGGGAGAGTACAATAGAACAGACACTTTCCCTCCCCACGGCGATCTTACAGGATAGCTAGAGTCTTATGGCAGGAAGGTGGCACCAGATGGATTTAATAATGTTGGTATTTGTTAAGCGCTTACTAGGTGCAGAGCACTGTTCTAAGCGCTGCGGTGGACACAGGGTAATCGGGTTGTCCCATGTGGATCTCACAGTCTTCATCCCCATTTTACAGATGAGAGAACTGAGGCACAGAGAAGTGAAGTGACTCGCCCACAGTCACACAGCCGACAAGCGGTAGATCCGGGATTCGAACCCATGACCTCCGACTCCCAAGCCCGGGCTCTTCCCACTGAGCCACGCTGCTAGACTAATCACTTGCCAGTCATTCTTTACCTGTCTTGCTGTGCGACCCTGGGCAAGTCTCTTACCTTCCCTATGCTTCAGTTACCCCATCTGTAAAATAGGGATTAAGACTGTGAGCCCCATGTGGGACATGCTAACTTGATTATTAGGTAAACTTCTCAGAGCTCAGAGCTTAGAAGCAGCGTGGCTCAGTGGAAAGAGCCCGGGCTTCGGAGTCAGAGGTCGTGGGTTCGACTCCCGGCTCTGCCACCTGTCAGCTGTGTGATTGTGGGCGAGTACTTCACTTCTCTGTGCCTCAGTTCCCTCATCTGTAAAATGGGGATTAAAAGTGTGTGAGCCCCACGTGGGACAACCTGATTCCCCCGCATCTCCCCCAGCGTTTAGAACAGCGCTCGGCACCTAGTAAGCGCTTAACAAATACCAACGTTATTATTATTATTATTATTAGAGTGCCTGGCAAACACCATCAAAATAACAAATGCTGTAAAAAACACAATCCCACCCCTTGTTATTCATTATGGTATTTTATAAAGGCTTTATTATATGCCAAACTTCTACGTGCTGGGATAGATTCAAGAAGATCAGATTGGACACTGTCCCACTTGAGGCCACAACCTAAAACGGAGGGAGAGCCGGTGTCCTAACCACCTGTGGCAAATGAGGAAACTGAGGCACAGAGAGGGTTAGGGACTTTTCCAGGGTCACCCAGCACGGCAGGAGCGAAGCCAGAACAAGAACCCAGGTCCTCCAGTTTCCAGTTCCCAGCTCTTTCTACTATAAAACCTTGCTCTCTCGGTTCTAAAACCTCCAGTGTTCAAAACCCATGCGACTGGTGGAAGAAGATCAGTCTTGGCTTTATCCCAATCTCTAAAATATTGGAAAATCAGAGGGGGGATTCAGAGGGAGAGAGAGAGATGGGAGAAGGCGGCAGTACAGAGTCGTAGCGACACTGTCTTATTATGGCCAAAGTGATCAGCACAGTGGGAACACAGTTCTGTTCTGCAGTTGAGAAAACCCAGGCAGCGCTGTTGAAACGACCATCGCACGGACCCCTTGTAACATGGAAATAATGACATCTTGTGGTCTAAGATGTGTTTTCTCTTACATTTCCTGGAAGTTCCAGGGTGACTGCTAAAGTCCAAACTCCGGGGACGACCAATTGGGGTTGAAATAGTGAGCGGCTGGCGAAATTCCCTTATGAAGGACGACAGATGGGGGATTGTGAGACCGTCTCGCCAAGCTCTTCCCGGGACGGGCGGGGTTTCCCTGCTGCAGGATTTAGGTTGGAAGTCGTCGGTTTGAGAAGGAGGAAGGGAGTCTGTAAAGACTGAATGGATTTATATGATTTATGATGTGTACGCTTGCTGCGTGGGCAAGGAAGTCGGAGGATGTGAGTTCTAATCCCGGCTCGGCCGCTTGTCTGCTGTGTGACCCTGGCAAGTCACTTCACTTCTCTGGGCCTCAGCTACCCCACCTGTAAAATGGGGATAAAGTCTAAGAGCTCCATGTGGGACAGGAGCTGTGTCCAACCTGATTACCTTGTATGTACCCCAGCGCTTAGAACGGTGTTTGGCACATAGAGAGTGGTTAATAAATGTCAAAATCGTTACTATAATTATTATATCACTGTCTATCTCTAAACTGTAAGCTTCTTGTGGGCACGCGACGTGTCTGCTGATTCTGTTTATCATACTCTCCTAAGGGAGAGTACAGTGCTCAGCACATAGTAAGCGCTCCGACGTGTCCGCTAATTCTGTTTATCATACTTTCCTAAGGGATGGTACGGTGCTCAGCACGTAGTAAGCGCTCAGTACCACCGATTGATCGATCGACATTAACGTCTGTCTCACCTTCTAGACGTGCAAGCTCGTTGTGGGCAGGGAACATATCCGCTAATTCTGTTGTATTGTTCTCTCCCGAGTGCTTAATCCACTGCTCTGAACGTAGTAAGCACTCAGTAAATACCAGCTGGACCCCGGGAACGGATTCTAAGGGTGAGGCTTTCGATGAGGCTGGGGTGGCCACTGGGGTTCACAGGGGCAGGCAGAGCCCCGAAGCATCTGGGGCGGGGGGTAAATGTTCAAAGTACGGCTTTTGGAATCTCCCACAGGCCTTGGGGTTCAGGGGGTTTTAGCCTGACACGACTAACTCCATTTTAGATTCAGGGGGTTTTAGGCTGCCATGACTAACTCCATTTTAGAAAGTGAGGCTGCCGTCTCAGAATCCCGCAAGGAACCACACGGCCCCCCCTCCTCCCCTCATCTCCCCGGGGCTTGCCGAACCTCCTGCCCAAAGAGATAGAGGCCCGGCTTCTAAAATCCTTGGAGATAGGGCAACCCGGTCTCTGAGTTCCTCAGAAATGGGATGGCCCAGGCTCTGAGCTTCTCAAAATAGGAGGGCTAGCTTTTGGTTTTCTCAGAAACGAGGCCCTCTTTGGTAGCTCAGCAGTCAGGAACCATTAGGACTCTTGGCTCTCAGCGATCCTCCTCCTCCCCTTCTCCCCTCAGGGGTTTTTCAGGCTCCTCCAGATTCAGGTTGGAGTCGAGCTACGGAGTCACCATAGGTGGGTGAGTGGTCAAGCCCAGGCTCGACTCTCGGGGACGCCTGAGGGACACTCCGGGATGAAAGGAAGCCTGGGGGACACGCCGTGATGAAACCCGGGAGCTGCAGGGACTCCGCCTCGTCGGTTTTGGGTGGTTTTGTGAGTATTCCCCTTCCCCGAACTGCAGTTCGGTTTGGCTTAAGGTTTTGTGAATTCCTACGGATAGATGTGCCTCTTGGGATATATCCCCCTTAAGGAACTGCCCCGGGTCCTTGCCAGCTAGGAAGTCCCGGTGGCCAGCCGTAAATCCTTGATGAAATGGTTACTGCTTTTCTATGTTGTGACCTTTACGCTAAATTTGCTGTTACAGGTCTCCCTTATCCTGACTCCTGACATCTCGAGACCCAGACGAAATCTACCCCAGGTGCGACAGGGGCAAAATTGTGAAATCTCTGTGAATATGTGTGTGTGTTTGTGTATCGTGGTGGGGAGAGGGAACATCCCCCTTTGTTGAGGTAGAAGAGGAAAGGGGGGATTGAAAGAAAACACTGGATATCCGGGCCTTAGTTTTACTGGCTACTAAAGTGTCTCCATCTTGTGGCAAATGGACAACACTGTGAACTTTGCTTATGTTGATTTTTCTCAAACGCCGCTTTGTACACTTCTCTCCCCCTCTTCCGAAAACCTCCGATGATTGCCCACTGCTCTCCACATCAAGGAGAAATTTATGGCCACCTCTTTAATAATAATAATTATGGTATTTGTTAAGCACTTACTATGTGCTGAGCGCTGCTCTAAGCCCTGGGGTAGATACTGGGTAATCAGATCGTCCCAAGTGGGGCTCACATTTTTGACTCCCCATTTTTACAGATGAGGTAACTGAGGCACAGAGAAGTTAAGTGACATACCCAAAGTCATACAGTTGACAAGTGGCAGAAGCGGGATTGGAATCCATGGCCTCTGACTCCCAAGCCCATGCTTTTTCCACCGAGCCACGCTGCTTCTTTAAGACGATGATCATCTCCCCCCTATTTATCCTCTCTCTTCACACTTGCTGTGTGCAGGGCCCCGTACTAAGCGTTTGGAAGAATTCATTCATTCACTCAATAGCATTTATTGAGCGCTTACTGTGCGCAGAGCACTGCAGTGAGCGCTTGGGAGAGTAGAATGCAACAATAAACAGGCACATTCCCTGCCCACAGTGAGCTCGCTGTCTACAGCGGGAGACGGATGTTAATAAGGATAAATAAATTATGCATATTTACATAAGGGCCTTGGGCTGGAAGGAGGGGTGAATCAACCGTGAATCAACCAAGTGCAATTGTATTTATTGGGCGCTTGCTATGTGCAGAACACTACTCTAAGCACTTGGGAGAGTACAACAGAATTAGCAGACGTGTTCCCTGCCCATAATGATCTTACAGTCTAGAGTATAATAATAATGATGATGTTATTTGTTAAGCGCTTACCATGTGTCAGGCACTGTACTAAGCGCTGGGGTGGTTACAAGCAAATCAGGCTGGATGCAGTCCCTGTCCCACAAGGGGCTCACAGCCTTATTCCCCATTTTACGGATGAGGGAACTGAGGCACAGCGAAGTTAAATGTCTTGCCAAATCCATGTGCAGGGACAGTGCGGAAGGGAGTGGGAGAAGGGTGAGGACCTGGTCAGGGAAGGCTTCTCTGAGGACACATTCCTTCAACGAGGCTTTGAAGGCGGGGAGAGTGATTCTCTGTCAGATGTGAAACTTGAAGAATGAAGAGGTGAAGAATGAAGAACTTGATTCTTAGCAAGCCAACCTACTCCCTGTGCCTCATATTCATCCCTCCCACCATCGCCTTGTTGCTCGCACCCTCCCTCTTTCTTAGAATTCCCTCCACCAAAGCAACAGCTACTCTCCCCAACCTAAAAGTCCTGAAATAAGATCTCCTCCTAGAGGCCCTCCCTGATGCTTCACAGAGAGACAGCGTGGCTCAGTGGAAAGGGCACGGGATGGGGAGTCAGAGCTCGTGGGTTCAAATCCCGGCTCCGCCCCTTGTCAGCTGTGTGACCGTGGGCAAGTGACTTCACTTCTCTGTGCCTCAGTTCCCTCATCTGTAAAATGGGCATTAAGACTGTGAGCCCCACATGGGACAACCGGATCACCTGGTAGCCTCCCCAGCGCTTGGAACAGTGCCCTGCACATAGTAAGCGCTTAACCCGTGCCATCATCATCATCATTCTTCTCTCATCTCCCCTCTCTACATCCGGCCCTACTTCCATCCCACACCACCTCAGGATAATCACCCAAGCAACACTCTCCACCCACCGCCCCGACCCCATAGCCTTTATACTTCATTACTTCCCCCACCTGTCATTCATTTGAGTGCCAAAATAATAATGTTGGTATTTGTTAAGCGCTTACTATGTGCAGACCACTGTTCTAAGCGCTGGGGGAGATACAGGGTCATCAGGTTGTCCCACGTGAGGCTCACAGTTAATCCCCATTTCGCAGATGAGGTCACTGAGGCCCAGAGAAGTGAAGTGACTCGCCCACAGTCACACAGCTGACAAGTGGCGGAGCCGGGATTCGAACCCATGATCTCTGACTCCCAAGCCCGGGCTCTTTCCACTGAGCCACGCTGCTTCTCACGCCGAAATGCGCCAAGGTAAGCCTCTCAAAGGTAAGAGCAGTTCTGGATCCCCTTCTATTCTCCATCTCCACTCCCGCTCCCTTGGAGAGCTCATCTGCTCCCATGGCTTCAAGGGCCACCGCTATGCAAATGACACCCAAATCTCCATCACCACCCCTGCTCTCTCTCCCTCTCCGCAGCCTCTCGCATTTCCTCTTGCCTTCCAGACATCTCTCCTCAGATGTCCTCCCATCACCTCAAGCTTAAAGTGTCCAAAACAGAGCTCTTCATCTTCCCACTCTGTCCTCCTCCTGACTTTCCTATCACCGTTGACGGCACCGCCATCCTTTCCGTCTCGCCAGCCCGTATCCTCGGCGTTATCCTCGACTCCTCCCTCTCATTCCACACCCACGCTCAAGCCACCGCTAAATCTTGTCGGTCCCACCTTCACCACGTCGCTAAAAGCTGCCCTTTCCTCTCCATCCAAACTGCTGCCGTGCTAATACAATCATTCATACTATCCCGCCTGGAATACTGCATCAGCCTCTTTGCTGAGCACCCAGCCACCTGTCGTTCTCCACTGCAGTCCGTACTTCACTCTTCTGCCTGGATCATTTTTCTACAAAAACGTTCAGCCCACGCCACCCCGCTCCTCAAAAAAGTCCGGTGACTTTCCCATCCACCGCCACATCGAAGAAAAATCCCTCACCATTGGCTTTAAAGCAGTCCACCACCTTGCCCTATCCTACCTCACCTTGCTACTCTCCTTCTACAGCCCAGCCCACACACTTCAGTCCTCTAACGCTAACCTTCTCGCTGTACCTCCGTCTCGCCTATCCCGCCACCGACCCCTAGCCTGCGTCCTGCCTCCGCCTGGATCGCCCTCCCGCCTCAGATCTGACAATTACTCTCCCCATTTCAAAGTCTAATCGAAAGCACACCTCCTCCAAAAGACGTTCCCAGACTAAGCTCCCCGCTTTCCTCTTCTCCCACTCCCATCCGCATCGCCCTGACTTTCTCTCTCTGTTCTTCCTCCCTCCCTGCCGCACAGCACTGATGTACATATCCGTAATATGTTTATTTGTACTGATGCCTGTGTCCCCGACTAGACTCTAAGCTCGTTATGGGCAGGGAATATGTCTGTTTATTGTTGTAATGTACTCTCCAAAGCGTTTAGTATAGTAGTCTGTATGCCGTAAGTGCTCATTAAATATGTGTGAATGAATATATCATACCAGTGGGGGAATAGTCATGAAAACTGGAATTTTCTGGTTCTCCCCCAAAGCAGGGGGTGGAAAGAAGTGAGAGAGAATAGCTTCCCCAACTTAGGCAGTTGGTCAGTCGTATTTGTTGAGCACTTACTATGCGCAGAATACTGTACTAAGCTTTTGGAAGAGTACAATGCGACAATATAACAGACACATTCCCTGCCCACAGAAAGCTTACAGTCTCAAAGACTGTATAGAGAAAGCCACTGGGCTGGGGGGTGGGAGGCGGGTGGATGTGTGTGACCAGGGCGTGTTGGGATAAGGCGGCACGACTAGGTTTGATGCCAGAGATAATAAGAATGATGGTATTTAAGTGCTACTGTGTGCCAAGCACTGTTCTAAGCCCTGGGGTAGATAGGAGGTAATCAGGTCATCCCACATGGCGCTCACAGTCTTAATCCCCTTTTACAGATGAGGTAACTGAGGCACAGAGAAGTTAAGTGACTCACCCAGAGTCACACAGCTAAGTGGTCATGCAGCCAAGTGTGTATTAGGCTCCCACAGAGATTCTGCCATCAGGAAGCTCAGCCAGCAATCCATTCAATCGTATTACTGAGGGCTTACTGTGTGCAAAGCACTAAGCGCGTCTGATATCTCCCCCTGCCCCATGGAGGCAGCCCATCTATGCCAGGAGGGCATTTCCTTGAACCTCTGGCCGTCGAGCCCTGCTTCTTTTCAAGAAAAACTGAATAAGAAAAGCCAAGGCCAACGTGAGAAACTCATTACATTGGCTGCCTGGTTTCTCCCAGCAAAACTGCCGCGTGCTAGACACGGGCGAGGTTAAAAATAAGATTAAAAATCAGCGAAGTCGAAGGGGGGAGGGGATCAACCCTCTTAAGAAACGTCCCGGGGTAATTACTGAACCGCTTCAGCGTTTGTGTCAGCTGTTGCTCATTTCTCTTCTTCTTTATGGATGAGGCTGTAAGTTTCTATGTATAGTTTTTCCTTCTTAAAACAATTTTCCCATCTGTTCGGTCTTGCAGTCGAGTCAGAATATAGGCAAGATAACGTGTCCCCCCCTTCTCGTCCCTGATTAAGTGAAGTGTGAAATACAATCGAAGACTCAACAATTTCATACGCTGCAAGTTGGCCTCTGGCGTAGTGGTTCGAGAAGGATATTATAAAAGACTAGAAGGGGCACGCAAGGCAAAGTGGGAGAAAAGGCAGGGTGGAGTGTATAGAACACGGGCCCCAGAGTCAGAAGGTCCTGATCCCGGCTGCCCCACAAGTCTGCTCTGTGACCTTGGGCGAGTCACTTCACTTCTCTGTTCCTCAGTTCTCTCATAAATATGATTGATTATCCGATCTTGGGGAGCTTAGCAGAGGCCAAGTACTTTCTAACTCACCAAAGTCTCTAAACAGAAACAGTGTACTTTCCAAGCACTTAGTGCAGTGCTCTGCACACAGTAAGCGCTCAATGAATACTATTGAATGGAAGAATGAATCTGTAAAATGGGGTTGAAGACTGTGAGCTCCATGTGGGGCAGTGACTGTATTCAACCCGATTTGCTTATTGTTAATATTAAGAGGAAATACTCACCCGTTGGTGGGTTAATGGCTCAATCTCTTGATTGCAATCTGATTCTTTGATGCCTATAATGGCCTTAAGGTGGAATTTTTGACCGTTACCTAACCCGAAGTACTCACCTCTCGAAAAATGAGTCACACCGAAACTGCTGTGGGATGTCCTTGACTGCCAGTGCTTGATTCTCCCCGGGCTCCTGGGCATCATCCAAACTGAGCTCCAGGAAGTCATCCCGTTGTGTTGGAAGTTTTCCGGTGGGTTGGAATGAGATCCCAGAAGGCTCATCCCATCCAATGGCATAGCAGCGGAGAAGAGATAGGACTATGATAATAATTATGGGACTTGTTAAGTGCTTATTGTGTGCCAGTCACACTTCTCAGTCCCCGGGGTAGGCACAAGATAATCGGGTTGGACACAATCCCTGTCCCCTTTAGGTCTCACAGTCTTAGTCCCCATTTTAAAATGAGGGAACTGAGGCCCAGAGAAGTGAAGTGACTTCCCCAAGGTCACACAGCAGATAAGTGGAGAAGTTGGGATGACAACCCATGACCTTCAGACTCCCAGGCCTGTGTTCTAATCACTTGGCTATGCTCACAGTCACTTAGTGCAGTGTTCTGCACCCAGTGGTCACTCAATCAGTCTATCGTTGGTATTTACTGAGCATTAAACAGCGTGGTTTAGTGGAAAGAGCACGAACCTGGGAGTCAGAGGACGTGGGTTTTAATCCCAACTCCACCACTAGTCTTTTGTGTGACCTTGGTCAAGCCACTTAACTTCTCTGTGCCTCAGTTACCTCATCTGTAAAATGGAGATTAAGACCGTGAGCCCCAAGTGGGACAACCTGATTACCTTTTATCTACCCCACCGCTTAGAACAGTTCTTGACATATAGTAAGCGCTTAACTGTGAGCTTGTCATTGGGCAGGGTTTGTCTCTATCTGTTGCAGAATTGGACATTCCAAACGCTTAGTACAGTGCTCTGCACATAGTAAGTGCTCAATAAATACTACTGAATGAATGAACACCATTTTTTTGTACTAAGTCCTTACACAAGGGCTTTTTTTGTACTAAGTCCTTATTGAGTGAGTACAATATAACACCGTTGGCTAAATACTAATTTCTTCCACTGCCCCAAAAAACATGCTTCACCCTCTAGATTGTGAGAACCTTGTGGGCAGGGAATGTGACTCCCAACTTTATTGTATTGTACTTTCTTGAAAGCTTAGTATCGTGCTCTGCACGTGATAATCGCTCAATAAATATCATTAATCAGCTTTAAAGCATTCAACCACCTTGCCCTCTCCTACCTTACCTTGCTGGTCTCCTTTCATTCATTCATTCAATCATATTTATTGAGCGCTTACTGTGTGCAGAGCACTGTACCAAGCACTTGGAGAATGCATTACAGCAATAAAGAGAGACAATCCCTGTGTACAATGGGCTCACAGTGTAGGGGTGGGGAGACAGATATCACTACAAGCAAACAGGCAACAACATAAATATATAGAATCGTAGATATAAACATATATAGAGAAGCAGCGTGGCTCAGGGGAAAGAGCCCGGGCTTGGGAGTCAGTGGTCATGGGTTTGAATCTCAGCTCTGCCACTTGTCAGCTGTGTGACTGTGGTCGAGTCACTTCACTTCCTCTGTGCCTCAGTTACCTCATCTGTCAAATGGAGATAAAGACTGTGAGCCTCACGTGGGACAACCTGATGACCCTGTATCTCTCCCAGCGCTTAGAACAGTGATCTGCACATAGTAAGCGCTTAACAAATCCCAACAAATCCCAACATTATTATATATACGTAAGTACTGTGGTGCGGGGAGATGGCGAAGAGCAAAAGGAGAAAGTCCTGGTGACATGGAAGGGAAGAGGAGCTGAGGACAAGCGGGGCTTAATCTAGGAAGGCCTCTTGGAGAAGATGGACCCTCAGTAAGGCTTTGAAGGAGGCAAGCGTGATTTTCTTCAGTGATTTGATCTTCCCCGGTGCTTAGAACAGTGATTGGCTCACAGTAAGAGCTTAACAAATACCATCACTTGCTTATTTACTTACTCACAAGGATGGCAAAACCCAAAGTCCCACAGAAAATTCAGACGTAGTAATACAGAGCTCGGCCCACAGCAAGAAATTAAAGCATTGAGAAGCTACATGGCCTAGTGGATAGGGCACGGACCTGGGAGTCAGAAGGTCATGAGTTCTAATCTCGGTTCCTCCACTTGTCTGCTTTGTGACCTTGGGCAAATCACTTCACTTCTCTGGGTCTTAGTTATCTCGACTGAAAAATGGGGAACAAGACTGTGAGCCCCATGTGGGACAGGAACTATGTCCAGCCCCAGTGGCTTTGCCAGTGCTTTGTACAGTGCCTAGGGTACGTAGTGCTTAACAGATACCGTAATTATTATTTTTTTAAATACTCAAGTATAATATTCAGCTCCGCAGTATACTCTGGTCCTTTCAAACTGGTTTTAGGTTGACATTAGTCTTCGAGGGTAGGGAGGGAGAGGACGTCCATGTCATTTCCCTTAATGCGGACTGTGGCTCGCCCAAATTGCAGAAGAATGGAAATTCGGAAAGCAAAGTGGCAAGTTATTTTCCCTCCAGGCTGGGCTGCTTTGAAGGTAGGACCGCTAGATGTCAACCTCTTACAAGTTTCTGGAAAAGCTACAACTTCCTTCTGCGACAGATTCTTCTTGCTGCTCAGCCATTTTCTCACATCACGGCAGCGTCTGATGGAGAGTTTTAAGAAATATTTAAGAAATCATGGCAGCTGTGAAGGTCTCAGCCATCTATGTACCTCAGCTATCTTTCCTCCATATATACTACAGTAAAAATGCACCTGAATCAGCTAAAGTCCAGCGGTAGAAATCATCACTATCGGTGTGAAATCTGCTACGCCGTTTGTCGTCACGGTACAGTACCTGGTGTTGAGACAGGGATGTCAAAGAGAGCAGAAATTCAAGGCGAGTCATTGTAAGCTCCTTGAAGGTGAGGATTTGTTTCTACTGTTTCCTTCCAAGCACTGAGTACAAGGGATCTGCAACGCAGTCCGCGATTAATACATAGGATTTATTGACTGATTGAGGATGGGAAATACCTATGAGAAACCATAGTGGAAACATCAGAGAGCCCAATTCCCTTGGAAAGAACTATTGGCTCCGTGTGCCTAAGTGTTTTCTTTCCCCATCAGTGACAACTACTAGAAATCCGATCCACATTCTTCCCTAACAGCCCCAAACCGTTTTTCAGGACTAGCGAGGATCTCCCTGCTTCCATCTTGTGGAAATATCTGAGATCACCTTCCTATTCATCCATTCACTCATTCGTATTTATTGAGCGCTTACCGGGTGCGAAGCGCTGTACTAAGCCCTCGGGAGAGTACAGACATATACCTGCCCACAAAGAGCTCACGGCCTAGAGGGAGAGAGACATTAGCATCAATAAGTAAATGAATAAGTTACAGATGTATAAATATGCGCTGTATACATATGGGAGGATGAATGGAGCAGCCAGTAAGAGAGGTGGGAGTCATGAAAGCAGTTTCCTTTTCTAGTGTTTGGTTTTTTCTTCCTCCAGGGCATTTGGGGTAGATATGAGAGAAGGAGTACGGCAGCATAACAGGAACTAACGATTAGCCAGTTTGGTGATTTCACCTACCTGGCTGGACAAATCTCTCCTTGCTTCCATCTCTTCCTCTGGCTTGCTAACAAGTTACACAACCTCTCCAACCACCGAGCACTTTATTAAAAAGCACATCTCCTCCAAGAGGCTTACCACGACTAAGGCGTCACTTCCCTTTCTCCCACTCCCTTCTGCATCACCCTTCTACTGCAATTTGAACGCCTTTTTATGAGATTTGTTAAGCCCTCATTATACGCTAAGCACTACGGTAGATACGAGCTAATCAGGTTGGACACAGTCCGTGTCTGACACGGAGCACACAGTTTTAATCCCCACATTACAGATGAGGTTACTGAGGTGCAGAGAAATGAAGTGACTTGACCGAGGTGACACGGCAGACAAGTGGCAGAGCCAGGATTAGAACCCAGGTCCATCTGACTCCCAGCCAGTGAGAAGCAGCGTGGCTCAGTGGAAAGAGCATGGGCTTTGGAGTCAGAGGTCACGGGTTCTAATCCCGGCTCTGCCACCTGTCAGCTGTGTGACTTTGGGCTAGTCACTTCACTTCTCGGTGCCTCAGTGACCTCAACTGTAAAATGGGGATGAAGACCGTGAGCCCCACGTGGGACAACCTGATTCCCCTGTGTCTACCCCGGCGCTTAGAACGGTGCTCGGCACATAGTGAGCGCTTAATAAATACCAGCATTATCATTATTATTCTTATCACGCACTAGGCCATGTTATTCACCCCTTCCTAGACCCCAAAACACTTAGGTTCATAGCTATCATTTATTTATTTATATTAATGTCTATCTCCCTCTCCGGTCTGAAAGCTCATGGTGGGCCGGGAACACGTCTACCAACTCTGCTCTGTTGCACTGTTCCCAGTGCTCAGTACAGTGCCCTGCACACAGTAAGCAGTCAGTAAATATGATTGATCGATTGATCGACTGATCTCTTCTTCAAACACTGCAGTCTCCTTCGACCCATTCGGTCCACCACTCAGTCGGTGGTATTTACTGACTCCTCACTGGGTCCAGAGCACTGTACTAAGTGTTTAAAGACCAAAATTCTCAGGTCATCACTGACCTCCTTATTAGAGGCTGTAGGTTTCATCCAAACCCTCTTCGACCTCAGCTGCTTCTCAAACAATCAGTTGTATTTATTGAGCACTTACTGTGTGCAGAGCACCGTACCCAGCACTAGGGAGACTACAGTTTCAAAGAGTTGGTAGACACATTGCCCGCCGACAAGGAGCTTACCTTAGTCCTCTCCCTCCTCTTCAAAACATTATTAGGCCTCGGTTTGCTGATCCAGTGGCCGGTCGTCCCAAAAGTCACTGAGTCGTCAGCGACTTTCCGGGCTTCCGGATGGCTTATAGACGGAGGATCGTTCATTCATTCATTCAATAGTATTTATTGAGCGCTTCCTATGTGCAGAGCACCGTACTAAGCGCTTGGAATGAACAAGTCGGCAACAGAGAGAGACGGTCCCTGCCGTTTGACGGGCTTACAGGATCACTAAGCGCTTTGAAGACATCGAGGCCACGAGGCTTGGAGCTCTGACGTGACGGTGAGATTCTAACGTGACCAGGGAGGGCACCAAAATTCTCCCGGCTCTGCCCCCTGACATCTTTCGGGGACGAGCTGGGGCTTTCGCTTCATACATTCATTCAATCAATCAATCGTATTTATTGAGTACCTACTATGTGCAGAGCACTGTACTACGCACTTGGGAGGGGACAATCTCACAGGAGTGATAGACAAGTCCCCTGTCCAAGACAGGTCTTCTCAGCTTCACATGACCAGCTTCACATCAGAAATCAGAAGCCACACAGCCTAGTGGAAAGAGCAGGATCCTTGGAGTCGGAACAAGTCTCGGCTCTACCACTTGCTCGCTGTGTGACCTTGGGCAACTCACTTAATAATAATGTTAATAATGTTGGTATTTGTTAAGCGCTTACTATGTGCCGAGCACTGTTCTAAGCGCTGGGGGAGATACAGGGTCATCAGGTCGTCCCACGAGAGGCTCACAGTTAATCCCCGTTTTACAGACGAGGTAACTGAGGCACGGAGAAGTTAAGCGACTCGCCCACAGTCCCACAGCTGACAAGTGGCAGAGCCGGGATTCGAACTCATGACCTCTGACTCCCAAGCCCAGGCTCTTTCCACTAGGCCACGCTGCTTCTCTTCACTTCAATTCACTTCAATTCAATTTCTTCATCTGTAAAATGGGGATTCAGTACCTGCACTCCCTACTTCTTCGTAATAATTGTGGTATGTATCGATTATAATTACGACATTTACTAAGCACTTACTATGTGCCAGGCACTGTACTAAGCACTGGGGTGGATACACGCAAATCGGGTTGGACGCAGTCCCCGTCCTACGTGGGGTTCTCCGTCTCAGTTCCCAATTTACAAATGAGGTAACTAGGGTTCAGAGTAGTTAAGTGACTTGCCCAAGGTTACCCAGCAGACACGTGGCAGAGCCGGGATGAGTACCCACGATGACTGTATCCCACTCGATCGGGTCGTAGCCACCCCAGCGCTTAGTACGGTGTTCGGCACGTAGTGAGTGCCTAACAGATGGGACGTCTATGATCACCGTCATATTCGTGGCTTTAAATATGCATCCTTGGATGTTTTCATTTTCTCATGACTCTTGCGGTCTTTTAACTCCCACCAGTTAAATCACCGCTCCACACCCAGGAGGAGCTGTTGATGACCGATTCCTCCAATCAGTCAATAAATCGATTGTATTTATTGAGCACTTACTACTCATTCAATCGTATGTATCGAGCGCTTACTGTGTGCAGAGCACTTTACTAACCGTTTGGAAAGTATAATTCGGCATCAGATGGAGACAACCCCTACCCAACAACGGGCTCACAGTCTAGAAACACTGTACTAAACACTTGGGAGAGTAGTAATGATGATGATGATGGTATTTGTTAAGCACTTACTATGTTCCAGGCACTGTTCTAAAGCGCTGGAATAAATTCAAGCTAACCAGGTTGGGAACAGTCCCTGTCTCATACAGGCTCACGGTCTTAATCCTCATTTACAGATGAAGCCCCTGAGACACAGAGAAGTGAAAAGACTTGCCCAAGGTCACAGCAGGTAAGTGTCAGAGCCGGGTTTAGAAGGCAAGTCCTTCTGACTCCCAGGCCCGGGCTCTATCCACATGGCCACACTGCTTCGGTGCGACAGATTACAGTGCAAAAGAATTAGCAGACATGCCCCTGCCCGTAATGATCTTTAATTCGAATAAAATCAAATGAATATGAATACAAATAAGATCAAATGAAATGGAGGTCACTATCCAGACTTCCTTTTAGAGGAGGGAAGCAGCATGTTCCTAGGCTTCAAGGCTGTCCATCACCTCACCCCCTCCTACCTCTCCTCCCTGCTCTCTTTCCAGCGCCCACCCCGCACGCTCCGCTCCTCCGCCGCCCACCTCCTCGCCGTCCCCCCTTCTCGCCTCTCCCGCCGTCGACCCCCGGGCCGCGTCCTCCCGCGGTCCCGGATCGCCCTCCCTCCTCACCCCCGCCAAACTGACTCTCTTCCCCTCTTCAAAGCCCTACTGAGAGCTCACCTCCTCCTCCAAGAGGCCTTCCCACACTGAGCTTCCCCTCCTTTTCCCTCTGCTCCCTCTGCTCCTCTCCACCCCCCGCTTCACCTCCCCTCAGCTAAGCCCTTTCTTCCCCCCTTTCCCTCTGCTCCTCCCCCCTCCCTTCCCCTTCCCTCAGCACCGTGCTCGTCCGCTCAATTGTATATATTTTCATCGCCCTATTTATTTTGTTAATGAGATGTACATCACCTTGATTCTATTTATTGCTATTGTTTTAATGAGATGTTCATCCCCTCGATTCTATTTATCGCCATCGTTCTCGTCCGTCCGTCTCCCCCGATTAGACCGTGAGCCCGTCAGTGGGCAGGGACCGTCTCTATCTGTTGCCGATTTGTCCATTCCAAGCGCTTAGTACAGTGCTCTGCACCTAGTAAGCGCTCAATAAATACTTTTGAATGAATGAATGAATGAATGAATGAATGAATAATGGATAGAGCAGGGACCTGAGAGTAGGAAGGACCCTGGTTCTAATCTCGCCTCCCCCACTTGGCGGCTGTATGACCTCGGGCACGTCACTGCACTTGTCTGTGCCTCATTTTCCTCATCTGTAAAACTGAGATTAAGACTGTGAATCCCACAGGGGGCCTGGACTGTGTCCAACCCTGTATCTACCCCAGTGCTTAGTACAGCGCCTGGCACGTAGGAAACACAACTAATATCGTAAAAAAGAGGAGGGGGACATGATGGGATGTGCGTCTGGGACTCCACACCTGGAATTTCTCCTCTCACTGTGATGGGTTGAACGGGGTCCGGTCATAGGCCTGTCACTCAGGAAGAGAGAACAGATGGACTGAGGAATTTTCCAGGTTCAGCCCGAGCTGAGGAACTCGGCAAAAGACAGAATCAGACACTGTTTTGTTCCCAATCTGCCTTCCCACATATCTATCAATTTGGGATAGTCTGTGGACTCTTTGTTGGAGATTATTCACTAGAATAATGATAATAAACGATAATGGTGGTGTTTGTTAAGCGCTGACTATGTGCAGAGCACTGTTCTAAGCGCTGGGCGGATACAAGGTGATCAGGTTGTCCCACATGGGGCTCACAGTCTTCATCCCCATTTTACAGATGAGGTCACTGAGGCCCAGAGAAGTGAAGTGACTTGCCCAAAGTCACACAGCTGACAAGTGGCAGAGCTGGGATTCGAACCCATGACCTCTGACTCCCAAGCCCGGGCTCGTTCCACTGAGCCACGCTGCTTCTCTGTTAACTTTGAACATACAAAACAACCATTTTATGGGTGTTCGCACCGCTCAATGCCGCCTGATTACTTTGTGCCTGAGATTTCTTCCTCGATTTTCCCTGCCTTAGAGGTCACCTCAGTCGATGGATGACTGTTATTCACTGAGCACTTACTGTGTGCGGAGCACCGTACGTTGTTGGAGAAGCAGCATGGCGGAGCGGGTAGAGCACAGGCCTGGAAGTCAGAAGGTCATGGGTTCTAATCCTGCATCTGCCTCGCGTCTGCTCTGTGACCTCGGACAAGTCACTTTACTTCTCTGCACCTCAGTTACCTCATCTGTAAAACGAGCCTTGAGACTGTGAGCCCCCTGTGCGGCAAGGACCGTTTCCAACCCGATTTCCTGGTATAATCGTAATCATGGCATTTGTTCGATGCTCACTCTGTGCCGGGCCCCCTCTCGGGGTCGCACCTGGAGAGTTTGCAGTCCTCTACCGGTCCCGACCGTGGGAGGGAGGGAGGGAGAATCAAGCAGGGGCCCGTCCGTTCCATTCCTTGCTCGGGCAGTGGCTAGCGAGCGGCAGGCCATCCGCTGCGAGTCAAAACTCACCCCTGCCGGGAAGCAGCGGCGTGGGAGAGAGTCGAGGGCGGGGACTCAGATTTACTGGGAGGAAGGCTTGGATTTTTTACCAAGAAAACGCTCTGGGTCCACTGCCGGAACCATCGCGGATGGAGGTGGGGCGTCCGGGGAGAGCCGTGTCCGTGATGTCGTCGAGGGTCGGACACGACTCAGCAGCATAAGCCGACGACAACGACCTCATCGACCTTAGTGCTTAATACGGTGCCCGGCACGTAGTAAGCACTTAAATACAATTCTCATTGTACTCTCCCAAGCGCTTAGTACAGTGCTCTGCGCCCAGTAAGGGCTCCCTGAACATGCCTGACTGACAGAATTAGCCGACACCTTCTCTGCCCACACCGAGCTAGCAGTCTAGAGACTCTTGAGATTTCCCTCCCCATTCCACCTCCAGTCCTCCGAGCCTCTCTCATTTTATTCCGTTCCTCCAGAATCCCACCGACCGTATACTTTATGTGCTGCTCTGGTGGAACCATCTGTTGAGACAGGATGCGAATCAAGAAAAAGAGTGTTCGATGTCTAATCCCTGCTCAGTCATCATGAAACAGATCACGATCCTAGGCTGCCCGCTTCTTTTAATAATAATAATAATAATAATAATAATAATAATGGACTGAGGAATTTTCTATGTTCAGCCCGAGCTGAGGAACTCTGCAAAAGACAGAATCAGACACTGTTTTGTTCCCGACCTGCCTTCCCACATATCTGTCAATTTGGGATAGTCTGTGGACTCTTTGTTGGAGATTATTCACTAGAATAATAATAATAAACGACAATGTTGGTATTTGTTAAGCGCTTACTATGTGCAGAGCACTGTTCTAAGCGCTGGGGTAGATACAGGGTCATCGGGTCGTCCCACGTGAGGCTCACAGTTAATCCCCATTTGACAGATGAGGTAACTGAGGCACAGAGAAGTTAAGCCACTCGCCCACGGTCACACAGCTGACGGGTGGCAGAGCCGGGAGTCGAACCCGTGGCCTCCGGCTCCGAAGCCCAGGCTCTTTCCACTGAGTCACGCTGCTTCCCTTTTAAGTTTAGTACGGCTAAACTGGGAGTCAGAGGGATGTGGCTTCTAATCCCGCTTCCCCCACTTGTCTGCTGTGTGACCTTGGGAGAGGCGCTTCACTTCTCTGGGCCTCGGTGACCTCATCTGTAAAGTGGGGATTAAGACGGTGAGCCCCATGTGGGACCTGGTTAAAATGTGTCTATGCCAGCATTTTCTACGGTGCTCGACACACAATGAGCTCTTAAGAAACACCTCAATTGTAATCAACTGTGCAGTGCTCTGAGATAGTGCTCTACACACACCCCTCCCTCAGCCCCACAGCACTGATATGCATGTCCAAAATTCATTAGCGTGGCTCAGTGGAAAGAGCACGACTTGGGAGTCAGAGGTCATGGGTTCAAATGCCGGCTCTGCCACTTGTCAGCTGTGGGACTGTGGGCGAGTCACTTCACTTCTCTGGGCTTCAGTTCCCTCATCTGGAAAATGGGGATGAAGACTGTGAGCCCCACGTGGGACGACCTGATGACCCTGTATCTCCCCCAGCGCTTAGAACAGTGCTCTGCACAGAGTAAGAGCTTAACAAATACCATTATTATTCATTCTATCGTGGTTATTGAGTGCTTTCTGTGTGCAGAGCACTGTACTAAGCGCTTACATTACTCTGTCTCCCCTCTAGACTGTAAGCTCACTGTGGGCAGGGGACGTACCGACCAACTCAAGACCTACCTACTTACTGACCTAATAATAATAATGTTGGTATTTGTTAAGCGCTTACTATGTGCCGAGCACCGTTCTAAGCGCTGGGGTAGACACAGGGGAATCAGGTTGTCCCACGTGGGGCTCACGGTCTTAATCCCCATTTTCCAGATGAGGTCACTGAGGCGCAGAGAAGTGAAGTGACTAGCCCACAGTCACCCGGCTGACAAGCGGCCGAGCCGGGATTCGAACCCATGACCTCTGACTCCAAAGCCCGGGCTCTTTCCACTGAGCCACGCTGCGCTTAGTACAGTGAGTGGCTTAAGGAGGAACGGCTTGGATTAGTGGAAAGAGCACAGGCTTGGGAGTCAGATGGCGTGGATTCTAATCCCAGCTCTGCCACCGTCTGCTGTGCGATCTTGGGCAAGTCACTTCACTTCTCTGGGCCTCAGTGACCTCATCTGTAAAACAGGGATGAAGACTGTGGACCCCATGAGGGACAACCTGATTACCTGTATCTACCCCAGCACTTAGAACAGCGCTTGGCACATAGTAAGCACTAAACAAATACCGTTATTTATCATTATTATTATTCCAGTGCTCTGCGCACACCGAGCAATCAGTAAGTTAGGATCGCCTGACAAACTCTGTACTCTCCCAAACACATAGTCCAGCGCTCTGCATACAGTGAGGATTCAATCAATACGACTGATGGGTCGATCGACTGATTCCCAGTCCAGAGCTGTGCCCGCGGGAAGCCCCGAGTCCAGTGCTCTGCCCAGCCGGACTCCGCCGCTGCTGAATCCCGGGCCGTAGCAGCGGGAGGAGCCGCGATCCGAGACGGGGGGTGGTCCCTCGGGACCGAGGGGTCCGGGAGGGCGATGAGCGGCGCGGACCCGGGACGGAGCGTGTCGCTCTTGACGGCTGCAGCTGATGCTCCGGTCCCGGGGTGGCCAGGGAGAGTTGCCATGGAGACACAGTGGGGACCCGACAGGCGAGCATCGGTCCCAGCCTCCCCTTTCCACCCGCACGTTGCAACACCAGAAGCGGCGACATCTTCAAAGCCAAAAGGCAGTCTCGCACAAACACACGCAGCGTGTGTTCCCCCCTTACCAGATAGAGGAAGCGTATCTGCTTCTGAAGAGCGCCGCCAAAGAGGAGTCGGTGGCATCCTGCAAAAAGTCGCGTGTTTGTGGTCGAGAACCCCTTCTATTTAAAGGGAATCTTCACTGGCATAGCAAGCTGTTCCCCTTTTCATTCTGCTCTCAGGAGACGACTTTCTATTCTGATCGATCAATCAGGTAGCGTTTGTGGACCGCTTGCTGTGTGCAGAGCACTGTACTAAGCACATTTTCAAAAGTATTTAAGCACTTGTTTAAACGGTATTTGTCAAGTGCTTATTATGTGCCAGACACGGGGTAGATCCAAGATGATCACAATGGACACATTCCATGTACCACATTCTTTTTATGGTATCTGTTTAGTGCTTACTACATATCAGGCACTGTTCTAAGTCCAGGGGTCTCGTCTTGCGTCGTGGAGTTATTCCCCACCCTTAGCGACACCACGGACACATCTCTCCCAGAACGACCTGCTCTCCGTCTACGATCCATAGAGTTTTCCCGGTAAAAATCCGGAAGCAGTGGCCCATCACCGCCTTCCGCGCAGTCAACTCGAGTCTCAGCCCTCGACTCTCTCCCACGCCGCCGCTGCCCGGCACGGGTGTGTTTTGACTCGTAGCCGACGGCCCGCCGCTCGCCAGCCACTGCCCGAGCAAGGAACGGAACGGACGGGCCTCTGCCTGACTCTCCCTCCCGTAGCCGAGACTGGCAGGGGACTGGAAACTCTCCAGGTGCCACCCTGAGAGGGATAAGCCCAGGGGTAGATACAAGTTATTCAGGTTGGACAAAGTCCCTGTTCCACATGGGGCTCACACTCTTGATCCCCATTTTACGGATGAAGTAACTGAGGCCCAGAGAAGTGAAGCGACTTGCCCAAGGTCACACAACAGACAGGTGGTGGAGCCGGAATTAGAACCCAAGTCCTCTGACTCCCAGGCTCCTTCCCAGCCCTTGGGAGAGTACAACAAAAATGGTAAACACGGTCCCCGTCCTCAAAGAGTTTGCAACCTAGTCAGGGAGACAGATAAGAAATAATTTACAGATGGGAGAAAAAGGAACAAAGGTGAGGCCTTGAGTTAAGTGATCGGATAATAGCATATGAAAGATGTGCACACAGTTACGATAGGCCTGTGGCCAGTCCTTACCGACTAATAGGTAAAAAAATGCATCTGGAAAATTATTCATTCTGAAAGCTCCCGAATTCATGGTAGTCAAGACTGAAAACTTGCATTTCTCTGTGGAGGAAATAATATCTTTGAGAGGCACTAGTGATCTTCTTCCTCTTCCCCATTATTATTATTATTATTGTTATTATCATCAAGTGCCATCGAGTCGTTTCTGATTCATAGTGACTCCATGGCTAAACTTTCTCCAGAACGTCCTGTCCTCTGCCATAATCCACAACCTTTTCAACGGTTCTTCTGTTGTTATGGCCTCTATCCACCTAGCTGCCAGTCTGCCACTTCCATGTTTTCCCTGGACTTTTCCTAGCATTACTGTCTTCTCCAGAGAATCAGTCCTTCTGATGATGTGTCCAAAATATGTTCATCTAAGCCGAGTCATTTGGCCTTCCAAAGACCACTCTGGTAATACATAATAACCCTGGTATTTGTTAAACGCTTACTATGTGCAGGGCACTGTTCTAAGCGCTGAGGTAGATACAGGGTAATCAGGTTGTCCCACGTGAGGCTCCCAGTTAATTCCCATTTTGCAGATGAGGGAACTCAGGCCCAGAGAAGTAAAGTGACTTGCCCACAGTCACACAGCTGACAAGTGGCGGAGCCAGGATTCGAACCCATGACCTCGGACTCCCAAGCTCGGGCTCTTTCCACGGAGCCACGCTGCTTCCCTTCTTATTATTCATCTCCATTAAATGCATCTTAAGATCAAGGGTGATGTCTATTCATTCCATTCTACTCTGCCAAGCGTTTAATGCAGCGTTCTGAACACCGGATCGCCTCACTACAACCTGTTGATCGATATATTAGCACAAAATGACAAAGTGAATAATTTAGGGGGAGAGTTCTGATTTGTTCCATCAATCAGTGTCACCGATTGAGTACTCTGTGCAGAACACTATACAATAAATAAATCTCAACAAGTTCACGGGCTACCAGAGGAGATGGAGATTGAAAGAAATTAGACGGAAGAGAAGCCATCCTTCCCTAGTATGTTACAGTCTGCTCTTTCCTGACTAAGGTGCTTCAATAACAAACGAAAGAAATTTTTTCTCTAGCTGGTTGGTTTTTTTAATTCTTTTTGAATTAAGACTAGGGTTCTGCAGCTTCCACTTCTTACACGAACAAGCTGGGGTAATGGCAGATGGCTAAAAATAGCATTTGAGCCGATCCCAGTAGAAACTCTGGCTAATGTAACACAGAGTCCCGTATGAGTGATGTGTTCAGTCTGAATGGCATTAATCTGCCTGGGCTTTGGAATCCCCCAGTTGCAACCCTCTGTTATATTTCTGTCAGAGAGAGGAAGAGATCATCCGTCTACCCATCCAACAAAACTCTTTCAAGCAGGCATGTAATAGCATGAAGGAGCGTGGCTAGTGGCAAGAACAAGAGCCTGGGGGTCAGAGGACCTGGGTTCTGATCCCACCTCTGCCACTTGTCAGCTGTGAGACCTTGGGAAGTCACTTCACTTCTCTGAGCCTCAGTTTCCTTATCTGTAAAATGGAGATTAAAGCTGTGATTCATTCATTCATTCCATGATGTTTATTGAGCACGTACTGTGTGCAGAGCACTGTACTAAGCAGTTGGGAAAGTATAACAATAAACAGTGACATTCCCCGATCACGTCAGACATGGACTGTGTCCGACTTGATTAGCTTGTATCTATCCTAGCGCTTAGAACAGTGCCTGGCACACAGTAAGTGCTTAACAAATGTCATTAAAAAAAAAATTCCTGTCACAGGAAGGAGCGGGACCAAGAAATGGCAACTCCCTTCCAGGTGGAAGCTCTGGGTGAATCCCTTCTTCTCCAATCTCTTAACACCCCCTCTAGACTGAAAGCTCACCGTGGGCGGGAAATGTGTCCGTTTATCGTTATATTGTACCCTCCCAAGGGCTTAGTACAATGCTCTGCACACAGTAAGTGCTCAATAAATAGGATTGAATGAACGAATAAATGAACACGGGCGCTGCGTCTCCCTCCGGGGAATGAAATGCTGTTTGCTGAGTACATGAAATGCTGAGTGGCCCCGTCCTCTGTACAAGCTGGAACGTTTCCCTCAGGATCAGTCGATCAATAATGGGTCTTCTTTCAAGTTCTGTGCGCAGAGCAGAGAGAAAGAGGACAACCAGCTCTCTTTTATTTGGTTGATGGGACGTACATCCCCTTGATTCTATTTATTGCTATTGTTTTTGTCTGTCTCCCCCGATTAGACTGTAAGCCTGTCAGTGGGCAGGGACCGTCTCCATCTGTTGCCGAACTGTACATTCCAAGTGCTTAGTACAGTGCTCTGCAGATAGTAAACGCTCAATAAATACTATCGAATGAATGAATGAATGCAGGATCTGAAACCACGTGTTGGAATCCTCATCCGGTCCAATTTCACGTGCATGCTTTCATCCGTTTCTCGCGAAGGGCGCTCCCTGATTTTGCCATGCCCCAGACCCACAGTGAAATCCCGCATCAGTTGGGCAAGGGTGGGTGTGTTATTCCACATTATAAAGCTCTTTGGGTTCAGCTCAATCAATCGATGGTATTTATTGAGTGCTTATTATGTGCAGAGCGCTGTTCTAAGCACCTGGGAGAGTGTGGTGCAACATAATTAGCCAACACGTTCCCAGAGATCGTGGATTTTCACGGAAACGAGGCGGCAAACTCGAGGTCATCGGTATTTTCAAGGCTCAGGAGGAAAAACCTAGCAAGCAGGTCCGCCTTAAATTACCAGCGGTAGGGTAAGCTTTGACCTGGCAGGAGTTGGCTGAGGGTCACAACCTTCAGTGACGTTACCTCTGTCAGTTACCCGGAATGGTCCCTCGTCCCGACAGTTAGATTCTGCAACCGTGGAAGGCTTATTTAGAGAAGCAGCGTGGCTCAGGGGAAAGAGCCCGGGTTGGGAGTCACAGGTCATGGGTTCGAATACCGGCTCTGCCACTTGTCAGCTGTGTGACTGTGGGCGAGTCACTTCACTTCTCTGTGCCTCAGTTACCTCCTCTGTAAAATGGGGATGAAGACTGTGAGCCTCACGTGGGACAAACTGATTACCCTGTTTGTCTACCCCATCGCTTAGAACAGTGCTCCGCACATAGTAAGTGCTTAACAAATACCGACATCATCATTCTTATTATCATTATTTCAGGACGCCTAAGATCCCCACTGGCCACGCCACAGACACCAACGAGATTAAACGGTGCGGTCTGACACAGATTGTGCAGCAGTGGCCACTTAGAGTGTTGGTCCCCGTTGATGAAATTCTTCCTCATGTTTGTTTCCCCATTTTACCTGTAAACACCCCAAGATTTGTGATCATGGGATGCCACCATCGTGGGAAAATCAACACAATTTCCTTCCGCTCCGGTTGCTAGTGGGTGGGGCGGATGAGTTTGAGAAGACGAGACGCATCACGGGGTGGAGTCAATGACTTCTGAAATTGTTTCTCAACTCAAGAGGCTGTTTTCAGGAACCAACTGTGTGGTAAGTCAAGGATAGTGAAGGAAATCATCTATCCTGCTACACTGAAAATAAAATTGTCTCCCATATTTGACACTGGATGGAAGGCACAAACACAATTAGTCCAGACAAAGAAATTAGGCAAAGAGAGATGGAAGTACCTCCTCTATTAACGCAGAAAGGATTTTCATTTGTTATCACAAACTCCGGCCCGGTCAACAGATGTTTCTCCCCAACCTACATCTTTCCTTCTAGCCCGAAGGCTAGGGATCCTGATCTACCAACTCTGTTAAACTCTGTTCTCCCAAGCGCTTAGTACAGTGATCTGCACTAAGTAAATGCTCAATAAATAAGATTGATCGACTGAATGGCAGAAAACCAAGGAAGAGAATGCTGGTTGAGGGGAATTTATGGGAAATTGGGAGTTGGCCCCCCTTTTCTTGGGGAAGCAGTGTAGTCTAGTGGATAGAGCACGGGCCTGAGAATCAGGAGGATCTGGGTTCTAATTCCAGCCCTGCCACCTGCCTGCTGCGTGACCTTGGTAAATCACTTCACTTCTCTGGGCCTCAGTTACCTCATCGGCCAAATGGGGATTAAGAGAGTGAGACCCATGTGGTAGAGGGACTCTGTCCAACCTGATCAACTTGTATTTACCCCATTACCTAGAATAATAATTGATAATAATAATAATGATAATGGTACTTGTTAAGTGCTTACTGTGTGCCAAGCACTGTTCTGAGCACTGGGGCAGATACAAGTTAAGCAGGTTGAACACAGTCCCTGTCCCATCTGGGCCTCACACTCTTAATTCCCATTTTCCAGACGAGGTAACCGAGGCCCAGAGAAGCGAAGCGACTTGCCCAAGATCACACAGCAGATGTGGCGGGGCTAGAATTAGAACCCAGGTCTTTCTGTCTCCAGGTTCTGTGCTCCGTCCCCTAATCCTGTGCGCTTCTACAGTGCTTGACACACAGTAAGCGCTTGACAAATACCATAATCGTTATCATTGAGACAAATAAATCTATAGCCTCCCCCAAACCGATGGGTCAGATCGACCCGTTTCTTAGCTGTCCTCGGTCCAAACCGCTCGCCGAAATCGCAAGGCTCGGGTCGCCGCGGGCCAACTGACAAATACCAAGGCTGGTTTGCTCCAGCCCACCCGGGTCACTCAGAGAAGGGAGCCAATAACGCAGCTGGGACTCATAATAAGTCCACAAAGTCCACAAGTGTGTTTATTACATGTCGCAAGCACTTGGTTCTACATTTCAAAAACGCCACCTTCAAGCTGTTGGCACATTTATGTACAAAACAGATTCATGGTAATGCCTGCTACAAAGCATTCTTTGTGAAAATACAAACTCTAATACCGGAGAAAAGCCCAAAGCATCAACATTACGTGAGTTTAAAAGACAGTTTTAAAAATCATCACCCACCGTTGGACACAGAACTGAAACACTACGCTATAGAATCCCCCCCCCCAAAAAAAAGGTTCGTAATACTCTTTGCAGACCTGTAATACTGCACGTAACAGAAAACCGTTGACCCGGAAAGACAGTCTAAGTGTAAAAAATCCAAAACGAAACAAATCAAACTAGAACTACTGAATGCATAACCATGCCACAGAGAACTCTAGTAATACCCCCTAGCTATTGCAAGAAGTTTTAAAAATGGCGGCTGCTGCAGGATGAGTTTTTATACAAAGATGTTTACCCAAGAGCCTTTATTAGAAATGCACTTACACTGAGAAAGATTTTCACCACGGCCCAATAAGTGCACAAACCTATCTAGGATTCTGAACCCTGACAAAAATGTCTTGTCAGGCTGCATTGATTCAAAAGACACTATACAGCATTCTTGTAGCATTAGAAATAGGCAAACGGAGAAAAAAAAATGACAATGTTAAAACAAACACCAAATTTGGTCCAGTAATACTGATTGTTTTTTGTTGTTTTTTTTTTTTAATCTTGGTTTTTTTCTTCTGATACAGGCTTTTTATAAAATTCCCATTCTTTTTCCACCGTTTCAAAATAAAGATTAAAATATATTACTACACATCCAAACAGTACAGCCCACAGTGGCTTTTCACCTCACTTTAAACATACCACAGGGAAACTGAGAGATGGTGGAAAGCTGCAAGCTAAGCTATGATTACATTTATGGAAGCCGTTTTTCATATATCATATACAGTTTATGTATAAGGTTACGGAGGTGCAATCTGTTGAAATGTTTAAAGCAGGTAAAAAGACTTCTAAGGGGATGGGGGAGACTGTATTTTTGATCGATCACTTTTCTAAATGTCGTTATTTCCCCATACGAACAGCCCCTCTTCAGCTTAGCCACCGGTCAAATCACAAAGCGGTCATTGCGCGGCCATCTAGGAGTAGCTAAATCGGTTACGTCGTTCTACGCGCTATACGTCTTGAAGAGTGTTACAACCTGAAAAAGTGACCATGCATTAGCACCCGTCTACATGCTCACAAAAGAAACAGGAATCATCACCGATAAAACCTTGAAAGAGAGAAATATCCTATTAAGAACATCGAGAAGACAACTTTAACAGAGATAAGAAGCACTTTTTTCTTTTTTTTTTCTTTTTTTACCTACTGTTACAAATTTAGAAATTGCACCTTGGATTGTTCGAAACATCGCACGGGACCGCCGGCGAAGATGGCCTAAGGTCCCCTGGCAAGATTTCCAAATTTCCAGGAAAGTCATCGATACGTCCTGTCTGTATATTGTACACCCTGTGTACAGTGATCCCTTTGAAGTATACCTGTAGTTGAAGTCGTTACCGAAATCACAACGGAAAAGTATAAAAAGGCTATTTTTTTTCTTTTCAAAAACATATAGGAAACGATGCGAAAGGTATTATGCGTGACCCATATGGAGTGTTTAAAAAAAAAAATGACTCTCTCCTGTGGATGGGAGTTAGTATCCTGGATCTAAGAGAAGGGGTTAACCGGAGAGGATTCAGGTCGGTCTGCAGAGGGGAATACAATCACAAAAACGATTAGCGGACTCAAGAGACCGAGGGCTAAAACCGCCAAGGGTTGAAGTCGGGCAACCGATAGGGCGCCTTGGCTACCTGTCGGGAGAAGCACTCTCCTTTCGCTCGGGCGTGGGCGAGGGGAGGGGAAGAGGGGGAACGAGAAAGCATTCGGATGACCGGGAGGAAGGGGAAGGGGGACGGGAAAGGGAAGGGAAGGGTCTTCCTTATGTGTAGGCATTAAGCCGCTCTTTGGAGCGGGTGGAATGAATGTCGTGCAGCTCCTGCTCCTCCTTCGACTTGATGTCCTCGTATTTCTGCATCCGGCAGGCATCCTTCACGTAGGCCCAGTTGGCGGACAGGACCATAAGGTAGTGAACCTGTCGGGGATCAAGAGATAGGTGGTTCGTCATCAAGGCCGACAAGGCCGAGTCACAGTTGCTCTCCTCGAAACTGTAATCTCGTTGTGGGCAGGGAATGCGTCTGTTCTATTGCACCCTCCCAAGTGCTTAGTGCAGTGCTCTGCACACAGTGAGTTCTCAATAAATGATAATGTTGGTATTTTTTAAGCGCTTACTATGTGCAGAGCACTGTTCTAAGCGCTGGGGTAGATACAGGGGAATCAGATCGTCCCACGTGAGGCTCACAGTCTTAATTTCCATTTTACAGATGAGGTAACTGAGGCACAGAGAAGTGAAGTGACTTGCCCACAGTCACCCGGCTGACAAGCGGCAGAGCCGGGATTCGAACCCATGACCTCTGACTCCTAAGCCCGGGCTCTTTCCACTAAGGCACGCTTCTTCTCTAAGATAAAATAAATAAAAAATAAAATTAATATAAAATAAAATAAAAATAAATACGACTGCAGTGAATTGAATTGTCCCAGAGGCGGGTGAGAGGGAGACAAAGAAGGAGCTGCCTTATTAGCCAGTCAATCAGTCAGT
Source organism: Ornithorhynchus anatinus (assembly GCF_004115215.2). NCBI lineage: Eukaryota > Metazoa > Chordata > Mammalia > Monotremata > Ornithorhynchidae > Ornithorhynchus > Ornithorhynchus anatinus. The sequence continues at coordinate 6,272,704 of NC_041739.1, read as the reverse complement.
CAATCGTATTTATTGAGTGCTTACTGTGTGAACAGCACTGTACTAAGCACTTGGGAGAGTACGACACAACAGTATAACAGATACATTCCCTGCCCTCAGCGAACTTACAGTTCAATGGGGGAGACAGACATGAATATGACTAAATAAAATGACAGATAGGGACATTAGTGCTGTGGGGCTGGGAGGGGGGATGAATAAAGGGAGCAAGTCAGGGAGAAGCAGAAGGGAGTGGGAGAGGAGGAAAGGAGGGCTTAGGGAAGGCCTCTTGGAGGAGACGGGCCTTCGATAAGGCTTTGAAGCGGGGGAGAGTCGTTGTCTGTCGGATATGACAGACAATTGGTGGGTTGGCTTGGCCCAAACTAAACTCCCAGGACAAAACAGATGGGCATCCACAGCTTAGCCAGGCTGCTTCAACGACCATCTCTACACAGATGACTCTCAAACCTACCTCTCCAGCCCTGACCTCTCTCCTCCTCTGCAATCTTCCTTTTTCTCTCTGCCTCCATGACATCTCTTGTTGGATGTTCCGCTGAAGCCTCCAACTTAACAACATCCCAAACTGAACTTCTCCCAAATCTACCTCTCCAGCCCCAACCTCTCTCCTTCTCTGCTCTACTGCATTTCCTCTCTGCCTTCGGAACATCTCTTCTTGGATGTCCCGGTGAACTCTCTAACTTACACATCCAAACCAAACTTCTTATATTCCCACCCAAACCCTGTTCTGCCCCTGACTTTCCCTTCTCTGATCAGCACAATTCATCCAGTCACATTTATTGAGCACTTACTTTGTGTAGAGTATTGTGCTAAGTGCTCGCAATAATAAGAGACACATTCCCTGCCCACAGTGAACCCACAGTCTTAAGGGGGGAGACAGACATCATTAGAAATAAATTTTCATATATTTACATAAGTGCTGCGGGGGTGGGTGTGGGGAAGAACAGAGGGAGCAAGTCAGGGTGATATAGAAGGGAGTGGGAGGAAAGGAAAGTCGGGGCTTAGTCAGGGAAGGCCTCTTGGAGGAGATGGGCCTTCGATAAGGCTTTGAAGGGGAAGAGAGTCATTGTCGGATTTGAGGAGGGAGGGCGTTCCAGGCCAGGGGCGGGAAGCGGGGTAGGGGTCGGCGGTGAGAAAGGCGAGACCGAGGTACGGTGAGAAGGTTTGCACCAGAGGAGCAAAGTGTATGGGCTAGGTTGAAGAAGGAGAGAAGTGAGATGAGGAAGGAGGGGGCGAGGGCGTGGAGTGATTTAAAGCCAAGGGTGAGGAGGCTTTCCACCACTGGAATTTCTGGTGGAGCGGGGTGACCCCTCCTGAACGTTTCTGTAGAAAAAATGATCCGGGCGGCAGAGTGAAGTATGGACTGGAGTGGGTCGAGACAGGAGGCTGCGAGGTCAGCGAGGAGGCCGATGCATTCATCCACCACATCCTCCCTGTTTCACCAAAGCAACAACCTTGGCGTCGTCTTCGACGCATCTCTCTCATTCAACCCGTGCATTCAGTGGGTCACCACATCCTATCAGTTTTTCCTTCCCAACATCTCTTCTCCTTCCTCTCCATCCAAGCTGCCATCCTAGTTAATCCAAACACTACCCCCTCGACAACTGCATCAGTTGTATCGTATGGTCCCAAGCACTCAATACAGCGCTCGGCTCACAGTCATCGCTCCATCAGTAGCATCGAGCGATTGAATGATTTGACCTTCAATAGGTCCCACCTGGAAGAATACTGTAGTGGACACTTCGCAGTGTGGAGCACCCCCGATCACCCACTCGCTCGTTGTGCTCCGAGCCCCGGCAGAAACACGGTTGCCAGGGACAAGGCGGTGTAAATGGTTTGGGGCCGACAACCTACACTGGCAGCTATCTCTTCCTCCGACCGAGTCTCCAGGCCTGACCTCTCAGGGCCGTGGCTCAGCTGTCCTTCTTGGGTGGGGGAATCTACAAATAGAATCAGAGGATTAACTCCCAGGTGTTAGGAGATTTTTCCCTTTAACCCCCTGCTAAGGAGATCCAGAGAGCAAAGCTTCTTTGCACCGATTCTGAAAGGCACTGTTGTACAGGAGAGATGTTGTGACACCGAAGCTCGTGGTACAGAAGATTTCTTAAGGCATATCATTGCCCACAGCATGTTTAACTTGGTTGGATAGAGATTGTGTTCAAAAAGGACTGCATCCAGCAGAAGGAGGCTGAATGAAGTAGACAGAGAGTCCAGTGGCTTCTAGATGACAATAAATGATAACAATAAAAGGTAGAAGATAAGTTGTGATAAATATCATAGGAATCATTATTAGGGTCTTTTTTATGGAGAAGGCTTTCTGAGGGGATAGTACTATGCTAGGCACTTGGGAAAGTTTAAAATAAGCAAGAGACCTGTTCTCTGCCCACAAATAAATGTCAGATTCACCCTAAGGGGGGAGAGAAGAAAAAAATGTTTCCAAACATTAGGAGCAGACAATTACTCCCCCTACTTCAAAGCCTATTGAAGGTACACCTCTTTGAGCAGACTTTCCCTGACTAAGACCCCCTTTTCCTCTTCTCCCACTTCCTTCTGCATCACCTTGATTTGCTCTCTTTATTCTTCCCCGCTCCCAGCCCCACAGCACTTAAGTACACGTCTGTAATTTCTTTATTTATATTAATCTCTGTCTACTGCACTCTAGACTGTAAACTCATTATGGGCAGGGAATGTGTCCGTTTATTGTTGTATTGCATTCTCCCAAGCACTTATTCATTCAATAGTATTTATTGAGAGCTTACTATGTGCAGAGTTAGTACAGTAAACACTCAATAAATACTATTGAATGAATTAATGAATGAAAATGGTCAAAAATCGAATAGCATGAAGATGCTAAGATAAGACAGGGTAATAGGTAAAAATGAATATATTTTAGGTAGGAATAGACAGACAAATAGGCAGATATTTATCCAGATGGATAAAGCTGACCTCTCTACCCACCTGTCCATGTGCTTTTACTTTTTGAGGAAAACCTTTGGGCTTGGTAGGGGGAATGGGAGGGGAAGAATCCATGATCTCAGCTGCTTTCTTTACATTCTGTCCGCACTACCTCCTCTTGGAAAGACCCGCTCATCCGTCCTCCGAGGGAGTACCGAGAAAGCCGATTGGGATCTTTTCCCTCTCCAAACGTACTTTTGAGGGGGAGGGCTGATTAATCAAAGGGGAGCTGGCCCAGTTCCACATTTGGAATGAACCATTCCGATGTTCCTGCTGTGGTGTCCGGATGGCTCCTTTTCTCCCGTTCTTCTCTCCTTGGGTATCTGGCCACCACTCTCTAGTTTGGGAGCCCAGAGTGAGCATGACGTGAATCTGGATCCTAGTTCACATAGCCTTCTCCCTCAGAACTTTGTCCAGGGCTCTACACGCTGTTCTTGAGGGCAGCGAATGTCCCTCAATCTACTTTAGTACTAATTATAATAACTGTGCACTTTTGAGCACCTACTATGAGCCAAGCACTGTTCTTCACTCTGAAGTTCATACAAATCTACTCAGATCAGACTAATCTTTAGCCATCTTTCTACATTATTCTGTTTCCCCACTCAACAAGAACCAGCAGGGGTTGCCATATCAAAGAGAAACTCCTTACCATTAGCTTTAAAGCCTTCCATCACCAGGCCTTCCCCTTACTTTACCTCTCTGATTTTCTACTGCAATCCAGCACGCTCACTCGGCTTCTCTAATATCAACCTTCTCACTGTACTTCGTTCTCATCTGTCTCGCAGGCAACCTCTCATCCAAGTCCCACCTCTGGCCTAGAACACCCTTACCCTTCAGATCCAGCGGATGATCACTCTCCCCACCCTCAAGACCTTATTAAAATCTTATCTCCTCCAAGAGGCCTTCCCCAACTAAACCTCATTTCCCCGGCTCCCTCTCTTTTCTGTGTTGTTCTTGCACGTGGATTTGAACGCTTTTTTCAAACCACCCTCAGCCCCAGAGCACTTCTGTACTTACCCATAATTGATTTATTTAGAGTAATGTCTGTCTTCCCCTTTATAGACTGCAAACTCCTTGTGGACAGGGAACGTGTCTACCAATTCTGTACACTGCACTCTCCTATGCGCTTAGTGAAGGGCTCGACACACAGTAAGCACTCAGAAAATATATTTGATTGATTGTCCAAACAGGGCTCACATTTTTAAGGGGGTGGGAGAAAAGATATTTCATCCTCATTTTACACTTTCCCAAGTGTTGAATTCAGTCAGTCTATCAGATTTACTGAGCATTTACTTTATATAGAGCACTGTACTAAATGCTTGGAAGAGCTAAATATAACAATGAACAGACACATTCAAAAATACTACTGATTAATTGTAAGCACTTAATGGTAATTATTGTTGTTCCTGGTAATAATATTACTATTACTGCTACTACTAATAATAAAAAAGCACCTATTACATTCCAAGCATTATACTAAGCACTGGGGTAGGTGCAAGATAATCTGGTCAACCACAGTCTGGGTTGCATGTCGGCCTTACAGTCTAAGAGGGAGAGAGAACAGGCACTGAGTCCTCATTTTACAAATGAGGAAACTGAGGTTGCTAAGTGACTTGGCCTAGGTCACACAGAAGACAGGTGGCAGAGCCTAAATTAGAACTCAGGTCCACTGATATGTTCTGTTCCCTGGACGGTGGGTTGGGGTGATTTGGAAGTGAAGGACAAGAAGGTTGATTCTACTAGCGTGGGAAGGAGCTGTGGATTCTAGAGGTGAGGGAATGTGTGTTTGCATTCACCTCTTGGGGCTCTGGAGTTTGGCCCAACTCCATGCCATTTCTCCTCCCTGCACCCCCGAGAGGATTTCCAGCCTCCTTAGGGCCGCCCTGGAGGAAGAATCCACATTCCCCGGTCCTGCCGCCCAGAGCAGAGGAATATTGGATTTTGAATCGCTCCAGATGCCAACACAGCCCCAGGCCTAAGCAATCCTCCTTAGCATTAAAAGCATAGGGGACTGAATTGTCACAAAACCCGATTATGTGAGCATGACATCCGCTCCCAACATAGACATCGCGGGGGGCCTACTCTAATGGATTTTTCCATAGAGTCTAAACACATCTCTCTAGCTGCTCTGAAAATACTTCCTCGTTTCATGGGAGCAATTAGCCAACGGGGCTAAGCGCCTTCTTCTATACCATCGGGGAAGGTGGTGGCGAAGCGGAGAAACGACTCTTTGGTTTTGGAAAGGGGTAGGGGGGAACTGTCTCCCACGCCCCGGGGAAGGAGATCAGCCTCTGCGTTGGCTTCGATCCTGACCGTTCAGGGAGGGGATCACGTCTGGGGGTGTCACGTCTGGCCTTACCATAGCGATGACCGCGGCTCCAGCTCCAGATAGCGCCACGATGAACAAGTGGAATGTCATGTTCAGCTGCAGAAGGGACCAAAGAAACACAGAGGAGGATTGGCAATGGGAAAGGAATACTGGCAAGCTTGATTGGCTACAGCCCCACTGAGTCAGGGAGTTCTCTAAGCCTCGGAGTTAGCGCAAGTTAGCATAATTACATCATCAAGCCGAGAGGGGTGCTCGGGTAATAATCATTATAGTCATAAAGGCTTAATGATTATTATGGTTTTTCCATGGTGATTTTCTACAGTTCTCTCTCACCCTCATTCAAACACTGGATTTTGGGAAAAAACCAATCAAAGCCTTTTTTAAAAAAAATGGCATTTATTAAGCACTTTACCATGTGCCAAGCACTGTACTAGGTGCAGAAGTAGATACAAGATTATCAGATTGGGACACAGTCCATGTCCCACATGGGATTCAGTCTTAATCTCCATTTTATAGATGAAGGAACTCAGGCACAGAGAAATGAAGTGCCTTGTCTAAGGTCACACAGCAGACACTTGCTTGAATTGTTTCGATAGTCTTGTATAATAATAATAATAATATCTATGGTATTTTCTAAGTGCTTACTATGTACCCAGCACTACTCTAAGCGCTGGGGTAGATACAAGGTAATCAGGTTGAATACAGTTCCTGTCTCACATGGGGCTCACAGTATCAATCCCCATTTTACAGATGAGGGAACTGAGGCCCAGAGAAGTGAAGTGACTTGCCCAAGGTCTAACAGCAGACCAGTGGGGGAGTCGGGATTAGAACCCACGACCTCTGGCTCCCAAGACTATGCTCTCGCTTTCGTATCCCCTCCAGGACAACCACACAAGAAAACCCACCTGTAGGCGGAAAGGGAAGGAGTGGAAACTTGCACATCTGATCCCATCTTTGAGGAAATCTCACCTCCCCACTCTGCCTTTCATCCCATCTTTCCATTGCAGATGGCAGTGTGATGTGCATCACAGAGAGAAATGTGTCAGGAAAATGTTTATGCATTTGACAAAGCCTTTAGCACATTTGCTCACCTCGGTGGATTCACACATCCTCAGGAAATTTTCTGACATGGTGCAAATCTTCTTCTCCTCTCCAATTGTCACGATTCCTACAAGAAGGGAGCATTCAATGGATTTAGATTTCACCATGTTAAATGGCTCCGAGGGAGAATGAACTGAACCGAGCGTGTCCCATTTTTGGATTATTATAATTGTTATATTTGTTAAGAGGTTACTACAGAACAGTGGGAATTCATGATTTCTCTGTTACATCATCTGTAAAATGGAGATCGAGACTGTGAGCCCCATGTGGGACAGGGACTGTGTCCAATCTCATTAGCTTGCATCTAATCCAGCCCTTAGTACAGTGACTGGCACATAGTGAGTGCTTAAGAAATACTTTAAATTAAAAAAAAAAACCCATCTCTGCCATCTTTTTTAAGCCCCTTCTGGGTCAGTTTGGAATACATGTGGAAGGGTGGCTGAAAATCATCAAGTCATATTCACACAAATCCAACTGTTCTCTGGACTCTCCCCAGCACCTAGTAGAGTGCTCTGCACACAGTAAGCGCTCGATAAATACGATCGACTGACTGACTCATGTAATTGAATCTGCCAACTGGACCCTCCAGTATTGGAAGATCTGGAAGCAAATGGACCCCGATCTCTCTCTTCTTGTGACAAACAGGCTGCAGGCAGAATCCAAAGTCGCTCACAGAGCGAAAAGCAAATTCTGGAGACCCTGAAGAGAATCGTACCCAAAGGAGGGCAAGATCCTCTGTTGTTAATGATAGTGGCTGATATCAATAAGGGAAGACAGGGAGAGATTGCTTCTCTTCAATGTAGTTCATGATTGGATTGCATACGGTTGAAAGGGCTTGTTAATGACCCATGCCTGTGAGGAAATTAGTTATCAGTTTCCTGAAAATGAGCTCTCGCTCGTTGTCGAGTAAGATCTTTCCCTTAGATGTCTCTGTTGGTAGAATAAGTTCTATAATTATCACCTCAAGTACCTACTGACATAATCGCCGGCAATAACAATGATGATTGTGATATTTGTTAAGCACTTATTATACGTCAACCACCGTACTAAGCACTGAGGTAGATTCAGGACACAGTCCCTGTCCCACATGGGGTTCGCTGCCTAAGGTGGAGGGAAAAGAGATATTTAATCCCCATTTTATGGCTGAGGAAACCGAGGCACAGAGACGTTAAGTGAATTTCCCTAGGACACCGAGCTGGCAAGTGGTGCCGACTGGATCAGAACCCAGGTCTCCTGGCTGCCAGTCCAGTGCTTTTTCCACTAGGCCATACTGCTTGGTGCCGAAGGAGGAGGTAGAGGATATAATCTAGGGAGTAAATGAATTAATTGGAAAGGGTGAGTGTGCAGACAATGTGAAGAAGAGTCCAAGTGGATGAATCAGAAGGAGGAGATTTGGGGCCAAATTCCAACAGAAAAGAGGGAATTGAAGTGGCAAGCATTCATTCAATAGTACTTCATTCAATAGTATTTATTGAGCGCTTACTATGTGCAGAGCACTGTATTAAGCGTTTGGAATGTACAATTCGGCAACAGATAGAGACAATCCCTGCCCATTGACGGGGTAACAGTCTAATCGGGGGAGAGAGGGGGAGGGGGAAGCAGGAGGAAGGGGGAACTCAGGATGTGTTCAAGGCACAATGGGAAATTAAGGGTCTGTGGAAGGGGGCCAGGCTATCAGAGTGGGAGTTGGAGAGATTCGCTCTGACCACACAGACTGCAGATAATCAGAAGACCTCGGTCCTGATCTCAGATCCCTCACTTTCATCATTCATTCGATCGTATTTCTTGAGAGCTTACTGTGTGCACAGCTCTGTACCAAGCACTTGGAAAGTACAATTTAGCAATAAATAGAGACAATCCCTGCCCACACCGGGTTTACAGTCTAGAAGGGGGGAGACAGACAACAAAACAAGTAAACAGGCATCAATATAAATAAATAGAATTATAGATCTATACACATCCTCGGGCAAGACATTTTACTTCTCCGTGCCTATTTTCTCATTTATAAAACGGGAAATTCCAGTTCTCCTTCCCCTCTAGACTGTAAACTCGTTATGGGCAGGGAACAGGTCTGCTCATTCTGTTACAGTGTCTTCTCCCAAGGGCTTAGAACAGTAGCAGTAGTAATAGAGTTTATTAAGCGCTTGCTATGTAATAATAATAATTGTGGTATTTGTTAAGTGCTTTCTATGTGCCGAACACGGGCCTAAGCACTGGGGTAGATACAGAGTAATCAGGTTGTCCCACATGAGGCTCACAGTCTTAATCCTCATTTTACAGATGAGGTAACTGAGGCACAGAGAAGTGAAGTGACTTGCCCAAAGTAACATAGCTGATAGGTGGCGGAGCCAGGGTTAGAACCCATGACCCCTGACTCCTAAGCCCGTGCTCCTTCCACTGAGCCACGCTGCTTCTACGTGCAGAGCATGGTACTCAGCATTGGGAGGGAATACATCGATGAGAATTAGTCACCATCCCTGACCATCTGTGGGTTCACGTCCCAAAAAATAGGGAGGGGGGCTGGTGACAGACCCTTAAGGAGAGAGAAAACAAGACACCATGACAACATAAAGATGAAATACACAGTACTTTACACAGTGTTGGAGATCAATAAATGCTACGGAATGATTGATTAAAGAACAGAGATCAGATCTCATCCAGCTTCCATAATCCCCATCGCAATGTCACAGTGGCCACTCTCTAAAATGTATTTAGTGATGGCGATAAAGATCATTTGAAAAATGACTACTCTAGGTAACATCCCTGAACTGTCTTAGTGGAAAGAGGCCGGGCCTGGGAGTCAGCAGGACACGGGGTCTAACCCAGCTTCGCCGCATGTCTGCTGCGTGACCTTGGGTGAGTCACTAAACCTATCTGGGCCTCGGTTATCTCATCTGTAAAATGGGGATTAAGAGTGCGAGCCCCATATGGGACAGAGACTGTGTCCAAGCTGCATAACTTGCTTTGAACAGTGCTTACTACATAGTAGGCACTTCATAAGTATCATAATAATAATAATTATTCATTTTATGATCCCTCTTGGTTTATATTTTTATGTGTGTCTCCCCCATTAGAGTGTGAGCTCTTTGTGGGTAGGGAACATGTCATTTCATTATTCTATATTTGCCATGATACGAGTACAGGGTACTACATCAAGACTGTAAGCTCGCTGTGGGCAGGGAATGTGTCCGTTATATGATTATAGTGTCCTCTCCCAAGTGCTTAGTACAGTGCTCTGCACGCAGTTAAGTGCTCAATAAATAAAATCGACTACCTGACCAAGAGGGTACTCAATAAATATTGCTGCTATTACTCCTAACCCTCCTCCTCCTGTTATTACTCCTACTTCTATTAACCACCACCTACAAAGGTCATGCCTGCCTTGCTGATGGCCACCTTGGAGCTTGATTTCATTCCCTGTCATACTCCCTATGAAATGTGTCCCATTTCTTTCAGGCCCGTAGCCAAAACGGGAATATAAAGACCTCTCACAGTGTAAATTGAAAATGACTTAGGGATTGTAAAACCTGAGTTGGGGCAGCAAAGCTGAGGCACTGTTGGAATTTCTGTGAGAATCACGAAACCCATTTCGACTCCTTGGATCAAGAGTACCAATCAAAATAATGGGAATACAATTCTTTACACTGCTGGTACTTCCTTTCTAATACAGTGTGTCGGACCTTTAGAGTACGGTGGTGCGGACGTGATCTGCGTGTTACTGAAATGGGGTTTCTTTGTTCAGGTGGTTAGACAGCAACCTCATCCTTGTTCTTCACTGCATCCTCCTTTTTGGATGCACAAGGTATGTGCTAAACATTCCACTCTGTGTCAAACACTGTTCTAAGCGCTGGGGTATATACAAGTTCATTAAGCCAGATTCAGTCCTGTCTCACAAGAGGCTCACAATCTAATCAGGAGAGAGAACAGGTCTCGAATCTCCATTTTGCAGCTGAGGAAACTGAGGCACAGAGAAGTGAAGTGACTCTCTTAGTACGGTGAAGCACTCAATAAATACCATTGATTGACTGATCGATTGATCTCTCAAAGACTCTTTTTTCAGAACAGACTGGAAACCCTCTGATTTGGGCCTACAGGAGGTGGAGACGTTGAATCCCCAGCTATTTTGTATCAAGGAGGTTGGAGGGAAGGCTGTTTTCCGTTTCTCTAGCCCTAACAGATGATTGCAAAGCATTTCTTCCATCCACAAACCCCATAATGAAAAGTGCATTTGTGTGAAGTGGGAATGAGGAAATGAGAACTGCTGATAATTAGGTAGCAGATGATAACCGTGCTTGGGTTCAAAGAGACTGATTACTTAATTCTCTAAACAAGGGCTGTCTGCATATTTGTGGTTAGAAAACTGCTACGGAAGCTGCCAGAGAGCTAGATATATTTGTCCGAGTCAGGACCTGGCCACTGAGGTGGGCTAATGGGATGAGGCCTCTCCTATTCTTTTCAGAAGAACGGTGGGCCATTTATCTTTTTTTGCCAGGGAAATGGTCCCAGGATTATCTCAGATGAAGTGAAAAGATTTGGGAGGCAGTCTGAGATTGGCAGAAGGAGGGGAAGCTACCGTGGAATTTCCTCTGGCCGGGACCATCAAACCTTGACACAGAATGAATGCTGCCCCAAGGTAGCGACGTGGCCTAATGGATACAGCACAGGTCTTAAGAGTCAGAGGACCTGGGTTCTAATTCCAGCTCTGCTGCAGCATGACCTTGGGTGAGTTACTTCTCTGTTCCTCAGTTTCCTCAACTGTAAAATGGGGATTTAATACTTACACCCTGAGTCCCTTGTAAGATAGGGACTGTATCCAACCTGATTAACTTGTTTCTATGCCGATGTTTAGAACAGGGCTTGACACAGGGTAAGTACTTAAGTACCACTTGAAACAAAATAAAAAGTATGAGTGAGTGAGTTGAGCGGATGGATGGAGGAAAAACGGCTCCTGGGTGATAAGAATCAATCAAAGGTATTTATTGAGCCCTTACTCTGAGCAGAACACTGCACTAAGCACTTGGGAGAGTACAATAAAACAAAATTAGTGGACACTTTCCCTACACATAACAAATTTACAGCCTAGAAACATTTTCAAATCAGCTTCATTCTCCCCTTTAGAGGAGGCAAGCTACGAATTAATCTTTTTTTTATGGTATTTGCTAAGCTCTTACTATGCCACATGGGGCTCACAGTCTTAATCCCCACTTTACACATGAGGTAACTGAGGCCCAGAGAAGTGAAGGCACTTGCCCAAGGTCCCGCAGCAGTCAAGGGATGGAGTCGGCATTAGAACCCAGGCCTTTTGACTCCCAGGTGATGCAGAAGGGAGTGGGAGAAGAGGAAAGGGGCGCTTAGTTGGGGAAGGCCTCTTGGAGGAGATGGGCCTTGAATAAGGCCTTGAAGTGGGGGGGAGTAGATGTCTGTCAGATAAGAGGAAAGAGGGTGTTCCAAGCCAGAAGCAGGACACGGGTGAGAGGTCGGTGGCGAGAGAGAGGAGAAGAAGTTAGACGAGCGTCATTTCCCAACCGAGAGCCCATCGTTCACCTACCAAACTGGCGAAGGTCCAAGCAGAGATTGGCGCCTTCCACTAAGGTGGTATTTCGGCAAATGGTCCAGAGGTTGAAGTACATATAGACGGGTAGAGAGGTGAAGGCGGTCACACCAAGCCAGGCCAGCATGAAGATGTATGTCAGCATGATGAACTGAAACACAGAAAATGAACAGAGAAGAGGAAAAAGCTTGCATTTGGCAAATAAACATTCTCCAAATGGCCCCATGTTGTGATTTTTTTTTAAGTCAGTCAATCTCTGTCTGTCTCTCTCTCCCTCACTCTCTCTCTCCCCGTACAGATGCATGTATTTCCACAGGCAACCGCTAATTGAATCCAAGCAGAAGGGATTGCGAGTAGGATGAGAATAACGGGTTATTATAACTTAAGCCAGTGGGAGATATTTGCCCACAGGAGATTGTGTCAGTTGGGGAATAAATAAATAATCATTCACTGGTGCGTCCATACCATTTTTAATCATTCGTCGCTCATGTTTCGGGCTCTGGTGATTTTCTTCCCTCCAGAAAATATTTCTGATTTTCCCCAGAAATCAGAGGGGGGAAAATTATCAATAAGAAAATCCCCAACACATCCGTCACCGATTAGGTAACAGACTCGAGACCATACTAAATGGCAGAGAAATTCAGTGTCTCTCTACCGGCGCAGACATCTAACTCTGTGAGACCGAGGATCCCTCTCAGAATGGAAGCATTTCGAAGGACGTGGCATCCCCGGGTGGCTTCTGAGCCGTTTTTGAGGAGGACGGGTGAGCCCAAGTGGTGTTCACTGGGATGTCCAGTAGCCAAATGGGTAGCTGCCGGTTCCTGTCTGCCCCTGACCACTTCTGCCCGGCCCCACTCCCGATGTCGGTGAGGCCACGAAGAGCGCTCCATACCCGACCCTCCCAAGCCAAAAGAAAAGGAAGTTGGCGAGGCGAAGGCCCGCGAGGCCTGGGCGGGGAGAGGCCGGGCCAAAGGAAAGGGCAGCGACAGCAGGCAGGGCCATCCAGCGAGCATGCGGCAGCCTTCCAGCCGAGCGAAAAATGGCTTCAGAGGAGACGGGGGCGCGGCCGCACCGGAGGCGGAAGAGAAGGCCAGCGTCATGCACGAAGAGGCAAAGCCGTCTAGGAAAGGATCGATGTTTCTCACCGGAAATGGGCCCTCGGGCAAGACGTTATCTTTAACCGGTCAAAATGCAATGGAAATAGGTCATTTCGAAAGGGAGGCGGTGGTCCTGGAGGGTCTAATGACGCCTGGGTGAACCCCTCAGGGCAACATATGGAGACACCAGGCCTCGACGTGACTGATGGCCATCTGATTCACAGAAGAAGATGGTCCCTCTCAGTCCACAGAACGTTCTTAAACTGGCCTTTTCTCAAACCCTAGGTTGAGTGAGTGAGTGATCATTGGACTTCACAAATGAAGGGCTAGTCTTTCCTCATAACGATGAAAGAGGACACACTACCACCATACCCCAGCTATTTTAACAAGAAAGCCATGTTTTTTGGAGGACGAGCATGTATTAATGGTTTCTTAACCACTGCTCTTCCAGACGTGAAGGGAGATTCCAGATTTTTACAGCAATAACAGCAATATTCATAAGGTCTAGACACATAAGCGACATAAGCAGATTTAGCCACCCCTTATGGGTAATGATTTCATTTTATCTCCTAAGGAGAAGCCAAATCAGTTATCACTTTTGAATGGTGTTAGGCACTTTGACCACTCCATCATAAACTCACCCGGAGGTTCTTGGGAAAGTGCTGATAAAACTTGCCCAAGGAGAGCTATAGGATTGGCATCAAAAACAGCTGGCATCCACACCAGCTGGCATCCGCACCTACCTGCAGTCAAACCCCCAGACCCTTAAAACGCTAAACAAGGATCTTCAAGGACGGGCAGTAATCTTAAGAAAGCAGATTCTTTTCAGACTCTTACAAATGCACAATTTTTACTAACGCTATTTATGAGAGCAAACTCCAATTGTAATTCTAGTAATAATGGTTGGGTTGTAATTCCGCCTAAAATTGTCTCCTGCCAGCACTTGGCGACTTTATGATGCCCCCCCCCCAAATCACCAAATCGATAGATATGCACTAAAATTGCTATGTGGCTTACGGGGAGCTGTTCTTGCAAGAACTCTTATCACTGACCACCAATGCTAAATAATCAATCAATCCCACTCCTCTTTCAGAAGTGATGACTCCCAAATGTGGGCTATATCTGGAGTTCCGATGATTTGGAGACAGGTTAGATGCTTCCTTTTTAAAAAATGGCATTTCTTAAGCACTTACCAAGTACCAAGCACTGTACTAAGTGCTGAGGAAGATGCAAGCTAATTGGGTTGGACATAGTTGATGTCCCACATGGGGCTCACAGTCTTAATCCCCATTTTACAGATGAGGAAATTGAGGCACAGAGAAGTGAAGTGATTTGCCCAAGGTCACACAGCAGGCAAGTAGTAGAGCCAGGATCAGAACCCAGGTCCTTCTGAGTCCCAAGCCCGTGATCGACCCACCAGATCACGCTGCCTCTATTTTTGAGCTTTGATTCTTTTCTATATAACAATATTGCTGGGGTTTGTTAAGGGTTTCCAAAGTACTAGACATAGGCATTTCTAGTCTTGATTTCTGACTTGGAAAAAGCTTGCTAGCTGCCTTAAGTGATGCCTTAAGTGACTGGATTTTAGAGATCATGGTCTCGATTGATCCGAGTGTCTGAACCGAAGCAATTATTCCGAGAGCAGTAACACATTTTGTTGCTGGTGTAGGTTTTAGAGATGGGTCAGAAGTGCAGGCTTCCCCTCACTAAACCTATTTGGAGCCTCCTCAAAATCACTCTGGGATCAGTTGGGGAAAAAAGAAAATAATCAAGAGAAGCTGAGTCAATCGCCCCCGTGGCGTAAAGGTCATGGTAGTCCCAGTTTCTTTGGAAACACAATGAAAGCAGTACTTTACACCCTGAAAACACAGACTGACAAACTGTAGTGTTTGTGGGTCTACATCCGCTCAATCAATCAATCACACAACAGCATTGACTGAACGCTCACTCTGTGCGCAGTACACTACTAAGAGTAGAACACAATGTGACAGGGTTGGTAGATTTGTTCCCTGCACACCAGGAGCTTACAGTCTAGAGGGGGAAACACACGTTAATATGAATAAATTTTGGATATGGACGTAAGTGCTGGGGGGATGAGAGAGGGGTGAAAAAAGGCAGCGAATCCAAGTGCGCCAGATGCAAGGAGGTGGGGATCCTTCCTCCTTCTCGCGTCTCGGCGTCGCTCCGCATGCACTCTGGGGAAACGGCCGTGGTGAGTACAAGAATGGAGTGGGTAGAAACGTCTGAGGTCCTCTCGAGTTCCCCAGTCGGGTCGGCCTTCGGGCCCCACCTGTGGAGCTGTAGGACTGGCAGTGGGTAAGGAGTGATGCCTGGTCAGAGGAGTGAGCCTGGCATGAGGTTGTGGCACTGCCCTGTCCAGAGTCTGGACTATAATTCATTCCTTCAATCGTACTTACTGAGCGCTTACTATGTGCAGAGCACCGTACTAAGCCCTTGGAACGTACGATTCGGCAACGGATAGAGACGATCCCTGCCCAACCACGGCCTCGCGGTCTAAACGAAAACCAAAATGGAGACGGCCTCTCTCTAGAACACTGGCGACCAAGCAAGATGCCTCTTGTCACCTCTTTCCAACCCCAATGGGCCCGGGAGTCAGAGGACCTGGGTTCTAATCCCTGCTTCATCACTTTAATGGCATCTGTTAAGCACTTACTATATGCCAAGCACTGTTCTAAGCGCTGGGGGAAAGTAATCAGGTTGGAGGCAGCCCATGTCCCACACGAGAAGCATGAGAGGAGAAGAGAAGCATGAGAAGAGAAGCAGCGTGGCTCAGTGGAAAGAGCACGGGCTTGGGAGTCAGAGGTCATGAGTTCGAATCCCTGCTCTGCCGCTTGTCAGCTGGGTGACTGTGGGCAAGTCACTTCACTTCTCTGTGCCTCAGTTACCTCATCTGTAAAATGGGGATTAAGACTGTGAGCCTCACGCGGGACAACCTGATTACCCAGTATCTATCCCAGCGCTTAGAACAGTGCTCGGCATAGAGTAAGCGCTTAACAAATACCAACGTTATTATTATTTTATTTATTTATGAGGGCTCATAGTTATAATCCCCATTTTCCCTGAGGCACGGGGAAGTGAAGTGACTTGCCCAAGGTCCCATAGCAGACAAGTGGAGTAGGGATTAGAACCCAGGTCCTTCTGACTCCCAGTCCAGTGCTCTATCCACTAAGGAACACTGCTTTTTCACCTCTTCTTCACTCGATTGCTTTGGGACCTTAGGCAAGTCATTTAACTTGGGCGCCTCAAGTTTCCTCATCCGTAAAATGGATCCCTCCTACTTAGACTTCAAAAGCCCAGAGCTTAGTACAGTGCTTGATACACAGTAAGCACTTAACCACGATCGTCATTATTGTTATTATGAAAAATTAATCATTTTCTATTGTCACAAAGGAATTCTTTCCAAAAATTTAAGATCCATGATAGATTGCCTTCACTGTGGAACTGAATCAAAAAATCACTATCACATTAAAGTAATTGCTCAATAAATACTATTGAATAAATTAAAGGGCTGTGAAATTGCAAGCTTCTTCTTCCTGGGTAGGATGACTTGGTTAAATACAAATCCAGTTCTAACAAGAGGAAACTCCTTATTTTTGGGAGGCACAGTTCCCGTGGCAACAGCGTACCAAATGGATCCTCATCATCTATGATATTTTTTGAGCACTTACCAGGTGCAGAGTATTGTAATAATGATAATAACTGTGGTATTTGTTAAGCGCTTACTAGGCACCGTTCTAAGTCCTGGGGTAGGTACAAGTTAATCGGGTTGGACACAGTCCCTGTCCCACATGGGACGTCCGCTCGTACTCCCCATTTAACAGGTGAACTAAACCTGTTCAGAGAAGTGAATTGACTTGCCCAAGGTCATATGGCCGTAAGCCCGTCAGTGGGTAGGGAATGTCTCTACCTGTTGCCGAACTGTACATTCCAAGTGCTTAGTATAGTGCTCGGCACACAGGAAGCGCTCAGTAAATACTAAAATACTATTGAATGAATATGGCAGAGGTGGTAGATCCAGGATTAGAAGATTTACTATGTGCCGGGAACGGCACTAAGCGCTGGAGTGGATGCAAGCCAATCGAGTTGGACACAGTCCCTTGTCCTATGTGGGGCTCACGGTCTCAATCTATCCACTAATAATAACAATAATGATAATGTTGGTATTTGTTAAGCGCTTACTATGTGCAGAGCACTGTTCTAAGTGCTGGAGTAGACACAAGGGAATCAGGTTGTCCCACGTGGGGGTCACAGTCTTAATCCCCATTTTACAGATGAGGTAACTGAGGCACAGGGAAGATAAGTCCAGAAGCAGCGTGGCTCAGTGGAAAGAGCACGGGCTTTGGAGTCAGGGCTCGTGAGTTCGAATCCCAGCTCTGCCACTTGTCGGCTGTGTGACTGTGGGCAAGTCACTTAACTTCTCTGTGCCTCAGTTCCCTCGTCTGTAAAATGGGGATGAAGACCGTGAGCCCCACGTGGGACAACCTGATTCCCCTGTGTCTACCCCAGCGCTTAGAACAGTGCTCGGCACATAGTAAGCGCTTAACAAATACCAACATAAGTGACTTGCCCACAGTCACACAGCTAAGTGGCGGAGCAGGGATTCGAACCCATGACCTCTGACTCCAAAGCCCGTGCTCTTTCCACCGAGCCACAACGCTGCTACTGAACAAAGAGTTGAATGAGTCCCCACCTCCTGCAGGTGACTTTTCAGATTCATTTCTCCTCTCTTCCCCTCTGTATTCCCCATCGCTGCCCCTTCAGCCCCTCCAGATCACCAAAGCACCTGGAGATCCAGCCTAGCGGAGAGGGCACGGGCCAGCGAGTCAGAAGGGCATGGGTTCTGATCCCAGCTCCGCCACCTGTCTGCTGTGTGACCTTGGGCAAGTCACTTCACTTCTCTGGGCCTCCGTTACCTCATCTGGAAAATGGGGATTGAGACCGCGAGCCCCACAGAGGACAAGGGACTGTGTCCAACTCGATTGGCTCGTATCCACTTCAGTGCTTAGTGCAGTGCCCGGCACACAGTAAATGCTTAACAAATTCCATAATTATCATTATCATAATTACTATTCAATCCCCAAACCCACCCCACTCCTCAAGACCCTCCAGGGGCTGCCGATCCACATCGAACTGAGACTTCAAACCGCTAAATCAGCGCTCTCCCTTCCTACCTCGCCGCTCTGCTCTCTCACTATTCAATAGTATTTATCGAGCGCTTACTATGTGCAGAGCACCGTACTAAGCGCTTGGAATGAACGAGTCGGCAACAGATAGAGACGGTCCCTGCCGTTTGACGGGCGCACGGTCTAATCACAACCCAGCCTTCACACCCCAGTCCCCTAATGTCAACCTACTCTCTGGACCTCTATCTCTCCCATCCCGCCGCCGACCCCTTGCCCGCTTTCTCCCTTAGGCCGGCAACTCTCGCCGCCTTCGTGTATGACAACCTACCACTCTCCCCACCTTCCAAAGCACCCACCGTGGCTCAGTGGAAAGAGCCCGGGCTTGGGCGTCAGAGGGCGTGGGTTCCGCTCCCAGCTCTGCCGCTTGTCGGCTGGGTGACTTTGGGCAGATCACTTAACTTCTCTGTGCCTCACCTACCACATCCGTAAAACGGGGATTAAGACTGTGAGCCCCACATGGGACAACCTGATAACCTTGTATCTACCCCGGTGCTTAGAATAGTGCTTGGCACATGGTAAGCACTTAACAGATACCATCATTATTATTCAAAACACTTCTAAAATCACATCTCCTCAAAGAGACCGTCCCCGATTTTACTCTCAATTCTTTCCCGCCCACCCATCTGTGGTGACTATGCATTTTGTCGTCTACCACTGAAGCTCTCTGAAATTCATTCCAGCCCCACAGCAGTTATGTCCCTATCCTTATATGCTACTATTTCCCCTGTCTAATTTAACATCTGCCTCGCGCCCATCGACTGCAAGCGCCTTACGGATATGGATCACGTCTACCGACTTAATTATATCGTACTCTCCCAGATGCTTAGTGCAGCACACACTGGAAGACCCTAATAAACACCACTGATCGATTGTTTGAGCGTATCTTTAAACTCTGTTGCTCCCCTTACCTGCATTTTACATTAGGGCCTGTCTCCCCCAATAGAAAGCAAACTCCTCGAGAACAGGGATCATTCTCTTCACTCTACCGCACTCCATCGAGGAATCGGGATAACGTTCCGGCTGAACTAAGGGTTCAAGGGTGTTAACTGATTGTTTCCTCCACTCGGGGTAATGTTGCGGCTAAACCGACGGTTCAAGGGTGTGAATTGATGGATTCCTCCACGGGGAACCCCAACCTTGATCGGCTGCCCTGCAAAGGTTGTTGAAAAGGAGTGAGGATGGTTTAGAGTAAAACGTCACTTCTACAAGGTGGGGTGGGAGGAAGGGGAGGACTCGAGAACTCCCTCCTGCTGATGGTGCGGGGAGCGTTAATCCTCCCCCTGCCCTATTCAAAATCCTAGGCAAGTAGGATCGAAAACATTATTGCTCTTGAGGGCAAGTACCCTGTTGGCTAACTCTATTGAATGATCACGAGTGCTCGGTCCTGGAAAATGTGTCAATCAATCAGTGGTATTTATTGAGTGCTTACTGTGTGCAGAGCAACGTTAGAAGCGCTTGAAATATCAATCATCTTATCCCGGGCAACTACACACAAACCGCTTTAACAAAATGTATTATCAGTAGTATTATTATTATTAGATTTGTTAAGTGGTTACTATGTGTCAAGCGCCATAGAGAAGCAGCGTGGCTCAGTGGGAAGAGCACGGGCTGGGGAGTCAGAGATCATGGGTTCAAATCCCGGCTCTGCCCCTTGTCAGCTGTGTGACTTTGGGCAAGTCACTTAACTTCTCTGGGCCTCGGTTACCTCATCTGTAAAATGAGGATGAAGACTGTGAGCCCCACGTGGGATAACCTGATGACCTTGTATCCTCCCCAGTGCTTAAAACAGTGCTTTGCACATAGTAAGCACTTAACAAATGCCGTCACCAGCAGCAGGACCATATTAAGCACTGGGGTAGATATAAGATCATCAGGTTCCACACGGAACTCACAGTCAAAGTAGGAGGAGAACAGGTGTCGAATCCCCATTTTACAGACAAGGAACCTGAGGCCCAGAGAAGTTAGGTGACTTGCCCAAAGTCACACAGCAGGAGGAACCATGCTCAGGCATTCATTGATTTGTTCTCCTCTAACATAAATGGCTGGAAACAGCCAAGAAATATACCAGAAGCTTTGTCTTAATGTTCATGCCCTGCATTTCTATTTCAAGCATAGTTATTTTTTTTTTTTTTTAAAAAAGATATTCCTCTTAAAGGGCAGCATCGTCATTGGAGTCGTCAAGGGGAACCGGAGAGGAAAAATAGTTTTTTGCAGGTGAGAGAAAGGTGCTTCATTTCTTCCACAGAACGGTCGACAGCTGTGGCATGAAACTTTCTGAAAATTTTCGTCTCCCCGCTGAACCCAAGCGCCCCCCCGCAGGTTAGCCGAAACCTCTCTTACGGGACCTTTTTCATTTAATATCGACACGGGAAAGAGCGATGTTTTCCATGCTGGATTTCCCACTGTCACTTGGCTTCCGACGCGATTTCAGAAAAGTGGCCCTGACAAAATCGCTCCCACACGCCACCCACCAGCATCCGTGTATCCTAGCAACAGGAAAATGCAAGATACACCGTGCTGGGCTGTCTTGAAATGATGCCTTTATTTATCGCCATTCTATAGGGGGGGAGGGCGGCATAAGAATAATAACTGTGGAATTTATTAAGCATGTACTCTATGCCAGGCATTGTACTAAGCTTCGGGGTGGAGACAAGCGAATCAAGTTGGATATAGTTCCTGTCCCACATGGAAGCTCGCTGTTTTAATCCCCATTTTCCAGGTGAGGTACCAGGCCCTAGGTAATAATAATAATAATGTTGGTATTTGTTAAGCGCTTACTATGTGCAGAGCACTGTTCTAAGCGCTGGGGTAGACACAGGGGAATCAGGTTGTCCCACGTGGGGCTCACAGTCTTAATCCCCATTTTCCAGATGAGGGAACTGAGGCGCAGAGAAGTTAAGTGACTTGCCCACAGTCACACAGCTGACAAGTGGCCGAGCTGGGATACAGCAGACAAGTTGCGGAGCTGGGATTAGAACCCATGACCTTCTGGCTTCCAGAATTGTGCTCTACCCATTAGGCCACGCTGCTTCTCTTGCTTCTATGCTGCTTTAAAGGCCCAAAGCCCCCAAGAGCCTGGAGACCTGGATTCTCCAGGACCTCAGGATTTGGGAAGCTGATTGGAGTTGGAGAGTCACTGACGGGCGGGGAAGAGCTGCCTTGTGGAAGAGGAGCATTCCCCATTGATTGAATCCCCGGTATCTTGTTTGTGTCCAGCGCAGACCACTTGATCAATAAAGATATGGCAACGGTTCAGCCCTAATAATGATAATAATGGTACTCGTTAAGTGCTGACTGTGGGCTAAGCACTGTTCTAAGCGCTGGGGTAGATGCAAGTTAATCGGATTGGACCGAGTCCCTGTCCCACATGGAGCTCACAGTCTTGATCCCTATTTTGTAGATGAGGCAACTGAGGCACAGAGACGTTAAGTGACTTGTCCAAGGCCACACAGCAGCAGCTTCTCTAGGAGGGCAGCAGAGAACAGCAGTCGGTATGTGAGGCCCTCTCCTCCCGCTGCCGTGTGGTGACCCGCCACTCCAGAGCCATTTCTGGGGAAGCCCACATACCCTACCCAACACTGACCTGGTCTTAGACCTCCCCAGATGTACAGTCGATGATTTGGAGAGAGATCCTGGAAATCTGGTTTCCGGACTGGGCGGAAAAAAAAAAAAAGTACTACTCTTGTTCAATTCCGAATTCCTGATCTGACTCGGGGCGCTACCCGCTAGTATCATTGGGAACGCTTTAGAAAGCAGCATGACCTAATGGAGAGAGCAGAAGCAGGGGAGTCAGAAGGACCTGGGTTCTAATCCTAGCTCTGTCACTTGTCTGCAGTGTGACTCTGGGCAAATCACTTCACTTCTCAGGGCCTCAGTTATCTGTAAAATGGGGATTAAGACTGTGAGATCCATGTGGGACAGGGACTCTGTCCAACCAGATATGCTTGTAGCCACCCGAGTACCCAGTTCAGTTCCAGGCACAGAGTAAGCACTTAACAAATACCAAAATTATTATTATATTATTATTATATATTACAATATTATTATTCGTATATATATGGGGAAGCAGCGTGGCTCAGTGGAAAGAGCCTGGGCTTCAGAGTCAGAGGTCATGGGTTCGATTCCCGGATCTGCCGCTTGTCAGCTGTGTGACTGTGGGCAAGTCTCTTCACTTCTCTGTGCCTCAGTTACCTCATCTGTAAAATGGGGATTGGATTAACTGTGAGCCTCACGTGGGACAACCTGATGACCCTGTATCTCCCCCAGAGCTCAGAACAGTGCTCTGCACATAGTAAGTGCTTAACAAATACCAACATTATTATTATTATTATTATTTAGGGGGCAAATTCGAGATGACTTTCGAAGCATCACCTTCCTCAACAAGTGAGCACCCACAAAAACAGTGGTACTGACCATTCTGTTCTACCATAACACATAGTTTCGCTACATCCGGCTAGTACGTTGGTAGGGAATGGGACTATTTCTTCAGATAATGGCAGGCTAGCCCTTTTAGAGTGTCAGCTCGTTGTGGGATGGGAACATTTCCGCTAACTCTCTTGCATTCTTCCAAGCACTGAGTACAGTGCCCTGGACAGAGGAAGTGATTAATAAATACCATGTCCATGATCATCATCATAATCATCAGGGAGGCAGCATGGCCGGTGGTTAGAGGATGGGTCTGGGAGTCAGAAGGACCTGGGTTCTAATCCCGACTCCATCACTTTTCTGCTTTGTGACCTTGGGCAATTTACTTCACTTCTCTGGGCCTCAGTTCCTTCAACTGTAAAATGGAGATTAAGATCGGGGAGTCCCATAAGGGACAAGGACGGTGTCCAACATGATTAGCTTCTATCTACCTCAGCACTTTGAACAGTGCATGACACAAAGTAAACACTTTAATATCACTTTTTAAAAATTATTGTTATGATGATGATGATGATGATGTCTGGATACACAAACCTGGGCTACTTTGCAGCTTGAGTTTTAGAAGAATTGTTTTGTGAGGGCAGCAGGCACTAATAGTCTGACATGGGCCTCTGATCTCACCCAGTGTGGGCTTCCTGATGGCTCCTCTTAGCGTTTCGCCCTTTGAGGTTTGTCTCAGTGACCTCAGTTTCTCGTCGAGGGCCACCCTCTCCTTCTACGGGCGAGACACCTCCCTCCTGCTTTGCGGATCAGAGGAAATTCCCCTCCAGAGGATTAGAGGGACTTTTGCTGTTTCAGTGAACTTTGGTTCTCTCCCAGAAAAGAGCCAAAGAGGCCTAGGACTGGATGCCAGGGCCTGGCGCATGAAACAGCAGATCACAAGATGATCATTTTGCTTTAATCATCAGGATAAATGGCATGAGAAGCAGCATGGCGTAGTGGAAAGAGGCAGAGGCCTGGAGTCAGAGGGCCTGAGTTCTAATCCCAGCTCCCCTGCTGTTTGCCCTTGGACAAGTCACTTCACTTCTCTGTGCCCCAGTTTCCTCAATGTGGATTCAGTACCCGCTCTCCCTCCCCCATAGACTGTGATCCTTTGGTGGGACCGGGATGTGTCCGACCTAATTATCTTGTATCTAACTTAGGACTTAGAACAGTGCTCATCAGAGTAAGTACTTAACAAATACCATAATTAGAATTATGGTGTCTGTCTGGCCTAGGGAAACAGATCCAGATAAACCATGGGGAAATGTTTGATGTAGCCCAGAGGGATTTTTTTTTTTTATGGTATTTGTTAAACACTTACCATGTACCAGGCATTATATTAACTGCTGGGGTAATCAAGCTAATCATGTTGGACACAGTCCCTGTTCCACCCGGAGCTCACGGGCTTAATCCTCACTGTACAGATGAGGGAACAGAGGCCCAGAGAAGTGAAGTGACTTGCCCCACGTAACACAGCAGACAAATGCGGAGCCTGCTTTAGAACTCAGGTCCTTCTGATTCCCAGGCCCGGGCTCTATCTGCTAGGTCATGCTGCTTCACATTCAATTAAATCGAATTACATGAAATTAAAGTCACATCTTAACACTATCTGGGAGGTCTGCCTGAGGGAGGGAGTCCGATATAGACCTATAAAGAATCTGAGGGGAAGGAAAACTCTTTAGTAGAGACATGATTAGCTTGGATCCCAGTTGTGAGAGGAAACCCCAGGGAACCAGAGACAGTAGAGTCACGTTTGGCGTGAGCAGGACAACACGTACCGTGGCTTTTTCCTCCCGCGGGCCGGAGAGCCTATGAAAGACACCGACTTGAATGCAGATAAACGGTTATTACGCTTTGGACTGATGGAGGAAAGCCTCTGCTCCCGAGGACTCACATTCGTCTACCAAGATCTCTGATGCTGACACAGTTAGACCCTTTAGGATATTGCATAGCAAACATTAGAGGAGCAGCACGCCTAGTGGAAAAGAGCCTGGACCTGGGAGTTAGAGAATATGGGTTCTAATCCTGCGCCTGCCATTGTTCTGCTGTGTGACCTTGGGCACGTCACTTAACTAACCTGCGTAACCTATAAAATGGGTAAAATCTGTAAAATGCCCGTTTCTGCTCTTACTTAGACTGTGAGCCCCATGTGGGAGAGGGCCTGTGTTCAACTGATTAACCTGTATCTACTCCGGCACTTAGAACAGTGTTTGACACAGACAAAGTACTTAATGAATACCATGATCATCATCATCATCACAACAACATCCAAGAATCCTGTCAAGGTTGAAGTTCACCTCAGGGGGAACTGAATTAAAAGACCTACCCCCACCAGAGTACGTGACTCTCATGATGCCTTATAAGAAACATCTGCGCCCTGTCTTCCTTCTGGCCCTGGATTAGGTCTCTGACAAGGGCGATGGACAGCCTGGAGGAACGGGGAGATGGTTGCTCTCCTTGCAATCCATCTTCATGGTTACCCCGCATTTCTTCTTGAACGATAGATGGGGAAAATGACAAAGTGCTATTCTGTCTCTGACTGGGTTTGCGGGGAGAGAGAAGGTGGGAAGGTAGCCTTCAATCGGCTGCCTTTCCAGGATACACCAATACCAGGCTTAGCCAAATCTGATCTGAGAAATTGTGTCTTATTTATGTCTTTCATTCCTAGTGGAAGCTCCCCAGATCCCACTGCAGTCTCCTGAAGCCAGTATAAGTATACCCAGGAAGAGCATGGTTTAGAGAGAAGCAGGATGGCCTAGTGGAAAAAGCACAGGCCTGGGAGTCAGAAGACCTGGGTTCTAATCCCAGCTCTGCCAATTGCTTGGTGCGTGACCTTGTGTGTCACTTCACTTCTCTATCCCTCAGTTTCCTCAACTGTAAAATGGAGATTAAATCCTACTCCTTCCGACTTAGACTGTGAGGGAAGGGAAGAAAGGAATACATCAGAGGCTAAGGGCCTTACCGGTTCTCTAACGCCATATGCGAGGATTTATTTTCCTCATATATAAGCAACTAAAGGTAAATCTCCGACCCACAGTATCAGTTGGTTTCCACTGGATCTTGACTCTGGGTCTCCAAGGAGCTAAATCAGTTTACAATAGGCTGCAGCTTGTTTGGTCTTTGGATCTCTTTCTCATGTCAGAGTTCAGAAAGCCGGCAGTGCTCACAGCTTCAAAAAGGTCAAGGAGGAGCACTGCAGCGGCAAGGTAAGGATGCTCACTGAAATTGTTCTGGAACTACGGTTTCCCGAGACGCCTCTGAAGCTCCCAGCAACACATGACATGATTGGATTCCATGTGAGCCCATTTCTAGACTGTGAGCCCATTGCTGTGTAGGCACTGTCTCTATCTGGTGCCGAATTGTACTTTTCAAGCGCTTAATATGGTACTCTGCACACAGTAAGCACTCAATAAATATGATTGAATGAACAGTAAACGCTCAATAAATACGATTGAATGAAAAAGGCACAGACTCCAACCCTCTCAGCAGGACACGGAGGCAAAGGTGGGGTCAAATATGAAAAAAACCCTCCAGCTTTCACTTGG
The DNA here is from genome assembly GCF_004115215.2 of Ornithorhynchus anatinus. NCBI lineage: Eukaryota > Metazoa > Chordata > Mammalia > Monotremata > Ornithorhynchidae > Ornithorhynchus > Ornithorhynchus anatinus. The sequence continues at coordinate 6,246,521 of NC_041739.1, read as the reverse complement.
AAAAAAAAAAACACATAACACTTTGTTGGGTTGAGTAGGGATATGAGTTACAATGATTGTGCACAGATGTATGCGTTTACTGATTTCTCTTCTTCAGGGAGACCGAGTTGTGAAGTTGAGACAGCGGAGGCCCTGCGTCTGTCTGGTGAGTAAAAGCTCCATCCAGTCAAATCCTTTCCTCAGAGTCTCCCCCTTAGCCCTGCCGCTGAACTCTGTTGCCTAGGCTGTGCTGGGGCTAAAAGTGCTCTCATGACCAAAGATTTCATATACCTGTGGACTCTTGGGGAACTTGGGGTCCCAAAAATCCACACTGGGGGGACTCTGTAATCAGGGCAGGGGTAGGATCTGAGATGAAGTTCTGAAAACAGAGTCAGGGGCTGCAGACGAGAACAAGCTCTGCCACTTGTCTGCTGAGTGACCTTGGGCAAGTCACTTTACGTCTCTGTGCTTCAGGGACCTCATCTGTAAAATGGTGATTGAGAGTGTGAGCCTCACGTGGGACAGGGGCTGTGTCCAAGCTGATTTGATTGTATCCACCCCAGTGCCTAGTACAGTGTCTGGCACGTTGTAAGTACCGTGATTATTATTATTAATAATAAGTGTCTCTGAATGACATATATTCACTATGAACTATGGTACTTAGTTACGCACTTACCTTGTGCCAAACACTGCACTAAGCATTGGGGTAGGTCCGTGATCAGCACTTTGGGTGCGGTCAGTCCCCGAACCCCCCTGGGGCTCACAGTCTAAGTAGGAAGGAGTAAGGTGTAATCCCCATTTTATGGATGAGGAAACTGAGGCACGGAGAAGCTAAGTTTCTTGCCCTAGGTCAAACACAGCAGGTAAGTGGCAGAGGCAGGATTAGATCCCAGATCCTCTGACTCGAGGATCTCTGCTCTTTCCATTAAGCCACGCTGCTTCCCAGTCCTTTCACCATACCCAGTGAAAATGAAATTAATAAGGCGACAGAATTCAGAAATATCGGTGAGCATGACATATGGGAAAGAATCCAGGATGGGAGTTGGGAGATCCATAGTTGAGTCCCAGGTCTGCCCCTGCCTGCTGTGTTACCTGTGGCAAGTCACTTAGCCTCTCTGGTCCTCATTTTCTTCATCTTGTAAAATGGGAATAAGATAGATTGCGTGCCCCGCATGGGACAGGGACCGAGTCTGTGCACACACCCTGGAATCCACCCTCGCACTTATGACCCAATAAGTATTTAATAACGCCACCTCCCAAAAAAATGATAAACCATAATAGGAAGTGAGTGTTTCTTGTCTCATGAAATCAAGATACTTGAAGCCATAAGGCAGCCACAAAAAATATCCAAGAAATGAAGAATAAGAGCTGTCGATGAATCTCATGGAGTCTCATAAAATATATATGAAAAATGAACTTAAAATTCCATTTCTCAAGCTTCTGTGAGTTATCCAACAGGCTCAGACAGTCTGGCTTCCATCATGACCAAAGAGCTTTTTCCTCGGAGAGAGAGAAAACAGGAGGCTATATTTAGAGAAAAGATCTGGCATAAACAGAATGTTCGACAATCTTCACACATTGTGAATCATAATGACACGCGACAGTTCACAGCAGACGGCAAGAAAATAGCTGCAGTTTGGACAATTAGGCGACACTGGAAATTTGCCTCTCTTCAGTGTTTGGTCGTGTCCTTCGCTTTTATTACCTCTTTAGATGTGAACGTCTGAAAGCCGACATCTGAGTCGAAATAAGAATGGGGGTCGGCAGAGAAATTCTTATTATGCACTGTCCAACCGGACACTTTTAGATAATTTTACCTTTTTTTCCTACCAGCACATTTTCTCTCTCTCTCACCCTCTTCCCTTTCTCTCTCTTTTCCTCTCTCCCTCTCTCTCTACTCACACACACACAAACACACACTTTCTTCATAAACGCAATGAGCAGTAGGTTATTGGTAGTTAAAAATCTTCTCTGGGGTCTGTCCCTCACCCGCTTCCACTAATCCTCCTTGGTCCTCAAACACTCGGGTGGCATAATGGATAAAGCAGGGGTCTGGGAGTCAGAAGGTCGTGGGTTCTAATCCTGATTCAGCCACTCGTCTGCTTTGTGACCTTGGGCAAGTCACTTCACTTCTCCGGGCCTCAGTTTCCTCATCTGTAAAATGGGGATTGAGACTGAGAGCCCCATGTGGGACAGGGACAGTGTCCAACCCGGTTTGCTTGTACCACACTTCAAATTTATCCTTTCCTGCCTTAACTCTGCCCTCTCCTCCGCCAGGCAAAGCTTCTTCTCCTCCCTCATCGACACCCACGCCCGTCACCCCCGCCGATTGTTCCGGACCTTTAACTCTCTCCTTAGGCCCCCGTTCCTCCCCCTCCCCCATCTCTCACCCCCAATGATCTGGCCACCTATTTCCTCACGAAAATCAACACGATCAGGTCTGAGCTCCCCAAAGTCACCCCTCCGCCTCTCCCCTCCCCCCCACCGACCCCCTCCCCTACTTTTCCATCCTTCCCTGCAGTATCCTCAGAGGAGATCTCCTCCCTCCTCGCAAGTGCCACCCCCTCCACCTGCGCCTCGGACCCCCTTCCCTCTCACCTTCTTAAAACCGTCGCCCCTGCCCTCCTCCCTTCCTTAACTTCTATTTTTAACCACTCAATCTCCAAGGGCTCCTTCCCCTCTGCCTTCAAACATGCCCACGTCTCCCCCATCCTAAAAAAACCCGCTCTCGACCCCACTTCCCCCTCCAGTTATCGTCCTATCTCCCTACTACCCTTCCTTTCCAAAATCCTAGAACGAGTCATCTACAATCGATGCCTAGAATTCCTTAACTCCCATTCTCTCCTAGACCCCCTCCGATCTGGCTTCCGTCCCCTCCACTCTACCGAGACTGCTCTCTCTAAGGTCACCCGTGACCTCCTTCTTGCCAAATCCAATGGCTCCTACTCCATTCTGATCCTCCTTGACCTCTCTGCTGCCTTTGACACTGTCGACCATCCCCTCCTCCTCCATTCCTTATCTCACCTCGGCTTCACGGACTCCGTCCTCTCCCGGTTCTCCTCTTACCTCTCTGGCCGATCATTCTCGGTCTCCTACGCTGGAGCCTCCTCCCCCTCCCATCCTTTAACTGTTGGAGTTCCTCAAGGGTCAGTTCTCGGCCCTCTTCTGTTCTCCATTTACACTCACTCCCTCGGTGAACTCATCCGCTCTCACGGCTTCGACTACCATCTCTACGCAGATGACACGCAGATCTACATCTCCGCCCCTGTCCTCTCCCCCTCCCTTCGGGCTCGCATCTCCTCCCGCCTCCGGGACGTCTCCACCTGGATGTCGGCCCACCACCTGAAACTCAACATGAGCGAGACTGAGCTCTTCATCTTCCCTCCCAAACCCGGTCCGCTCCCAGACTTCTCTATCACCGTGGATGGCACGACCATCCTTCCCGTCCCGCAGGCCCGCGATCTCGGTGTCATCCTTGACTCGTCCCTCTCGTTCACCCCACGCATCCTATCCGTTACCGAGACCTGCCGGTTTCACCTCTACAATATCGCCAAGATCCGCCCTTTCCTCTCCACCCAGACGGCTACCTTACTATTACGGGCTCTCGTTATATCCCGGCTAGACTACTGTGTCGGCCTTCTCTCTGACCTCCCTTCCTCCTCTCTCGCCCCGCTCCGGTCTATTCTTCACTCCGCCGCCCGGCTCATCTTCCCGCAGAAACGATCTGGGCGTGTCACTCCCCTTCTTAAACAACTCCAGGGGTTGCCTATCGACCTCCGCTCCAAACAGAAACTCCTCACTCTAGGCTTCGAGGCTCTCCGTCACCTCGCTCCTTCCTACCTCTCCTCCCTTCTCTCTTTCTACCGCCCACCCCGCACGCTCCGCTCCTCCGCCGCCCACCTCCTCGCTGCCCCTCGGTCTCGCCCATCCCGCCGTCGACCCCCGGGTCGTGTCCTCCCGCGGTCCCGGAACGCCCTCCCTCCTCACCTCCACCAAACCGATTCTCTTTCCCTCTTCAAAACCCTACTTAAAAATCACCTCCTCCAAGAGGCCTTCCCAGACCGAGCTCCTCTTCCCCCTCTACTCCCTCTGCCATCCCCCCTTTACCTCTCCGCAGCTAAAGCCTCATCTTCCCCTTTTCCCTCTGCTCCTCCACCTCTCCCTTCCCATCCCCACGGCACCGTACTCGTCCGCTCGACTGTATATATTTTCGTTACCCTATTTATTTTGTTAATGAATTGTACATCGCCTCGATTCTATTTAGTCGCCATCGGTTTTTACGAGATGTTCTTCCCCTTGACGCTGTTTATTGCCATCGTTCTCGTCTATCCGTCTCCCCCGATTAGACTGTAAGCCCGTCAAACGGCAGGGACCGTCTCTATCTGTTGCCGACTTGTTCATCCCAAGCGCTTAGTACAGTGCTCTGCACATAGTAAGCGCTCAATAAATACTATTGAATGAATTGAATGAATACCCACCCCAGTGCTTAGTACAGAGCTTAACAAATGCCATAATTATTATGTAACCTTATAATCTATTATTTCCCATATCTATCACTTATTTTAATGTTTGCCTTTCCCTTTAGGGTCTAAGCCACTCTGGGCAGGGATTGTGTCCACAAGCTATATTTTATCGTACTTTCCGAAGCATTTAGTACAGTGCTCTGCACATCCCCAGCCCCACAGCACTTATGTACCTATCCACAATTTATTTATTTAAATTAATGTGTCTCCCCCCTTAGACTCTTTGTTCGTTGTGGACGGGGAATGTGTCTATCAACCCTGCTCCAAGCACTTAGTACAGTGCTCAACACGAATGCTCAGTAAATACGACTGAATGATTGTTCACCTTTCTAACCCCACCGGTTGTATGATGATAGTGAAATCAGTGTTTCATTTGGAAGCTGGAAAAACAAAGAGATCCCTTCCCCAAAACAGAGCAATCCTTTCTTCTAAATCTGAGAGATAAACGTAGAGAACGCCACTGCTGAATAATAATAATGATAATGTTGGTATTTGTTAAGCGCTTACTATGTGCAGAGCACTGTTCTAAGCACTGGGGTAGATACAGGTTAATCAGGTCGTCCCATGTGAGGCTCACAATTAATCCCCATTTTAAAGATGAGATAACTGAGGCACAGAGAAGTTAAATGACTTGCCCACAGTCCCACAGCTGACAAGTGGCAGAGCCGGGAGTCGAACCCATGACCTCTGACTCCGAAGCCCAGGCTCTTTCCACTGAGCCACGCTGCTTCCCTATGCTGAAGCCATAAGGGTTCAGACTGAAGAGGGGGCCGATTCGATGGTAGTCCAGAAAAAGTGTAATTGGATTGGAATGATCTCCCCCTTTCCTGCCTAAAAAACACACATTTAAGAGCCCGGCAAACGGCCTGGTGGTATTTCTTGCACCCCAACTCCTGTTTCAACTTGATCAGAAATGATGGATACAGCACTTCAGACAGAGTCCTCCATTAGTTTTAATCTCTAGACTGTAATCTCGCTGTGGGCAGGGAACGTGTCCGTTTATTGTTATATTGTACTCTCCCAAGCACTTAGTTGGGTGCTGTGCACATAGTGAGCGCTCAATAAATCCAACTGAATGAATGACTCAATCAGTGGTATATATTCGAGCCTTTACATTGTACAGAACACTATACTAAGGGAGAGTACAATACTGTCGACAGAAACAATCCCTGCTCTCAAGGAGAATACGGTTTAATAATTATTTTTGTTTGTTTCTATAGTACTTGTTACTTCCTATTTGTCTAGCACTATACTACATAATCAGGTTCGACACATTCTCTATCCCACATGGGGTTCACAGTCTGCACACGAGGTAGGAACCCCTTCAAAAACAATGCTTTGCCGACTGAAGGGACTCTCTCTCTCTCTCTGCTTTTCAATATTCATATTAAAACCTTTTTTTGCAGGGATTTCTAACACCTGACTTGCCAGCTGAAATTTCTTAGAAATACTGGCCCACACAGAAGCAATTTTTATCTTCATTTCAAACGGACAGATGACCCGATAGATTCAAATCGACTTCTGATTATGATGACTCGGTGAATGGGAGAAATGGCTATGACACGGGTGCTGGGAAAGTGGGGGTTCTGAGGGAACAAAGCCTAAAACTGAATCCGTCACAGGAGCTGGGCAGGTTGGGGTTCTTAGGGAACAAAGCCTAAAATTGAATCCGTCACCCTCCTTTACATCAGAACTGCAAAAGAAAGATTAGAGTGAGATTTTATAATACCTGAAGTTAATCTCTTGCTATTTAAAACACATTTCACAGCAACCTGAAAAGAAGTGTTTATGAGAAGGTAGAAGAAAGCTCTGGTGGCTTTGGAATAGATTCTCTTGAACTGGGATTTCTTTTTAAACCCGGAAATGTCTGCATTCCCATGCTTTTTCTCAAGAAGAGAACTTTGGCTTTGGGAAAGGACCCGAGGGAGTGTGCAATGAAAACGCACTGATTCTCTGCCTCTCAGTGCACGTTCACAGGCTGGGATGCTGTTGACATGCGGTTTTGGGATCTTTAAGTGCCTCAGGGTACATGAAGTCGAAATGGTCTCTTATCGACACAACCGGACCACAGCGTTCTTGCAGGTCAGAAGGGCGTGAGAGGGTTGGAATGGGGAGGCTGAGTAAATTGAACCTGGCCCATCGGCTGTCATTCCACAAAAGCCACAAAAGCCTCTGAGATGCTATCTACAGAGAATCACCTGCCGAGTGATCAAAAAGAGATCTCAATCCTTTTTCTGATTTCCCATCTATTTTCTTTCTTCGGCAGTAATGTGTGTCTTAGGGCTTAGAAACCTGGAGTCCATTTTGCAAGGGATTTTCTCAGCAAAATCTTTCAAAGCTAATATCAGGATGTCTGCCAGTTCCTACAAATAGAAGTTTGTTTGGTTTTTTTTAAAATGGTGTTCGTTAAGCACTTACTACGTGCCAGGCACCGTACTAAGCACTGGGGAAGATAGAAGATGATCAGGTTGGACACAGTCCACGTTCCAAATGGGACTCACAGTCTTAATCCCCATTTTATAGATGAGGGAACTGAGGCCCGGAGAAGTGAAGTGACTTGGCCAAGTATTAGAACCCAGCTTCTCTTACTCCCAGACCCGTGCTCTTTCCACTAGGCCGTGCTACTTGTTTGTAGAAAGAGCTCACACCTCCTCCATCACACCTTCTTAAAAATAGCACTCTCAAAAGCAACCCGTGATGCGGGCAGATTTTGAGAATAAAGCTGTGCATTTTGTTTACGGGGCTAGAGGGGGATGAACATCCAGACTATTCATTCATCCACTTTGGTGGCAACTTTTAAGTTTCATCTTCCATCCACACCACTTCCTCTTCTTTCCCCAAACCACCGGATGCCAGCATCATTCCATGACTAGAAGCAGCAAAGCTTAGTGGATAGAGCTGGGGCTGGGAGTCAGAGGATCTGGGTTCTATCCACCCCAGTGCTTAGTACAGTTCCTGGCACTTAGTAAGTGCTTAACAAATACCGTAATTACTATTACCATCATTACTATTACGATTATTCTCCCAAGCAGTTAGTACAGTGTTCTGCTCACAGGAACTACTTAATTACTACCACGGATTGATCGATTGATACTTGAGGTGAGGACCTGACAATCATCTGAGGCCCCACATGTGCAGATTTCCAGCTGTCTGGATTAGCTCTTGAATCTTGGCTGTTGTACCATCCTTTTCCCTTAGTTATAAACAAGTGCATTTCCAGGCTACTCGAGTCATTTACACAATCATCCCCGATCCCACTAAAACCCAATCAGGGGTTTATAAACTTCCCTAAACCGTAAGCTCCCTGTGGGCAGGGAATGAGCTTAGTTCAGTGCTCTTTACACAGTAAGAACTCAATAAATACGATTGAATGACCGAATGTGTCTACTAACTCTGTTATATCATCCTCTCCCAAGAACTTAGTACAGTGCTCTGCCCACAGTGAGGCTCAATAAAAGCCATTGATTGACCGATTGATTGACTGATTGACAATGGGAATGAAGGCTCCCTTGGCTTTCTGAGTTGACTCTAGCTCATCCCGGAGCTCTGAAAAGACGCAGGAGTTTTCAATCCGGGCTGAAATCATCTTTATAGTTATCATTATTAGCATTATTATTACTATTTTTATTATTGGTATTTATCAAAGAAGTACCCCATTTATTTCATATCATTTAATCTTTCTATTGGATGTTTATTAATAACCTCTTTATTCAAGGTTGGGAAGACCTGAGGTGGTCTTTTTTTTAGCTTTTTAGCTCCTTGAAGCTTGTCCCCACCCAAACTTCAGTCCACCAGAACCCCTGTCCCCATTCACCTATGTGCTGAAAATGAAATATGACGACTCTGCAATAATCACAAAAAGTTGGCAAATTCCAATTGGCTGGGGCCAGGTTTGTGAGCGAAAAGGTAGTTGGCCAGAGTTGCCGGGGTTCAAAGCCTATTCAATCAATCGATGGTATTTTTTGAGCACTTACTGTGTGCAGAGCACTGTACTAAGTCTTGGAAGAGTTCAATATAACAATGAAAGAGACACATTCCCTGCCCACAGTGAGCTTACAGTCCAGAGGATGAGCTTAAAATATAGAGTCAAGTTTAGAGGAAGAAGCAGAGGCTGGTCCAGAAATCCAGTTCAGCTACAACCCTGTCTCTGGAACGGGGTGGGATGAGGGAGGGGATGGGGTGGGATGGGGGAGAGAGACGCCATCTAAGTGACGAGGGACTTTCTTATGGTGCACAACATAACGAGAACGGCGATGAATGACAAACCACAAGTGAATTTCACAAACACAGAGTTGGTCAGATTCTGCTGGGCTCCCTAAGTAGCTACTGCACTCCCCCCCCGCCTCCCCTTTAGAGGAGGCATCTGGTTGGACAGGCAACGTTGAGAAACAGTGTGGGCTAGTGGATGGAGCCCAGGCCTAGGAGTCAGAAGGACCTGGATTCTTATCCCGGCTCTGCCACTTGTCTATTCGTGTGTGGCCTTGGGGCAAGACACTTCACTTCTCCGTGCCTCGGTTCCCTCACCAGCAAAATGGGCATTAAGACTCTGAGCCCCATGTGGAACAGCCAATCTAATTAGCTTGTATCTACCTCAGTCCTTAGTACAGTGCTTGGCACAGAGTAAGTGCTTAATAAATATCATTTAAAAAATTAAAAAAGGTGCAGGGATGCCATATGTCATTGAGCCAGGGGAATAAGTGGACCCCATTCCCTGCAATTAACAATAATTATGGCAGTTGTTAAGTGTTTACTAGGCACCAGACTCTGTACTTAGCACTGGGGTAGGGCCTGGGAACCACATGGGGACCTTGGTAGGGAGTCTTAGCGGGAGGAGAGACTGAACACTGAGGTAAAGATGAGGAAGCAGCCAGGATTGTTTGTATCTGCAGTTTATAACTCCGAATCTGGAATTAACCCCACCGGCATCGAGCGACGCCCCTCTGCCTGACCGAAAAATGATCCTTTCCCAACAATTCATAGTCAACTTGAACTTAATCAGAGTGTTGTTTACCCTGCGGGATGTTGAAGAGAACCCTTCAAAATCTCAGCCTGAGGATGGCAAAGCAGGAAAAAATAATGCTCAGAAAAATAGTTCAGGGGTTTTTCTGAGGTGAACCACCGTCATCATCAGGGGTGGCATTAAAATGCACTTATTTTCCACTGACAGTCCTTCGGTCCAAACAGTGAGATTATTTAACTCTGAATTTCGAAACTTTTTTGGTCAAGGCAAATTGGGGTCTTGATGCAGTGGGTTGTGGATATGACCATCAGACCCAGTTGATAGTGCAAGAAAAGAGTAAGCTCACTGTGGGTAGGGAATGTGTCTGCTTATTTTTACAATTGTACTCTCCCACGAACTTAGTACAGTGCTCCGCACACAGTCAGAGCTCGATAAATACGATTGAAAGGATGAACGAATCCCCCGTACCCCAACTCTCCTTAGGGAGGGTAGCGGGATGCTCACGTTCCGCCGTCTGTTTCTAAAAGGGGCCATTCCCCATCTCGTTTGCCGTCCGTTACGAGTCCTGCCCTCAGAGACCACCCACTCAAGAGCGAAACAAGACAGAAAGACAAACTCCACGGAGGCGAAGAGAGGCAACGACAGGGCCGGAGTGAAGGAGTGGCGGTGAAAGGAGGGATTCGGGGGAGCAGGGAGAGTGGGGAAGATGAGGTAGATGGGTCTCAATCCCCTGAGGCCTGAGGCCCTGTGGGATGAAGACCGGCGTTGGCGGGTGTCTCCAAGGCTGCGCGGCCTCCCTCCCCGCACCCAGACCCCGGCCCTCGTCCTTTCCCCGGGAGCGGGGCCAGGCCCAGTGTGAAGGAGAGGGCGGGCCGGGCTCCTAGGCCTCACCCACTGCCGTGCCGCCTCCGCGGGAGTCCAGGCTATGGCCGCCGCCGCCGCCGCCTCCGTCCTCCTCCGGCCCCTGGTGGCGGCGCTGGTTCCGGTGGGGTGGCCGGGGCCCGGGGCGGAGGCCTGGTCCCCCGTGGTCCCGCCTCCGGGGGAGTCCACACAGCCGCCGCTCTGCTCACACAGGTGCGACACGTCACATCACTTTGACTATTACCAGCACAACCGCCGCTCCCCGAGCTGACTGGACACCTCTCCTGAGGCGCCGGGCCCCGGCTCTTCCTCGACCGGGCGGGCGACGGGTCTGGATGCCGGGAGATAAGGAGCAGATCATCGGTGCCAGTGGATGGATTGCCCTCCGGGGCCCTGCTTTCGGGACCCCCAATCCAATCCCGATCCGGGGAACTGATCGAGAGAGAGGCAGCGTGGCCTGACGGGCAGAGTACGGTTCTGTCGCTTGTGGGATTCGGTGTGGCCTAGTAGATAGAGCACGGGCCTGGGAGTCAGGTGGACCCGGGTTCTAATCTCCGCTCCGCCACATGTCCGCCGTGTGACCCTGGGCAAATCGCTTCTCTTCTCTTATCCCTCAGTTCCCTCAACCGAAAAATGGGGATAAGAATGTGAGCCCCATGTGGGACAGGGACCGTGTCCAACCTGCTTAACTCGTCTCTACCCCAGCGCTTATTAGAGTGCTTGGCACGTAATAAGCGCTTAACAAGTACCATGATAATCATTATCATTATCATTTCCTTGGGCAACTCACGTAATTTCTCAGGGCCTCCTCAGTTTCCTCGTCAATACCTGATTTCGCTTCCCCCTTAGCCCTGGATGGGACAGGGACTGTGTCTGGTCTGACTGTATTATGTCTACCTCAGTGCTTAGCACAAGGCATATCACATAATAACAAATGCTTAACAAATACCACACACACACACACACACACACACACACACACATACACAAAAATACCGGGCTCTATCATTTCCCATCTCGACTCCCTCACTGGTCGTGTTGGATTCTTCTAGCAAAACTAGAGAAACTAGAAAACTAGAGTCCTTGAGGCCATTCTTGAATTCCAGAATAAAGGAAACCTACTTTTGCCTCTGTGGGACCCTCCGCCCTTTGGCCCCCTCTCAGTCCCTCACAAGGTCAGGCTGCCGTAGATTCTTCACCCCGCATTCGAAGAACGATGGACAAGACAGGGCGGGTTGGGGAGAGGAAGAAGAGCATCAGCATCGGCGGGGGAGGTGGGGAGTTCGAGATCACCCTGTGACGTCGCCTCAGGGATCAGGCCTCGGCCCTAGCCCCCCACTCTGCCACCTGTCTGCTCTGTGACCTTGGACAAGTCACTTCACTTATCTGTCCTCAGTTAACCTGTTCTGGAAAATGGGGATTGAGACTGTGAGCCCCACGTGGGACAGGGACTGTGTCCAAATCGATTTGCTTGTATCCACCCCAGTGCTTAGTACTGTACCTGGCACAAAGAAAGTGCTTAACAAATACCATAATTATCATTATTATTATTATTGTTCAAATGGTTTCCAAACAAGCTGAGACCAATGCTGGTCCTCCCTTCCCTAAACACTAGGCAGAATGTGGCCTCTTTGGGATTCAGTCTTTCCGAGGCCTTTGACACATCTTGCAAACCCTCAGTGACCCTCCCCACCTGAGAGAAGCAGTTTCCATCCCAGTGAGAAGCAGTGTGGCCTAGTGCACGGACCATCGATCTGCGAGTCTGAAGGACCTGGGTTCTAATTTTGGCTCTTCCACCTGTCTGCTGTGTGACCTTGGGCAAGTCACTTCACTTCTCTGGTCCTCAGTTACCTCAGCTGTAAAATGGGATTAAGACCGTGAACCCCATGTGAGACAGGGATTGTGGCCAACTGATTACCTCGTTTCTACCTCAGCTCTTAGAACAGAGCTTGGCACATAATAGGCGCCTAACAAATTCCATCATCATCATCATTTCATTTCTCTCTTAACTCATCCGTAAAATGGGGATTGAGTCTGTGAGCCCCATGTGGGACAGGGACTGTGTCCGACCCGATTTGCTGGTATTCACCCCAAGGCTTAGTATAGTGTCTGGTACATAGTAAGTGCTTTACAGATACCATAATTATTATTACTATTATTATTATGGTTGGGCAAAGGAGGAAAAGATGATCTAGAGAAATTATGTGGAAGCCAGGACCGGAGTGATTCGCTCACAGGCCAGAGGCCACTCTTATCCCATTCCCTGATATTAGCCTGGGGCACGGGGGTTGAAGAAATTGGACCAGTAAGAAATCAGGCTTTGGGTAAATAAGATTTTCTAATCAAATGAAAAATGAGTAGTTTCTGGCCTTCTGCTCTCGTCAACACCACAAGTTGCAGCATTGCTATGGTGACAGAAATATGTAGCGTCATCTACTATATACTTGCCAGTTGGTATGATGAATCTGTGGGAGAATTGGTTTTCAAAACCTACCTGCTATATTTCAAAAATCTATCTGCTATCAAGAATGATACCAAACGTTCGGTAGAGTGCCAAGCGCTCAGTACAGTTCTCTGCACACAGATGCTCACTAAATAATGCTACTACTACTAATAATAATGGCATTTGTTAAGCAGCGTGGCTCAGTGGAAAGAGCACGGGCTTTGGAGTCAGAGGTCATGGGTTCGAATCCCGGCTCGGCCACTTGTCAGCTGTGTGACTGTGGGCAAGTCACTTCACTGCTCTGCGCCTCAGTCACCTCATCTGTAAAATGGGGATTAAGACCGTGAGCCCCACGTGGGACAACCTGATTCCCCTGTGTCTACCCCAGCGCTTAGAACAGTGCTCTGCACATAGTAAGGGCTTAACAAATACCAACGTTATTATCATTATTAAGCACTCACTATGTGCCAGGCACTGTACTAAGCGCTGGGGTGGATACCAGCAAATCTGTTTAGACACAGTTCCCTGATCCACCTGGGGCTCACACTCACAATCTCCATTTGTTCAGAAGAGGTCACTGAGGCACCGAGAAATGGAGTGACTTGCCCAGGGCTTTAAAGCAGACAAGAGGCGGAGCCGGGATTAAAACCCATGACATTCTGACTCCCAGGCCCGTGCTCTATCCACTGTGCCATGCTGCTGATTGATTGATTGCATCACCTGTAATGAGAAGCACACATTTCATAGTATGTTTCACCTCGCTGAAAGACTTGCATTTCCACCAGGGTATTAGATCCACATGAGTGGTGAACGTGTGTCTTGCTTCCGATGTACTTTCCCAGTCGCTTAGTACAGTGCACGGCATTCTTTGGATGCTCAATAAATACCACGGATTGCAGGTCCAAAATGAGAATTTCCATTTCCCTCCGAGGACATGGTCTTGTGGAACTTATGCCTTGCTTCCTCCTATCTAATTTATTATTTATTTTAATGACTGACTCCTCCACTAGGTTGTAAGCCCTCTGAAGGCAAGGTAATAATAATAATAATGATAATGGTGGCATTTGTTAAGCGCTTACTATGTGCAGAGCACTGTTCTAAGCGCTAGAGTAGATAGAGGGTGATCAGGTTGTCCCTCGTGAGGCTCACAGTTAATCCCCATTTTACAGATGAGGTAACTGAGGCACAGAGAAGCAAAGTGACTTGCCCACAGTCACACAGCTGAAAGAGGCAGAGCCGGGAGTCGAACCCATGACCTCTGACACCCAAGCCCGGGCTCTTTCCACTGTGCGCGTCTACCAAAGCTACTGTACTTTCCCAACCACTTAGTACGGTGCTCTGCACACAGTAGGCGCTAGCTCCCCCATCGGAATGTAAGGTCCGTGAGGGGCAGGGAAAGCATCTACTAACTTTTCCTTCCCCGGCTCAAAGGCCTTCCCCGAATAAGCTTCCATTTCCTCTTCTCCCACTCCTTTCTGCGTCACCCTTGCATTTGAATTTGCACCTGTCAGATGACTCTTCCTCAGTCCCACAACACTATGCATTTAATCATAAGTTATTCATTCATATCACTCCCTGTCTTCACTCCGCTCCTCTGCCGCTAACCTCCTCAACGGGCCTCGTTCTCGCCTGTACCACCGTCGACCCGTGGCCCGCGTCCTACCTCTGGGCTGGAACGCCCTCCTTCCTCAGATCTGCCAAATAATCACACTTGCCCCCTTCAAAGCCCTACTGAAGGCTCACCTCCTGCCAGAGACCTTCCCAGACTAAGCTCCCCTTTTCCTCAGCTTCCCCTCTCCTCCCCATCAGCCCACGTCGCTCCCTTTGCTTTACCTCCTTCCTCCCCCTACAGTACTTCCGTAAATATGTACCTATCTATGATTCTATTTATTTATATAGATGCCTGTTTACTTGTTTTGATTTCTGTCTCCCCTCTTCTAGACTGTAAGTCCGGTGTGGGCAGGGATTGTCTCTCTTTATTGCTGAACTGTACTTTCCAAGCACTCAGCACAGTGCTCTGCATACAGTAAGCGCTCCATAAATTAATGAATTTTAAAAACACAACCTGTGGGGAATTATCTCTGTGGGATTTCTGTTAGGGGAAATCATAGTTCATTCTTAATTGTGGTAGTTACTGAGAGCCAAATACAGGCTAATGCATTGGAGTCAGTGAAAAGATGATCAGATAGCATTTAGCCCCTCTTTCACATGGAGATCAATAATCTGCTGGAATTCTTGGTAATAATCAATAGTTATATAGGTAAAGAAGGACCAGATACATTTATACATTCAAAAGAAACTTTAGGGAAGTAGTATGACCTAGTGGAAAGAGCCCAAACCGGGAAGGCAGAGGCCCTGGATTCTAATTTCAGCTTTGCCACTTAATAATAATGATAATAATAATAATAATAATAATAAATCTAGTATTTTTTAAGCCAAGCACTGTTCTAAACGCTGTGGTAGATACAATGTAAGCAGGTTGTCCCACGTGGGGCTCACAGTCTTCATCCCCATTTTACAGATGAAGTAACTGAGGCATAGAGAAGTCAAGTGACTTGCCCATCGTCACACAGCAGACAAGTGGCGGAGCTGGGATTAGAACCCTTGACCTCTGACTCCCAAGCCCCGGCTCTTTCCACCGAGCCATGCTGCTTCTTTCTGAGACTTCCCTGAGTGTGACCTTGGGCAAGTCACTTCACTTCTCTGGGCCTCAGTATCCTCACCATAAGTGAGGTATGAAAATGAAAAGGAAGAACTTTTCTAATGAACCCCTTGGGTGATCTTCAAGGGGTATTATCCAGGGAAAGCTGGATCTCATCCTCATTTCCTCACTTCGGGGCATCTAGATAGTGAGCTCTTCCGCTAGACTCTAAGCTCCTTGAGGATGGAGTTATGTCTTCCATCTCTACTGTACCTCACTTTCCCAAGCGCTTAGTCCAGTTCCCTGCACGCGATAAGCGCTCAAAAAATACCACAGAACTTGGCCTGGCTCCCTCTTAGACCAAGATAGACAGTAGCCAGGCTACATCCCACTACTAAGCTGAAAAAATCCCTTCCTTTGCATCTTAGGACATTATTTTATGGATCTATTTTATGCTGGCTTTTTCACTCTGCTTCAAGGTGTTTGAGGCAGAAAGAACAGTTGGTTTAGTGACTCAGTATTTCTAATTCCACCCCTTAGTCTCCAACCGTGATAGTGATTTGTCTTACACTGCGGGAAGGTCCCAGATTGCTAATCGACCATCTCTGTTGTTTCCAAGCAGAGGAGAGAGTGGAGTCCAGGTTTCTAGAGAGGTTAGCATTTCCCAGACTATGTTTAAAATGAGCAAATATCTTTGGAGGAAGAGAGACCCAGTCTTAGTAGTTGAAACTCAAAAGGGCCACTCTCTGGGGAATTATGGGTCAGAGCAGATTCAAGAAGTTAATCCGCAGAAAGGGTGGAGCACCGTGGCCCAATGATAAGAGCACAGGCCCGGGAGTTAGAGGATCTGGGTTCTAATCCTGGCTCCGCCACTTGTCTGCTACAGGACCTTGAACAAGTCACAAAACATCTCCGTGCCTCAGTTTCCTCTTTAATAAAAAGATTAACTCTGACTCCTTCCTACTTAGACCGTGAGTCCCTGTGGGACAGGGTCTGTGTCCAACCTGAGTATCTTCTATCTAGCCCAGAGCTTAATACAGTGCTTGGCACATAGTGAGCACTTAACAAATACTATCATTATTATTATTAATAAAAGCTTAACAAATTGGACAGGTACAGAGACATTCTTCTGCCTAGTTTTCTTTCTGTACATAATTCCCCAACCAACCCAGCCATTTACAAACTTATCTACACCCTCCTTACCACTTACATATATATGTTTTGCTCTGTATATTAGTTTTGCCCCCTGAAGTTGTGAATATTTTCACGTTTGACTCCCCACTTCAGAGTGTGAACACTTTGTGGGAGGGAAATGTGGCATTTCAATCTGCCCTTCCCAAGCACTAGTACAGTGCACTTTCACCAAACAGGCACTCAGTAAGTACTACGACTAGGAATGGGAAAGGAAGAGAGAAGAAAGCACATTAGGCGCCATTCCCTTGCTGTTCTGCCCTCAGATCTCAAGAACTGTAACCAGACAGCAGGAGAAGGGATTTTCATTTCTACCAAAATATTCCACTGCCTCAAGTCAGTTTGGCTGAGTCCCTGGAGAATTTTAGTTTGAGGTTTGGATTCACCCCAAGGCCCATGAAAAGATTCCTCGGTCACCAGGGTCAGGTTTTAATTTGGCCTCACCAAATGACCCGAGACCCGAGACCCGAGAATCACACAAAAGGATCATTTCATCCCCAACACAACCAAGCGGAAACATGAACCTCACGGGTTCTGGTGATATTTGTTCAGACAGAAGCAGTGGGTTCCTATCTCAATGGCCCAAAACACTCCCTAAGGAGATGCAAGGCCTATTTTGAAAGAAGGTCTTCCAATCCTGGAAATACGTCGGTTTTTAATCACCTTCAACGTTTTTTTTGGTGTCCCGCGAGAACCTAGGCTCATTTGCACCTGGACCCACCCCTGTCAGCAGGAGCTAATCAGGTATTTCATAGTTTATCAGGGACTACCAGATCGCGACTGGATTTTCTTTGAGCATTTGGCCCCGGGGGATATTGGGGTTGGGGGCGGGGGAGTTAGAGAAACAAATCAGTCTTTGGTAAGGAGTTCCCAAGACCCACAAATGCTCGGGAGACCTCAAAGACAGATGCAATAACCTACCCAGGCGCTCACGCATCGGCCACAGGTGGTGATCTTGAAATCCCCATAGAGATCTTTGATGGCACCGGTTGTGAAGAATCCTTCCACCATCAGCAAGATGCCGTACACAAAGAACGCCGCCGCTACACCGTAGATCACGTATTTGAAGATGTCGATCCTGCAAGGGAAAAGCCAAAGTCGAGTCATCTCGAGAACGATGTAATGCCGCTTCCGAAAGATCAAAACTTTGGCATTCCGAAGTTTGGCTGGAGTGAAAACTGGACATCGATCGACGCTTCGTCATCGGGGCCGAATTTCAAACGTTTCAGCTGATGTTGGCACGTAAATCTTGAGGTGATTCTTTCGGGATTTGATGACTAGAAAATATAGGCTTAGAATATGCGCTAATCAATCTCGACTCATCTTTATAACGATGGTATTTGTTAAGTGCTTAGTATGTGCCAAGCACTATTCTAAGCACTTGGGTAGATACAAGTTAATCAGTCCCTGTCCCACATGGGGCTCACGCTCTTCATCCCGATTTTACAGATGAGGTAAGTGAGGCACAGAGAAGTGAAGGGACTTGCCCACCGTCACACAGCAGACATGTGGCGGAGCCAAGATTAGAACCCATGTCCTTCTGACTGCCAGGCCCATGCTCTATCTACTAAGCCGCACTAGTTCCAAAGGGTTTTGGAACTAAGTCTCTTCATATAGTGTCTAGTAAAATTCCTTTGACGCTGAATAACAAAAAACACACTTAAAATGTATGCACATTTATGCTTATATATTATACAATGTATACATATACATCCACTTATGCAGAACACGAACATATGTATCAGCGTAGTCTGGTGGCAAGAGCACGGGCTTGGGAGTCAGAGGACATGGATTCTAATCCCGACTCCGGTACTTGTCTGCTGTGTCACCTGGGCCAGCCACTTCACTTCTCTGTGACTCAGTTACCTCATCTGGAAAATGGGGATTAAGACTGTGAGCCCCACGTGGAACAATCTGATTACCTTGTATCTATATCAGAGCTTAGAACAGTGCTTGGCACATAGTAAGCGTTTAACAAATACCACGGTTATTAATTATTTTCATGATTATCTATGAACACACATATATGTCTTTATATAAATGTATGTGCATCCCTCTCTTTCCCCATATCTATCTATCTACACAGAATTTTGAAATACCTGTAATTTCTAAAGGAAAAAATACATTTTAGGAAGTGGCTAGACATCATCACTTTCCTTGAAATTGTAATCAAAATAATTTGTCAAAACTTCAAATAATGATGCACTGTACAAGTGTCTATATTTCCTAAGCAGGTCTAATCAGCTATAATGCCAAAGGCAATCTCATCACCTCCTCACTCTTGTGATTGTTTTTCTAGCTTTTTCTGTCAGAATCTAAAATGGAGAGCAATTGAAATTGCCCCCCAGACTATTTGCTGAACAAAGTTTCATTTTTCAAGAGGATTCCATAATGGAATTTGGAAGAAATTGTAGAAAACAACGTGCTTCCATCTCACAGAAATATCAGCAGCAATGGCCACAAAATATATAAAGGAATAATATCTACCTATTCTACTGAACTCTCCCAAGTGCTTGGTACAGTGCTCTGCACATAGTAAGTCCTCAGTGAATAGCACTGACTGACTAATATCCCATTTCCTGTCCCAATTTTTCTCAAATAAATCCGTACTCTACAACACAGGTTTCACCTGACATCTGAATCGGGGATGCAAGATGAAAAATGGCCGAATCATTTGTTAAAATTCCCTGTCAGTCTTGTAACAGTGTTTTCATACCCAACAAATGTTCTTACGCCTCAGCGATAGGAGTGTTATCTTCACACTTGGACATTTATTGTGGTAGAGTTGGCTTCTTTTTTATCTTTACATTACTTGCATCCCAGACTGTACCTATAAACGATACCCTCTAGACAGTAGGTTCTTTGTAAACCTGTGGTGTGCAGGGATTCTCTCTCTTCATTGCTGTATTGCACTTTCAAAGTGTTCTGCACACAGCAAGCGCTCAGTAAATATGACTGAATGAATTGAACTCGTACTCTCCCAAGAGCTTACTACAGTCCTCTGCTCTACAGTGCTCAGATTGGAGTTATCATTGCATACATTCGATACCGTCTAGACTGCAAGCTATTTGTGGGCGGGAATCATACCTGTCAACTACTCTTCCAAGCGCTTAGTACAGTGTTCTGCACACAGTAAGCGCTCAGTAAATGTCAGTGATTATTAGGCCAGTGCTGCTCAGAAGGAGAGAGTGCTATGGCTTTTCCTAGTATGGTTCAAACTGAAAATGCTGACTGATTCTATCAAGTCTTGCTTTTCAGGAGCTCCATTTCCTTTTATTGGTATTGCTAATAATAATAGTGGCATTTGTTCTGTGCTTTTTGTATACTATATATGTATATAGCGGATTGTATGTATATGTATACATATTATACATCAAGCACTTTACTGAATAAAACATATGACTGCAAAATATTCCCGTTTCTATTGGCACATTGGCTTTATCGTTTGGCAAACGTGAACTTGGAAATATGGTCTAGTAAAACTTCAGGAGGTGGCCTACCTTCAATATCTTAATCCATAATCTTTTCCCCCCCGAGGCTGAAGGGAATGAACTTTCAGCTCCATTTCAAAAACAGCCATTCTCCATTGGCCCACAGAAAAACGCCAGTTCCAATCTACCTCCTGTGCCCTTGTTCTGAACAGGGGTGGGAGGTTAGGGGGGAGGGAGAAAGCGGGTGAAGAATGGGTCAACATCTTTCTCTTCATTTCCCTCACAAGTTTCCTTGGGATCAGACTGGCCCAGGAGATATGGGTGGGGCCAAAGTGAGCCCCATGAGGGACAGTGTCCAATCAGCTTATCATACCTACCCCAGCGCTTAGAGCCGTGCTCGGCACATAGTAAGCGCCTAACGAATACCATCATCATCATCAGTAGTATTATCCTCTACCTACGCCAGTTCTGAGCACAGTTATCGGAAACCAGGAAGTGCTCAGTGAATACTGCCATTATTAAGGGTGGTTTCAGAACTCTGACCAAGAGTCATGGCCGCCACCTCCACCAGGAGTGGAGTGGCCCCCGCTGGCCCTTGGGGACGTTGGTCAAAGGAACCCGTGTGATAACACAAGTCCTGCGACGGGCACATACTGTGGGCTAGTGGAAAGAGGACAGGCCTGACAGTCAGAGATTCTGGTTTCTGAGAGACAGTGGCTCGGGCACTACTCTGCTGTGGGACCTGGGGCAAATCATTTCGCTTCTCTGTGCCTCAGTTCCCCCATCTGCAAAACGGGGATTCAATCCCTGTTTCCTTCCTCCTTATGAGCCCCAAGTGGGACTTTGAATATCCTATATCTACACCAGCCCCAGTACAGTGCTTGGCATATAGGAAGTGCTTTACCAAATACCACTAGAATTAATAGTAGAGACTTTGGTATTATTAGTATCATAATGATGTCAAATCAATCAAACAATCAATGGTATAGATTGGGAAGCCAAGGGAAGTGTCATGGCTTAGGGGATAAAGCATGGGTCTGGAAATCTTTCAATCCCGGCTCTACCACTTGTCAGTTGGTCACCTTGGGCGAATCACTTCACTTTTCTGTTCCTCAGTTATCTGTAAAATGGGATTAAGACTAAGATTACATCCCCAGGTGGGACAGGGACTGCGTCCAACATGTTTAGCTTGCATCTACGCCCACGCTTAGAACAGTGCTTGAAACACAGTAATCACTGTAAGAATACCTTCATCATCACAAACTGAGTGCTTACCGAGTATAGAGCACTGTGGACAGGGAATGTGTCTATCGTTATATCCCACTCTCCCAAGCACTGAATTCAGCGTTCTGCATACAGTAAGCAATATGTAAGAACACAATAAGTACTATTGAATGAATAATCGCTTAACATCACTTGATCCATTTTGCTGAAGTTCATCCAGAACGCCCTGGATGCAGAGTATTTCTCCAGGGGGTCACCGAGCTCCCTACTTATTCCAGGGATACTAAAGTTCCCTCCCAGGTCCCTCTCGACACAGGCACCGCTTCCGAGCCGCAGAACTCGACAGGAGCCCCGGAAGAGGGAGACCGGGCAAGAGCGTTAAAAATCCGACAAAGACTCTCGATGATAATAACAATGATAATGACTGTGGTATTTGTTAAACACTTTCTATGAGCAAGGCACTGTACTAAATGCCGGGATGGATACAACAAGCAGATCGGATTGGACACAGTCCCTGTCCCACGTAGGGCTCAGAGTCTCAATCCCCATTTTCCAGATGAGGTACCTGAGGTATGGAGAAGTGAAGTGACTTGCCCAAGGTTACACAACAGACAAGTGGTGGAGCTGGACTGCCATATCAATCCTGGACAGGCGACAGGGGACAGACGACAGACCAGTAGGAAAGCAGACAAATGTCCACTCTGAATGGGAGAGTCAGGACGGGTGGAGGCTAAGGGGGGATGTTGTAATTTCTCGACTTTTATGAGGTAGTTCTTGCTGCCGACGAGAGGTACTGTTGAATTCTGGGAGAAGACGAACAAGAAGAAGGAAGGCCAACGGGTTTTCGGAACATCCACACTACAAGCCTCACAGTGTTTCGGGAATCTAAACTGCACGGAATATGCTCCAACCAGGGGGTGAAATCTAAGCCTCTAAGGACAGTAGGAGCAACTGGGAATAAATGGAAGCCGGTGACGGGGTTAGCCAGAAGCACCCGATTTCAGACACATGCAGGTCTTTCTAAATGTCGCCAAAGGCAAGACAATAAAAATGGGGTTTCCCTGGTGGACTCAATGCTTACAGCCCCAAGCTTTGGGAAAGGAATCTGAAAAGTGATATTAGTCATTCATTCCATCGTATTTATTGAGCGCTTACTGTATGCAGAACACTGTTCTAAGTGTTTGGAAAGCATAATTCAGCAACCAAGAGGGACAATCCCTGCCCACAACGGGCTCACAGCCTAGAAGCGGGGAGACAGACTTCAAAACAAGTAAACAGATCCCCACATTCTCCCCCAACATGGGAAATGTTAAACTGGATTTTTCCATTCCCAATTCCTTGGACTCGAGTTGGCTCGCCCGCCTTACCCAGCCCACACTAGGCCAGAGGTCCCTGGGCAAACATAACAGCCTCGGATTTAGCTTTCACTCAATAGAACAATTTCTCCAGTACATTAGACACAACCAGGCTCTTTCCCTACGCCTTTTTTCTCCTGACACAAATGTCTGTTCCTTTTTCAACAATAACTAATTGGCCTGAAAAGCGATTTGAGATTCATCTGCCTCCCCCTTCCCTCCGCTGGATCTAATCATAGCTTTCCTGTGTCCAATTCTCCACCTCGTCCAGCCCCACAAATGCTTGAGTGTGGGGGAGGAAGAAGAGGAGTTAAAAAAAAAAAAAACCCACAGATCTGTGATTTGCTATAATAAAGGTTCATTTGGACAAAGATTTTCCCTTCATGGGTAAGCTCCTTGAAGGTATGAATCATCTCTAGAAATTTTATGCATTAAATCATATTTAGTGAGTGATTACTGTGTGCAGAGCATTTTACTAAGCACTCGGGAGAGCACAATACCACAGTAAACAGACACATTCCCTGCCTATAATTGGTTTACAGTCTAGGGGGCCAGGGGTGGTAATAACTACAGTAACTGTGGAATTTGTTAAGCAGTTAGTGGATGACAAGTACCGTACTAGGCACTGGGGTAGAAACATATAGTCAGGTCGGATAGATTTTCTATTCTACGTGGGGTTCACCGGCTAAGGGGGACAGATAACAGATTGGGGAAGCAGCATGGCTCAGTGGAAAGAGCCTGGGCTTCGGAGTCAGAGGTCACGGGTTCGACTCCCGGCTCTGCCACTTGTCAGCTGTGTGACTGTGGGCGAGTCACTTCACTTCTCTGGGCCTCAGTGACCTCATCTGTAAAATGGAGATTAACTGTGAGCCTCACATGGGACAACCTGATTACCCTGTATCTACCCTAGCATTTAGAACAGTGCCCTGCACATAGTAAGCGCTTAACAAATACCAACATCATAACAAGTATTTAATTCCCATTTTACAGATGATACTGAGGGACAGAGTTGTACTTTGCAAATGCCACCCCTATTATAATCCATTAATGGAGGGTAATTATTGAGTGCTTACTGTGTGCAGAGCACTGTACTAAGGTCTTGATAATAACAATAATAATAATAATAATAGTGGTATTTGTTAAGCACTTACTGTATGCCAAGCACTGTTCTAAGCATTGGTGTAGATTCAAGGTAATCAGGTTGTCCCACATGGGGCTCACAGTCTTAATCCCCATTTTACAGAATAGGCAACTGAGACACAGAGAAGTTTAGTGACTTGCCCAAGGTCACACAACAGACAAGTGGCGGAGACGGGATTAGAAACCATGACCTCTGACTCCCAAGCCCGGGCTCTTTCCGCTAAGCCACGCTGCTTCTACTGCTTGGGAGAGTACAATACAACAGAGTTGGTAGACACATTCTCTGTCAACAAAGTGCTGCCCAGAGAGAAGCAATGAAAAGAGGATGGGCTTGGGAGTCCGAGGATCTGGGTTCTAATCCTGACTCCACCTCATCTGCTGTGTGACCTCCGGCAAGACACTTAACTTCTCTGTGTCTCAGTTACTTCATTTGTAAAATGGGGATTAAATCCTCCTCTCCTTTATTTAGACCGTGAGCTCGGACGGGGCAGGGACTGTCCAATTTAACTGTCTCCTACCTAACCCAATGTTTAGTACAGGGCTGGCACATAGTAAACATTTAACGAGTATCATTAAAGAAAGAGCTTACAGTCTATTATAACTTGGGTCTACTGACTCCCCATTCCATGCCCTTCCCCTTCTCTAAATTGGGTGAAAATTGGGAGATTTCCAATTGGGGATGGCCAGGTTTCTAATAATAATAATAATAATGATGGCATCTGTTAAGGGTTTATTATGTGCAAAGCATTGTTCTAAGCACTGGGGTAGATACAAGGTTATCAGGGTGTCCCACGTAGGGCTCGCAGACATCATTCCCATTTTACAGATGAGGGAACTGAGGCCCAGAGAAGTTAAGGGACTTGCCCAAAGTCACACAGCTGACAAGTGACAGAAGCGGGATCTGAAACCCCAACCTCTGACTCACAAGCCCAGGATCTTTCTACTAAGTCACGTTCTAGTTCCCAGTTACCACGAGGATGATGAGGACTTTGAGATGGAACTGTATC
Source organism: Ornithorhynchus anatinus (assembly GCF_004115215.2). Classification (NCBI taxonomy): domain Eukaryota; kingdom Metazoa; phylum Chordata; class Mammalia; order Monotremata; family Ornithorhynchidae; genus Ornithorhynchus; species Ornithorhynchus anatinus. The sequence continues at coordinate 6,221,766 of NC_041739.1, read as the reverse complement.
AAGGAACAGCTGGTGCCAGTGGGCTCAAATTTTGGGCAGTTAAGTGATCCAGGTACAGGAGAGTTGAGCTTTGATGGTTCTGATGGTGAGACGGCATCCGTGGGAGATCAAAAATCTCTCATACATCCATGCGTGTCTCTGGACCTGAGACATTTGGGATAAACAAAGGTCCGACACAGATAGTTAGGAGGATAAGGGGATATTCCAGGCCGTGGGTGGAAATCTGAGGACCAGTTGGCCCCAGACACGAGATTTTTCCATTAAAGCAGCTTTGTAGTTCTTTAGAAAGCTCAGCGCTCTGGCCAAGGAAAGAGATTTTTATTTAATTAAAATGCATGGAGGCTACAAATTCTTAATTATGATGAACAGGAACAATAATCCCTTTGGATTTACCATCTAACACTTGACTCGTACTTCCCAGCCGCTCCTGCTAATGACGGATTTTTTGAAGCGATTTCTGCTCAAATAAGGGATACTGTTTGAATTCTGGAACGAACCAACCTGGAGAGTGAACTACTCTATGATATTACCATTGGATTAAATTTGCAATAACCAACAATATTGCATAAATGGCCTTCATAAGCCATTTGAATTTCAGGGAATTCCCAGTTATACTTTTCAGTGTCATCAAGAGGGCTAATATGGGTTATTGACCAGACTATATTTTGAAAATAATTATCCTGATTGCAAATCCTTTGTAATGCCCGTTTTGATCCAAAGATAACGTGGATAACCCCTCAGCAGTCAGAATTGAAGGAGCATAAGATGAAGAGAGGAAGTCAAGACTGTGAACTGTGTGGGTCAGAGACTGTGTCCAACCTGATTACCTTATATCTACCCTGGTGCTTAGTATAGTGCCTGGCACATAGTAAGCACTTAATACCACAGTTAGCATTATTATTGTTATTAGGGTTTAACCACTGTCAACATTTACTGCATGGTCCAGGGGTGGATACCATTAGCAAAATTAAATATAGAATTGAAATTCCCGGGGTGTGAATCGGGCAGAGGAGTAGGGGGGCTGGGCTATGGTTTAACCTCTCCAAATTAATCAATCATATATTTACTAAGAGTAAAGAGTAATCAATCATATATTTACTCTGTGCAGGACACTGTACTAAGCATGGTGTGCAGGAATGGGAGTCAGAAGATCGTGGGTGCTAATCCTGGCTCTGCCACTTGTCTGCTGTGTGACCTAGGACAAGTCACTTCACTTCTCTGTGCCTCAGTTCCCTCATCTGGAAAATGGGGACTGAGATTGTGAGCCCCCAATGGGACAGGGACTGTGTCCAACCCGATTTGCTTAGTGGATCCACCCAAGCGTTTAGTACAGTGCCCGGCACATAGTAAGTGCTTAACAAATACCATTATATTATTATTGTTATTATTATTCATTCATTCAATCATATTTATTCAGCACTGACTGTATGCAAAGCACTGAACTAAGTGCTTGGGAGAGGACAATATAAGAATATCACACATTCTCTGCCCACAGTGAACTTACAGTCTAGAGGGAGAGACGGACATTAATATAAATAAATGACAGATATGTACACAAGTGGTATGGGGTTGGGAGGGGGGAATGAATAAAAGGAGCAAGTCAGGGTGATGCAGAAGGGAGAGGGAGAAGAGGAATCATTTTCCTTCAAAACTTTTCAGACGGTTTCCCTACTCTGTAAGAAAGCAGCGTGGCTCAGTGGAAAGAGCCCGGACTTGGGAGTCAGAGGTCACGGGTTCGACTCCCTGCTCTGCCACTTGTCAGCTGTGTGACTGTGGGCGAGTCACTTCACTTCTCTGTGCCTCAGTTCCCTCATCTGTAAAATGGGGATTGGGAATGGGGATTGAGCCTCACGTGGGACAACCTGATTACCCTGTATCTACCCCAGCGCTTAGAACAGTGCTCTGCACATAGTAAGCACTTAACAAATACCAAAAAAAAAAAGAAAGAAGCTCCAGTGTTGCCCATCCACCTCCGCATCGAGCAAAAACTCCTCACCGTTGGCTTTAAAGCACTAAACCAGCTTGCCCCCTCCTACCTCACCTCAATGCTCTCCTACTCCAACCCGGGCCGCACACTTGGCTCCTCTAATGCCGACCTTCTCACTGTGCCTCAATCTCGTCTATCTCACCACCGACCTCTCGCCCACATCCTACCTCTGGCCTGGAATGCCCTCCCTCCTCATATCAGAAAGATCATTGCTCTCCCCCCACCTTCAAAGCCTTACTGAAGGCCCATCTCCTCCAGGAAGCCTTTCCTGACCCCTCCCGTCCTCTTCGCCGACTCCCTTCTGGGAGCTCATACTTGCTCCTTCGTTTATCCGCCCTCCCATCCCCACAGCAAGTATGTATATATCTGTTATTTAATCATTTTTTTATCTACTTATTCATATTAATGTCTGTCTCCCCCTCTAGACTGTGAGCTCGCTGTGGGAAGGGAATTTGTTTGGTGTTATATTGCACTCTCCCAAGAGCTTAGTACAGCGCTTTGCACTCAGTAAGCGCTCAATAAATACTATAATGAATCCTAATAATAATAGGAGCCCAGCACTGAGGACCTTATGACATCGGTCTTCCCTTGTAGGCTGTAACCTCACTGGGGGAGATTATCATGTCTCTCAATTCTGTTGCACTGTACTCTTCCAAGCACTTGATACATACAGTACGTAAGTGCTCGACGAATAATATTAATAGACTGACTTATTGGCCAAGAGCTAGTACGGTACACTGTAGCCAAAGAGAGATCAATACTACCTATATATACCCACCTATATAGCTGCCAAGAAGCTTACATTTCAGGATTATATATTTTTTTGTATTCCAACCAGTGTTCGCTTGCAATATACTGCTGCTTTCCAAAACACTTTAACAAATTGGGATTTAAACTACACTCTATCATCCTCAAAAACCCTTCTGAGGGCTTGTAGAATTTATTAAACTGTTTCAGAAACGGTATGGTTTACTGGAAGGAGAAGATGCGGTCTTTAACAGATAATGAATAAATATCAAATAAACCCCTAAACAGGATTATCTATTCATCCTTAGGGTGGAGGGCGGTGTGTGACTCGGATGTCTGTTAAGGGTAGGATTGGGCCAGACTCTGCTTAGACAGACCGGGTTTCCTGGAAAGCAGTGTGAGTATTTCCAGTCTTTACTGTATATTATATAATATACTATATTATGTAATATATTACTATGTGCCAGGCACTGTACTAAGGACTGGTTAGATGCGTGTGAAATAGTTTGGATACAGTTTTTGTCCCTCATGGGGCTCACACTATAAATTAGAGGGTGAACATGAAACCTGAGGCAACTACAAGTTAAGTGACTGGTCCAAGGTCTCACAGCAGGCTGTTGGCAGAGCCGGGATTAGAATCCAGGTCCTTTGACTCCCAGGCCCAAGCTCTTACCATTAGGTCACGCTGCTTCTCCTGTTTGGTCAAGGAACGTGTCTACCAACTCTGTCAGAGTGTACTCTCAGGAGAAGCAGCGTGGCGCAGTGGAAAGAGCCCGGGCTTGGGAGTCAGAGGTCATGGGCTCGAAACCCGGCTCCTCCGCTTGTCAGCTGTGTGACTGTGGGCAAGTCACTTCACTTCTCTGGTCCTCAGTTACCTCATCTGTAAAATGGGGATAAAGACTGTGAGCCTCATGTGGGACAACCTGATTACCCTGTATCTACCCCGGCACTTAGAACAGTGCTCTGCACACAGTAAGCGTTTAACAAATACCAACATTATTATTACTCTCCCAAGAGTTTAGAACAGTGCTCTGAGCACAGTAAATATGACTGCTTGATTGATTAACTGAAGAAGGGAAGACAAGGAGTTTGAACCCTATGCCGTGGGTCTGAGGGTAGAAATGGAAGAATGGAAGTAGTTATAAGCGTATTATCAAGCTACTATCAAGTATCAAGCAATCTATCAAGTTTGGGAAGTAGAGAACAAGCAAGTGACCCATTCCCTGTCCCACAAGGTGCATCCATACTAAAGGGGAAAGCCTCTGGTTCATTTGGAGAATGAAGGCAGTGGAGGTGAAATTGTTTCTCCGGGAGATGATTTTGGAAAAAAAAAAAAAACCCTTTACAATGGACGGTGAGGTAGAGATGTCAGGCAAGAAGAAGGAATCGGAGGGTTATGGGGAGGGATGAGAGATGAGACAGGAGAGAGAGAGGAAAGAGTGGGAGAGGGTAGGGGAAAGGGAGGGAGAGAGGGAGGAAGAAAGAGAGAGGGGAGATAGAAGGATGAAGAGAGGGAGAGGAAGAGAGAGGGAGGGAAATAAGGATGGAGAGAGGAATGGAGGAAAGGGGTAGAGATGGGGAGAGAGGTAGCACCAAAGAGGTTCGACTTGTTGGCAGAGGAAGACGGGTGTCTCTCTGCCATGCCAATCTTCACTTGGCTACCTGAAAATGACCCTCCTAATTGCACCCAATGGAGTAACCATTAAGCTTCCAGAAAGAAGAATCGCAGGCTTTCCCTGTGGAAAAAGCCTGGTAGGCCTGACTGCAGAACACAGTCAGGGTACTTCCCATGGTCACAAATCTGCCTAGGCCACAAGAAAATGATTGACAACCCTAGGGCTGCCTCAAAAACAAAACCGCTCATCAGCATGGAAGCTCTGCACTGGTCCCCTCTCCCCGGCCCACGTCCTACTGCTGTCCTGGAGTGCCCTCCCTCCTCACAGCCACCAAACTAACTCTCTTCCCCTCTTCCAAGCCCTACTGAGCGCTCACCACCTCCAGGAGGCCTTCCCAGACTGAGCCCCCCCTTTCCCTCTGCTCCTCCTCCCCTCCCCATTCCCCCTTCTCCCGCCCTCCGCTCTTCTCCCTTCCCCTCCCCACAGCACTGTGCATATTTGTATATATTATTTATTACTCTATTCATTTTGTTAATGATGCGTATATATCTACGATTCTATTTATCTTGATGATATCTACGCCAGACTACTTGTTTTGTTTTGTTCTGTTTTGCTGTCTGTCTCCCCCATTTAGACCGTGAGTCCGTTATTGGGCAGGGATTGTCTCTATCTGTTGCCGAATTGCGGAGACAACACATTAATTCATTCATGAATTCATTCAATGTATTTATGAAGGCCTTCCTGTGTGCAGAGCACTGTACTAAGCACTTGAGAGGGTACAATACAATAATAAACAGACACATTCCTTGCCCACGGTTAATTTAAAAAAAATACAATTATACACATAAGTGCCGTGAGGCTGGGAGTGGGGAAGAACAGAAGGAGCAAGTCAGGGTGACGCAGAAGGGAGTGGGAGAAGAGGGAAGAGTGGGGGGCTTAGTCAAGGAAGCCCTCCTGGAGGAGATGTACCTTCCATAAGGCTTTGAAGCAGGGGTGAGTAACTGTAGGATTTGAGGAGGGAGGGCTTTCCAGGCCAGAGGCAGAATGTGTGGAGGGGGGGTTGGTGGAGAGATACGTATATTATATACGTGTATATATATATATATATATATATATATATATATATATATATATATAAATAAATATAACAAAAAAGGCCAGCTGCCTAGTGTCCCTGATACTCACCTTTAAGAATTCCCTTTGATGAATGGCTCATTCCTATTTTCTGCCATTCAAATGTTTAAGCAACAGCATGTCACCATCCTTTTCCTCCCTCCAGGATAGCTGTTATAACAATTGTTGACATTCATCTACTCCCCCGAGAGTGCCGGGAGTTTTCTGGGTTACCTACACCTCGAGTCTCCGCTCTCAGGGCTGCAGTGAACAAACTGATTTGAAAATGTCTGACAAGAGGGAGGTGCCCCACTTTGTCTGGGGACTGGGGAGGGTTGCGTCTCTGTCCCCCGGTATGGTCTCAGCTTGTTAGGTTTCACCACCTGAAGGGCCAGAAAGACTGAGTCGATGTTAATAATTAATAACGGTGATATTTGTTAATCAGTTATTATGCGCCAAGCACTAGGCTAAGTAATGGAATAGATGCAAGGTAATTCGATCAGGCCCAATCCTTGTCCCAGGTGGGACTCACTGCTTAAGGGAGAGGGAGATACTTGTTAATCCTCATTCTACAGAGGAGGAAGCTGAGACACAGAGATTTTGAAGTATTTTTTTTAGCTGAAACCCAGAGATGGTAAAAGGTTTTTTTAGGGCATTTCATTCAATCATATTTATTGAGTGCTTACTATGAGCAGAGAACAATAGTAAATATTTACTAAGTGCTTACTATGTGCCTTCCTACTTCTAGGCTGTAAGCTTGTTGTGGGCAGGGATTTTCTCTTTATTGCTGAATTGTACTTTCCAAGTGCTTAGTACAGTGCTCTGCACACAGTAAGCGCTCAATAAATATGATTGAATGAATGAATGTGCTAGGCACTTTAGGTAGGGGTAGATACAAGTTCATCAGATTGGACAAAGTCCCAGTTCCACACAGAGCTCACTGTCACCGATTAGACTGTAAGCCCGTCAAACGGCAGGGACTGTCTCTATCTGTTGCCGACTTGTTCATCCCAAGCGCTTAGTACAGTGCTCTGCACATAGTAAGCGCTCAATAAATACTATTGAATGAATAAATACTATTGAATGAATCTTAATCTCCATTTTACAGATGAGGTAACTGAGGCCCAGAGAAGGGAAGTGACTTGCCCAACATCACAGAGCAGTCAAGTGGTGGAGCCGGGATTAGAACCCAGGTTCTTATGATTCCCATAGGAGCCATGCCCTATCCGCTAGGCCAAGTGGCTTCTCTTCACTGTTCTTCCATCACCTTTGTGATAAGAGCAAATAGACTTCAAATAGCACAAATACAAGTCGGCCCGGAGCTCAGTGATGTCGTGATGCCTCCGTGGCAGGCATAGGAAGAAGGATATTATGATCTCTGCTCTCCGCTGGTTTGGAGAGAGAAAAATCCAGAGATTTGGGGGGGAAGTATCCAAGCCCTGAATTTGACTGTTTCTCCAGTGAGGAGGATGAGGACGTGCAGACATTTGCCCAGATGTTCTGCCAGTGATTAAGACGCAATGCATGGGTCCCGATCCTGATTTGCAGCCCCCCATCTTTCCAGCCTCGGTCAAACCCAGGACCTGCGGTCAATCCAGATAATTCACTCTAATGAAAATAATAGTGGTGGATTCTGTTGAGCCTTTATTATCAGCCAAGCACTGGACAAGACAATCAGGTCGGGGACAGTCTCTGTCCCACATGGGGGTCAGAGTCCAAAAAGGAGGGTGAACGGGTACCGAATCCCCATTTTACATAGGAAGAAACTGAGGAACAAAGAAGCTAAGTGACTCAGCTTCCCCTTTTGACTGTAAACTCACTGAGGGCATGGAATGTGACTACCAACTCTTTTGTATTGTACCTTTCCAAGTGCTTAGTAAAGTGTTCTGCACACAGTCAAGGGCTCAATCAAATATCATAGATTAATTGACTTTGCCAAGATCACACCGCAAGCAAGTTAACAGAGCATGATTAGAACCCACGTCCTCTGACTCTCCCTCTTTCCACGAGGGCATGCTGCTTCTCATGATAGAAGGGGGAAGAGAGACAGAAAACAGAGGGGAGATAAAACACAGAGAAACTAGGAAGAAAATATCCTCTAGACTGTAAGCCCTTTAGAGGACAGAGACATATTTACTCAGTCGTCAAATTCTCCTCAGGGCTTAGTAGAGTGCTTTTCATATAATGAGTGCTCAAAAAATGAGCCCCATGTGAAACAGAAAGTATGTCCAACCCCATTTGCTTGTATCCATCACAGTGCTTAGTATGATGTCTGGCACATAGTAAGGGCTTAACAAATGCCATAATTTTTACCATTGGTTCATTGATCATTGTGTGGAAGGGATCAGAGTAGACAGGAATGCCTGATGGCAGATGAGGAAAAAAAATCAATGTGGGAGTAGGTGAATGCACTGGGATTGGAGGAAATGACTTGGGGACTGAGGAAAAGGCAAGAACTGAAATCGTGAATGACATAAGAAAGAGTTGACAACAAAAGGAAACACTGAAATGCTTCTTTCCTCCGAGGTTCAACCCATATGATCGGAAGGAAGATCCAAATATTTTCCTCGATTTCCCCACTAAAGCCCAAGCGCCTTCCCAGTCGAGAGGGGAAAAAAATCATAGCCAGGGCTCAGTTCCCTCCCCACGGCAGGGATGACTGTCAAGCTGAGAGACGGAGTGGCTATAAAAAGGACAATGAACTTGGAACCAAGAATTGAAAACAATAAAACACAGAGGCCCGGTGATCCTTTCTAATTTACGGGCTCACGACCCTGAAGGGCTCTAGAAACTCTAACGTAAATACATGGAAAGCCCCACGTGCAATAAATTCAACTTCTGGGCAGAAACAAAAGTCCGAGAGATTCCAGACAGCCCAGGAGCACAAGCAAAGGAGATACACTCCTAGCGGGAAATGAAGAGTAACTGCCACACCTAAAAAGGGAAAGGTGATCTTCTCATTGCTGGGAGCATACCCAAACTCATAATCTGGGATAAGAAAGAAAAAGCAAAATGCCAGCAGGTTTCACTCCAGAAAATGGATTAAACTATTTTCAATTTTTCAATGCAATTTGTTAAGCATTTATTACATACCGGGCACTGTACTAAGCCCTGGGGTAGACACAGGATAGTCAGGTTGGATGACTCACATGGGGCTCACAATCTCAATCCCCATTTTATGGATGAGGTAACTGAGGCCCAGAGAAGTGAAGTGACTTGCCCAAGGTCACCCAGAAGATAGGTGGAGGAACTGGCATTAGAACCCAGGTCCTTCTGTCTCCCAGGCCTGTGCTCTATCCACGAGGCTGTATTGCTTCTCAATTTCAATTGAGATCATATGGAGTCAATCGATTAAAACGGGTCCTGTGGTACCAAACCCTGGATTTTTTGTTTCTCTGTTTTTTAGTGGTGTCTATTAAGCGCTTATTATGTGCCAGGGACTGTACTAAGCACGGATAGATGCAAGATAATCAACTTGGACACTGTCCACGTCCCACATGGGGCTCACAGTCTTAATTCCCATTTAAGAGATGAGATACCTGGGGCGCATAGAAATGAACTGACTTTTCCAAGGTCACTCAGCAGACAAGTGGTGGAGCCAGGACTAGAACTCAGTTCCTTCCGACTCCCAGATCCGTGCTCTACCCACTAAGCCTTGCTGCTTCTCAAATGCGAAAGCTGGACAGGAATGAGAACAGCCCAGCGTGTCTGCTTCGAGACGGAGGTAGGGTCTGTTTTCCATCAAAGGTTGGGTTCCTTACCCAAACTTTCTCCGGAAGCACTGAGCCCAAATCCCCACTGGACTCAGACGTGGAGGGTGCCGGTCATCGGCTCTTCCCACCCACCTTCCCAAAAGCCCCGAGACAAACTCGGCCCCCACTCCGTCAGAGGGGAAAGTACTTTCAGGGCCACTAAACAGTTTTACTAGAAATGACCAGCTTGGATCCTGGGCCGTCTCTTTTCCTAGACAGTCCCCTTTCGAGTGAATTGGACTGAGGGAAGACCAAGGATTGAGAACATCCATCTGAGGCCGTTCCTCACTAATGGGTTTCAGAGACGAAGTCAATAAGTTAGAGCTTAATGAAATGACGGATAGTCTATCCGGGAGAACAGTGAACCTCGGCGGTCAAGTCAATTCTGAGGCATTAGTCGAATTATCGGGATCTAAAATGGCACCTAGACCTGCAGGTGCCTGGGGAGGAAGGGGTGTGGGGAAGGGAGTGGAAGGGAAAAGGCCACAGCTAGATAAGTAGAGACTGTGAGTTGTAGGCAGGGAATGTGTCCGTTTATTGTTACATTGTACTCTCCCAAGCACGTAGCACGGTGATCTGCACACAGTAAGCCCTTAATAAATATGACCGATGGAATAGATGAGAGGGGAACTAATTTTAACACTATAGAAGTCATAAAAGATAGTCTCTTCTTATAATACAGAGAGTAATGAAGTGCCAATAATCAGTCACTTAATGCACTTAAAGCACTTACTAACTACGTGGGAGGGTACAAAATAACAGAGTGGTAGTCACTTTCCCTGTTCACAAGAAGCTTACAGTCTAGAGGGGTGACAGACATTATTTACTATGTGCCAGGCACTGTACTAAACGCTGGGGAGAATCCAAGCCAATTGGGTAGGACATCATCCCTGTCCTACATCGGGCTCACAGTCATAATCCCCACTCTACAGACGAGGGAACTGAGGCACAGGGAAGTGAAGTGACTTGTGCAAGGTCACACAGGAGACAAGAGAAGGAGCCGGAATCAGAACCCAGGTCCTTCTGACTTCCAGGCCCGTGCTCCATCCGCTAAGCCACGCTGCCTCTCCTCTCGTGAGGGGCTTCTTTTTGGCAGAAATCCATTCAGAAAACAGCGAAGACCAAGCAGGGGACTTACATGGTGAAGACGTCCAACGTGTCCCCGGCTGTCCGACCCATCTCGAAGTAGGTCTGCAGGATGTTGACCGTCCCCGACAGGGCCTCGTGTCCACAGCCGCAGAACAGGGCGACCCCGGCATAGAGCAGGATGGTGGCGATCAGAGAAGCGTACGGGATGCCTCCCAGGCATTTGATACAGCACTCGAAGCACCCTGCCAAGGACGCACAAGACGATAAGGGCGTTAGCCACATTTAAGCCAAAGTGAGGAAAGGCCACAACACGCCATAGGCGGAAACTCTTGTCTCATGCTGTTGAGTGGACTCCGACCCATAGAGACTCCATGGACGCATCTCTTCCAGAACGCTCCACCTCCATCTGCAATCGTTCTGGTAGTGGATCCTGAGAGTTTTCTTGGTAAAAATCCGGAAGGGGTTTCCCATCACCTCCTTCCGTGCAGTGAACTTGAGTCTCTGCCCTCGACTCTCTCCCGTGCCACTGCTGCCTAGCATGGGTGAGTTTCGATCTGTAGCCGATGGCCTACCGCTCGCGAGCCGCTGCCCAAGCTAGGAATGGAATGGGTAGGTCTCTGCTTGACTCTCCCTCCCATAGTTGAGACTGGTAGAAGACTGGAAACTCACCAGGTGCCACCCTGAGAGGGGGTGGAAACTCTGGAAACTCTAATTTTAAGTTCCAGAGTCACAAGCTCTGGAGATCCAACTCTAGAGGCCAGGCCCTGTCTAGACTACAAGCTCGTTGTGGGCAGGGACCATGTCTGCCAACTCTGTTGTATTGTACTCTCCCAAGCGCTTAGTACTAATAATGATGGTATTTGTTAAGCGCTTACTATGTGCCAAGCACTGTTCTAAACCCTGAAGGGCTCTGCACAGAGTAAGTACTCAAGCTCCCTCTAGACTGTAAACTCGCTGCGGGCAGGGAATGTGTCTGCCTATTGAACTCCCCCGAGTGCTTCCTACAGTGCTCCACACCCGGTAAGTGCTCAATACGATCGATTCAATTAATGCCACTGATTGAGTCAGGTCTGGGGAGTCCAGATTACAATCCTAGAACATTTCTACTTTGGAGGGAGCTTCATCTCTGGCCCACAAAGCACACTGGTTGTGGTTACAGCTCTGGCTCTTTGGGAAACTTTTCCATCACAAAAAATAATAATGATGGCATTTGTTAAGCACTTACTATGTGCCGTGCACTGTTCTAAGCGCTGGGGGGAATACAAGGTGATCAGGTCGTCCCACCTGGGGCTCACCGATTTAATCCCCATTTGACAGATGAGGCAACTGAGGCACAGAGAAGTGAAGCGATTTGTCCAAAGTCACCCAGCTGGCAAGGGGCGGACCTGGGATTAGAACCCATGACCTCTGACTCCCAAGATCATGCTCTTTCCACTGAGCCACTCTGCTTCTCTAAAAAAACAGTGAGAGAGAGAGGAGGTGCTACCATTCTGTGGGGGGTCCCTCTCCCACTGGGGGCTCCCGGTTTAAGTAAGAAGGCTGAAGCAGAAGCAGCGTGGCCTAGTGGATATTGAACGTTCCTGGCAGTCAGAGGGACCTGGGTTCTAATCCCCGTTCCACCGTTCATCTGCTGCGTGACGATGGGCAAGTCACTTCACTTCTCTGTGCCTCAGCCACCTCCTCTGTAAAATGGGGATTACGACTTGGAGTCCCAGGTGGGAAGCGGACCGTGTCCAACCTGATTAATTGATATATCTACTCCAGAACTTGGTAGATTTCATTTATTTATTCATTTATTGGTATTGATGTTTGTCTCCCCCTACTCTAGACTGTAAGCTCGTTGTGGGCAGGGAATGTGTCTGTTTACTGTTGTATTGTACTCTCCCAAGAGCTTAATACAGTGCTCTGCACATAGTCAGTGCTCAATAAAGACTAATGAATGAATGAATGAATGAAGTAACTGATAGGAAGTGTTAAAAAAGCAAGGCTTCTAATTAAAATGTGGATCCCTCAAAGGGACTGAGAAGCTCAATTACGGACGACGGAGAGATTCAGAGAAATGCAACCAACAAAATAGAGTCTAACAGAATAGAAGCATAAGACCAAATTCACATCTCCAAGATGTAAAGTTTCTGTGGGTTTGGGGAGGAAGAGGAAGGGGTGGGAGAGAAGGTTGAGAGGGGGAACCAGATTGCCTAAGAGAGCCAGCTCACCACATTCTGCCCTCATTGACCCTCCATAGTAACCTCACTGTGGGCAGGGAATGTGTCAGTTTTATACTGAGAAGCAGCGTGGCCTACCGGATAGACCAAGGCCCTGAGAATTAAGAAGACCTGGGTTCTAATCCCGGCTCTGCCACTTGTCTGCTAGGTGAACTTGGGCAAGTAATTTAGCTTCTCTGTGCCTCAGTTACCTCAGCTGTAAAAAGGAATTAAGACTGTTGGCCCCAAGTTAGAAGCAGCATGGCATAGTGGAAAGAGGCCATTCTAATCCTGGGTCTGCCACTTGTCTGCTGCGTGACCTTGGGCAAGTCACTTTACTTCTCCAGGCCTCAAGTCCCTCATCTGGGGGCTGAGATGAGAAGTGAGGATTGAGGAATGGAATTGAGAACTTTGAACCCCACGTGGGACAGGGACTATGTCTGACCCGATTTTCTCATATCCACCCTAGTGCTTAGTACAGTGCCTGGCACACTGTAAGTGCTTAGCAAATACCACGGTCATTATTATTATTAAGTGGGACAGGGATTGTGTCAAAACTGATTTACTTGTATCCACCTCAGCCCTAAGAAAATTGCCTAGTACATAGAAAGAGCTTGACAGAGAGTCAGAGGACATGGATGCTAATCTTGACTCTGCCGCTTGTCAGCTGTGTGAGTTTGGGCAAGTCACTTAACTTCTCTGTGCCTCAGTTACCTCATCTGTAAAGTGGGGATTAAGACTGTGAGCCCCACGTGGGACAGCCTGATTATCTTGCATCTCCCCAGTGCACAGAACAGTGCTTGGCACATAGTAAGCACTTAACAAATATCATCATTATTATTGTTATCATTACCATTCAGTAACAAATAGAGACAACCCCTGCCCACAACGGACTCACAGTCCAGAAGACATACAAGATAATACTGACAAAGTAACTCCCTTAGATTGTGAGCTCTTTGTGGGACCAAGATTTGCAGTGCTTGGCACATAGTAACAGCTTACTAAATCCCCTAATTATCTTTATTATTATAATTCAGAAGCATCTGGCAGTATCATCTGGTAAACATCATATAAATTAAGGCATAATATAGACCATACTGCAGGAGGGAGAGCATTATACAGTAAAATGCATGGCGAGATCAAACTTCGCTCGCAAGATCAGAATCTCTAGGTTAGAAAATAAATTCTTAAAAAAAAAAAAAGCATAATAGGTCCCAGAACTCTGACAACAGCCTTACGGTGGCTATTCGGTCTTTTAATTGAAATTCAGGCCCTTGGTGATATAAATGTGCACGTCAGAATGAGCGGCCACTGCCAAAGTGAAATATGAACCAGAGTAGTTATCTGGGTGATTTGGTCTCAATGAGAGGTTTGGGGCCTCAATTACACAGAAAGGACCATCAAAAGTATGTTATTTCACTGCTCTGAAGGGATAATTAATTCTTCACGTCACATGGGTGGGTGGTAAAAGAGAACTAGGAAGAGAAAAAGACAAACAAGGAGAAAGAAAGGGACACACACAAAGCCAGGAAGCTAACTAACTGTAGGGCAAAAGTGAGAGAGAGAGGAAGGCAGAGGGTGAGAGAAAGAAACAGGAAGAGAGGGAGGAAGAGAAGAAAGGAGGGAAGGAGGAAAAGAAGGATGGAGGAAGAGAGGGAAAGAAGAATAGGATAGGGAAAAGGGAGTGTGGGGTGGGGGAGAGAAAGACGGAGAGAAGAAGGAGAAAGATATAGAAGAATAGAGGAGGCAGGGGAGTGGGGAGGAAAGAGGGAGAGAGAGAAGGGGGAAGAGGTACAGAAGGAAAGAGAGAAAGAGAAAGAAGGAAGGAGGGAAAGGGGGAAAGAGAGACGGAGAGAAAAGCGCATTCCTTGAAGGCAGGATCATATCTAGTCCTTCTACTGTCCTCTTCTCTGAAGGTCTTAGTACAGTGCTCTATGCATAGGAGGCATTCAGTAAATGTTATTGTTGGATTGGACTGTATAGGGAACCTCGTTCAGTTGACTAATGAGAATAAATAGGAACTTTATTCCCACGGTATTGGTTAAGCACTTATGATGTGCCAGGCTCTCTAGTAAGCGCTGAGGTAAATACAAGATAATAAGTGCCCCATGTGGGGCTCACAGTCAATCACTTTACAGATGAGGTAACTGAGGCACAGAGAAGTAAAGTGACTTGTCCAAAGTCACACAGCAGACAAAATGTCGAAACCAGGATTGGAACCCAGATCCCCTAACTCCCAGGCCTGTGCTCTACTGCTAGGCCACGCTGCTTTTTATCATGATGTTGATGATTGGTCCCCAGATCTGGGGTGCAACTTTGGTTCTGGGTGAACAGGCGAGGTGGAAATCGATATTTCCGTTCTTCTGCCTCTCAACTGCTTCCTTGGTGGCATAAAAGATAAAGAAAGTGCTTAGTAAGTGCTGTACACAGTAAGCGCTCAATAAATGCGATCGAATGACTATTACTTCATTGGTGTCACAATTAGGGGGAGGAAAAGACATGGCTTCATTGGGCCTAAAAGGCTGTTAGGGGGGTCTCTGTGTTTTTTCAAAGGCAAAAATACACTTGGAAAGCAGAAGGACAACTGGCTTCCTTTCAAAGGGAGTCGAAAAATCACATCTGTAGGCCATCATGACCCTTGAAACTCTAACATCTGGTTCTAGAAATTGGAAAAATAACAGAATTAAAATACCTAGGAGATAACGGTCTATCTTTTGTCCAGATACCATACAAGCCAAGCAGCCAGCAAAAAGCTGTTCTCGTACTGGAGGCTTGGAATGATAAAAATATTTGTGTACCTACTGCATACTAATTGGCAGGGGAGATACCAGATAATCAGATCCCACATGGGGCTCGCCATCTAAATAGGTGAGAGAGCAGTATTGAATCCCCTTTTGCAGATGAGGGAACTGAGGCACAGAGAAATTAAGCAACTTGCC
Source organism: Ornithorhynchus anatinus (assembly GCF_004115215.2). Classification (NCBI taxonomy): domain Eukaryota; kingdom Metazoa; phylum Chordata; class Mammalia; order Monotremata; family Ornithorhynchidae; genus Ornithorhynchus; species Ornithorhynchus anatinus. Next base: position 6,206,322 of record NC_041739.1, on the reverse strand, counting down.
CAAGGTCACGAAGCAGACAAGTGGCAGAGAGGGGCCTCTTCAGGCCCAGGCTTGCACTCTTTCAACTAGGCCACACTGCTTCTCAGAGTGGGTGAAGATAATAATAATAATAATAAAGGCATTTATTAAGTGCTTACTATGTGCGAAGCACTGTTCTAAGCACTGGGGGGGGGGGGGAATACAAGGTGATCAGGTTGTCCCAGGTGGGGGCTCACAGTCTTAATGCCCATTTTACAGATGAGGTAACTGAGGCACAGAGAAGTTAAGTGACTTGCCCAAAAAGTCCAAATACTTTTTCCATCTTGAATAGAAAAATGTGAGAGAGGCTTCTTAGAGTTCAGATCATTTGATACAAGCAGTATACAAGCGGCTGACAAGCGGCGGAGCCTGGATTAGAACCCATGACCTCTGACTCCCAAGCCCCGGCTCCTTCAGTCTCCCTAAGGAGAGCACTGCAGTCCAGCTCAGAATCTAAGCTTTCCTGCAAAGTCAGAGGGAAACATTCATGCCTTCAGCTAAGATGGCACTGACTACTTCCGTTACCCAGCTTTGCACACAGTGATTGCCACCATGCTGTTCCACTGTTGTGTTGGGTCATAATAATAATAATAATAATAATCTCCAAAAATACTAATGATAATGACCCTGTGTGCTGCTGCGTGACCTTGGACAAGCCACCTAACTTCTCCGTGCCTCAGTTCTCTCATCGGCAAAATGGGAGTTCAGTATCTGTTCTTCCTTCCACTTAAACTGTGAGTCCCAAATGTGACCTGATTATCCTGTATCTGCCCCAACATTTGGCATGTAATAGGTGTTTAACAAATAGCATAATTATTATTATTGCAATTACTAAAATAATAACAGTAATTAGAGTGACATTTGTTCATTGCTTACTTATATGTCAAAGCACTATATATTTAGAGCTAGGGGAGATCCAGTGTACGGTTTCCCTGTCCCACACGGGGCTCGAAGTCTGAGAAGGAGGGACAACAGGTATTTAATCCCCATTTTACAGAGGAAACAGAGGCAAAGTGAAGTGACTTGCCCAAGGTGACACAGCAGGCAAGGGGCAGAGCAGGAAATTAGAACACAGGTCCTCTGACTCCCAGGTCCGGGCTCTTTCCGCTAGACCACGCTGACAGATAGCATGAAAAAGGCAATTCGTAATATCGTTACTATTAGAGTGCTCTGTGAACCAATCAGTGATATTCATTGAGCACTTCGTGCAGAGCACTGAAGTAAGCTCTGGGGAGAGTTCAACACAATTGAGTTAACAGACACGATCCCTGCCTTTAAGGGACTAATGATCTAATCAGTCAAGCCCCGCTTTTCCTCATTTCCTACTCCCTTCTCCGTCACCCTTTGCTCTTCCCCGCTCCCAGCCCCGCAGCGTTTATGTCCAGATCTGACATTTCTTTCTTTGTACTGATGTCCGCCTCCCCCACTCTAGACTATGAGCTCGTCGTGGGCAGAGAATGTCACCGTTTGTTGTTGTATTGTACTTTCCCAGTGCTCCGCACATAGTAAGCGCTTAATAAATACGATTGAATAGGTGAATGAATTTAGCCCTTACTGAGGGCAGAGCACTGTACTAGGCACTTGGGAGAGTACAGTCTAACAGAGCTGATGGACACGTTCCCTGCCCACATTGAACTTACAGTCCACTGGGGAGACAGACGTGAAAATGAATCACAGATAGGGGAGGCGGTGAAGTATGAACTGTATCCGTTCAGTCGGTCGTGTTTATCGAGCACTTAGTGCGTGCAGAGCACTGTGCTAAGCGACTGGGAGAGTAGAATACAACAGTAAAAAGACACATTCCCAGCCCACAGTGAGCTGACAGTCTAGAGGTTCATTCATTCGATCGTATTTACTGAGCGCTTACTGTGCGCTTACTGTACTAAGCGCTTGGGAAGTACAGTTCAACAACAAAGAGAGCCAAGCCCTGCCCACAGCGGGCTCGCAGTCTAGAAGGGGGGGAGACAGAAATCAAAACAAGTAAACAGACATTAATAGTATCAATATAAATAAATGGAATTATAGATATGGACATATATACAGAAGGGCTGGGGGGCGGATGTACTCAGGTGCTTGGGCTAGGTGTGCAGTGCCTATTAAGATGCTTAGGGGTGTAGAACGAAGTTCACAGACAACACAGAAGGGAGGGAAAATAGGGTGGAGGGCGGAAAGATCAGCATTGGATGCTTTGGGGAGGAAATATCATTTTAATAGGGCTTTGACGACATACTCAAGGATGGAAGCGATATCAGCAACTAACCGCGGGATGGTTCTAATATCTTACGATCGTGGGATACCTTGAACCCAGGGACTCAGAAAATACCTGGCAATTCCACCCGGGTCCCCTCACTCCCGAAATAGGGCTCGGAGACCTGCGAAGCGGCATTTGGGAGAGGACTTGGTTGTGATTTCTTCTTAAGGGACTCTTCGGTGCTGACTAGGAGGAAGGGACTTCTGGCCTGGAATGCCCTCCCTCCTCTCATCTGCCAAATTAGCTCTCTTCCCCCTTTCAAAGCCCTATTGAGAGCCCACCTCCTCCAGGAGGCCTTCCCAGACTGAGCCCCCTTTTCCTCTGCTCCCCCTCCCCTCCCCATCACCCCGACCCCTCCCTCTGCTCTACCCCCTCCCTGCCCCACAGCACTGGTGTCTATTTGTATATATTTATTAGTCTATTTTATTATCGATGTATATATATCTGTAATTCTATTTATCTATTTTGATGCTATTGATGCCTGTCTACTTGCTTTGTTTTGTGGTCTGTCTCCCCCTTCTAGACTGTGAGCCCGTTGTTCGGTAGGGATTTTCTGTATCTGTCGCTGAACTGTACTTTCCAAGCACTCAGTACAATGCTCTGCACACAGTAAGCGCTCAATAAATACGAGTGAATGAACGAATGAACCGGGAGCAGATGTTTTTCACTGTTATTTGTTTTAAGTGCTTGCTACAAGGCACTCTATTAAGTGCTAGGGAAGATACTAATAACAATAATGTTGGTATTTGTTAAGCGCTTACTATGTGCAGAGCACTGTTCTAAGCGCAGGGGTAGATACAGGATAATCAGGTTGTCCCACGTGAGGCTCACAGTTAATCCCCATTTTACAGACGAGGGAACTGAGGCACAGAGAAGTGAAGTGACTCGCCCACAGTCACACAGCTGACAAGTGGCAGAGCTGGGATTCGAACCCATGAACTCTGACTCCCAAGCCCGGACTCTTTCCACTGAGCCACGCTGACTAGGTAATCGGGTTGGCCACAATCCCTATTCCACATAGAACTCAGCATTTTAATCCTCATTTTATAGATGAAGTAACTGAGGCAGGGGGAATTAAGTGACTTGACCAAGGTCACACAGTAGATGAGTAGGGAAGCCACAAATAGAACCCAGGTCCTTCTGACTTCCATTCATTCATTCAATCGTATTTATTGAGCACTTACTATGTGCGAAGCACCGTACTAAGTGCTTGGGAGAGTACAATATAACAGCAGACACTTTCCTGTCCACAACGAGCTCACAGTCTAGGAGAGGGAGACAGACATTAATAAATAAAGCCGGCGATCTTTCCACTAGACCCCGCTGCTTCTCTTGTAAACACAAGATGTCTTCCCACGTTAACAAAAGTCCTTCTGAAATGATCTTGGGTGAAAACCCAAGAAAGAGCTTCCAGCTGATGAGGGTGGGAAGGGAGGTAGAATGAGCGTTTAGAGGTGTGCATTTCAACTCCCTAGACTCATCCTCCACCTCAGTGAAATGTTCCTCAAATTTCAAGCCAATGGTCCATTTGGATTTTGCCCAGTTACCAGAATCACCCTAATTCTCTTTAGGATAATTGAACGTGGATGTGAAAAGTTTCTCCTCAAAACAAAGGCTGCTCATATGAAACGCTCCGATCACAACACCTCCGATGATGTCAACAGCATAAGCTAAGAAGTCTTGGCTTGAGCCTGCCTCAAAGCAAATCCTCAAATATATCCAAAGGTGGGATCTGGGGGGTGAAGAGGATTGCTTTTTTCATGGTACTTAATAATGTTGGTATTTGTTAAGTGCTTACTATGTGCAGGGCACTGTTCTAAGCGCTGGGGGAGATACAGGGTAATTGGGTCGTCCCACGTGAGGCTCACAATCTTAATCCTCATTTTACAGGTGAGGTAAGTGAGGCACAGAGAAGTGAAGTGACTTGCCCACAGTCACACAGCTGACAAGTGGCAGGGCCGGGATTCGAACCCTTGACCTCTGACTCCCAAACCCGGGCTCTTTCCACTGAGCCACGCTTCTTACTATGTGCCAGACACCGTATTGAGCACTGGGCTAGATAGGAGCTAATCGAGTTGGACACAGTCCGTGTCCCACATGGGGCTCACAGGCTTAATCTCCATTTTCCAGCTGAAGGAACTGAGGCCCAAGGAAGTGAAGTGATGGCCCAAGGTCTCACACACAGCAGGCAAGGGCCGGAGCCGGGATTAGAGCCAAGATCTTCCAGATTCATTGAGCGCTTACTATGTGCAGAGCACTGTATTAAGCGCTTGGAAAGTACGATTCGGCAACAGATAGAGACAATCCCTACCACGCTGCTTCTCTAAGAGCACATCTTTCCACTTCAACAGCCCACAGGAGAGAACAGAAGTCTGGGATTTGGGATACCTGGATGGTAGTTGAGAAGCAGCGTGGCTCAGTGGAAAGAGCCCGGGCTAGGGAGTCAGAGGTCATGGGTTCTAATGCCGCCTCCACCACTTGTCAGCTGTGTGACTTTGGGCAGGTCACTTAACTTCTCTGGGCCTCAGTTCCCTCACCTGTAAAATGGGGATTAAGACTGTGAGCCCCACGTGGGACAACCTGATTCCCCTGTGACTACCGCAGCGCTTAGAATAGTGTTCTGCACATAGTAAGCGCTTAACAAATACCATCATCATTATTATTATTATTAGTTCTGGCTCTGAAGGGTGGGGGAAAGGGTATTGGGGCTATCACCAAGGGCATTTTCTATGATTTGCAGGAGCTGCAGGAATCCTGAAAAACTAGGAGCAGTGTGGACTAGTGGATAAAGTCTGGGCTTGGGAGTCAGAGGACCTGGATTCTAATCCCAGCTCCCACCCCTTCTCTGCCCGAGCAAGTCACTTCATTTCTCTGGGCCTCAGTTACCTCCTCTGTAAAATGGGAATTAAGCCTGTGAGCCCCACGTGGGACAGGGAATGTGTCCAACCTCATTAGCTTGTATCCTCTCCAGTGCTTATTACAGGTTCTGGTACACAGTCGCAAAGAAGCTACTAGAGAAGCGGTGTGGCTCAGTGGAAAGAGGCCGGGCTTGGGAGTCAGAGGTCATGCCTTCGAATCCCGGCTCTGCCACTTGTCAGCTGGGTGACTGTGGGCAAGTCACTTCACTTCTCTGGGCCTCAGTTACCTCATCTGTAAAATGGGGATTATGACTGTGAGCCCCACGTGGGACAATCTGATTACCCTGTATCTACCCCAGCGCTTAGAACAGTGTTCTGCACATAGTAAGTGCTTAACAAATACCAAGATTATTATTATAGTAAGCGCTTAACAAATACCATTAAAACAAAAAGCTGGCTAATGTGGTTGGCAAAGACTTCAGTGGCTCCCAAGGCAAAGAGAGTTGCTTGTTTTTCCAAAATCAGTGGCTCAGCATACACACAACACATTTCCATCTAATGCCCTTTATATAGTCATTTTCATTTGCGCTTATGAAACCTCAGAGAAGATTGTGTTGATTATATTTTATGGGTTCCTTTGGAACATTAGCTTTATTGGAGACTAAATGAGAGAGAGATCCTCAGCCCAAAGATAATAAAACCTCTTGCCGAAAATGTTGGCTTGTCTACGAGGTGAACCCAACTGCACCCAGCTAGAAGTGTATCTCATTTAAATCAGGCTCATAAATGAATCGGTGTGTTATGTGCCATTTGTCAGCTTCGGAGTTCCCGCAATAGAAGGCCTTCCCTTTTATCAACATAAAAATTTAACTCAGGCCGCATACTTCATTATATCAAAGAGAGCAGCTTAATTAAAAAAAAATCAAAAAAACCTCAATTCATTTACGAGGTTAAATAGATCACAGGCCTCAAATGTTTTCTATTGTTGAGGTCAAATTCCTCCCTCCATTAATCAACTCTGATAATTCCATTACAACTAGAATGATTTGATTCCAGTGCATTTAGGGCAGAAGATGATCTTTTTCAATTTGTAAAAAGAGATTTCTTATTTGCAAAGGATTCTAGTAGAAGCGGCGTGGCCTGGTGGATAGAGAAGTGGCCTGGGAGTCAGAAGGGCCTGGGTTCTAATCGCTTTTCCGGCACTTGCCTGCTGTGTGACCTTGGGCAAGTCACTTCACTTCTCTCTGCCTGGGTTACCTCATCTGTAAAACGGGGATTGAGACTATGAGCTCCACGTGTGACATGGACTGTGTCCAACCTGAAGATCTATATCTACCCCAGCATTTAGTACAGTGTCTGGCACATAGTAAGCGCTTAAAAAATACCATAAAAAAGAAACAAAAAACCTTTGAAATCAGTCAATTTTTACCCTGTCATATATCCTGAGGCTGTTTAGGGAAGTTGTAAAAAATCTAAATAAAATTTCTGCACTTTGTATTTTCTAGGGCATCTGTGTGTACCACTTCCAAAGGGTGAGAAGTGATCCATCCCTGAATGACTGAAACTGTGATATAAAGACATATATGAAAAAGAAGGATGGCCTCATGGAAAGAGCCTAGATCTGGGAGTTTGAGGACCCGAGTTCTAATCTCAACTCTGTCACTAGCATGCTGTGTGACCTTGGGCAAGTCACTTCTTTGTGCTTCAGTTACCTCATCTTGTAAAATAGGGGTTAAATACCTGTTCTCCCTCCCACTTCGACTGTGAGTCCCACGTGAGACAGGGACTGTTCCTGACCTGCTCATGTTGAATCTACCCAGTGCTTAGTACAGTGCTTGGAACATAACGCTTAACAAATACCACAGTGACCACTACTTCAATTATTCATATTGAAGAAAAACGGCCAGTGAAAATCTATGAACTGATTACAGGTTTAAAACTGGAATAAGAGGAGAAAGAGGAGGTGGAAGATAAAATTGGAAGCCAAGGAGCAGAAAGGGACTAGAACAATAATAATAACGATAATGACTATATGTATTAAGCGTTTATTATGTGACAAGCACTGTTCTAAGCACTGGGATAGATACAATCAGGGTGTTCCACGTGGGGCTCACATTCTTAATTTCCTTTTTACAGATAAGGTAATTGAGGTACAGAGAAGTTAAGTGACTTGCCCCAAAACACACAGCTGCGTGGTGGAGCTGGGATTAGAACCCATGACCTCTGACTCCCAAGCCTGTGCTCTTGATGTAATGGATAGCGCACAAGCCTGGGTGCCAGAAGGTTGTGGGTTTTAATCCCAGCTCCGCCTCATGTCTGCTGGGCGACCTGGGGCAAGTCATTTCACTTGCTGGCTCTCAGTTACCTCATTTGTAAAATAAGGATTAAGACTGTGAGCCCCATGTGGGACAGGGACTGTGTCTAACCTGATCTACTTGTATCCACCCCAGTGCTTAGTACAGTACCTGGCACACAGTAAGCACTTAACAAGCACCACAATTATTATTCATTATTACCATCCTTGAGGAGTGGGTTTCTGACAATATCAACCCTTCTTTAGCCCAAAGGTGAAGCTGTAGTAGTTTTATTTTCGCAGGTCAACAGTAATTATGGTCTTTATTAAGTGCTTATTATGTGTCAAGTACGGTTCTAAGCACAGATATCCATACCAGTTAGGTCAGAAACTGTCCCGTCTCACATGATGCTCACAATCTAAGTAGGTGGGAGAACAGGTATTATGGACTGTAAAAGTCCCTATTTTACAGTTAAAATAGAAAAATGAGGCACAGTGGAGTTAAATGACACCTGAAGTCATACAGCAGACGAGTGGAGGAACTGGGATTAGAATCCAGGACCTGTGGCTCCCAGGCCCCTGCTTTTTCCACTAGGCTGCACTGCTTCTCAACTATTGTTAATGAATATATTGATTAATGAAAATATAAATTTATATTTTGAAGAGAATTTGACCAGCCTGTCAGGTGCCTCGTTCTCGCCTGTCCCGTCTTTGACCCTGGCCCATGTCCTACCCCTGGCCTGGAATGTCCTCCTTCCTCAAATCCTCCAAACAATCACTCTGCCCCCCTTCTAAGCTCTACTGGAGGTGCACTTCCACCCAGAAGCCTTCCCAGATTAAGTCCCCCCTTTTCCTCAGTTCCCCCTCCCCTCCTCATAGCCCCAACTCGCTCCCTCTGCTCTACCCACCTCTCCCGACAGCACTTGTGTATATATGTACATATCTATCGTTCTATTTATTTATATTGATACTATTGATGCCTGTTTACTTGTGTTGACGTCTACGAGCCTGTTGTTGATCAGGGATTGTCTTTATTTGTTGCTGAATTGTACTTCCCAAACACTCAATAAATACGATTGAATTGAATGAATGAATGTATCATCTCAGATGCATTCTTTCTATAGGGAGGGAGAGAAATTCTGAACAAGAACAGGCAAACACTCTGAAGCAAAATTAAGGCTCAGGTCTTTCCCAAAGTTGACCTGGCATAAAATCACAGAGAGCCACAGATGCATTCACTGGGTAACTCAGTAAGTTACATAACGGGCGGGGAAACCGGACTGGGTGAAGAGCAGTGTCGGAAATCAGTGAGGCACCCTGTCATAAGCTGTTTAAAAAACCCTGAAGGGGAACCACGTTCAACTGGGGAATTGAATAGAGAATGATTTTTCTCTGAGGTAAAAAGGGGATCTTGGGCCTACTTCACATCCTTCTTGCTGAAGACGGGAACACAGAAAAACACTATCCTTCCTGGAGGCTGACAGAACCTGGACTTTTGTAGGCCATTCACGGCAAGTTTGAAAAAGGATGCGACCGTCTGGGAATTGAGAGTGTCCTAGATCAATCACCGAAGGCGTGGGCTGAGCCCTTACTGTGGGCAGAGCACTGTAAGCCCTTAAGACAGTACACTACAATAGAGATGGTAGACGAGATCCCTAGTCACACGGAGCTTACAGTCTAGAGCGGAGCACTGACATTAAAATAAATTAGAGTTAGGGGAATTGGCGGACTCAAGACCACCTACTGATGAGATTTTAAAACTCCATTTCATCAGCAGCCTAAACACTACGTCTAACACATCACTGAAGTGTGGACACGACAGAGAATCGTAATAACTGGCATATCTTAAGCGCTTAGTACATGCCAAGCACTGTACTAAACTCTGGGGTAGGTAAGGGTTAATTGCATTGGACACGCTCCCTGTCCCACGTAGGGCTCACCGTCTCAATCCCCATTTTACAGATGAGGTAATTGAGGCCCAGAGTTAGCACCGCATGTGATGAAGACCGGTCCGGTTCTCCCAAGAGCGGCCATAGCTTCGATCGAACCATCAGCGTTCTCCCGGCCCGTTCATTCGATCGTATTTACTGAGCGCTTACTGTGTGCAGAGCACTGTAGTAGCACTTGGGAAAGTGCAAAGATGAGCAGACACACTCCCTGACCACAAAGAATTTGCGGGCTAGAGGGGGGAGACGGACATCAATAGGAATAAAAAAATGACACAACAGAATCCTTCAGTTCTCTGAGGGGAAGTGCGCCCGTTTAGCATAAGCTATCGATGAATGTCTCAGTAACATTAGCTTCCACTTGTAAGCCGGAGTCACAGAAAACAACAGCTGCTGACAGAACACTCGGCTTTAATCATCTCCTCTTCTGCCTAGCCATCTGTCTTTACACCACAGTGATTTTTACCTAGACTTATCATCAGGCTCCCCGGAGCGACAGTGCCCTTTATAGGCGACTAAGTTTCCTTTATGTAATCATCTTCCCTGTATTAGTAAATGGCATTAGCCTCTCGTGGTTTTATGACTCTGTCCCGAGGAAAGCAGCAAACACTTCCTTCACTTTTTCTCTTAGATCGCCTGAAACCTGGAGTCCCTTGGAGATGAGGAAGGAGTTCTGCAGACCTGGGAGCTTTGCACGTGTTTTGGGGGAAGCCCCTCCTCAAAATGAAATCTGTTGATATGGGCAACAGATGTTAAAAAATAAAAGGACGAGAGAGTCGAGGCACTTGATCATTATTATTCATTCATTCATTCATTGGACTGTATTTATTGAGCGCTTACTGGGTGCAAAGCTCTGGGAGAGCAACAACAAATAGACACATCCACTGTCATTATCATTATCATTATTATTACTGTGCTCGTTAAGGGTTTCTTACATGTCAGCACTGCTTGAAACACTAGGTAGATTCAAGATAATCAGGTCAGGCTCACTCCATATTCCACATAGGGCTCACAGCCTAAACAGGAGGGAAAATGGGAATTAAATCCCTATTTTACAGATGAGGGAACTGAGGCACAGAGGAGTTAAGTGACTCACCCAAGGTCACACAGCGGACAGGTGGAGGAGCTGGTGGCCCCGGGTTCGAGTCAGAACTCTGTCACCAGCCCGCCGGTTGACCACGGGCAAGTCACTCAACCTCTCTGCTCCTCAGTTTCCTCATCTGCAAATTGGGAATAATAGTAACTGCCTTTCGACCGACCTCATAGGATTGTTTGACGGGCAAAACTGTGATAAGGAATATGAGAAACATGGTAAAACAGCACTAAACAAAAAGTGTGGTGTTACGACATATTCTGGAAGCTTCTGTGAAGCAGCTCAGTGCAAAGAACATGGATCTGAGAGTCAGCGGACCTAGGTTCTAATCCCTGCTCTGCTACTCACTATCTGTGAGACCTTGGGCGAGTCATTTTGCTTCTCTATATCTCAGTTTCCTCATCTATAAAATCAGGAATAAATCCTACTCCCTCCTACTTAGACTGTGAGTCCCATGTGGGACAAGGACTGTAACCAACCTAGTTATCTTATATCTACCCTATCACTTAGTACAGTACTCGGCACAGAGGAGGTTCTTAACCCATACCAAGACACAAAAACAACAACAACACAAAATGAAAATCAACACTATCGGCTTGGTTTCTTTGGCCTTTTTAGAATGAAAGCAAAGTGCAGATGGCTAACTTCTTGGGAATTCTTCTGGGATGACTTTCCGTGGAGTCATCCCAAGAAGAATTCCCAAGAGGTTATCCATCTGCACTTTGTTTTTATAATTATCATCATCATCATCATCAAAAGCTTGAAACAGTCTTTCCCTAATACATTTTGTCTCCCTCCCCCAACTCCAACTGCTCTTCTTCACAGCCTGTCTCCAGATTCTTTGAATCATTGGGATTCAAAAGTCTATTATTTTTGTCACCTTCACCTTCTCTGTATGCGTCAGTTCTACCCCCTAGTCAGCTTCAACAAAAACAAATGGTTTTCCTAGTTTTCTTAAAGGATGGGAAAGACTGTGAGCTCTAGACTGTAAACTCCCGCTCTGGACTGCGATCTCCTTCTTTAAACTGTAAGCTCCTTCCCCAGAATGTAAATTCCTCATAATAATAATAATAATAATTCTGGCATTTAAGTGCTTACTATGTGCCAGGCACTATACTAAGCGCTGGGGTGGATACAAGCAAATCGGGTTGGAAACAGTTCCTGTCCCACATGGGGCTCACACTCTTCATCCCTATTTCCAGATGAGGTAACTGAGGCCCAGAGAAGTGAAGCGACTTGCCCAAGGTCACACAGCTGACACGGGATTAGAACCCATAACCTTCTGATTGCCAAGCCTGTGCCCTGTCCACTATGCCATGCTGCTTTCCATTCAGGCTATCAGCTCCTCCTGTAAACCACAGGCTCTCTGGGGGGCACCTGTACTAAGCACTGGGTAGATCCAAGTAAAGGAGATTGGACGTGAACCCTGACCCTTATTGGACTCCCAATCTAAGTAGGAAGGAGAACAGGTATCGAACTCCCATTTTACAGATGAGGAAATTCTGACCCAGAGAAGATAAGAAACTGGCCCAAGGTCATACAGCAGACACTTAGCAGAACCGGAATTAGAGAATTGTGCTCTTTCCACTAGGCCACACTGCTCCTCAGTTCTGGAGTTTACTACTCACAAATAAGCACGAGGAAGGTATTCATTCTCATCTTTTTCAGAGTACATTTGTAACTGGACAATACTCGATTTTCAGCGCTAGATATTTTACCCATACAAACAGTGTAATTATACCTTAAATTGATAAAATATGTCACCACTCACTTAACAAAGATGCTTATTTATTTTCTGAAGAAAAGTTGCAACTCTCAAGGGATTTGCATTGGTTGTAACTTCAGTTTTCTTCGTGTGAAAGCATTTTATGTTGTAAAATTCAATTACACCCAGTGCCAACGTGTTTATGCAAAAGCCCACGTGACGGTCCAAAATCAATTCAATATTACCTTGGAAAATGACTGGGGGAAATTTACCTTTGTTGAATAACATTCTCCAGATTGCCAACAGGGTCTATATTTTTCTCATTTTTAATGATTTATTATTGTGGTTTCCATGAAGTATTGTGAAGTAATTCCAAGACTGTTCTCTTCACAGCTTGGGAAATGTTTTGTCCACGGCAGAGACAGCTGAACTAAGATGTGTGCAGAGCTTCCCTGGACTGACCCAGGGAAAATCAGGCAGGGGCAAGAGAAAGGGGATTAGCTAAATCACTGGGGAATTGGTGCAGATGGCCAGATGAAACAGGAGACAGCAGGGGAGGGAATAAGCTCCTTGTAGACAGGGAATGTGTCTGTTTTTTGTTATAATGCTCTCTCCCAAGTGCTTAGTATAGTGCTCTGCACCCAAAAAGCACTCAATAAATACAACTGAATGAATAAATGCCCTATTCATTTTGTTAATGAGATATACATCACCCTGATTCTATTTATTTGCTATTGTTTTAATGAGATGTTCTTCCCCTTGATTCTATTTATTGCCATTGTTCTTGTCTGTCTGTCTCCCCCACTTGGACTGTAAGCCCGTCAAAGGGCAGGGACAGTCTCTATCTGTTACCGATTTGTACATTTCAAGCGTTTAGAACAGTGCTCTGAACATAGTAAGCGCTCAATAAATACTACTGAATGAATGAATGAAGCATAATTTAGTGAGTCGTGAGCTCCCTGCCCTCATGCCACAAACCTGCCCTCAACCTCTTCCTCTAGTCAGTTAACTGTATTTACTGAGCGCTTACTGTGTGCAGAGCACTGTACTAAGCGCTTGGGAGAGTCCAACACCACAGTATAACAGACATATTCCCTGCCCACAATGAGTTTATAGTCTAGGGTGCGGGGAGAGAAGCAGCGTGGTGCAGTGGAAAGAGCACGGGCTTTGGAGTCAGGGCTCATGAGTTCGAATCCCAGCTCTGCCACTTGTCAGCTGTGTGACTGTGGGCAAGTCACTTAACTTCTCTGTGCCTCAGTTCCCTCATCTGTAAAATGGGGATTAAGACTGTGAGCCCCATGTGGGACAGCCTGATTCCCCTGTGTTTACCCCAGCGCTTAGAACAGTGCTCTGCACATAGTAAGCGCTTAACAAATACCAACAAATACCAACATTATTAATTTAAATAAATTACAGATATGGACTGAGTGCTGTGGGGCTGGGATGGGGACTGTAGTTTGGGAAGTCACCCAGAGTGCAACATCCCATTCCTCTACCCACGAGGCTCCTGGGGGCGTTAGCCACAGTGCATTTGGCAGAGCAAACTGCCAAATTCCAACATGGCAGCCAAAGGTCGCGATCCTGGTGGTGAAGCCTCCATCTTGGAGAAGGTCTCCATTCATTCATTTAATAGTATTTATTGAGCGCTTACTATGTGCAGAGCACTGTATTAAGCGCTTGGAATGTACAACGTAGCAACAGATAGAGACAATCCCTGCCCATTGATGGGCTTACAGTTTAATCATGATGTGACTCTCCAGGCCAAAAGAAGAGCCACAGGAGTCAGAAAGGCTTCAGAAACAACTGGGAATCTAGGGGAACTCTGCTCATTGGAGATAAGCATACTCTTGATGTGTTCTACTGGTAAAATTACCCTCTAGATGGTGAGCTTGTTGTGGGCAAGAAACATGCACATAGCAAGCACTCAATAAATACCAGTGAGTACTTGATTGACTAAAGATTAAAAATCACATTCCACTGAAGGAAGTGAAGGACAACAGCTCCTCCAAGTTAAAGAATCAAGGTTCTTACTTTTCATGACACTATGGAACACTGATTTTGGATTTAAAATACATCACTCTTCCCAAGGTCAAGTACAGTCCGAGCGAAGTCCTGACACTACAAAATCAGACACAAGGAAAGGGAAAGATGCACTGTTTAGTAAACGGAATCAGCTACGAGAAATTTCTCAGGAGAGAAATTTACTGCCCTATTTTCTGTGTCAATTCCCACATAAAATCTTAATCACTGGCATACGCGGGAATCTGCCAGTGATAATAAATATGCCCATGTGAATGTATATCCCTAAATAATGGAGGCCATAACTTACCCATATTACTACAGTGCTATTATTCTTATTAATAATTATTGTCATTATATGTGTGAAAGATCTGAAAACTCCTTCCCATTGCATAAACAGTGGGTCATGTAAGAAAATAAAGGCCATTTTATCATACTCTTGGATGCATAATGGTTGGAGTTCCAACCCCAAACAGGGAAAACTGCATTCACCAAGCTATCCACCAGAGAAGCAGCGTGGCTCAGTGGAAAGAGCCCGGGCTTGGGAGTCAGAGGTCATAGATTCTAATCCCAGCTCCATCACTTGCCAGCTGTGTGCCTTTGGGCAAGTCACTTCACTTCTCTGTGCCTCAGGTACCTCATCTGTAAAATGGGGATGAAGACTGTGAGCCCCACGTGGGACAACCTGATCACCTTGTATCCCCCAGGGCTTAGAACAGTGCTTTGCACATAGTAAGTGCTTAACAAATACCATCATCATTATTATCCAGGCATTACTGTGGTATTTGTTAAGTGCTGATTATATGTCAAGCACCGCTAAAGTGCCATACCTGTATCGCTGTCCTAGTTGGAGCTTGGTCAGTCTGGTTGGTCTCAACTGAGGGAGTGAAGCAGGAGGAGCCAGTGGAGGCTGACAGAGCACTCAAGACGGGAACTGGAGGAGCCAGAAATTTTTTGCCTTTTTTTTTTTAATGGTATTCATTAAGCACTTACTCTGTGCCAGGCACTAAGAGCTGGGAAATGATACGATCCAATCGGGCTAGACACAGTCCACATCCCACATGGAGCTCACAGTCTCAATCTCCATTTTACAGATGAGATATTTGAGGTACAGAGATGTGAAGTGACTTGCCTAAGGTCTCACACAGCAGACAAGTGGCGGAGCCGGGATTAGAACCCATGCTCTTCTGTCTCCCGGGCCCGTGCTCTATTCACTGGGCCTCGCTGCTTCTTTTGCTGAAGGGAAGTGCCCAAGAGGGGGTCTCCCAATGAAAGATTGAAGGAGAATCGCAGCCAGTTCTATTTTCCTCTTGAGACTATGCCCCAAGACTTGGCAGGCCAAACGAAGAACAGGAATGAGACCAGGGAGTCAAATCTCAGCTCCACTGTGCATGCATCCATCTCTCTCCCTCTCACTCCCCGCCCCCCCACCCCAACCCATACACACAAGGGTAGGAATGAGACCAGGGAGTCAAATCTCAGCTTCACAGTTCATCACATACACACATAAACCAAAAGCAGGAATGAGATGGAGTCAAATCTCAGGTCCACAGTGACCCGAGTGACCTGACACTCACACACAGACTCACACACACGCCATTCCTGGTTTCTCTCTATCACGCCAACCCTAAGATTCCCTCATCCAACCACCTCAGCGGGGCTTCGGGAAGGCAAAGAAGGGACAAAGCCCTTTAAACATGTAAAGGGCCAGGAAAATGTTAAACATATGAGGCATCACTTCTAATTACACCCCGGGAGGTATCAAAGTGACTGCTGGCTTTTCTCAGGGCTAACATTACCACCAGCTCGGTTTTCAGAGTCCCTGAATGTGCTAGGGTATGTTCCTCGGGCTTGAAGGTTGGCAAGGGGTCCCTGTAAAGGCGAGGAGCATCTGGTTGTGAATACAGCTAGCCGCTTTATTCAATAGAAATCAAACCCAGCCTGGTGAGCTTTCTCGAGAAGCAGAGTGGCTTGGTGGAAAGAGCCCGGGTCTGGGTGTCAGAGGACCTGGGTTCTAATCCCGGCCCTGCCATTTGTCTGCTATGTGACCTTGGGCAAATCACTTCACTTGTCTGTGCCTCAGTTCCCTCACCTGGAAATGGGGATAAAGACTGGGAGCCCCGTGGAGGACTGGTTTGTGTCCAGCCTGCCTATCTTGTATCTATCCCAGTGCTTAGTACAGGGCCTGGCACTTTGTAAGCTCTTAACAAATATTATTGGTCCAATGGGGAAACAGTGTCATTTTTGAGCAGTGCCATTGGGTTGGGTTTGAGAGATGAACGGAGAGCCTCTGGGGTGATCTGGAAAATCTCTTTCTATTGTAACCATTTGCCAGGATAAACAACAGTTAGATGGAATTTGTTATCTTTCCCATCACAAATGAAAAGCCAAGCTGACCTTCTTTGATGAGCTTTTCAAGAAGCGAAGGCCTAAACGTCGACCTTTTTTTTTCTCCTTAGAGCAGTACGGGGAGAAAAACAATTTAGATCCAGCCTTATTAACACCATCATCTATCCTACCCAAGAGTTAACACTGGTATATTGTACTCTCCCAAGCGCTTAGTACAGTGGGGCTCTGCATACAGTAGCTACTCAGTAAATACCATGGATTGATTGATCAATGCGGGGGATATGCAGTGTAGAATCGCACCAGTCTTGCCCAGGAAATGAGAGAAATGAGACTTTGCATTTGGCCATTAAAGTCTAACGGACCATGCACCTAAAAAGACAAACAAAAAACAGCTTTCGCTGTATACTGGAGGAAGACAGGATCACTTTAAAATTAAAAAAAACCCAACAAAGTGTAGATTTTGCATCTCTGAAAAAAGGACCGGAATATATTATTGCCAGGCCATAGAGTAGAAAGCAGAGGGAAGACATGAACTATGGCCATTTCAAACATAAAAATGTTTTTTTTTTTCTCTGGGGTGAAAGGGAGGGAAAAATTCAAGATTGTGTAAAAAGGAATACATGAGGCAGTATGAAGCTGGCTGGATTCATTTGATGCCACTAGAATTAATTCCTTCCAGTTTGCCCAAGGCTAGTCTGAAGCTGCTTTGCATTTGTATCCACTTGAGGCTTTCTCATCCCAGCAATTTCAAAGGTCTGATGGCTGGGGGGCGGGGGCTCTGGGAAATCTCCTTCATGAGGAAGTGGGGAATTTCAAAGGGTTTTTAGAAAGCCAGGCCTGTCCTCCTGGCTGTTCTTATAAATACTTCGCTTCCATTCATTATCTGAGCCCCTTCTGTCAAGAGTCAGTAACAGTTTGCTGAGTTAGCAGGGGTGAGAGAACTGATTAAAGGGAAAGCAAAGCAAAACCATGCCTCCCTCTCAGGAGCCCTGGGGCTATAGGGGCTTCATGGGCGGGGGCTGGGTGGGGGTTGGGGGAGGGGGAGTATATTTGATTCTCCATCCCCCTCAGTTCTCTTATCCTGTCAGCACATTCAGCCACCATTCCAGAAATATTGGCATTTTATCTTTGACTTAAATACACTCTATCAGCCCACTCCTTTCTTACCTCCCTGATCTCTTATTCATTCAGTTGTATTTATTGAGCACCTACTGTGTGCAAAGCACTGTACTTAGCTCTTGGGAGAGGACAAGACAACAACAAACTCCCACTACAACCCAGCCTGCACACCCCACTCCTCTAATACCAACCGACTCGCCATACCTGGATCTCATCTATCTCTCCACCGATCCCTTTCACCTTGCCCTCTGGCCTGGAATGCCCTCCCCCTTCATCAATCAATCAATTCGTCAATCAATCATACACAACAGACCATCACTCTCCCCACCTTCAAAGCCTTACTAAAATCACATTGGCTGCAAAAGCCTGCCTCCAACACTTGTCTGCCGTGTGACCTGGGGCAAGGCACTTCGCTTCTCCGTGCCTCAGTCACCTCGTCTGTAAAATGGGGATTAAGACTGTGAGCCCCATATGGGACAGGGACTGCATCCAACCTCAAATCTTGTTTCTACCCCAGCGCTTAGTACAGTGCCTGGCACACAGTAAGTGCTTAACACATACCATTATTAAAAAAAAGGCAAAGGGGGGCGGGAGTGAGAGAGAAGTGGTCTTAGCCCGTCTTGCGGGGACAGAGCCGATTTCCACCATGATCCTCAGGGAATTATGGGATGAACTCCTCACCCCCTGGCTCCTGGGAAGATTGCAAAAAAAAAAAAAAAAACAACTTCTCACCACTCCCTTACCTTGCCCCCTCCTATCTTACCTTGTTTTTCTCCTACTACAACTCAGCCCGCACACTTTGCTCCTCTAATGTCATCTTTCTCACTGTGCCTCAGTTTTGTCTGCTGACCCCTCACCCACATCCTGCCTCTGGCCTGGAATGCCTTCCTCCTCAAATCCGACAGACAATGACTCTTCCCCCCCTTCAAAGCCTCAAGAAAGCCTTCCCTAAGCCCCACTTTTCCTCTTCTCCCTCTCCCTTCAGCATCTCCGTGACTTGCTCCCTTTCCTCTTCCCTCCCAGCCCCACACCATTTATGTCCAGATCTGTCATTTATTTATTCATATTAATGCCCGTCTCCCCCGCTCTAGACTGTAAACTCATTGTGGGCAGGGAATATATCCGTTTATTGTTGTATTATACTCTCTCAAGAGCTTAATTCAGGGCTCTACACACAGTAAGCGCTCAGTAAATATGATTAAATGACTGAACAGTGAGAAGAAGGGTTACGGAGAGTGGGAAAGGGGAAGGTGGAAAGAGAGAGGGAAAGGGAGGAAAGAGAGAGGGAGAGAGGGCTAACAGAAAGTGGGGAGGCCAGAACACTTTCTATTGCTAATCCAAGCCCAAGGACCGCAGTGGATGAGCTCGAGGATTTACTTTGCTGACGGGAGGACTTTGGATTTATGGCCAAATGGCTCATCGGTACAGTCCTGATTAGGCAGGAGGCCGGGCACAAATGCTTCCTTACTCGACAATGATAGATGAGTGTTGGATAATGTCGCAAAACAGAGCCACGTGGCCTAGTGAAAAGAGCACGGGCCTGAGAGTCAGAGGACCTGGGTTCTAATCCCGGCTCTGCCACTTGCCTGCCGTGTGATCTTAGGCACGGCACTTCACTGTCAAAGGGGCATTCAATAGCCGCTCTCCCTCCTGCTCACTCTTTGAACCTTCAGACATTCTCATGTGCTGGGAGTCTTTCAAGCCAACCGAGGGCATGTATTTCTCCCTCCCCTCATCACGCCTTCCCCCCCTCCCATGGGAGAATAAGGGACAGAGGACTCAGGAAAAAGTGCCACTGAGGCCCAGAGAAATGAAGTGACTTGCCCCAGGTCACACAGCAGCCACGTGGCAGAGATGGGATTAGAACCCATGACCTTCTGATTGCCAGGCCCGTGCCCTACTCGCTACACCACGCCGCTTCTCGACAATGCCAGTGACGGATTGAAGCTGGAATCCTCCCTGCAATTTCCCAGGTGTCCTTTCCCCAGTGAGCATTCCAAGGCCAATTTTGAGAACGAGCCAGAAACTGCGAGTGAGTCCGAGTGCCCACGGCTTCTGGAAGGAGCTGGGCCTTTTAGTCTGAAAGGCCGTCCATAGCAACAGCGAGAGCAGCAGCATAGCAACAGCAGCAGCTCCACCGATAATGGACCTGAAGAGTTATTCCAAATAAAACTCCTAGACCTGCAGGAGTAAATATGGTGCAGTTATCACCGTGGGGATGCAGAGACACTCTGTAGGGAAATGGATGGGGGAAAGAGGAGGAACTCGAAGATAAATGAGAAATTTGACAGGCGGCTAGGTATGCCAGTTTTCAAATCCATCAGACCTCACATCGCTTTTCCACGCTCACAAAATGTCGAACCAGACACGGAGGTATCCAAAATTTTCTGCAGAGGCATCTGAATCTCATTTGCAAAGTGTCATATGAAGTGTCAGAAGAATCTTTCCTCATGCCCGATATTAATAATAATGATAGTATTTGTTGAGTGCTTACAATTTGTTAAGCAGTGTTTTAAGCACTGGGGTAGATCGAAGCTAATCAGGTTGGACACAGTCCCTGTCCTACATGGAGCTCACAGTCTTTGAGTCTCATTTTTCAGATGAGGGAACTGAGGCACAGAGAAGTTAAGCGACTCTCCCAAGGTCACCCAGCAGACAAGCGGCAGGGCCGGAATTAGAACTCAGGTCCTTCTGACTCCCAGGCCCGGGCTCTATCCACTAGGCACACTGCTTTCTTGGTGCCAATCATCTGGAACCCTCCCCTCTGTTAGACTGGAAGCTCCCTGGGGAACAGAGAGAGAGTTTTGTTTACCCATTGCTGCATTATCTCCCAGAGCTTTAAAAATAATTTGTTCTCACGCGCAATGAATCGACTAATGGTATTTCCTGAGCACTTATTGTGTGCAGAGCACCGTACTAAGTGCTTGGGAGAGTAGACCACAACAGAGTGGATAGACCCATTCCCTGCCCACAGCAAATCTATAGTCTAGAGGGGGACACAGCACTAAAATCAATTCTGGATCTCTACAAAAGTGCTTTGGGGTAGATGGTGGGGTGTATAAAGGGAGCAGACCCAAGTGCCAGGGTGGTGCAGAAGAGCGAAGAAGCAGGGGAAATGAGGACTTAGTCAGGGAAGGCCTCTTGGAGGAGGTGTGATTTTAATAAGGTTTTGAAAGTGGGGCGAGTGATGGTCTGAGAGATATGAAAGGGGAGGGAGTTCCAGGCCAGGAGAAGGATGAGACTAAGGTACGATGGGTAGGTTGGTGTTCAAGGAGCAAGAAAAATAAAAGTTAGTAAAAATGACGGTAATAATAACGATGATGGTATTTGTTAAGTGCTTACTATGCGCCAAGCACTGGAGTAGATACAAGGTGATCAGGTCGTCCCACTTGGGGTTCACAGTCTTAATCCCCATTTTGCAGATGAGGTTACTGAGGCACAGAGAAGGTTAGTGGCTGGCCCAAGGTCACACTGCCAACAAGTGGTGGGGACGGGATTAGAACCCACGTCCTCTGACTCCCAAGTCCATACTCTCGCACTCCCAAGTCCATACTCTCGCCACGTAGCCATGCTGCTTCTCAATAGAGCAGGGGAGACAGATATGAAACATATTTATAAACAGGAGGAAAATGAAAATGAAAAAATAGAGAAGTAGTGGAATTAGTGCTGAAGGAGCAGAGTAGGTTGATATGGTGGAGAAGCAGTGTGGTCCGTTGGAACGAGTATGGGCTTGGGAATCCGAGGACCGGGGTTCTAATCCCGGCACTGCCACTAGCCTGTGGTGCGACCTTGGGCAAGTCATTTAACCTCTCTGTATCTGTTTCCTCACCTGTGAAATGGGAATCAAAATCCCCATTCTCCCTCTCCCCTAGACTGTAAGCCCCATGTGGGACTGGAGCTATGCCCAATCTGATTATCTTGCATCTACCCTAGCACTTAGGGTAACCCCCTAAAGCAGCGCGGCTCAGTGGATAGATCACGGGCCTAGGAGTCAAAAAGATCTGCCTTCTGATCCCGGCTCCGCCACTTTTATTCAATCATATTTACCGAGGGCTTAGTGTGTGCGGAGCACTGTACTAAGCGCTTGGAAAGTACAATTCAGCAACAGATAGAGAAAATCCCTTCCTACCAACGGGCTCACAGTCTAGGGGCCACTTGTCTGCTGTGGGACCCTGGACAAGTCACTTCACGTCTCTGGGCCTCAGTTCCCTCACCTGATAAATGGGGGTTAAGACTGGAAGCCCCATGTGGTGTCCGACGTGACTGGCTTGTATCAAGCCCGGCGCTTAGGACACACACAGTAGCAAATAGCACAATTTTCATTATTATTACTCCTTTTTCTATCTACCTGGCAGACATTTCCGGGGAATAGCAACGTCCAGAAGGTAAGCAACATGGGAAAGAGCACCTAACTTATTAAAGCTTCTATTAATAGCGATCGATCATTCAGTAGAGGAGGGAGGAGGGGTCCACTCACCATTCCCAGTAAGAGCTTCCTAGATGAACCGATGGCCTGAAATCGCCGCCCTGGGCTACCTCAAGGAAACAACCATCGGGCCTGGAGATACGGTCGGCTCTTAAGGAGATTGTCTCTCAGGAGCCGGCAGTGGACGCCGGGTGAGTTCATTCATCCATTCATTCAATTCTTCCAATTGTATTTATTGAGTGCTTACTGTGTTCAGAGCACTGTGCAAAGCCCTTGGGAAAGTATTCATTCATTCAATAGTATTTATTGAGCGCTTACTATGTGCAAAGCACTGGACTAAGCGCTTGGAATGTACAGTTCGGTAACAGATGGAGAAGGTCCTTGCCCTTTGACAGGCTTACAGTCTAATCGGGGGAGACAGACAAGAACAATAGTAATGAATAGGATCAAGGGGTTGGAAAGTACACTGCCATAACAAGTAATCCCGGCTCCACCACTTGCCTGCTGTGTGACCTTGGGCAAATCACTTAACTTCTCTGGGCCTCAGTTACCTCACCTGTAAAATGGGGATTGAGAGCATGAGCCCCGTGGGGGACAGGGACTATTTCCAACCCGATTATTTTGTATCTACTCCAGCGCTGAGAACGGTGCTTGGCACACAGTACGTGGTTAACAAATACCACAGTTAGATCTTTTTACTCAGGAAAATCAAAAGACTTCATTATCAATTCAATTCCAGAGTGCCTGACCCAAAAGGAGGTACATCCCCTTGATTCTATTTATTGCTATTGTTTTTGTCTGTCTCCCCCGATCGGACTGTAAGCCCGTCAGTGGGCAGGGACTCTCTATCTGTTGCCGACTTGTACATTCCAAGCGCTTAGTACAGTGCTCTGCACATAGTAAGCGCTCAATAAATATGGAATGCAGGAATGTGTCTACTAACTCTGTTGAATTATAGTCTCCCAAGCACTCAGTACACTCACTGCCCATCACGAGCGCTCAGCAAATACCATCTCTGGCTCAACTGATAGTAAGAGTACAAGTTTCGGATGCTGGTGCTTTATTTCCCGCAGCGGTGAGGGTTTACCCTGAGCCATCCACACTCTCTCTTCTCCCTGTTCTGCTGCAGTTTGCTTCATGTTATTCATCTTGTCGCTCATTGATCACCAGCATCAGAGAAGCGTCAGAGGAACAAAGAAGGGGTTGGCTCACAATAGGGAAGACGAAGGAACTAGATTAAAGGTAATTAGCTTAAAGGTAGGTCATCTTTTTCAAGGTAGCACATCTTTCCGTCTGGAGGTTTCCACGCAAAATTCCGGCAGTCGTGACATCTTGGGATGGGAAGGACAGTGGAGGTTTCAAGGTTCTGCCTCTCGGTCTCTTATCCGGTGAGGAAGATCCCGAGTGGTTAGAGCCCAGGCCCGGGAGTCAGAAGATCATGAGATCTAATCCCAGCTCTGCCAGTTGTCGGCTGTGTGGCCTTGGGCAAGTCACTTCACTTAGAAGCACCGTGGCTCAGTGGAAGGAGCCAGGGCTTGGGAGTCAGAGGTCGTGGATTCTAATCCTGGCTCCATCAGCAGTGCTCCATCAGCAGTGTGCCTTTGTGCAAGTCACTTAACTTCTCTGTGCCTCAGTTACCTCATCTATAAAATGGGGGTGAAGACTGCGAGCCCCACGTGGGACAACCTGATCACCTTGTATCTACCCCAGCACTTAGAACAATGCTTGGCACATTGTAAGCACTTAACAAATACCATCGTGATTATTATTATTCTCTAGGCCTCGGTGACCTCACCTGTAAAATGGGGATTGAGACTATGAGCCCCCCGTAGGACAAGGGCTGTGTCCATCCCCATTTGCTTGTAACTGCCCCACTGCTTAGAACAGCGCCTGGCACATAGGAACCACTTAAAAAATACCATTATTATTGTTATTATTATTTGCTTCTCCTCCTGAGATTGGTTGTTCCCCTTGGAAGGTGGAAGCTTGTTAAAAGATTAAAAAAAAAGCTTCATCTGAATGGAATCGTGAAGGTTATAAATGAGAGATCAGACCCCGACTGGATACACAAAGACTGGTCGGTTGAGTCTGCTATTTTCTGAACAACAGGCAGGGAGGAAGGGGTGGGAAGGGGGGCTCCACGTTGTATCCCGAAGCGATCTGGACCTTGACGAGAATGATGCCGATGACTTATTGAACAGGAAGATTTCCCTGTAGACTATAAGCTCCTTGTGGGCAGGGATAGCGAGGACCAACTCTATTGTATTGTACTTTCCCGAGAGCCTACGATAGTGCTCTGCATTCGGCAGGTGCTCAGTAAATACCACTGATTGATACTTCTATTGACTGATTGACTAAGTATCAATTTTGATTTATTTTGAATGAATCGATTTATTTTGAATCAATCAATCGTATTTATTGAGCGCTTCCTCTGTGCAGAGCACTGTACTAAGTGAGAAGCAGCGTGGCTCAGTGGAAAGAGCGCGGGCTTTGGAGTTAGAGGTCATGGGTTCGAATCCCGGCTCGGCCACTCGTCAGCTGTGTGACTTTGGGCAAGTCACTTAACTTCTCGGTGCCTCAGTTACCTCATCTGTAAAATGGGGATGAAGACTGTGAGCCCCACGTGGGACAACCTGATTCCCCTGTGTCTACCCCAGCGCTTAGAACAGTGCTCGGCACATAGTAAGCGCTTAACAAATACCAACATTAATTAATTAATTGCTAAGGAAAAGACAGTGCATCAATAAACAGACACGTTCCCTGTCCACAAAGAGCTATACCCAACTCCACAGCACCTATGTAGCTATCCTTACACTCTGCCATTTTCCTCTCAAGCTTTTCTTTCTCTCAAGACTGTAAACGCTCAATGAATAGCATTGATAGATTGATTTTGTGACCTGTGAGGAAATTCTGCCAAACTCCCCTGAGGCGCTCGATAAGAGTCCAGAAAAGAAGGGTCAGTGGATAAAAACACAAGGAAAAGAAATGTACATCATCAGAGCATAAAAAGCAGAGATGTGAGAACTTTCTCGTTTGCTTTTGTTGGTGGTTTTTTTTTTGATGGGGGAGAATTATAGCATCTTTTAAGTGCTTATTATGTGCCGGGCACTGTACTAAATGCTAGGGTAGACACAAGCCTAATCAGGTTGGGCACAGTCCGTGTCCCACATGGGGCTCACAGAGACTTTAAGCTCGTTGTGGGCAGGGAATGTGTCCGTTACATTTTTATACAGTACTCTCCCAAGGGCTTGATGCAGACAGTAAGCATTCGATAAATACGTTTGACTATTAATCCCCATTTTGCAGATGAGGTAACTAAGGTCCAGAGAAGTCGAGTGACTTGTCCAAGGTCATTCAGCAGACCAGAGGAGGAACTCCCAGCGTCCTGCTATTAGTCCGGTGGACAGAGCTCTGCTCAGGAAATCTGGGGAGCTGGGAAGACCATGCATGAACTCAACGATTCTCCCGTTACCGTTACCTCCTGGCCCCAAGCGGGAATGACAAAAGTGGGAGAGAAGGACTGCACGAGCCACTAGCCCCTACCTCAATTCTCCAGCGCTTAGAACAGTGCTTGGCACCTAGTAAGCACTTAACCAATACCATCATTATTATTCTAAGCCGGTTCTCAATCCTGAAATCTCAAGACTGAAGCTTGAAAGGCCCCCTTTTCCTCAGCTCCCCCTCCCCTCCCCAACTCCCCGACTCTCTCCCTTTACTCTAACTCCCGCTTCCTGCCCCACAGCACTTGTGTATATATGTACATATCTATAATTCTATTTATTTAGATTAATACCTGTTTACTTGTTTTGATGTGTACATATCTATAATTCTATTTATTTATATTAATGCTACTGATGCCTGTTAACTTATTTGGATGTCTGTCTCCTCCCTTCTAGACTGTGAGCCTACTGTGGGCAGGGATTTGTCTCTCTTTACTGCTGAATTGTACTTTCCAGACACTTAGTACAGTGCTCTCTACACAGTAAGTGCTCAATAAATACAGATGAATGAACGAGTGAATCCCTCCAAACTGAGAGCTTGTTTTAGGCAGGGAACGTGTCTACTAACTCTGAGGTTTCATACTCTCCCAAGGGCTTAGCACAGTGTTCTGCCCACGGTAGCTCTGTGCGCATCTGCTATTTGCTGTGTCTCAGTTTCTGCATCTGTAAAATGGGGATTAGGACTGTGAGGGCCATGTGGGACAGGGTCTGTGCCCAGCTTATTAAGTTGTACTTTCCACAAGGCCTGGGACACAGTAAGCACTTGACAAATACCATAAAAAGGTGCTCAGTGAATACCATTGATTGATTCCATGACATTTTCCCCAGCTTGGCGATAATCATAATCCTCATCCTCATCATCAGCTTTAATAACTGTGGCATTTGTTAAACCTTTACTCTGCACCAAGTACTGAACTAAATAGTAAAAAGTGATCAGGTCAGACACAATCTTTGTCCCATATGGGGATCAGTCTAAGCAGGCGAGGGAAGAGATATTTAATGCTCATTTTATAGAATAGAAAACCGAGGCAGGGAAGTGAAGTGGATTTGACCAAGGTCACACATCAGGCAAGTCGCAGAGCTGGGATTAGGACCCAGAAGATCTGACTCTCAGGCCCGTGCTCTTTCCATTAGGCCTTGAAAAGGACAGCCCTGAATATGATCTTTGGCAGAGCAATTCTAGACTTGGAGTGACTGAAAGAGCCTTCTAGCAGTGCTCAAAGACATAAAACGTCTGCTCCCCCCAGAACTCTGCCACGGTCCTAATAATGATAATATTGTCACCGGTTTTTGTCGTTTTGTACTTTCCCAAGCATTCTATACAGTCCTCTGCACACAGTAAGCATTCAATAAATACAATTAATGAATGAATAATCATGATAATTATGTTTTTTCTCAAACACTTACTATGTACCAAGCACTGTTCTAAGTGCTGGGGTAGATACAAGGTAATCAGGTTGGACACTGTCCCTGTCCCACCTGGGATTCACAGTCTCAATCCCCATTTTACTGATGAGGTGACTGAGGCCCAGAGAAGTGAAATGACTTGCCCACACAGCAGACAAGTGGCAGAGCCAGGATTAAAACCCATGTCCTTCTGACTGCCAAGCCCATGTCCACACATGCAACCATCCCAACCCCACCCCCCACAACAGCCAGCAATTTTAACAAGGCACACACACGAAAAAGTCACTTCCTTGGGTGATATTTTTTCAAAGATTCAACAAGCTAACAACTCGGTGCTGATTTAAGTCTGAAATCATTCCTATTTGCTTGATTTCTGACGTTGCTCGTTGCAAATATTTTGATGTGTGTCTCTGCTGTTTGATCGTAAGCTCCTGGTGGCCAGGGAATGTGGTGTCTAATTGTTCTAGACTTCCTAAGCGCCTAGTACAGTGTACAACTCCAAGAAACCTTCCCTGACTAAGCTCTCCTCTCCTCTTGTCCTACTCCCTTCTGCACCGCTCTTAGTCGCTCCTTCATTCATCTTCCCTCCCATCCCCGCAGCACACATGTATAGATCTGTATATATCTGTTATTTATTTATCTAATTGTATCAATGTCTGTTTCCCCCTCTAATAATAATAATAATAACTGCAGCATTTGTTAAGCACTTAATATGTGCCAGGCACTGTACTAAGCGCAGGGATGGATACAAGCAAATCAGGATGGACACAGTCCCTGTCCCACATGGAGCTCACAGTCTCAGTCCCCATGGCACATATGAGGGAACTGAGGCCCAGGAAAGTGAAGTGACTTGCCCAAGGTCACACAGCAGACAGGTGGTGGAGCCGGGATTAGAACCCATAACCTTCTGACTCCCAGGCCCGTGCTCTATCCACCACGCCATGCTGCTTCTCATGCTCCTCTAGACTGTGAGCTCTCTGTGGGCAGGAATGTGTCCGACTGTTGCTCTACGGTACTCTCCCAAGTGCTCAGTACAGTGCTTTGCACACAGTAAGCACTCAATAAATATGGCTGAATGAATGAATGAAAGGAGGCTATCCATAAACACTACGACTAATCTAAAAAACTCCATCTGATCTGGCAAAAAAAACCACAGAGCTCAGAATCAGCACAAGCAGGTTCTGGTCAATCAATCAGTGGTATTTACTGAGCGCTTACTGTGCGTGGTGCGCTGGGGAGCGCAGAGAAGCAGCGTGACTCAGTGGAAAGAGCACGGGCTTTGGAGTCAGAGGTCATGAGTTCAAATCCCAGCTCTGCCACTTGTCAGCTGTGTGACTGTGGGCAAGTCACTTCACTTCTCTGGGCCTCAGTTCCCTCATCTGTAAAATGGGGATGAAGACTGTGAGCCCCACGTGGGACAACCTGATTCCGCTGTGTCTACCCCAGTGCTTAGAACAGTGTTCTGCATATAGTAAGCGCTTAACAAATACCAACATTATTATTATTATTATTATTATACGTTCCCAGCCCACAACACGTCCCAGTCGGTCACCGGGTGACCTTAGTCAAGTTACTTAACCTTCTCTGTTCCTCTGGGTTTTCATCTGTAAAATGGGAACATTGATCTCAGCTTCCTCCCTACCTCACACATCTGTTGAGGAATAAATGAGATCATTGATAAGAAAGCGGTTTGGAAAAATAAAATGGCTATCCAAAAAAAAAAAAAACACCCTAAACAAGGAGATATTGTTATTTTACCGAAGGGCTGGCCAGAATCACTTTTTTCCCTACAAAGGCAAAGAGCG
The DNA here is from genome assembly GCF_004115215.2 of Ornithorhynchus anatinus. Classification (NCBI taxonomy): domain Eukaryota; kingdom Metazoa; phylum Chordata; class Mammalia; order Monotremata; family Ornithorhynchidae; genus Ornithorhynchus; species Ornithorhynchus anatinus. The sequence goes on along the minus strand of NC_041739.1, from coordinate 6,177,533 downwards.
CTGTCTCTTCCTATTTCAAGGTCTCTCTTCTTGGAACAAAGCATTCAGCAGTCGTGATATTTTAATGCTTGAAAGGTCTAGGGATGAATAGAAAGAACACTGCATATGATTTCTTTTTCTGCCAAGAATATTACTTCATTGCGTGAAAGACGCAATAAACAAGCCACTGTCTTGTCAGAAGAGGCCAATTCTCATTTCAGCTGTCTTTGCAGACATGCCTATAAAACAAAACAACAAAACATTCCTAATCCTCACTAATAACAGTGTCCTGAGATCTTTTCAGAGCAAGAGAAGGAAAAGCCTTTCCCTACCACCACGAAGTAAGGGTTGTATCGTACTCTCCCGAGCGTCTCACACACCGTTCCGCACACAGTAGGTACTCACTGAACACCATCGACTGTTACAGACGAGAAGCCGCTTGGCCTGCTGGAAAGAATACGGACCTGGGAATCCGCGAACTTGGGTTCTAATCTCAGCTCTGCCAACTGCTTGGACAAGTCACTCGACTTGTTTGTGCCTCGTCTTCCCCATCTGTAAAATGGGGATTCAATGTCTGTTCTCCCTCCTACTTAGACTGTGAGCCTCATGTGGGACAGGGACTGTGTCCAATCTGATTATTCATTCATTCATTCAATAGCATTTATTGAGCACTTACTTTGTGCAGAGCACTGTACTAAGCGCTTGGAATGGACAAATGGCTAACAGAGACAGTCCCTGCCCTTCGACGGGCTCACGGTCTAACCGGGGGAGACGGACAGACGAGAACGATGGCGACAAATAGAATCGAGGGGAAGAAGGTCTCATTAAAACAATAGCAGATAAATAGAATCAAGGTGATGTACATCTCATTAACAAAATAAATAGGGTAACGAAGATACATAGAGTCGAGCGGACGAGTAGAGTGACGAGGGGATGGGACGGGAGAGAGGGAGGAGCAGAGGGAAAGGGGGGAGAAGAGGGTTTAGCTGCGGAGAGGTGAAGGGGGGGGTAGAGGGAGCAGAGGGAGAAGGGGAGCTCAGTGTGGGAAGGCCTCTCGGAGGAGGTGAGCTTTAAGTAGGGTTTTGAAGAGGGGAAGAGAATGAGTTTGGCGGAGGTGAGGAGCGAGGGCGTTCCGGGACCGCGGGAGGACGCGGCCCGGGGGTCGACGGCGGGACGGGCGAGAACGGGGGACGGCGAGGAGGCGGGCGGCGGAGGAGCGGAGCGTGCGGGGTGGCCGGTGGAAAGAGAGAAGGGAGGAGAGGTGGGAAGGGGCGAGGGGATGGAGAGCCTCGAAGCCTAGAGTGATTAGCTCGTATCCACCCCAGCGCTTAGGAGAGTGCTTGACACAGAGTGACCGTTTAATGAATACCATAATAATAATGATAACAATAAAACAAATCAACACATCCAGGGCTATTTAGCATCCATATGGGAGAACACTTCACAGAATTCTCATGTGTGGGTTTTGCAGGGGTGATGTCACTGCAAAGATTTCCAAGGCAGTCTTCTTAGATCCACAAGCGTGGGGATTAGAAGAATCAGCCAAGGAAAGACAAGAGATCTAGTCATTTTCTTTACATGATGTACCTATCTTTAAATTATATATTTTGTTACATACTCATTTTAATGTTTGTCTCCCCCCCCAGACTGTAAGCTCCTGGAGACCACCTAGACTATGTTCTCCCAAGCGCCTAGTACACTGCTCTGCACACGGTAAGCACATACTACATAATAATGTCGGTGTTTGTTAAGCGCTTACTATGTGCCGAGCACTGTTCTAAGCGCCGGGGTAGATACAGGGTAATCACGTTGTCCCACGTGAGGCTCACGGTTAATCCCCATTTTACAGATGAGGGAACTGAGGCCCAGAGAAGTTAAGTGACTTGCCCACAGTCACACAGCTGACAAGTGGCAGAGGCGGGATTCGAACCCATGACCTCTGGCTTCCAAGCCCGGCCTCTTTCCACTGAGCCATGCTGCTTCTCTTAATACCACTTTCTACTAAATATCACTGGCTGCTTGTAGTTGACACAATTTCAGGATCAAAACAGATGGATTATTGGTATTTATTGAGTGCTAATTGTGTGCAGAGCACTCTATTAAGCTCTTGGGAGAGTAGCACATTGCCAAGAGACACAACTCTTGCCCTCAAAGAGGGCAATTAATTATCAATTCATCATTAGAGATAATTATAATAATCATGGCATTTGTTAAGCATTTACCATGTGTCAAGCACTGTTCTTAGCGCTGGAGCGGATGCTAGGTAATCAGGTCGGCCCACGGGGCTCACAGCTTTAATCCCCATTTTACAGATGAGGTAGCTGAGGCACAGAGCAGTTAAGTGGCTTGCTCAAGGTCACACAGCAGACAACTGGTGGAGCCGGGATTAGAACCCATGTCCTCCGACTCCCAAGCCCGGGCTCTTTCCACAAAGCCCCGCCTCCGTATTTACTGAGACTCTACTGTGTGCCAAGCACTGTCCTAAGTGTTTGGGAGAGTACACTTAAGGAAGCGGACGGGATTTCCGCCCTCAAGGATTTTATAATGACCTATCAATCATTCAGAAGTATTTATTGAGTGGCAGCTTTGTGCAGGGCACGGTACTATTCATTCATTCATTCAATAGTATTTATTGAGCGCTCACTATGTGCAGAGCACTGTACTAAGCGCTTGGAATGTACAAATCGACAACAGATAGAGACGGTCCCTGCCCTTTGACGGGCTTACGGTCTGATCGGGGGAAGTGTTTGGGAAAGAACAAACTAGTAAGACTTGAGAAAGTACAACGCGGTAAGCCCACAAGATCCCTAGCCTCAAAGAGTTCGTCCTTTCCAAGTGCTTAGTACAGTGCTCTGCGCGCAGTAAACGCTCAATAAATACAACTGAACGAATAAATCAATCAGCCAATAGTATCCTCCTTTCCTCATCTCCCACTTCCTTCTGCCTCACCCTGACTCGCTCCCTTTGCTCTTCCCCCCGTTCCAGCCTCACGCCACTTATATCCAGATCCGCCATTTATTCGTTTCTGTTCATGTCTGTCTCCCGCCCCAGACCGTGAGCTCGTCGCGAGCAGGGAATATGTCCATTTATTGTTATATTGTACTCTCCCAAGCGCTTAACACTGTGCTCTGCACACAGTAAGCGCTCATTAAATGCGATTGAAATGTGACCGAATGAACGTACTGGGGGGCAGATAGCTCTGGATGATGACTAGGACCCTTCAGCTTCAAAGGTAATAGCTACCATTCATAGATCCAACCTCGATCGGGGAACGCAGAGGCCGAGAACGTACTAGATAAATTTACTCGGCGGCTTATTTTTTCAAGAACTCTTTCCCTACCAAATTCTGACCAACTGATTTTCAGAAAGTGTTGCCTTGGCAACCCTTTCATTTTCTTTTTTGCTTATATTTATAGGAAGAATAGGCAGAGAACGTTATTAATGCAACCGTCGTTTCTTAATCGGTCAGAAACTAGTTCTATTTCATGTCAAATTAACCATTCCAGAAATCTGTAAATGCACATTTCTAATTTTCGGGCAGAGATCGTATTTGTTCTTAGGCAGACCGAAGAAATGGATCTTTCTCTGTGAACAAAACCTGTCCAATCCTGGGTTTTGCTCGTTTATAAGCTCAGTGACCTAACGGTCTGTCGGTTTCTGCGGAAAGTTTGGGGAAGAACATGGGGCTAGGAGACAAGAGAACCAGGTTCTAATCTCACCTCTGCCGCTTGCCAGCGTCACCTGACTCGCTCTCTTTATTCATCTCCCTAGTAAGCACACAATAAGCACTCAATAATCAATCAATCAATGGTATTGGTTTGGGGGAGAGTCTTGGGGGAGAGGAGGACTTTAAAGGAAAAAGGCAAAGTAGAAGGATAAGTACATGTGCTGTGAGGCTGGCGTATCGATCAGTCAATCGATGGCGTTTATTGAGGGCTTACGGGATGCAAAGCATTGTACTGAGTGCTTGGGAGAGGACAATACAACAATAAACACATTCCCTGCCCACAACTAGTTTAAGAGAAGAGAACAGCATGGCTTAGTGGCAAGAACACGGGCTTGGGAGTCAGAGGACATAGGTTCTAAGCCCGCTTCTGCCACTTGTCTACTGTGTGACCTCGGACAAGTCATTTCACTTCTCTGTGCCTCAGTTCCCTCATCTGTAAAATGGGGATTAAGACTGTGAGTCCCACATGGGACAACGTGATTGCCTTGAATCTACTCCAGCACTTAGAACACTGCCTGGCACATAGTAAGCGCTTCACAGAGACCATAATCACTATTATTAAAGTTTAGAGGGGGAATTTGAGGGTGACATATCCGATTCTATCGATTGATTTGAGATCTGACCCCCTAGGAGTGGGGTTTGGGGGTTCTTCTGGAGGGATCCAAGGCTGTGGACTTCCATCATGCATCTCTCCATCTTATTCCCCTTCCTACTACCCCACCTACACACTTGAGTCTGTACCCCTCAAGCACTTAAGATTGTCACCCCAAGCCCTGACCCCACAAGCACGCGCATCCATACTTTGAAACCCGGTTGTTGCCCCTTACCTGTAATTCATTTGACCATCCGTTCCCCCCTGCTAGACTTGAAATTCTTCGAGGGCAGGGACTGTATCCACAAATTCTATTTTCCACCTTCGGAACACTTAGCACAGTGCTCTGCCCAGAGTGGATACTCAATATCTACTTCCCATTGACTGGTAGCTATGGAAACTAGAGAAAAATTTTTCCCCAGTTCAGGGAGACCGGAAGTCTGAAGCAGAGTCATTCCTCACACGTGAATAGCGACTATTCTTAGAAGCAAACTGATGGATTAGATGGATTTCATCGTCCATCGAACCCTCCTCCTCCCTCTCTCCCCCTCCGGCTAGCATGGAGCTGTTTATTAATAATAATAATAATAATGGTATTTGTTAAGCCTTATTATGTGCCAGGCACTGCACTAAGCACTGGGGTGGCTATAAGTAAATAGAGTTGGACACAGTCCCCGTCCCACACAGGGCTCACGGTCTCAATCCCCATTTTACAGATGAGGTAACTGAGGTCCAGAGAAGTGAAATGACCTACCCGAGGTCACACAGCAGACATGTGGTGTAGATGGGATTAGAACCCATGACTTCTGACTCCCAAGACAGTGGTCTATCTCTTATGCTTTCTTCCCCCCACCCTCCAACTCCCAAAGCTCCAGGATAGGAATGGGGCAAATGCACTGGAAGGCAACACACATTTCCTTTCCTAGCTTTCAGGTTCCCTGAAAATTCCTTGAAGAGTGATCTAGTAGAAAGAGAACAGACCTGAGTGTCAGAAGACATAATAATAATAATAATAATGATAATAGTAATGGTACTTGCTAAGCACTTACTATATGGCAAGTACTGTTCTAAGCTCCGGGGCGGATACAAGTTAAAAATGTGGGACAGTCATTGTCCCACGTGGGACTCAAACTCTTAATCCCCGTTTTACAGATGAGGTAACCGAGGCCCAGAGAAGTGAAGTGACTTCCCCAGGATCACACAGCAGACGTGGTGGAACCGGGATTAGAGTCCAGGTCCTTCTGACTCCCAGCCCGTGCTCTACCTACTAGACCACACTTCTTCTCTTAGGGTTCTAATTCTAGCTCTGCCACTTGCCTGCTGTGTGACCTTGGGCATATCATGTCATTTCTCTGGGACTCACCTTCCTCATCTCTATTACGGGGATTATCTGGCTGTTATAATCCCTCCTTCTGCCTTAGAGGCCACAGGGACGGTGCCTGACCCGATCCCATTGTATCTTCATCAGCGCTGGGCACGTAGTAAACCCTTAATAAGTAGAAAAGAGTAAAAACCCGGGAATCAGAGGACCTGCGTTCTAATTCCCGCTCCGCCAGTTGGCAAGCTCTGCTTGCTGTGTGACCTTGGACAAGTCGCTTAACTTCTCTGGGCCTCATTTTCCTCGTCAGATACAAATTATAATACTAACCGTGGTATTTTGTTAAGTGCTCACCATGTGCCAAACACTATGCTAAGCACTGAGGTAGATACAAAAAGCGGCGTAGCTCAGTGGCAAGAACATTCATTCATTCATTCATTCAAAAATATTTATTGAGTGCTTACTATGTGCAGAACACTGTACTAAGAGCTTGGAATGTACAAATCAACACGGCTTGGGAGTCAGAGAACGTGGGTTCTAATCCCGGCTCCACCATTTGTCTGTTGTGTGGCCTTGGGCAAGCCACTTAACTTCTCTGGGCCTCGGTTAGCTCATCTGTAAAATGGGGATTAAGATTAGAGAAGCAGCATGGCTCAGTGGAAAGAGCACGGGCTTGGGAGCCAGAGGTCATGGGTTCGAATCCCGGCTCGGCCACTTGTCAGCTGTGGGACTGTGGGCGAGTCACTTCACTTCTCTGGGCCTCAGTTCCCTCATCTGTAAAATGGGGATTAAGACTGTGAGCCCCACGTGGGACAACCTGATTCCCCTGTGTCTACCCCAGCGCTTAGAACAGTGCTCTGCACATAGTAAGCGCTTAACAAATACCAACATTCTGGGCCCCACGTGGGGCCACCTGATTATCTTGTATCTACTCCAGCGCTTAGAACAATGCTCGACACATAGAAAGCGCTTAACAAGTACCATTATTATTATTATTATTATTGCACAAGAGAATCGGGTCCTACATGAGGCTCACAGTCGAAGTAGATGGGAGCACAGACAATGAATCCCTATTTTGCAGATAAGGGACCGAAAGCACAGAGAAGTTAAATGACTTGCCGAAGATCTCACGACAGGTAAGTGGCAGAGCTAGGATTTGAACCCAGGTCCTCTGACTCTCAGGCCCGTATTCTTTCCCCTAAGCCACGCTGCTTCTCGTCTGTGAGATGGGGATTCAATACCTGTTCTCCCTTTTTCTTAGACTGTGAGCCCCATGTGGGACAGGGACTGTACCCAACGCACTAACCTTCCATTTACCCCAGGGTTCAGAACAGTGCTTGGCTCACAGTAAGCGTTTAACAAATATTATTACTATCATAACTGTTAGTAGTGGTAATAGTATTGATGTTGGTCAAAAACCCCACTTTCTCCAGGAAAAGCGGTGCCTTTGTTGACCGTTTCAAAACAATCAGGTCAATGAATCATATTGACGATATTAAGAGTAACGACGATAGACCTGATCGGTTTTAAATAATCGGCAACTTCCCTGCCGACAGTGGATCGGCATTAGGAGAATTTAAGGAGAATCAGGGCTCAGGAGTTACGGAAGGCAGAGCCTTCACCCGGAAAGCTCAGATTTTAAAGCTGCCTCTGTGGTTTGGCCAAGACGAAGTCTGCACATGTTGCGTGGAAATAATGGTTCTCCGAAGGGGGGCACAGGAAGGGCCATCTCTCTCTCCCCGGGATCGCCGCTCATAGCTGGGCCCCACACACACGGACGAGAAAAATTCTCCTCCCCAGCCAGATGACAGTTGCCAAAATTATTAACCCCTGACCGTCCTCCTCCGCAGAGGAAAGCCAGACTGACCCTTCACAAATTCATTCACTCATGCGCTCGATCGTATTTATTGAGCGCTTACTCGGTGCAGAGCTCTGTACTAAGCCCTTGGAAAGCACAACCCGGCAACGAATAGAGACAGTCCAAATAGAGACAGCCCCTACCCAACAGTGGGCTCAAACTCATCATCAAATCCTTTGAACCAGACACTGGATGTGCTTTGGAAAATAGACGTTCACATAGGGAGTCGATCATTATCAATTATCGGGCAGTTACGGTGTGTAGAGCACTGTACTAAGCGCTTGGGAGAGTACAATAAAACAGTCAGTAGACATGTTTCCTGAGTCAATTAATGGTATTTATTGGAGTTCCTAATGGGTGCAGAGCATTGGACTAAGCTCTTGGGAGAATACAACCGAGTTGGCAGACACATTCTCCGCATCAATCAGTGGTACTTATTGAGCTCTTGCTGTGTGCAGAGCACTGTACTAGGTGCCTGGAGAGTCCAATATAACAGAGTTGGAAGACCCGTTCCCCGAATCAATCAATGATATCTAGAGAAGCAGCGTAGCTCAGTGGAAAGAGCCCGGTCTTGGGAGTCAGAGGTCATGGGTTCGAATCCCGGCTCCGCCACTTGCCGGCTATGTGACTGTGGGCAAGTCACTTCACTTCTCTATGCCTCAGTTCCCTCATCTGTAAAATGAGGATGAAGACTGTGAGCCTCACGTGGGACAACCTGATGACCCTGTATCTACCCCAGCACTTAGAACAGTGCTCGGCACATAGTAAGCGCTTAACAGATACCAACATCATTATTATTATTATTTATCGAGGGCTTACCGTGTGCAGGGCAGTGTACTAAATGCTTGGGAGAAAATGATACCACAGATTTGGTAACAAGATCTCCTCCTTCAATCCTAATCTTGCCTCAGCTGCAGTTTCCGCCGACTTCGCCTTGCTGAAGGACGGCTCATTTTTCCACATCGAACGGACACAGCTGGTCTCAACCAGATCCAGACTCGAAGCTTTTCATTTGCTTTATCTTTTGAAATATTTCTCTTGGTAGAAGGAGCAAATAAACTGTCAATTTGTTCAATTTAACAGGCACATGGGACACGGGCCTGGATCCAGAAAGCGCTGAGGAAAGGTTAGAGGGCTGAGGAAGGTTTTAATGGGGAGAAGATTAATAATAATTAATAATTAATTAATCAGTGCCAAGCACTGTTCTAAGTGCTGGGGGAGATACAAGGTAAACAGGTTGTCCCACGTGGGGCTCACAGTCTTAATCCCCCTTTCACAGATGAGGGAACTGAGGCCCAGAGAATAATAATAATAATGTTGGTATTTGTTAAGCGCTTACTATGTGCCGAGCACTGTTCTAAGCGCTGGGGTAGACACAGGGGAATCAGGTTGTCCCACGTGGGGCTCACAGTCTTAATCCCCATTTTACAGATGAGGTAACTGAGGCACCGAGAAGTTAAGTGACTTGCCCAAGGTCACACAGTTGATAAGTGATGGGGCTGGGATTAGAACCTCTTACTCCCAAGCCCGTGCTCTTTCCACTAAACCATTAAGCCATGACTGAACCCTTTGTAGACCCGGGACTCGCTTCCATTCATTTATTCGATCACATTTATTGAGCGCTTACTGTGTAGATTCCATTTCTTTTGTATATATTGAAGGAAGCAACTAAAAACCAGCTCTCCTAGAACTGAGAGCTTTTCTTGAGAAAAATTTTTGCTTAAGGAGAACGTCAAGTGCTGGACACCAGGGCTGCAGGCAAGCTGTTTCCTCAATAATGAGATGCACCAGCCCCCAAAATCAATCAATTTATCAAACAATTGCATTTACCGAGTGTTTTCCATGTGCATCACACTGTACTACGGAATGTAATGATAACGATGATGGTATTTATTGAGTGCTTACTATGTGTCAGGCACTGTTCTAAGCACTGAGTTAGATACAAGCTAATCAGGTTGGACACAGTCCCTGTCCCACATGAGGCTTATACTCTTAGTTCCCATTTATCAGATGAGGAAACTGAGGCACAGAGAAGTGAAGCGACTTGTCTGAGGTCACACAGCAGGCAAGAGGTGGAGCCAGGATGAAAATCCAAGTACTTCTGTCTCCCGGGTCCATGCTCTATCCACTAGGCCACGCAGCTTCTCAATGTGCCTGTTATATGGTTATGCTGTACTCTCCCGAACGCTTAGTACAGTGCTCTACATACATTAAGCGCTTAATAAATACCACTGACTGAGAGGAGACTCAACATCAGAATGCTCAGCATTGAAATTGGGAGGTACAGATGGCCAAGTGCCGTGCCCGACATGAAGAGACGGAGGCCGGATCCTTTTAAATCAGTCGATCAATCAATCGATAGGATTCATTGAGCACGTACAGCATGCAGAACGCAGCGCTAAGCATTTGGAAGAGAACAGAGTGAGTAGACACCCATTCCTTCGGAGAACTAATGTGCTCTCACAGCTTCGACTACCAACCCAAATGATTTCCAAATCTATCTCTCCACCCCCTACCTCTCTCCTTCTCTGCAGTCTCGCCTTTCCTCCTGCCTTCAAATCATCCCTGCTTGAACGTCCCTCCTTCGCCTCAATTTTAACATCTCCAAAACAGAAAGCCTTATCTTCCCACCCAAACTCCGTCCTCCCCTCTGAATAACCCATCACTCTAGACACCACCACCTTCCTCTCTATGCCCACAACCTCAGCATTATCTTCGACTCTTCTCTCTCATACAATCTCAATCCTGTCTCCAAATACCTTGGGATCTACCTTCATAAATCTCTAGAATCCGCCTCTTCCTCTCCATCCGAGATCTAAGCACCTCAATATCCCACTTTAACAACTGTCTTGGCTTCCTCGTTGATCTCCCTGCCTCCTGTCTCTCCCCGATCCAGTCCTTACTTCGCTCGGCTGTTGGGATCATTTTTCTAAAAGAAAATGTTCGGCACACATTTCTCCAGTCCTCAAGAACCTCCAGTGGTTGCCCATCCACTTCCACGTCAGACAGAGGTTCCTTACCACTGGCTTTGAAACAATCAAATAGCCACCCCCCACCTACTCTAACTTGCTGATCTCCTACTGCTATGTCAACATCTGCCTCCCCCCTTAGTCTGTACATTCCCTGTGTGCGGGGATCCCGTCCACCAACTCTGTTCACTCATTCACTCGTCCAATCGTATTCACTGAGCACTGTGCGCAAAACACTCCACTCAGAGCTTGTTATGTCATTCTCTGCCAAGCGCCGAGGACAGTGCCCTGCACACAGTACAGCACTCAGTAAATGCTCCTGATTGCTTGAGGAGACAATACTTCTGCCCTCAAGGAGCCTACAGTCCAGCAAAGGGAGAGAGACACTCAAAGGAATTAGAGACAGGAGGAAGAAAGAGCAGGATATGCACGTGAATTCGGCTCAATACGTACCCCCTGATTTTCTGAGATCTTTTAAAAAATCCGAACCAACCTGGAGACGAAGACTAGGTGGACCCAAGAAATAGCCCTATGATGCTGAGTTCAAAGGGGAGCAAATGGCAGAAAGGTGGGAAGTGCAGCATACGGTATAATTGCTCGGCATGACAGATTCCTCTTGTTCCCTGACCGAGAAGCACCCTGGAAGCCCAGAAAGGAGGGGAAGATGACAGCGACTCTCAAAGAGGGCTTGAAATGATGCCCAGTCAAAGAGACTCTCTTCCGAAGAGATATGCGTCATCAGCCTATATAACGGTCTTAAGTGAAGTGGAGATTGAAGGGCTGCCAGGAGCACATCAGCAAGCTTTAATCCGTAATGACTTCGCCCCTGTGTTACTTCCATTTATATGTAAATGCCACGGAAAACTGGGTTAATGTGCCCTTCTCCTGGAACACACGATAAAGGCGAATCAATCACGTTCCTTGGCTGGCTAACAGTGACTTAGGCAAACGGAGAGGCAGGTGGGAGGGAAACCGAGCAGGGCAGGGCAAGGCCGTCCTAGACTCTGAAAGGGTAAATTGTGCCGATTCAGGGTCCGAAGTTCAGCCCTTGCCAAGAAAGTCAGGTGTGAGCATCTGCACACGTTCAACCTCCGACCTGTTCAGGCCCTGGCTTTGGATGGAGAACAACGACGTGGGTGCTGGATGGGGGATGGGGTGAGTACTCAAGTGAGAAGGATTTGTGCTGAAACGATTTCTCTTCTGGACTGTGGGGAGTGTGAGGATCTGGGTTCTAATCCTGACTGTACCGCTGTCTGCCGTGGGAGCCTTGGCAGGTCACTTCACTTCTCTGGGCCTCAGTGACCTTATCTGTAAAATGGGGATTGAGATCAAACCCCAAGTGGGAAGAGGACGACGTCCAACCTGATTGGCTTGCATCCCCTCCAGCGCTTAGTACAGTGCCTGGCACATAGTAAGCACTCAAATGCCACAGTCATTATTATTATTATTGTTATATCATTATGATTACTCTGTTCACATCATCAGCAGGTTATAAAAATATTATTGTAATATATGCTACACTATATAACATATGCTATATTACATCGATATTAAAAAAAGTATTTGTAAAACATATACTCTGTGCCGCTTATGCATTTAGGCTAATGTCTGACTCCTCCTCTAGACTATAAGCTCCCCGTGGGCAGGGAATGGGTCTGTTTATTGCTATATAGTACTCTCCCAAGTGCTTAGTACAGTGCTCTGTACACGGACAGCACTCAGTGAATACAGTTGAATGAATGAATACTGTATTAAGTGCAAGATAGGTTGGAAAGAGTCCCTGTCCCACGTGGAGCTCACAATCTAAGAAGGAGCAAAAATCGGTATTTCATCTCCATTTTACTAAAGAGGAAACTGAGGTCCAAAGAAGTTAAGTGACTTGCCCAAGTTCACATAACAGGTGAGAGGGGAGCAAAGATTAAAACCTAGGGCCTTTAGTTCTCAAGTTCATGCCCTTTTCTATTTTATATATAAATATATTTATGGTATTTTTTTAGCACTTACCAGACTGTGTTCTAAGCCCTGGGGTAGATACAAGCTAATCAGGCTGGACACGGTCCATGTCCCATATGGGGCTCACGGTCCTTATCCCCATTTTACAGATGAGGTAACTGAGACCCAGAGAAGTGGTGAATCGCCCACAGCAGACAAGTGGAGAAGCCGGGATTAGAACCCAGGATCTTCTGACTCCCAGGCCTGCTCTAACCACTAGACCCTGCTGCTTGTCTTCCTTTCAGCCTTTGGGATAGAAATAAGCACATAAATTTGCTAACGTTAGGGACCCAGCACTCAAACTCCCTGCAGTGCTTTCTGACAGACGCTGCCCTTATCCCATTCTCCGGTCGGGAAAACCTCCACGACATTTCGTTCAGCCCCACGGTCACATCCACGGTGAGATCTTCCCCCGGAAAGCTAGGTTTGACTAATGCGGTCTCTCGCCAAGGTTCCCAAGTGGAGCAAGGGAAATGTCTTCGAGTCGTAGAGTTGCTTTTGGTCCGAGGACGACGCGATGCTTCAAACCGGGATCCGGCAACTTAAGTTTGGGGCGAGTCCCAATTCAAACAATAATCAGCCAGTCAGTGGTAGGTATTGAGCGCTCACTGTGTGCAGAGGCCTGTACTGAGTGCTTGGGAGAGGAAAATACAACACTCCCTGCCATCGAGGGATTTACTGCCTAATTCCTTCCTGGTGAGTAAAGAGTTTTGATTCATAAAAGCTGCAACAGGAAGCTCGTCGTGAGAAAGGAATATGTCCTTTTGTTATTGTACTGTGCTCTCCCGAGAGCTTAATACGGTGCTCTGCACACAGTCAGCACTCAATAAATGCAATGGACTGGCTGACTATAATTCCGCCGTATTTCCCGACACCCTTTTTGAAGGCTGTCTGCTACATGTTCTTCCTTTCCAGCACACTGGTTTGTTTTCGGAGATATGAATCATTCATAGGGAAGCCCAATTGGGAATGATGCGTGGACAGAAAATAAGGAATAAGACCAATTTACAAAGGTGAAAAAATAAAGAGGCTTTCCCTTCAAAGAATCCAGAAAAGAATACATTTGGGCCACTGAAAAAGAAACAGTGATAACAGTGCTTTGGCGACTAGAGTTTCCAAACTGAAGATAAAAATTCTTTAAGAAGGGTATTATGTCCTTCCCACCAATTTAAGCCTTAATTGTCACGTTAGTAATTTCGGAGCCAAATTACCCTTCAAGGAAATCCTATGCAGGTTTGGTATCGTGAGATCTGAAACCTCCAGCGAAATTTGGTTAGAGATCAGTGGGGAGACGGACTCCAGGAATGGACTGGCGGCAATTAGAGTTCTCAAGGCCAAAGGTCAGCCTGCCAACAGGCTCTAAGAGAAACAGGATCGGGTTAAAGAGAGCCAGCCCATCGGATTGTTTGAGCGCTTTCTGGGTGCAGAGCACTGGACTGAGCGCTTGGGAGGGTAGGATAGAACAACCTAACAGACATGTTCCTTGCTGGGATTCAAATATGGGACTTCTTGGTCTCTCCCTACACTCTTCCCAGATCTCCTTCTCCTTTTTCAAGGTCCCATGCTGGGTGTCAGACCACCGGAAGGGCCAACAGGGCTCTCGAGAAGTGAACGTGAAATCGAACGGTGGGGCAGAATCTGGGCAAAGTAATACGGGCAGAAAGCGAAACGTACACTCCATCGGGAAATTTACGAGGCACAGGGAGAAATGCGTGAATGAAGCCTTGTGCCCCAAACCCAGAAGACCCCCACAACTAAATGGCTCATAAAACGAGGAGCAGAACTGTTATATTCCCCTGACGCTTGTCACTAGCACAGCACAACACTGCTCATTTGGCAACCAACCCGGGAAAAACAGATCATCCAAGCGGGTGAGCTCTCTCCCGTAGCCCACACAGCAACACGTGCCCTGAGCAATCTGTTTTTCGGCAGCAACAAAGAACGCGCTAGAAGGGAAGAAGGAAAAAGGCCACCCACAAAAACAGAGCCAGCTTCACGATCTGCGGGAGATACGGTGATGCTTTGGGTCAGAGACTCCATTCCAGGTCCTCCACCTCCTGGATCCCTGGCGAAGCAGTCTTTGCCTCTTTTGCACTCCTAACAATTGGTAAAAAATATGGTATTTGTTAGGCGCTTACTACGTGCAAAGCCCTTGCAGTAAAAAGCACTGGAGTAGATAGAGAAGCAGCCTGGCTTAGTGGAAAGACCACAGGTTTGGGAGTCAGAGGTCGTGGGTTCGACTCCCGGCTCTGCCACTTGTCAGCTGTGTGACTGTGGGCGAGTCGCTTAACTTCTCTGTGCCTCAGTCACCTCATCTGTAAAATGGGGATTAAGACTGTGAGCTCCACGTGGAACAATCTGATTACCTTGTACCTACTCCAGCACTTAGAACAGTGCTTGGCACATAATAAGCGCTTAACAAATACCATCATTATTATTATTATTATTACTATTATAAAGTATCAATCAATCACCTGTATTTAAGTGCTTACTGTTTGCAGAGCACAGTACCAGGCATTTGGGAATTTTCCTGCCACAAGGAATTTACAGTCTAGTGGGGGAGTCAGATATTAATGTAAAAAACTGAAAATAAAAATTACAGATGAGTACCTAAGTGCAGTGGGGCTGACGGTGGGTGAATAGAGGGTATAAATGCCAGTGCAGTATAGGGCAGATCAGATGCGGTCCCCACCCAACATGGGGCTCACGATTCGAGGAGGGAGAAGAGCTATTTTATCCCCATTTTACAGACAAGGTAATTGAGGCTCCCGAGAGGGCTAGATGACTCACCCAAGGTCATACAGCTAGAGAAGCGGAGGAGCCTCAATTAGAACCCAATTCCCTGATTCAACATAATCCTCACCACCCTGGTACTTGTGGTTTAGGTTCACAAGAATGACTGGACAGGTGATGGAATCGGTCAATAGTTTCTGGCAATTAATTGATGCACCTGACCAACTTCGATAACGTTGCTCACGAGGCTCCCAGCTGCCACTGTAGTCCTGATTTGAAAGGACTGCCAGTCGTGATGATTGATGGCTGAGAGAGCAAATCAGCTCAGTGTGCCATCTTGGAGACCTCCGCCTGCCGGTCAACCTAAAGTCAACTGTCCCACCACATTATGGAAGCCCTGAAGACTTATAAAATTCCTAACCACAAGAAACAGCGTGGCCCAGTGTTTAGACCACGGTCAGGACCTCGGTTCTAATCCCGGCTCCACCGCCTATCTGCTGTGTCACCTTGGGCAAGTCACTTAACTTCTCTGGGCCTCAGTTCCCTCATCTGTAAAATGGGGATTAAAGACCCTGAGCCCCTTGTGGGATAGGGACTGTGATCAACCCGATTAGCTTGTATCTACTCTAGAACTTAGCATAGTGCCTGGCACATAGTAAGTACTTAACAGATACCATTAAAAAAATGACAAGGGACGATCTTACAGGGAAGACAAGACACCAAAATACATTACAGTGAGTGGGAAGCAACAGAGTTGAAAGAGAATCAGTGGGGCCTAGTGGAAAAGGCTATAAATCAGGAAGCCCGGGTTCTACTCCGGGATCCACCTCTTGTCTGTGATGCGACCTTGGACGAATCACTGCTCTGTGCCATTTCCTCCTCTGTGGGACAGGGACTGCATCTGGATGTGATTGTATTTATTGTAGGTACCTAGGTTTGGGTACAGTGTTTGGAACATAGGTTTCACAAATATCACAGTGGTTAAATGTACATAAGTGTTCCTGAGTGGTGAATACCCACGTGCTGGGAGATGAGGAAATGTTGAAGCAACAGTATGAGGGAGACAGGGTGGGGAGAGGAGCAATTCAATTAGCTGTACGAACAGGTTTGTTTCGCCGTTGATGATGATTATAGTATTTGGTAAGTGCTTACCATGTGCTAAGCGCTGGTGTAGACCTCACGGTCTAAGTAGGAGGGGAGCAGGTGCCATTTTACAGATGAGGAAACTGAGGTAATAATAACGTTGGTATTTAAGTGCTTACTATATGCCGAGCACTGTTCTAAGCGCTGGGGTAGATACAGGATAATCAGGTTGTCCCACGTGAGGCTCACAGTCTTAACCCCCATTTTACGGATGAGGCAACTGAGGCACTGAGAAGTTAAATGACTTGCCCAAAGTCACACAGCTGACAGGTGGTGGCATCAGGATTAGAACCCATGACCTTTTGGTGCGGAGAAATGAAGTGACTTGCCCAGTGTCACATAGCTGGACAGTGGTGGAGCTGGATTTAGAACCCAGATCCTCTCTGCCTCCCAGGTCCATCCTCATTCTACTAGGCCATTCTGCTTCTAAGACAGTGACTGTATCCACCTGATTAGCTTGTATCTACACAGGGGCTTAGAACAGTGCCTGCCACATAGTAAGCGCATAACAGATATCATCATCATTATGATTTTTATCATTATCATTAATAAGAGCAGTCAAGGGAGAGGGGGCGAGGAAACCAAAGGCGATCAGAAAAGGCCCTGTAGAAATTCCCCAGTGGATCCAAGAACTCCACTCAGGGGTCTACATGGACTGAAAGTGGAGAAGTTCCGTTCTGGAGCTGGTGGTTCCTGACCCAGAAAAGAGAAACCAGAGGCAGGTCCCAGTCCTTCGAGAGGTCCCAGTGGTCCGAGCCCCAAATCAATCAATCAATTCTATTTATCTCCCGGGTCTCCCTCGGGAAGCCCATTTTCCTCGAGGAACACCCTCGGCAGTTAGCATGCGAGGCTGGAATAATAATAATGATAATACTAAAAACAATAATTATGTTAATCGTTGTTAATAATCAATTATGAGAATCATAGCATTTGTTAAGCGCTTACTGTGTGCCGGCACTGTACTAAGCACTGGGATGGATACAAGCAAATTGGGTCGGACACAGTCCCTGGTCCCAGGTGGGGCTCACAATCTCCATCCCCATTTTCCCGATGAGGTAACTGAGGCCTTAGAGAGGTAAAGTGTCTTGCCCAATGTCATTCAGCATTCATTCATTCAATAGTATTTATTGAGCACTTACTATGTGCAGAGCACTGTATTAAGCGCTTGGAATGGACAATTCGGCAATTCAGCGGACAAGTGACAGAGCCGGGATTAGAATCCATGATCTTCTGACCCCCAGTACCATGCTCTATCCACTACACCACGCTGCTTCTTGGGTGGGAAATGAGTGAATGAGTGGGAATGAGCGGGAAAGAGCCTGAAAGTGTAGGAATGGGGTCATTCCGACCTCGGTGCCCATTCGATCCAAGCTTTGACTCCATGTTGAAGGAGTCCTTCCCTCTCCAAGAAAGCAAACGTGAGAACAAGCCTGAGAGCAGGGATCATGTCTTTTACTTCTCTCTGTTCCCCAAGGACCAAGCACAATGCCCCGCACACAGCTGGCGACAAAACCTGTCGATTCACCCGATAATCCCTCAGGCCCGCTGATGACACCGAGGTTCTTGAATTAAAGATTGACAGTGAATAGATCAGACCTAAGGAAAGAGATGAAAACTAATAATAATAATAATAATAATAGTGTTATAGTCTCCCTACTCTTCTCTCCCTCCTCCTGCTTTATCTTCAGTTCGTCCATCTTCGTTCCTTCTCCCACTCTCGGCCCGCTGGCTCCTTTTGTTCTTTTTGAATATGGTCATTAATGTGTATTAAGCATTGTAAGCCAAAATCAGAACGGGAGAGAGAGGAGATAGAGAGAGAAGTGAAGTTGAGAAAGAGAGAAGAGATAGAGAGAGGGAGGGAGGGAGAGTGGGACTACGTGTGTATGCATGTATGTATATTTAAAAGGAACAGATAAGACTGGGATAAAAAAATCTAAGCAGATGAGAGGGCAGAGAGCAGTGGAGGAGGGAGGAGGAAATAGCACATTCACCTCAGGACTAATAATTCCCCTTTCTTTTATGTGATTTTTATAGTCACCATCCCCTGACTAGATCAGGGGAATGGAACAGAAGCATACAAAATTATTATTTTTATTACTATTATCGTTATTATTATTATTGTTTGTCAAGCTCTTACTATGTGTCAACACTGTACCAAGCTCTGGAGTCGATACAAGTTAATCAGGGCAAACACAGTTCCTTTCCCATATTCATTCATTCAATAGTATTCATTGAGCGCTTACTGTGTGCAGGGCACTGTACTGAGCGCTTGGAATGTACAATTCGGCAACAGATAGAGACAATACCTGCCCATCGACAGGTTTACAGTCTAATCAATATGGGACTCACAGTCTAATAATAATAATAATGTTGGTATTTGTTAAGTGCTTACTATGTGCAGAGCACTGTTCTAAGCGCTGGGGGAGATACGGGGTAATCAGGTTGTCCCACGTGAGGCTCACAGTCTTAATCCCCATTTTACAGATGAGGGAACTGAGGCACAGAGAAGTTAAGTGACTTGCCCACAGTCACACAGCTGACAGGAGGTGGACAGTCTTAATAGGAGGGAGAACATGTAGGAGGGAGAACAGGTATTGAATCCCAATTTTACAGATGAGGGAACTGAGGCCCAGAGAAGTTATGGGACTTGCCCAAGGTCACAGAGCAGGAAACAGCTAAACACCTCACCTTATCCAATGGCTTCGACCTCTGCTTTCCTCAACATTTCTCTTAGAGAGACTAACAAGTCTCCATTCTGGATGACTGGGTTTTTCATCCTCATTCCAGCTCCACTAGGGGTGGAACAAGCGAGAAATGAAAAACGTCTTTCCAGTCAGGAGAGGGAGGAGAAATTAAGAGATTAAAACAGTTGTTCCCGAGGCGGGGGGGCGTCGGCTAAATTGTAATAATAAAAATTGTGGTATTTGTTAAGCTCTTACTATGTGCCTTGCACTGGATTAAGCACTGGGGTAGTTAGGAGAAAAATCAGGTCGGATTCAGGAAGCTCCTTGAGGGCAGGCATCGGTTCTACTTAGTCTATTATACACTACCAAGTGCTCATTATAATCATTCCAAGTAAGGTCTCCGGAAATACTGCCTGATCCGATTCATTCATTCACTCCGTCGTATTTATTGAGCGCTTACTGTGTGCAGAGCACTGTACTAAGCGCTTGGAAAGTACAATGCGGCAACAGATAGAGACAATTCCTGCTCGTTATTGTGAAGGTAGCTGTCGTTGAACAATAAAATCACCACCATCCTAAAAGCAGCATGGTCTAGTGGATAGAGAGTGGGCCTGGGGGTCAGAGGACCTGGGTTCTTTACCAGGTTTTGCCACTAGCCTGCCGGGTGACCTCGGGCGAGTCACTTCATTTCCCTGTGCCTCAGTTTCCTCATGTGTACAATGGGGATTCAATGCCTGTCCTTCCCCCTAGACTGTAAACCCCGCATGGAACAAGGACTTTGTCCCGCTTGATTATCTTGAATCTATCCCAGGACTCAGTACAAGGCTTGACATAAGGAGCCTTACAAATCCTATCATTATCACTATTCTCTGTTTCTTCCAACTTGGCAAGGGACAATCTGGCATCTGTTAAGCGCTTATTATGTGCCAAGCACTGTTTTAAGCCCTGTGGTAGATACAAGGTAATCAGGTTGGACATAGTCCCTGCCCCACAAGGGGCTCACACTCTTAATCCCCATTTGACAGAAAAGTTACGAGACCTGCCCAAGCTCACACAGCAGACACAGGGCAGGGCCGGGTTTAGAACCCGGGAAGTTCCAGTACATGCGTGTGAGCGTGCACCCGTCTACGTCCCACCGAGAAGCAACTCCCTAGGCCACCTGCTGCACCAAGGCATTCGGAAGAGGAGTGAGCGAAACAGGACTGAAGGCTTTTTAGCAGTCACAAGACCCGTTTCTCACTCTTCAGCAGGCTTTTTGCTTCCTGCGAAAATTTCCCCTTTCATTTTCTTCAGGAGACAAAATCCAGCTGGCAACCGGGAGTGCCAATTCCAGCCCTTCCCCAATCTGGGTTAAAGAAGCAAAAAACCAGATCCCGACGTCTGCCTATCCTGCCCCCGACCCCCCGCCAACCTCCCTTCCAGCCTCCCCCAGGTGTGATTAGGAACCCCTTAAACAGGGATGGAACAGGCACACTGAGGCCCAACCTGGAAGACCCCTGCCCATTTCGGCCATTAACGGTACAGTCCTTTCTCTTCTCTCCTTTCTTTGGAAGCCTCCCCGGGCGCTGGGCTTCCCATCCTTCTCCGCGCATGTTTAATCGACCATTATGGTTGCCATGCCAACCAGCAAAGAAAATTCTGAGCTTCCACTGGGCATTTCAATGTGGTGACCCAATTACTGTCTGTCAACAAATTTGCAGGGACAATGGACTGTTACGTTGTTCCGAGACTCAGACCGGAGGCTCGACCCCGGAGCGGGCCGAAATGGAATCTCCATCCGTTCCGAAGACGAGCACGCGAGAAACAGTTAAATGAAACGTCCCTGACTTAATCAGCGCCGCCGCCAGTTGCCATTCTCAAGAGTTACATTCCTTACCTGGAACCGTACACCTTCACTCTCTGTTTTCTTAGCTTTTCCTCAGTGGAGGTGAAAACACGCCCCACCTCGGTTTTACAAATGGTGGATTATGCCCTATGCTCCTCTGCCCTGGGAATCTGCAAATCTGAACAATATCACCCCTGTTCCTGGATGAAAGGGAAAGGAATTCAGGAAAGCCCTGAATTGTGCAATATGGCAAGCGGGGTACGAAGGCAGACGGCTACCTGTCTGAATAACAAATAATGCAGTTTACGGACCAGGCTAAGAAGAAACAAGCAATTGGTTATGCAGTGAGAGAAAACACCTTTTTTTTCAACTCAAAAACAGATCTCCATGAGAATGGGGGATGATTTAATTGCAGAACCTGTTTCTAGACTGTTCTCGCAAAACACTGGAGGCCTGTCATGGAATATTATGTCCCTTCCTTTACGATTTTTTTCTTTTGCAGCTTCTCAGTTCGTGTCTATTATTAGCAATCACTCCGAAAGGCTATTATTGAAATAATTTAGCTCAAAAGGAACCGGTGCAAATCACTGTATTGACCCAGACGCCGAACACCGTATGGGCATAAACAATACCACATTGTATTGGATCATGAGTCCATTCGGCCCAGGATTGTAAGGTCTTTTTGAGGGCGGGGATTGGGTCTAACTCTGGAGTAGTCTCCCAAGCACTTAGAGGGTGCTCTGAACACAGTAGGTGCTCAATAAATACGACTGATGGAACAGAAGTACCAAAATGAGTGTGGAGGAACCATGCGCTGTGTGACCTAGTTGAGAAGCACTTGTCCAATCCCGCCTTGATTACTGTCTCCTTGCTGACCTCCCTACCTCCTGTCTCTCCCCACTCCAGTCTATACTTCACTCGGCCGCCTGGATCATTTTTCTACAAAAACATTCAGGACATGTCTCCCCGCTCCTCAAGACCTCCAGTGGTTGCCCATCCACCTCTGCATCAAACAGAAACTCTTTACCGTCGGCTTTAAGACCCTCAATAACTCTGTCCCCTACTACAGCACCTGCCCACTCTCCTACTCCTACCCGGCCCACACCTCCTACCCGGCCCACACACTTTGTTCCTCTAATGCCAACCTACTCGCTGTGCCTCCATCTCATCTACCTCGCTACCAACTTTTCACCCACATCTTGCCTCCTGCTTGGAACGCCCTCCCTTCGGTGCTCGGTACATAGTAAGCGCTTAACAAAAGCCATCATCATTATTATTATTATTATTATTCCTGACAGACAATGACTCTCTCCACCTTTAAAGCTTTATTAACGGTCCATCTCCTCCAAGAGGCCTTCCCTGACTAAGCCCTCCATTCCTCTTCTCCCACTCCCTTCTGCGTCACCCTGACTTGCTCCCTTTACACGCCACCGCACACAGCCCCAGAGCACTTACAAATAAATATATATTTACTTATATTTACTTATATATTTATTTATAAGTGCTTTGGGGCTGTGTGCGGTGGCGTGTAAAGGGAGCAAGTATTTATATACAGATATCTCCGTAATTTATTTATATTACTGTCTGTCTCCCACTCTGGACTCTAAGCTCATTTTGGGTAGGAAATGTGTCTGTTTCATTGTTGCGTCGTACTCTCCCAAGCACTTAGTATAGTGTTCTGTACACAGTAAGCACTCAACAAATACGATTGATTGAGAAGTAGGGTAGTCTAGTGGAAAGAGCAGAGAACTAGGAGTCTGGGGACCTGGGTTCTAATGCCAGCTCTGCCCCAAAATCATAATAACAATGATAATAATAATAATAATGGTACTTGTTAAGTGCTTACTATGTGCCAAACACTTTTCTAAGACCTGGGGTAGATACAAGTTAGTCAGGTTAGACACAGTCCCTGGTCCACATAGGGCTCACACTCCTAATCCCCATTTACAGATGAGGTAACTGAGGCCCAGAAAAGTGAAGTGACTTGCTAAGGTCACACAGCAGACAGGTGGCGGAGCCGGGATTAGAATCCATGGCCTTCTGACTCCCAGACCTGTGCTCTATCCACTAAGCCACGCTGTGTGACCTTGGGTAAGTCACTTTACTTCTCTGGGGTTCGGTTTCCTCATCTGCAAAATGGGGATTAAATATCCGGCATCCCACTTTTCTAGAGTGTTTACCTGCTGTGGGACAGAGGCCGTGTCCAACCTGATTAATTTGTATCTACGCTGGCTTTTACTACAGTTCTTGGCTGTAGTTTGCCAATGTACAAAAATCTCGGTTGCTAAGAGGCCTCATTAGCATCAAGGAATCTATTCCTCTGCCCCTTCCCCAAAGAAACCGCCTTCTCCTTCTCAGAACAGGCTCTGGGAGAAAGTCGCTTTTGTTTTTGCACAGGCCAAACACAAACATAGAACAAGAGAAATGCAAACCCTCCTCACCAGATAATTATAAAGAACAATTGATAAAGATGGTTAGCACACACATCCACCCATAAACTGTGAGCCCCAAGTGGAAGAGGGATTGGGTCTGACTTATTTTTCTTGTAGTTAACCTATGGCTTTGTATAGTGTTTGGAACAAATATTACAATTATTCTCACTGTCTTGCAAAGCAGATTCCTAGTGAAGAAGTGTGGCCTTGTGGAAATCAGTCGGTCAGACAGCAGTCCATCGTATTTACTAAGCACTTACCGTATGCAGAGCAGTGTCCTAAGCGCTTGGGAGAGCACAGTATAACTAAACAGACATATTCCCTTCCTAGAACTAGTTTACAGTCCAGAGGGGAGACAGATATTAATACAAATAAAAGTATAAGCCTGGGAGTCAGAGGACCAGGGTTCTAATTCCCACTCTGTCACTTATCTGCTCTGTGACATTGGGAAAATCACTTACTTTTATGTACTTCTGTTACCTCATTTGTGTGTTTTTTAATGGGATTTGTTAATCTCTATTGTGCCAGGAACTGTACTAAGCATTTGAGAAGATACAAGAGAGTCATGTTGGATACAGTTGATGTTCCACAGAGGGCTCACAGGCTTAATCCCCATTTTACGACTGTGTCCAACTGTGTCCAAATATCTTGAATCCTCTCTAGTGCTTAGTACAGTGTCTGGCACATAATAAGGGCCTAACAAATGCCTTTTTATAAAAAAAGAAAAAAAGAACTTCAGCCAAGGAGATCAGAGCAATTTCAGTCACAAGTCCAAACTTTCTAAGGACACTACTACCGAGATTCTAACTTTGGGATGTTGTCTCTCTCTGAATACTTCTTCTATTGAGCCAAAACCTCTAAACAATCCCTGGTCACATTCTTGGCTACCTCTAAATGGTTTTCCTAGTCTTACACCCTCCTGAGTCCATAGCCATCTACAACCAGCAAGATCGGACCAAAACTCAAATATGGGAAATAGTGTGCTGGAGTAGCCTACTGGAAAGAACGTGGGCCTGGGAGTAAAAGGACCTGGGTTCTAATCCCAGTCCCTCCACGTACCTGTTGTGTGACCTTGGGAAAACCACTTAACTTCTCTATGCCTCAGTTCCCTCATCTGAAAAATGGGGATTCAATACCCTTTCTCCCTCCTACTTAGACTGGGAGCCTTATGTGGGACCTGGTTATTGTGTTTCTACCCCAGCGCCTACTACAGTCCTACATATTAAGCACTTAACAAATAACACAATCATTACTATCGTTATTATTACTATTAATAAATAACTTGGATCAATGTGTCAGTATCCCAAAAAGGGTCATAAAAAGTAGCTTTCTAATTCTTTCAGACGTTGCACTCTCTTATTCAAAGCCACTTCCTTTTATTGACCTGAATCAGAATGGTAAAAACCCATATGTTCTTCAGTTGTGAGAAAAAACTCCTCAGCTTCAGCAGTGAAGCTATGAGAGCATGACATGACCCGTATTTCAAGGAAGGGGAGAGAAATGGGGCAAGAGAGGTGAAACCACTTAACAGGCATCAAATTGGGGCACAAAATCACCCTCCTGGTGGACTGCCTCCTGCCTCCCCATTTTGTCTCCGTCTCGAATGGCCCACGGAAGGACTGAATTCCTCTGAGGATTTATACCCACACGTAAATAAATAGGAGTCCAAGAGTCGAAGAATGCCGGTTTGGCTTTGACTGTATCATTTTCCATGTTTGCCAATTCGAATAAGAATCCTAACGGCCAAACGCGCCCAAATCTATTCAAATCTTTTTGGCAGTGGCGGGGGGCCTGGGGGAGCTAAGGCAGAGACTGAAAGATCTCCGATTTGCGTTTGCCGCAACTTACAACTGAAAACGTCTAGCGAATGAATGCCCGGTGCTGTTTAAGGCAGAGAAATGTTACAAGATGTAGAGATTACCACTGACCACGGGGTGAGTCTGTAGCTCACCAGAAGGTTATCCCACTGGTCAGGATTTTTCCATACTGCACAACAGATGAAACGACCTGGGCACCTGAGCTGGGATGAGAATGGACCCCAAAATGCCAGGCTCCAGAGATCGCCTTCTGAAGGGCAGGGATCATTCTCTACCAACTGTACTGAGCTGTCCTAAGGGCTTAGTACAGTTCTCCACACACAGGAAGCGCTTGATAAATACCATCGAGCGACTGATTAATTGATGGCCAAAGCAAGCCCTAAATAAATGCGATTGTGAATGTGTCTGTTTATTGTTGTAATGTACTCTCCTAAGCTTTTAGTACAGTGCTCTGCACACAGTAAGCACTCAATAAAAACGATTGAATGAATGAATACCACTGAGACAGATAATAATAATAATAATAATGTTGGTATTTGTTAAGCGCTTACTATGTGCAGAGTACTGTTCTAAGCGCTGGGGGAGATACAGGGTAATCAGGTTGTCCCACGTGAGGCTCACAGCTAATCCCCATTTTACAGATGAGGGAACTGAGGCACAGAGAAGTTAAGTGACTTGCCCACAGTCACACAGCTGACAAGCGGCGGAGCCGGGATTCGAACCCATGACCTCTGACTCCCGAGCCCGGGCTCTTTCCATTGAGCCATGCTGCTTCTCTTCAGATGTGCAACGCGATGCCAACAGTTGCTTAGCCAATATGCTATCATTATTTATTTATGGTATATGTTAAACACTTACTATGCATCAGGCACTGTACTGAGCGCTGGGGTAGATACGACCTAATCAGCTTGGAGACGGCTCATGTCCCACTTGGGGGTCATGGTCTTAATCCCCATTTTACAGATGAGGAAACTGAGGCACAGAGAAGTGAAGTGGCTTGCCTAAGGTCACACAGCGGACAAGTGGTGGAAACAGGATTAGAACCCAGGATTAGAACCTTCTCACTCTCAGAGTTGTGCTCTATCACTGAGGTCATGCTGCTTCTCAACAGATGCCCTCTCCAAGCTCTGCTGTGCCTTCCCTGAGAACAGGATTGTGAAAATAAGGTTTCATCAATGTGGAACCAACCAGAGCAAAAGAGAGGGTTTAAACAGCCAGCCAGGAAAGTCACAAAAAACTGACCATTCGACCACCTGTTATTTCCCCGCCCTACCCATATTCAAACATCGGATCTTGTTATTTTATCCTCCTTGCTCATCTGGAAGAAAAGGGAGGAAAAAGAGGCAGTGAAGTCTCTCATGTCTAGATTTGGTGAAGTCAATCAATTTGCTTCACCCCATTTTGCAGATACGGTAACTGAGGCACAGCAAAGTGAGGTGACTTGCCCAAGATCGTCAGTCAGACAAGTCAGTCAGTTGCACTTACTGAGTGCTTACTGTGTGCAGATCACTGTTCTAAGCACTTGGGAGAGTACAGTACAACACTAAACAGACACATTCCCTGTCCACAAAGAGCTTAGAGTCTAGAGGGGGAGACAGACATTAACAGAAATAAGTGAATTACAGATATGGACGTAGGTGCTTCGGGGCTGGAAGCGGGGGATGAATAAAGGGAGCAAGTCAGGGAGACGCAGAAGGGAGAAAGGAGGATTCGGGCAGGGAAGGCCTCACAGCAAGCCATCGGCCAAGGCAGGATTAGAACCCAGGGCTTCTGACTCGCAGGGCCTTCCTCTCTCCACTGTACCACACTCCCTCCCTCCCCCAACCTAAGCCCTAAAGCTGTTTCTCCCCCCAACACACTCATTTTTCGGGAGAACGTACGATTTCCAGGCCCTTGCCCGAGACAAGCAGTCTGGGAGCTTAATCACGATCACATGTGCGACCAGCAAGGGGGCTGTGGCAGAGACAGAGCGGAAAACTTTGCTCTAGGGCTCAAAGGAAAATGAGAAACCCGGGAGTGCATCAGCGTAGAAGCCGAGTTTCTCAGAGGGCAGTGCCAGAGAAGGCAGTGGGAAACGCTGATCCTTCATTAACTGTAACTCCTAACGGGGTAGAAAAAGGGGCATCAGTCAAGGTGCCAAGCCAGCTGCTGAATCTCGCTGCTTTATTCAACGTTATGTTAAAAAAAAAAAAGAAGAGGTAATTGAGCTGGCTGTGAACCGCGCTCACGGAGGAATAAATCTCCACAACGAGAAGATGGAAGTGTTTTCATGCTCTGCTTCTTCCTCAACCAGCACCATACTAGGAGGGGGAAACGGCAAAAAATAAAAATAAAAAAAGGCCACCGGTAAAGAGAGAAATTAATTCCACTGTAGTTCAGCACTGAAGAGGAAAGAGGGAGAACGGATTAGTCGATTTTTTTTTCTAATTTAATTTTACCTAGGGAACCGAATAGAACATGTAGTCATACATGTTGGGAAGAAAAAAAATAGTCCTTTATCAACAGTAAGACTTTTTTTGGGTGGTATTTGTTAAGCACTTACTACGTGTCAGGCACTGTCCTAAGCACTAGGGTAGATAAAAGCTAATCAAGATGAACACAGTGTCTGTCCCACATGGGGCTCATGCTCTTAATCCCCATTTTACAGATGAGTTAACTGAGGCACGGAGAAGGTCACCCGGCAGACAGTGGCAGAGTCAGGATTAGAACCCAGGTCCTTATGATTCCCAGGACGGGGTTCTACATACTAGGCTGCTTTTCTGATCTGGTAGGAAGAATTTGGGGTTGAGAGTCAAGAGACCTGAAGTCTGTTCCCAGGTCTTCCCCTGGATTCCTGTGTGACCTGAGAGAAGTCACTTAACCTCTCTGAGTTTGTGTTCCCCCTCATTTGGTAACTGGAGAAAAGAATCCTGCTCTCCCTCTCTCTTTGGGAAACTACAGGTGAACCAGGGACGGAATTTGATTCTGATGATCTTTTATCTTCCCAAGTGTTTGACTCAGAGTAAGTGCTTGCTAGATACCACAGTTAACTGAGTTGATCAGAAACATTTTACAGAATCGTGTCTCTTTCTTCAAAGAGCACAATCCACTATCAGTCTCGTTCAAGTTCTACCTCCTGTGCCATAGAGAGGAACGTATGGGCATAGGGTGTGTGTGTGGAAGTAATCAAACCAAGTCCAAGCTGAATGACTCTCCCTTAGTCACCACGAGAAGCCGTGTGATCTAGTGGAAAAAGCACGGGCCTGGGAATCAGAGGATCTGAGTTCTAATCCTGGGTCTGCCACATGTCTGTTATGTGACGTTGGGCTAGTCACTTAACTTCCCTGGGCCTCAGTTACCTTATCTGTATAATGGGGATTAAGACTGTGAGCCCCATGTGGGAGAGGGAGTATGTCCAAGCTGATTAGCTTGCAGCTACCCCAGTGCTTAGTACAATGCCTGGTGCACAATCAGCATTTAACAAGTACTATTGGAAAAAAAAAAAAGTCACCCAGGAAGCTAAAGGTCCAGCCAGGCTAACAGTCTCTCCCTTTGGATTTAAGACTCATTTCTCTGAATCAATTAACCAGTAGTATTCTTTGTGTTCTTCTTCTGGGGACGGCACTGTACTAAACAGTTGGAAGGGTATACTAGAGTTGGGAGATACGGTCTCTGCCCTCAAGGAGCTTCCATTCAAGTAGGGGAGACAGATACTAAATTGCAGAGAAGGAGAAGCAATTAAGTTTAAAGGTATGTTTAGATTTCCTGTTGAAGTAGGGTATAGGAGGGTGAGTACCTAGGGGCAGTGTGGGTCAGGTCTCAAGTGCATAGGTGACTTGGAATCAATCGATCAGTGGTATTTATTGAGCACTCACTATGTGCGAAACTGTATTAAGTGGTTGGGAGAGTACAATAATAATAATAATCATGTTGGTATTTGTTAAAGCGCTTACTATGTGCCGAGCACTGTTCTAAGCGCTGGGGTAGACACAGGGGAATCAGGTTGTTCCACGTGGGGCTCACAGTCTTAATCCCCATTTTACAGATGAGGTAACTGAGGCACCGAGAAGTTAAGTGACTTGCCCAAAGTTACACAGCTGACCAGTGGCCGAGCTGGCATTCGAACCCATGACCTCTGACTCCAAAGCCCGTGCTCTTTCAGCAGACCCACCCCTGCCCATAACGAGCTTACAGTTTAGAGGACATGCTGGCTGTCTAGATGACCATTTTACAGTCGAGAGGATGACCTCACAGTTTAAACGATGATGAGATTACAGCCCGGGAGATAAGCTTCTGGCCTAGAGGATGAGCTTGGAGCCTAGCAGCGTTGACACGGAGGTAGTGGTTGGGGAGACAGAGAGTTATACGGTTTTGCAATGACAAGCAACGCCACAGGCAACAGTTCTCTCAAATATGCATCAAATTCCTCAAAGGAACGGAGGTGGATGTCAAACTTACCTTTGCCGAGGACAGACGTTACTTCCCAAATGATAATTTGAGAAAGTGAGTCAGCTAGCTTTTGCTTTCGGGATAGAGAAATAATAATAATAATAATGGTATTTGTTAAGCACTTACTATGTGCCAGGCACTGTACTGGATACAAGCAAAACAGGTTGGACACAGTGCCTGTCCCGCATAGGACTCACATCTTATGCCCCATTATACGGATGAGGAAACTGAGGCTCAGAGAAGTGAAGTGACTAGCCTAAGGTCACACAGAAGACAAGTGGAGGATCCGGGATTAGAACCCCCGACCTTCCGACTCCCAGGCCCATGTTTATCCACTAGAACATAATAATAATAATTTTGGTATTTGCTAAGCACTTACTATGTGCCAAGCACTGTTCTAAGCACTGGGTAGATACAAGGTAATTAAGTTGTCCCACATGGGGCTCACAGTCTTAATCCCCATTTTCCAGAAGAGGTAACTGAGGCACAGAGAAGTTAAATGACTTGCCCAAAGTCACACAGCTGATAAGTGGCAGAGCCAACATCAGAACCCATGACCTCTGACTTCCAAGCCCATGCTCTTTCCACTGAGCCACGCTATGCTCTTTCCACTAAGCCATGCTGCTTCCCTCGGGAAGAGAAGCCCTCAGAATGATTCACAGCTAGGAAGCGGGGTCGGCCCAAATCTGAATTTGAAACATGCTGTGGTATCGAGTGAGCAATGGAAAGATGGAAGCGTCCAGGAAACTCGATCCAGCAATGGTATTTATTGAGCACTTACTTATCCTGTTCTGGACTAAGCACTTGGGAGACTACAATGCAAAAGTCAGTAGATATTATCTTTCCTCTATGTAGAAGTGGTAATAGAATTTATCATTATCATTGCTATTGAGCACTTAGTGTGTATAGAGTACGCTACTAAGCACTTGGGACAGTATAATACAGTAGTCATTAGATATTATCTTGCCCCCTTGCAGTAGCAATAATTGTATTTATTATTATTGATATTAAGCACTTATTGTGTGCATTGTATTGCAGTAAACACTTGGGAGAGTAAAATACCATAGTCAGTAGACATTATCTTGCCCCCATGTAGTAGTAGATAATAATAGGATTTACTCTTATTATTGACTGTAGGCACACACTGTGTGCAAAGGAATATACTATGTGCTAGAAGAGAATGTCCATGTGGGAATTAATATGGTCTCTGTCCCTCAGGAGGTTGGCAATCTAAGAATATAAGCAAGGGAAAATGTCATCGAGAATGATGAAATGATAAAATACAAACAACTATCTAATGTCTTGGAAAGAAGGGAGGATTCTATGAATACGGGTGGAGGTGATTCAACAATCAATCCACCGATCGAGGATATTTATTGAGCACTTACTGCATGCAGAACACTGCACTAAGCAATTTGGAGAGCACGATACAACGGAGTTAGTAGAGACGTTCCCTGCCCACCGGGTAGTTACAGACTAGATGGGGAGGCAGTCTTAAAATAAATTACAGATATAGACAAGAGCGCTGTGGGTGGCGTGAATGGCAAGTGCTTAAAGGGGACAGATCCAAATGCACGGGCGATGCAGACGGGAGAGGGCATAGGGATTTAGTCAGGGAAGGCCTCTTGGAGGAGATGTGAACTTAATAAGACTTTGAAGTGGAGATAGTGGTGATCTGGCAAATATGAAGGGGAAGGAAATGCCAGGCCCGAGGGAGAATATGGCCAAGGGGTCGGTAGCGAGACAGACAAGATCCTATTGACTAAGTTGGTGTCAGAAGAGCAAAGCATGTGGGCTGGGCCGTAGGAGGAGATACAATGTGGCCTAGTGGAAAGTGCAAAGGCCTGGGAGCCAGTGGACCTGGGTTCTAATTCCGACTCTGCCACTTGTCTGCTGGGTGAACCCAGTCGAGTCATTGAATTTCTCTGTGCCTCAGTATCCTCATCTGTAAAATGGAAATTCAATACCCTTTCTCTCTACTTTTTAGAATGTGAGCCCTATGTGGGACAGGAACTGTGTCCAACCAGATTAACTTGTATCTTCCCTGAAGCTTAAAATGGTGCTTGACACCTAGTAAATGCTGAACCAATACTATTATTGTTATCATCGTCATTACTATTATTATCATTATTACTATTATTGGAAAATCAACGAGGTAAGATAGGAAGGGGCAAGGAGACTGAATGTTTTAAAACCGAGCGACGGTAAGGAGTTCGTGTGGAGGTGGATGGGCAACTACTGTAGGTCCTTGAGGAGTGGGGAAGATGTAGATTGAACTTTTCTTTTCTTTTTAGAAAACTGATCTGGGCAGCAGAATGAAGTAAGGATTGGCGTGAGGAGAGACAGGAGGCAGGAAGGTCAGAGAGAAAGCTGAGGAGGCAGGATGTGTTGAGTGCTTGGATCAGGCACAGTAGTACTCTGGAGAGGAAAGGGCGGACTTTGCCAATCTCGTGAAGGTCGGAAGGATAGAATTTAGTGACACTGAATATGTGGGTTGAATGAGAGATAATCTGAAGACAACACAAAGGTTACGGGCTTGTGAAACTGGAAGGGTGGTTACTAACTCCCAGGAAGAGAAGCATGGAGCCAAAAACCTCTCTCCCAGCATAAACTGAAGGTGGCACCTGGGGGAAGAATCAATCTAATCCCATCGAGTTAGAGTTAGACTTCTTTAGAGTTAGAAACCAGTCCCCTCTGTCCTTCGTGAAAGCTAGGAAACAGAAAGCCCTGATTCTGTGGGAAAATGAGCAGTTCCACTCCACTGATTGCCCTCTCTGAAGCAGGCTCATGTCTGTGGTAGAGTAATCCCCACATATGTCCCGGAGCTCACCAGGATATTCCGGGGCTTAATTGTGTTTTGTTAAACATCTATGAAGCTTTATTTAAACAACCTTGCCTATGTGTCTTGTATTTTTAACAACAGACCCTACAAAAACATGAGGTGGCAAGATTCTGCACAGTTATATTTAAACCTGAGAAGCCATAGAAACCAAGCGGGACAAAAGGAATTCTGGGTAAAGCGAGCCTCTTGCCAGCTTTGCCGGGGTTTACCCCTGCCCCAAGACCCAAATGCAGCAGGAGAAGGGGCGACAAGAATGAAAAAGTCACACAGAGGAGGAGCCGAGGAAGAGCCATCGACCGTGAACTCCGCTCTCCTGCCGTGCAGCGTGGAAGCCGCCGCTTCCCAGAAACGCTCGGGATAAAGAACCGATCCACATCCATGCAGCCTGAGGGCTACGGAGAGACTCAGGAAAGCAAAGCGTGGTGATGAAACTTCAGAAGGACTGGGGAGAGAGTTGTATTTAAGGAATTCATTGTGCCAGATTGGAAACTCCTCGTGGGCAGGGATCATGTCTACCAACTCTATTGTGTTGCATTTTCCCGAGTTCTTAGTAAAGAGCTCTGCACATAGTCGACTTAATAAGTACAACCGAATGATTGGAGGAGTAAAGGGTGAAGGGTGTCTCTCACCCTTTCACCATCTATCCCACAGCCCCAAGGGTGGGACTTTTGCCAAACGTTGATCCTTTCAGCTCCACAGACCTGTCGATGTTGATTGCCTCTCTGACCGTCTGCTACCATAACCTCCATACCTGACCTGGCCTCACAGACAATGTTTTTCACCTCTCCAACTCCTCACCAATTGTCTCTTTCCATTATTATTATTAATAATAATAATTATGGTATTTGTTACGCATTTACTATGTGCCAGGCACTGTACTAAGCCCAGAGGGGATCAAACCTCAGTTGGGTCAGACACAGTCCCTGTCCCAAATCGGGCACACAGTCTTAATCCCCATTTTTCAGAGGAGGTAACTGAGGCACAGAGAAGTGAAGTGACTTGCCCGAGGCCACAAAACAGACAAGTGACAGAGCCAGGATTAGAATCCATGTCCTTCTGACTCCCAGGACCACGGTCTAGCCAGCGGGGCCTGCTGCTTCTCATTAGGATATGTTTGGGTGGATCAATTACAATAAATCCACTTCTCCTAAAGGAGAGGTTTCAATCTTAAACCTGATTAACTTGTATCTACCCCAGAGTGGCCTAGAGGAGAGGGCAAGGGTCTCTGCGTGTCAGGAATCCCAGATTCTAGTTCCCATTTTGCCACAGGCTTGCTGTATGACTTTGGACAAATCACTTCTCTGTGCCTCTGTTTCCCCATTTGTAAAATGGGACGGTGGGGGGTGCAGGGAAGGGGTTCAATACCTGCCCTCCCCCCTACTCAAACTATGAGCCCCATGTAGGACAGGAACTGTATCCAATCTGATCTACTCCAGTGCCTAGAACAGTGCCTGACATATAGTGAGCACTTAACAAATACCATCATCATAATCGTTCATTATAAATGAAACCACTGGCTTCCATCTCAGCCACTGTTCCTCCCTCCAGCAGGGTGAAGGTAGAGAGTGGGAGGGGAGAGAGACAGCCAGCACATCTATCGAGAAGTGCACAAGAAGGAGGTGAATTTTGAGACAGGCTCTCGGATGACAGGTATTCATTCAGTGGTATTTATTGAGCGCTTACTGCGGGCAGAGCTGTACTAAACACTTGGCAGAGTACAATACAACAGTAAAAGTCACATTCCCTGCCCAGGATGAGCTCAAGGTCTAGAGGCGGGAAGACAAACATCAATACAATAAATAAAATGAGATATGTACATAAGTGCTGTGGGGCTGGGAGTGGGGAAGAGCAAAGGGATAGTCAATCAGTCCGTCAATCATATTTACTGAGCACTTACTGGGTGCAGCGAACTGTAGTAAGTGATTGGGAGAGTGAAATACAAGAATAAACAGACACATTCCCTTCCCGCAATGACCTTATAGGCTGGTGTTGGGGGGGTGGGGGGCAGATATTAATATTAATACAATTAAATAAATGACAGCTATGGACCTAAGTGTTGTGGGGCTGGGAGGAGGGGATGAATAGAGGGAACAAATCAGGGTGACGCAGAAGGGAATGGGAGAAGAGGAAAGCTATATCGATAGAGGACCCGCCCAAACCAGGACTCTTTCTGAGGGAACCCGGTTGAGAGAACCCAGTTCCCCCTTCAGGTGCGGGGGGTCATCTTGGGGGTGGGCAGGGGGTGAGGACGGAGAGCGGGGAGAACAGGGACCGCCGCTCTGGCCAGAAGGAGCCTATGATGTCACACGGATGTCGGAGGGTCTCAGTCGGGGCTCCCTGGCGTCCGGAGGAAACTGGACACCCACGGCAAGCCGTCTGGCCAAAGCCTCTCAAATCCTTCCCCTCCTGCACTCCCAAACCTACAGTTCCCCTTCAAAAGGCAAAGAAATCCTCCTTGGGGAAGGGGGGGGGGATAGGGGTAGAAGAAGAGGAGAGAAATAGAGAGCAAGAGAGAGACAGCGAGACTGAGATAGACAGAGACATTCTCACAGGGCCTCGAGGCATAAATCAAGCCTTCTCTTCCTCCAATTATAAAAAAAACAACGAAAAAAACCCTTAACTGTGGCCATTTTAATTAAGCTCCATTTTTCCAATTAAGAGACCAATTAAAGCAAATGCAATTTCTTTTTCCCAGGTTCATCACTGATCCCTGCCACTCTCTCTGAGGACGGCCTCCGGGTGTATGTGAAGGAGAGCCAAGTGGGAAGGGGAAAAGATATTTCTACGGCACCAGCTCTGAGGCTTGAGTCAACCCATCGGAGTCCGCGATCGCCGGGGCGAGCCGATGGGTGCCTACACGCTTAGATCTGAATCCCCCGAAGCGGTTCATATACCTGCTGTGGACCAAGCTTATGCGTTGTTTGATTGTTTGATGATTTTGCCGCCAGGTTTCTGTGCCCTGACCGCATCACTGATGCGATTAATCAATCAATCGAGCAATCAACCAAATTATTGAGCGCTTACTGTGCACAGAGCAATGTACAAAGAACTTGGGAGAGTAATAATTTCATTAACTGTGATATCTGTTAAGCACTTCTATGTGCTTAACAGGAAGCAGGATGGTGTAGTGGATAGAGCACGGGCCTGGGACACGGAAAGTTATGGGTTCTAATTCTGACTCTGCCACTTGTCTGCTGTGTGACTTTGGGCAAGTCACTTCACTTCTCTGGGCCTCAGTTACCTCATCTGCAAAATGGGGATTGAGACTGAGCCCCACATGGGATAGGAACTGTGTCTAACCCAATTTGCTTCCCCAGTATTTAGCACAGTGCCTGGGACATAAAAATAAGTGCTTAACAAATATTACTATTATTTTTATGTGCCAGGCACCGTACTAAGCACTGGGGTACAGACGAGCTAATTGGGTTGGACACAGTCCCTGTCCTAAGTGAGGCTCGCACTCTCAATCCCCCTTTAACAGATGAGGAAACTGAGGCAGAGAGCAGTGAAGTCACTTGCCCACAGTCACACAGTAGACAAGTGACAGAGCAGGGATTAGAACTCATGACCTGCTGACTCCAGTCCGTGCTCAATCCACTATGCTATGCTGGCTCTTAGAATAAAATACAATTTATTTTACAATATAACAGAGTTGGTTGATACATTTCCTGTCCAAGATGAGCTTCCCCTCTAGAGGGAGAGACGGACGGGAATAAAAATAAACAAAATAATGGTATGAATATACAACAGCACCCCTGCCTCCAGCTGCAAACTCTCCCAGATCCCAAACAGCGAGACCCTTCGTTTCAATCCATCGATCGTATTTATTAAGCACTTACTGTGCGCACAACACTGTATTAAGCACTTGGGAGAGTATAACAGCGCTGGTAGCCGAAAAAAATAAATCAGTATGTCCACAGAAACCATCCATTTTCCAACAGAACACAGTAAAACATAGAAGCCTTTGACAGTTCTCACTGTTGATAAAGCATCTCGTCTAGTTTGGGGGATTTGCAGGCATAAATGAATTTTAATCACCAGTTGCTTCAACAGTCCACCTGGATTGGGAATGACCTAGCGGAAGGACCTCAGTTCTAATCCCGACTCCGCCGCTCATCTGCAGTGTGACCCTGGCTAAGTCACTTCACTTCTCAGGGCCTCAGTTCTCTCATCTATAAAATGGGGATGAAGACTGTGAGCCCTATACGGGAGAGGGAGCGGCACACAATAAGCTTGTATCTCCCCAGAGCTTAGTCCAGTGCCTGGTGCTTACCAAATACCATCATGATTATTATTATTATTATCCCCATTTTACAGATGAGGAAACGGAGGCACAGAGAAGCCTGGTGACTTGCCCAAGGTCACGCAGCAGCAAGCGGAGGCGCGGGCATCAGACCCTAAATCCTCCGACTTCCCACACCGCTTCAAGAGGCGATCAACTTGGAGGCGAAGAGGGTGAATCGTGGCGAGCAAGGTGGCTTTCTGAGAGGAAGGACTATACGGATGGAGCCTGTGCCGCCTAAACCGCTAAGAGAGGGCGACGGCATAGGAAAGATCATTTAATCATACTTATTGAGCGCTGACCATCTGCAGTGCACTGTACTCAGTGCTGGGAAAGTACAATTCGGCAACAGATAGGGACAATCCCTCCCCAACGACGGGCTCTCCGGCCACGCCACTTGTGTACCTTAACTCCTTCTTCTCCTGCCTCAACCCCGGCAGGTTCCTCCAGCTACTACCCAACACCTCCTGGCTCCCGCTTCCCTCGTGAGACGGCCTACGTGCTCCCTCCGTCACCCCAGAAAACTCATAGAACCCAGCAGACCGAGGGGTCCCCCCTTCCCAGTGCCCCCAGATCCTCCCCCGGACGGATGAGACCCCGTAGCCAGTCCCCCCTCGCGACGAAAATAAGTCCGTGGACCCAACCAGACCAGACCGGAGCGGGGCTAGAGTTCGAAAGTCTGTCAGATCATTAGCTTGACTGCACAATGGGAGAACGGTGCTTCAGATCCCCCAAACCGCACACCTGCACCTCTCGGCATAGGGCGGAACGTACAACCTTCACGGCCGAGGAGCAGCGTGGCTTAGCGGAAAGAGCCCGTGCTTGGGAGTCAGAGGACCTGGGATCTAATCCCTGCTCCGCCACCCGTCTGCTGTGTGACCTTGGGCAAGCCACTTCACTGCTCTGTGCCTCAGTGACCTCATCTGTAAAATGGGGATGAAGACCGTGAGCCCCACGTGGGATCTGATTACCTTGAATCTACCCCCACGCTTAGAACGGGGTTTGGCACGTAGTAAGCGCTTAGCAAATGCCATAATGATATTTCCTAGAGGTGGAATTTGAGGGGGGAGATGGAGGAGCGGGGGAGATGGAGGGGATCAAGGGGGAGGTGAGGGGGTAGAGGGAGAAATGGGGAGACTGAAAGGGATTCAGGGAGAGATAGGGGAGAAATGGGAAGACGGGGAGAACACGGGGGAGCAGGGATAGACCCCACCTAAAATACCCATCCTGCAATCCCGGTCTTTGTTCCCTCAGCACCACCATTCAAAGGTGGAAAGAAGTCACACCGTGGGATTCCTCACCGCA
The DNA here is from genome assembly GCF_004115215.2 of Ornithorhynchus anatinus. Classification (NCBI taxonomy): domain Eukaryota; kingdom Metazoa; phylum Chordata; class Mammalia; order Monotremata; family Ornithorhynchidae; genus Ornithorhynchus; species Ornithorhynchus anatinus. The sequence goes on along the minus strand of NC_041739.1, from coordinate 6,139,607 downwards.
CGTATCGTGCGGAATGTCGCGGAAGGAAGCGGGCGTTTTCTCCGCTCAGGCCGGTGCGCCCCAAACCCAGCCAGCCAGGCGTGAACACTCAAAATAAATGCAGATTAAAAAGGGAGGGGGGCTCTGAGCTAGGATCCCTGCTCCCCAAGGCAGGGTCCAGACCCCTCATGCTAGGACAGAGATCTGCAAGCTCCTGTCCCCCCCCACCAAAAAACACCCATACGACCCCATCCTTCCCACCACACATCAATGCGGGCAACCAAGGTGGGGGGGGTGGGGGGAAGGGGGAGAAAACGTCTTTCTAAAGGGCTCCAGGGAGACCCCCCAACTAGTTCTTGGCACACACCTTCAGCAAACGGAAAAACAGCACAAGAACTGATCATCCCAAGGACAGTACCTTTTTGTGTCTGTCCCTCTTCCATATTCTCTTCCATGGCTACCGTCCTTCGCTACCAACCGCTGCACAGAATCGGTCAAAACCTCGTCGAGACGGAGGGAAGACTGTTGTTGTTTAGGCTTTCCTTTTTTTTTTTTATCCCCGGGAATCTCCGGCGACCGCAGCGGAAAAAAAGCCAGCCCTCGGAGCCCAGCTGAGCTTCCACCCTCCCCGGTCCCGTTTGCCTAGAGACAGGCTGTCAAGTGTAATTTCATTCAAATTACTCTTCCGTGAAGATTATCAATTCTCCGCCTCAAAGCTGCCCATTGTGCATCACTGGAAGCAGGTATTCAGACACCCGGCCTGTGAACCGGGGTGGGAGGGGAGAGATTTGGCTGGAGGCCCAGGAGCTTTGGGCTTCAGCCGCCTTGTGCCGTGCATGGGAAATAGGGAGAGAGCGAGGCTCGGGCTGATCCTGAAATCTGGCCTTCCAATTGGAAGCAGACTGCTGGCAGGGTAGACGTTTGGGGGAGGGAGGTAAAGAGGAGGGGGTGTGCCTTAACACGAGATGGACCGCGGACCCTCAATTCCCCCTCTCTGTCACTTGAGTGGAAAAGCCCAGATGCCAGTGATGCTTCACTGTGGGGAAGCTAGGTGGGGGGAAGAGGGGCATGCCCGTGTCCCCCTCCATCCGAGGCAAAGTCTCGATTGTCCTCTTCTCCAACTCTCGGCTTAATTCGGTCTCAGAGCGCGGAGGAAGAGGTGGTGTCACGCCAGTCTTGGGCTGAATTCGAATCATTTCATCAGCCTTGCTGGTTAAGAGGGCTTTTAGGGAAAGTTACACCTTTTCGAGATTGAAAAAGAAATAGCGACGGGGGCACAGTTCTTTGGAAACGAAAGGGCTCCCTTTTCAAGCCTCCAGAACTTCAGTTTCTAAAGGAAAATGCAAATCTTCAGGCACAGGTGGAGGAGGAACATCAAAATAGCATTGTCTTTTTTTCATGATTTTTTTCCAGCACTTACTGTGTGCCAGGCACTCTACTAACCACCGGGGTAGACACAAGAGAATCAGGTTGGACATAGTCCCCGTCCACTGTGGCGCTCAGTCTTAATCCCCATTTTAAAGATGAGATAACTGAGGCACAGAGAATTTAAAGAATTGCCCAAAGTCACACAGCACACAAGTGAGAACCCAGGTCCTTCTGACTTCCAGGCCCGTGCTCTATCCATTAGGCAATACCGCTTCTTTCAGGGTTAGAATCGGTCTCTTCTCTTCTGGGGTAGAATCCCACAAAAGATGAATCTTCTTCAAATGCAACTGGGGTGCCTGGGTGGCTGTGGGGTGCTGGGAGGGCAATTCGAGGTCACTTTCATGTTTGGCTCTATTTCAATTCTCACATACAGTCATTAATTACCACCACCATCATTATCACCATAAGAATGGTGGTATCTTTTAAGCACTTTACTAAGCACTGGGGTAGATAATAATAATAATAATAATGATAGCATTTGTTAAGCACTTACTATGTGCCTAGCACTGTTCTAAGCGCTGGGGTAGATGCAAGGTGATCGGGTTGCCCCACGTGGGGCTCACAGTCTTAATCCCCATTTTACAGATGAGGTGACTGAAGTACAGAAAAGTCAAGTGACTTGCCCAAAGTCCCACAGCTGATCAGTGGCGGAGCTGGGATTAGAACCCACAGCCCCTGACTCCCAGGGCCGGGCTCGTTCCACTAAGCCACGCTGCTAATAACCAGCTTGGATTTGTTCCCTGCTCCATATGGGGCTCTAAGGAAATAAAGTATTTAATGAGAAGTGGCTAGTCCAGTAAAATGAGCATGGGCCGGGGAGTCAGAGGACCTGGGTTCTAATTCTGTCTCTGTTAACTGCTTGCTGGAAAACCTTGGGCAAGTTACTAAATTTCTCTGAGCCTCAGTTTTCTCCACTGTAAAAGGGGATTCCATGCCTATCCCCACTCCGATTTAGACCGTAAGGTCCATGTGGGAGAGCAGCATGACTTAGTATTGGAAGCAGCGTGGCTTAGTGGAAAGAGCCCGGGTTTAGGAGTCAAAGGAAGTGGGTTCTAATCCCAGCTCTGTCACTTTTCAGCTGTGTGACTTTGGGCAAGTCACTTAACTTCTCTGGGCCTCAGTGACCTCATCTGTAAAATGGGGATTAAGACCGTGAGCCCCACGTGGGACAAACTGATGACATTGTATCTTTCCCAGCACTAAAAACAGTGCTTGGCGGATAGTAAGCGCTTATCATCATTATTATTATTCTTATTAAAAAAAGAGTAGACTGTAAAGCAACCCCTTGTGGGCAAAGATTGTGGCAACCAATGATATCGTATTGTACTTTCCCAGGCACTTAGTACACCGCTCTGCATAAGTAGGCACCCAATAAATACCACGGACCAGTTGGTAAATTGACACGATCCCTGCTCTCAGGGAGATTACAGCAGGAGACACGTTTTTGAGTTGCTCCTGAAACAACTTCCTAGATCAAACCACTGATCACCTGGATTTCTTTTAGAAAAATATTAAGCGGTGCCAAAGTATTATGACAAGGGAGACATTAAGGTCTCATAGGGAAGACTTCAGCCATTCCAGCTCCCAACCAGATTGCCGTATATCATCTGGAAGCCATAAACTCCTAAATCAAACATATCGTCAACCCAAATGTGAACTGGCGGATGTACTTAAGGCGAAATACCCTGATGAAATTACCTTAAATTGCAATGAAGACCCAATTTCGGTTAACTAATAATAATAATAATAATAATGTTGGTATTTGTTAAGCGCTTACTATGTGCAGAGCACTGTTCTAAGCGCTGGGGGAGATACAGGGTAATCAGGTTGTTCCACGTGAGGCTCACAGTTAATCCCCATTTTATGATGAGGGAACTGAGGCACAGAGAAGTTAAGTGACTTGCCCAAAGTCACACAGCTGACAATGAGAGGAATAAATTCAATAAGAGACTCCCGTAAAAATGGTGACTATCTGACAAAGGAACATATTAGTAGAATACATGGGCTATTCAAGCCAAGTGTTTGCATGTTCAGTGCTTGTTGGTTTTAAAGCAGCTCTGAATGAAAGGTAGGAAATCGATTGGAGTGACACTATAAAAATAAGTTTCACCTTTTTAAAACCAGCAGCTAAGATTAAATCGAAAGGCCATTTACTGCCACTGAGAGAGTCAAACCCTGCATTTCAGAAATTATCTCAGAACTCTTCACTTTGGAAGTCCACTTTTTTCTACGTTCTTTCAAGAACGATTTTCTAGAGAAAAAGTTCCTTTTCAGCAGATGGTTTTACCGATAGAATATATTACGAATCCTAGTAAAATATTCATCTGCTTTCATACATTTTCTTCCAGAATGAGCTCAGAGAAAGAGAACGAGAGGAGATAGCTACAACAAGAGGCATTTATATTAGTTTGAGGCGATAATTTTTCCCAGAACTAGAATATAGGGGATGAAGAATCTGTCTCTCTGGGGGTCTTTAAAAGTAGGGCAGCTGGCTGTCTACTTAGTCTTCAATAAAGCCTATCGCTTTCATGTCTAAAATTGCCCTGTTCATGGTTGATTCTCATTTTACAGAGGAGTCCTCAAAGCACTGAAAACTTTGTCCTGCCCAAGAACAAGCAGTCAAAGGTATCCACTGAGCACTTACCTTCTGCAGAGCACCGTACTAAGCGCTTGGGAGAGCACAACACAAGAGTGAGTTCCCCGCCCGAAAGGAGCTTACAGAGTAGAGGGGAAATGGTAGTTAGAGCCATCTGTTAGTCTACAGTCTCACACATGGCTATTATTAATTTGGAATTTGTTAAGCGCTGTCTTTGTACAAGCAGTGTTCTACGGGCTGGGATAGATAAAAGTTCATTAGGCCAGACACAGTCCCTCTCCCACGTGGGGCTTGCAGTCTAAGCAGGGGGAAAGATCAGGAGAACCCAGGACTGTGGTTTTAAGAGAACTTGCCTCTTCCTCTGAGTATTTTGTTCAATTCATTCATTCAGTTGTAGTTACTGAGCGCTTACTGTGTGCAGAGCACTGGACTAAGCACACAGGAGCGTAGAATACAACAATAAACAGACACATCCCCAACCCACAACGAGCTTCTTTGCTTATTTAAGACGCTTTTGGGCCGTAGTCCTAATTGAATATCTCCTCCCCGTGTAAACCGCACGCCTCCCTCTGGGAATTTGAGAAGGTGGAGTTCCTGGGTTTGAAGAAAGCCCACAGGCCAAAATACACTCTCCTCAGGAACAAGCTGGAAAGATGAAGTATGGATGACCCAACTGAGAGGTTAATCTATAAACTGGCTCGTCAGATTATACTTTCCCCGGGCAGGGCACGCGAGGACAGTGGACGACGGCAGCGGAAGCAGCAGAGAATCGGCGTGGCTTAATGGATAGAGTACAGGCCTGGGAGTCAGAGGGACCTGGGTTCTAATCCTGGCTCTGCCACATTCCTGCTGTGGTTGGGCAAGTTGCTTCACTTTTCTAGACCTCAGTTCCCTCATCTGTAAAAATGGGGATTAAAAGTGTGAGCCCCATGTGGGACGGGGGCTGTGTCCAATCTGATGAGCTTGTATCTGCCCCAGAGCTTTGCACACAGTAAACACTTAACAAGTACTATTATTATTAGCAGCAGGAGTAGTAGAACCCAACCAGGAGATCAAGGGTGAGCGGAAATGGTTACCATGGTGGACGGGAGCAACTTTGGAGGGGGCAAAGTCACCCAGAACGTGGCAGAGCCATGGACTGTCAGTCAATCGTTCAGTTGTATTTATTGAGTGCCAACTGTGTGCAGAGTATCAGTATTTCAATCAGTCATTAGGAATAGGAATTATTAGTACCTATTATGTGCAGGGGTTTGTACCAAGTGGTGGGAAAAGATGCATATATGGATATTAGATATGGGAATTTAGAAACAGCGTGGCCTGGTGGAAAGGGCACAGGCCTGGCATTCTGAGGTTGTGAGTTCTAACCCCCCCTCCATTGAAAAACCACATATTCTCATTGAGTTGATCATAACTGGCCAATGGCTAACGCTAGACTTCATTCATTCGATCGTATTGATTGAGCGCTTACCGTGTGCACAGCACTGTACTAAGCAGGTGGAAAGTACAATTCAGCAATAAAGAGAGACAATCCCTGCCCACGCCGGGACTTGGACCTGTTCTCTTTGCCCTAATCAAGTTGATAAAACTTTTAAAAATTGTATTTACTGCTAAAATCCACATCTGAGAATAGTTCGATGTTTCTCGTGAACCTCACACAGGTGGATTTCTGGCCACGTGACTTGCTCGCTGAAAAAATTCACAAGCCTCCGCCCTAGAGCTTAAAGAATAGGCAGACTATAAATCAAACCAACAGCGAGCCGGCTTCTCAGATCAGGATCATCTAATTCATCTTGCCGTGGCTTCTTTTGATGAGGTTGCCCATCCTTATAAGCCCTCATAATGAATAAGTCTCTCGCCATGGGCAGTGAATAATTTCTGTGTGAAACTTCATCCTGCAGTGTTTCAGTTGTTTAAAAGGCTGCTAGCCGCCACGAAGTTCACTCCGACTGCCCGTAAAGAGAACCTTAATTATGACGCTGCTCCTGGAAAGAGGGGCGGGTGGTTTGCGTCCCTGGAGATGCCAGGGTTATATTTCGCGCGCACGATGAACCCCACCTTCGGCATGGATAAAACCACTTCTTCAGCCCCTCAGAACCCAGTCTGTAGAAGCCACGAGACTGAAAGCTCATTGTGGGCAGGGAACGTGCCTAGCGATTCTGGTGCACTGTACTCTCCCAAGCGCTTAGTACACACCGTAAGCGCTCAAATAATAATAATAATAATGATGGCATTTGTTAGGCGCTTACTAAGTGCCAAGCACTGTTCTAAATGCTGGGGTAGATACGAGGTCATCAGGTTGTCCCACGTGGGGCTCGCAGTCTTAATCCCCATTTTACAGATGAGGTCGCTGAGGCCCAGAGAAGTGAAGTGACTCGCCCAAAGTCACACAGCTAAGTGGCGGAACTGGGATTAGAACCCACGACCTCTGACTCCCAAACCCGTGCTCTTTCCACTAGGCCACACTGCTTCTCGTGGCTTAATGTCATCCAGTATGCCGTCCAGCGATTGATCGAATGATTCAGATACCACACGGGAAGACACACGTAATCCAGGGAACAATGCCTACTTCTCTGCTAGGGCTTGGGTTCTAATCCCGCCTCTGCCACTTGTCCGCTGTGTGACCTGGGACAAGTCACTTCACTTCTCGGTGCCTCATTTACCTCATCTTTAAAATGGCGATTAGGCCTGTGAGCTCCATGAGGGACAGGGACTGTGTCCAACTTAATGATAATAATAATAATAATAATTAATGTTGATATTTGTTAAGCATTTACTATGTGAAAAGCATTGTTTAAAGCGCTGGGGAGGATACAAGGTGATCAGGTTGCCCCACGTGGGACTCACAGTCTTAATCCCCATTTTACAGATGAGGTAACTGAGGCCCAGAGAAGTCAAGTGACTTGCCCAAAGTCACACAGCTGACAAGCGGCGGAGCTGGGATTCGAACCCATGATCTCTGACTCCCCACCCGTGCTCTTTCCACTGAGTCACTCTGCTTCTCTCGATTAGCTTGTAGCGACCACAGCGCTTAGTTCAGTGCCTGGCACATAGCAAGCGCTTAACAGATACCATCTGAACAATAATAATAATAATCATCGTACTTGTTAAGCACTCAGTATGTGCCAAGCACTGTTCTAAGCCCTGGGCTAGATACAAGCTCATCGGGTAGGGCACAGTCCCTGTCTCAGATGGGGCTCACACTTTTAATCCCAATTTTACTGCTGAGGGAACGGGGAGGCCCAGAGAAATGAAGTGACTGGCCTGAGGTCGCACAGCAGACAAGATGAGGAGCTTGGATTAGAACCCAAGTCCTTCTGACTCCCAGGCCCTATTCATTCATTCATTCAATAGTATTTCTTGAGCGCTTACTATGTGCAGAGCACTGTACTAAGCGCTTGGAATGGACAAATCGGTAACAGATAGAGACGGTCCCTGCCCTTTGACGGGCTCACGGTCTAATGACGGGCTTACAGTCGGTCACGTGGCTTCCTGGAAGGGGAAGAGTTAGGGGCTTGAATCTCGGGGATTAGGGGGGCCGGGGCCTGAGGAATGCTCTGGGTTCCCAGGGGCGGGGAAGGAGGTCCAAGAGAGCTGTCCATGACATCATCGCCTTCTGCTGTGTGGACATACGGCCCGCCAGAAGGACACCGTGGGAGACCGCCCCAAGCCCGGGCCGGGCCACGTGTCCGCGGCCGGGCCGGACCGGACCAGGCCGGACCGGATGGGACCGGACCCTCTCGGTGCATTGGAGGCGATTTTTCTGCCCAAGCCGTCGGCAGACACCCCACGGCAGAACCGGACCTTGCTACAAAACTCAGCCCGCACACTTTGCTTCCCTAATGCTGACCTCCTCGCTGGACCTCCATCTCGTCTCTCTCGCCGCTGACCCTCGCCCACGTCCTCGTCCACGTCTACGTCCTCGCTCTGGCTCCTTCCTCACAGCCAACGCACAATTACTCTGCCCTTCTTCAAAGCCCTAGCGTGACTCAGTGGAAAGAGCCCGGGCTTGGGAGTCAGAGGTCATGGGTTCGAATCCCGGCTCTGCCACTTGTCAGCTGTGTGACCGTGGGCAAGTCACTTAACTTCTCTGTGCCTCAGTTAACTCATCTGTAAAATGGGGATTAACTGGGAGCCTCACGTGGGACAACCTGATGACCCTGTATCTCCCCCAGCGCTTAGAACAGTGCTCTGCACATAGTAAGCGCTTAACGAATCCCAACATTAATATTATCCTTTCAATTCTTTATTCTCATAAACCCTCGTTCCCCCAACTGCCTCCCCTTTCTATATCATCTACGCACTTGGATCTGTACCCTTGGGGCACGCAGTAAGCGTGACTTAGTGGCAAGAGAACGGGCTTGGGAGTCAGAGGTCGTGGGTTCTCATCCCGCCTCCGCCACTTATCTGCTGTGAGACTTTGGGCAAGTCACTTTACTTCTCTGTGTCTCAGTTACCTCATCTGGAAAATGGGGATTAAGACTGTGATCCCGACCCGGGACAACCCGATTACCTTGTATCTCGCCCGGCGCTTAGAACGGTGCTTGGCCTATAGTAAGCACTTTTCCAATACCATCATTATTATTTTTATTATTAAGCACTCAATAAATACGATTGAAGGAATGAATAAATGGAGTATTAACCCCACCCTCAGCCACACAGCACCTGTGAACAAATCGGTAAATTATTTGTTTATTTCGATGTCTGCCTCCCCCTTTAGACAGTGAGCCTGTTGTGGGCAGGGAATGTGCCTGCCTACTCTGTTACGTCTTACTCTTCCTAATGTTTAGTACAGTGCTCTGCACAATTAAAGTGCTCAATTAAGTGCTCAATTAAATACCACCAATGGATTGGTTGCCTGATTGCTTCTTCCAAGCTCCTCTCTTCTTGCCTCTAGCTGGAGGCCTCACCTCATTTAGAGGCAAAATGAACTGGCGATTCTCAAACTTCAAAGGCGCTCTCCTCTTCTTGGCACTTAAGAGAGTCGATACCAAACCCTAAGGGACAGGAGGATGAAACAAAATAAAGGAAAGATAAAGACCGCCTCTATTTGAAGACCCAGAATGCAGGTCCAGGAGGAACTTTAAAATGACGAGAGCTGACAACGAGAGACACGGACAGAATAGATAAAACTTCCTGAAAATCTGATCTCCATGACAACCAAGGGTTAGCCTTAAAGGGCTACCTCACCTCCGCAACGCTTCTTCACTAAAGTACAAAACTGGGACCCCAGAAAACGATTCCAAGGAGTATATTTTCCTCTCCTAGTTTCTTACCTCTGTTACCTCAAAATAACTGTGGCATTTGTTCTGCCACTTGTCAGCTGTGTGACTGTGGGCAAGTCACTTAACTTCTCTGTGCCTCAGTTACCTCATCTGGAAAATGGACTGTGAGCCTCATGTGGGACAACTTGATTACCCTGTATCTACCCCAGCGCTTAGAACAGTGCTCTGCACATGGTAAGCGCTTAACAAATACCAACATTATTATTATTATTATTATTATTATTATTAAGCACTTACTCTGTGCCAAGCACCGTATTAAGAACTGGGCTAGATACAAGTTTATCAGGTTGGACGCGATAGATCGAAAGAGGGATGAATGCACTGCTAGAGCGATATGGGCCAGCATTCGAGAGTTTGGGGGAAAGATTTCCTTAGGAGAAGATAGACTCTGAATCTGAGGATCAGCATGGCCTGGTAAAAAGAACACAGGCCTGGGAGTCAGAGGACCCGGGTTCTAATCCAGATCCACCACCGGCCTGTTGTGTGTTCTTGGACAAGTCGCTTCGCTTCTCTGTACCTCAGTTCCGTCTTCTGAGAAATGGGGCTTAAGACTGTGATCCCCATGTGGGACAGGAACTATGTCCAACCCGATTTAGTTGTCCAAGCCAGTGCTTAGTACGGCACCTGGAACGTAATTAGCACTTAACAAATACCATTGTTTATTATTATTATTATTACCCAAGCTTTGAGTCTCAACCCTTCCCGGCTCAGGCAGGAAAGGGATTATGTCTGAGCTGATTATCTTATATCTACCCCAGTGTTTAGAACAATACTTGACACACAATAAGCCCTCAATCATTTAAAAAAAAATGAATGCAGCCTTCCTAATCCATTCAGTCATAACCCAGAGAGTTCATGCAGGAGAAGCAACTGGAAAGAGCACAGGCCTGAGAGCCAGAGGACTCTTCTATACCTCAGATACCTCACCTGTAAAATCGGAATCAAAACTGTGACCTCGGGGGATGTGGACTGGGTCCAACCTGATTAGTTTGTATCTCCCTCAGTGTTTAGTAAAATGCCTGGCCCATAGCACTTAACAAATACCATTAAAAACCATCTAAAAATGTCCTTACATACCACAATCATTATTATTATTATTACTATTATAACCAGTTCACGCACACTCTAGTGGAGATGTGCACCTCCAATCGGTAGGCTACTCCAGCAGTGTCCCACCACAGCTTTATTATAACACCGAAGGTGAGGCCTTTTGGGGTTTTTGAAGCGCTTTTTCTGTCACCAGATAGACCGCAACTTCCTAGTGGGCAATAATGTTGGCATTTGTTAAGCGCTTACTATGTGCAGAGCACTGTTCTAAGCACTGGGGGTAGACACAGGGGAATCAGGTTGTCCCACGTGGGGCTCACAATCTTAATCCCCATTTTATAGATGAGGTTACTGAGGCCCAGAGAAGTGAAGTGACTTGCCCAGAGTCACACAGCTGACGAGTAGCAGAGCCGGGATTTGAACCCATGACCTCTGACTCCAAAGCCCGTGCTCTTTCCACTGAGCCACGCTGCTTCTCTACCTTTACTTCTCTTGGCCTGTCTTAAATGCTTAGCCTTACAGTTCCCTCATCTGTACAGTGGGGGATGAAGACTGGGAGCCCCACGTGGGACAACCTGATTACCTTGTATCTCCCCCAGATCTTAGAACAGTGCTTGACACATAGTAAGCACTTAACAAATACCAACATTATTGTTATTATTATTATTATTAGCCTGCTTAGTAATGGATTGTCTTTGTTCCCTACCTCCCAGCGACCGGGCAAGCAGTTCAGAGTCCAATCTGCCATCAGGACACGCTCGGTGGCCAATCAGTCAGAGACGGAGCGGGCCTGTCACCCCAGTTCCTTGGCAGGGGCTGGATTATCCCCACCAGCTCATCTTCCGCCAACCCCGCCCTCCTAAATGTTTTATCCGGAGATGATAATAATACATCAAACACTGTTCTAAGCACTGGGGTAGAGATGAGTTAATCAGGTTGGACACAGTCCCTGTCCCACACGGGGCTCACATTCTTAATCCCCATTTTCCAGGGGAGGTAACTGAGGACCAGAGAAGTTAAGTGGCTTTCCTAAGTCACACAGAAGACAGGTGGTAGAGTCGAAATTAGAACCCAGGACCTTCTGATTTCCAGGCCCGTGGCCAGATAGGAGCAGGGATTAACCCTAGCTAATCTAGTGAAGTGGACTCCTCGACTTGGTTGTCGTGGTTCCGGATCAAGGTATCATCATCGGGTCTGCCCGTTTAGGGGTGAGACAGGTGCCAGGCTACTTGTTTTATTTTGTTGTCTCCTTCGTTTAGACTGAGAGGCCGTTGTTGGGCAGGGATTGTCTCTATGTGTTGCCGCATTGTACATTCCAAGCGCTTAGTACAGTGCTCTGCACCTAGTAAGCGCTCAATAAATACGATTGATTGAATGAATGAATGAATGCGAGAGCCTCGCCTTCAATCCGAAGTCGGGTTCTTGGCGGGGCCGGCCCGGGGAAGCATGCATGGAGATGGAGTAGTCCCCTAAATTTTAAGCTCCATCGGGACAGGGAATGTGTCTATTATTACATTGTACTCTCCCAAGCGCTTATTACAGTGCTCGGCATAGAGTAAGTGTTCAGTAATTTCGGATGAATGAAAGTGGAGGGTTACTGGATGGTTCAGGGTTTGAGGTGGCTAGTATGCTGCAGCCCCCTTAGAACAATAATAATAATAATGATAATAATTGAGGTATGTGATAAGTGCTTCTTGTGTGCCAAGCTTTGTACTAAGCACTGGGGTAGATGCAAGCTAGTCGGGTCTGACACAGTATCTGTCCCACATGGGGCTCACAGTCTAAGGGGGAAAAAGGTAACAGGTATTGAATCCCGCCACATGCCTGCTGCATGACCACGGGCAAGTCACTTTATTAATTGGATCGCATTTATTGAGCACTTACTGTGTGCAGAACACTGTACTAAGCGCTTGGAAAGTACAATGCGGCAACAGAGGCCAGCAGCGTGGCTCAGTGGAAAGAGCCGGGGCTTCGGAGTCAGAGGTCACGGGTTCGACTCTCGGCTCTGCCACTTGTCAGCTGTGTGACTGTGGGCGAGTCACTTCCCTTCTCGGTGCCTCAGTTACCTCATCTGTAAAATGGGGATTAACCGTGAGCCTCACATGGGACAACCTGATGACCCTGTATCTAGCCCAGCACTTAGAACAGTGTTCTGCACATAGTAAGCGCTTAATAAATACCAACATCATTATTATTATCTCTGCCCAACAATGGGACTTCACTTCTCTGGGCCTCGGTTACCTCATCTGGAAAATGGGGATGAAGACTGTGAGCCCCATGTGGGACAGGGACCGCGTCCAACCTGATTGGCTTGTATCCACCCAGTGCTTAGAACAGTGCCTGGCATACAGTAAGCACTTAACAAACACCACAGTCATTATTTTACAGATGAGGAAACTGAGGTCCAAAATAGCGAACCCAAGAGGCAAGCGGCGGAGCCCGGAGTAGAACCCAGATCCCCTGCCCCTCACTAGGCTATGCTGCTTCTAGTGTTGGCTTGGTCTTCCCCAGAAATGTCAGTGTCATCATAGAGCTAACAGGTGTGCCTCGAGAACGATACACAGCCAACAGGATGTTTGGGATGGAAAGATAAAAAAAAAAAAAGAAGTCTCTCCCCAAAACACGTCAGTCTCCCGCGGGTCACGATCCCGGACGCGGGTGAATCTAATCAGCGTCCGAACACGTTCGATGAACACGTCAGGCTCCCTTCTTGCCTTCCTCAAGCGCACAGATTTCTCCCCCTCCATTCCCATCCCCCCGTTCCTTGCCATTGTTAGCTGGCACGGCGCCTCCAGCTCTTTCCCGACTGCTTGTCAAAACACCAAGGCTATAATTTGGGGAGTCTGCACAGCCTAGCGCTCCGGCAGGGCTCGGTGGAACGGTCGCTGAAATAGAGGGCGTCCGCTTCCCTCCCGCCACGCACACCCAGCCTTGGCTGCACAAAATAGCCAGTCCAACGACGAGCGGGCTAATAGGGCGCTGCCCTTCGGGGATTCCCGGGTGAAATAGTTGGGTGCCTTCTGGAGTCTCACCATGTGAAGGATGGATTGATTATTTCATGACCACCCCCTAATCTGGGCATTCAATTTCAAGCAAGCTCTAAGACCGGCCCAAGGCTTTCGACAGCTCCTGCTTCTCCCGCTCCGCCACGTCAGTCCATCCATCACTCAATCGAGCGATCGTTTTTATAGAGTGCTTACTGCGTGCCGAGCGCTGTGCTAAGCGCTTGGGAGACGTGCAATACGCCAGAACCGGAAGACACGTTCCCCGCCCACGACGAGTTCACGGTCTAGAGGGAAACATTCAGTATGGAGAAGCAGCGCGGCTTAGCGGAAAGAGCCCGGGCTTGGGAGTCAGGGGTCGTGGATTCTAATCCAGGCTCTGCCACTTGTCAGCTGGGTGACTTTGGGCAGGTCACTTCACTTCTCAGTGCCTCGTTACCTCATCTGTAAAATGGGGATGAAGGCTGTGAGCCCCATGTGGGATAACCTGAATACCTGGTGTCTACCCCAGTGCTTAGAACAGTGCTTGGCACATAGTAAGTAATAATGTTGGTATTTGTTAAGCCCTTTACTATGTGCAGAGCACTGTTCTAGTAAGTGCTTAACAAATACCATAATTATTATTATTATTAATTCATTCAGTCATTCAGTCAGTCAGTCATATTTATTGAGCACCTACTGTGTGCAGAGCACTGTACTAAGCACTTGGGAAAGTTTAACACAGCAATAAAAAGGAGACAGAAAAAAAGAAACAGAGAGCTCAGTGCTTTCAGAGTATCAGTGTGGCCTCATGGAGAGAGCACGGGCCTGGGAGTCAGAGGGCATGGGTTCTAATCCCTTCTCTGCCACTTTTCTGCTATATTACCTTGGGCAAGTCACCTACTTTCTCTGGCCCTCTTTTACCTCATGGAAAATGGGGATAAAGACTGTGAGCCCTATGTGGGACAGGGACTGTGTCTAACCTGATTATCTTGTATCCACCCAGGTGCTTTATACAGTGTCTATCACAGAGTAAGCCCTGAACAAATACCTTTAAGAGCAAGAGGCCATTAGCCCATTTTACAGGAGGAAGAAACTGAAGCTCAGTAACCTAATGGATGAAGCACGGGCCAGGGAGTCAGAGGACCTGAGTTCTAATCCCTGTTCCGCCACCTGCCTGCTGATGACCTTGCGCAAGTCACGTAACTGCGTCTGTTTCCTCAACTTCAAAATGAGGATTTATTCGATAGTATTGATTGAGTGCTTACTGTGTGCAGAGCACTGTACTAAGTGCTTGGAATATGCAATTCGGCAACAGATAGAGACAATCCCTGCCCAATGACGGGCTTACAGTCTAATCGATGATTAGAGGCACTTCATCTAGAAAGATCTGGAAAGATCTAGAAAGAAATACCTCTTCTCCCTCCTACATAGTCCGTGAGCCCCATAAGGCACAGGGACTGTTTCTGACCTGATTAACTTGTACGTACCCCAGTGCTTAGAACAGTGCTTGGCACAGAGAAATGCTCAATACATACCATAAAAAAGGTACATTTCACATAGTAAGTGCTCAAGAAATACGATTGAATGATGTAGAAGCATAATAATGATAACTGTGGTGCTACTTTGGGTCAAGCACTGTACTAAGCACTGGGGTTCAAATAAGGTTAGTAGATGGGCTACAGTCCCCAACCCAGGGAAGTCAGACCTCCTGAATTTTTGTATTTTTTTGCGGGTGTTAATTTTATGGTATTTGTGAAGCACTTACTATGTGCCAAGCACTCTATCAGATACCACCGGATACCACCACGCAGTCCCTTATCCCCCATGGGGCTCACAATCTTAATCATCCCCATTTTACAGACGAAGTATCTGAGGCACAGAGAAGCTAAGTGACTTGCCTAAGGTCCCACAGCAGTATTAGAACGCAGGTCCTTCCGACTCCCAGGCCCGGGCTCTACCCACTAGGCACAGTGGTTAGACCCCGGGCCCGGGAGTCGGAAGGTCATGGGTTCTAATCCCATCTCGGCCATTTGCTGCGTGACCTTGGGTAAGTCACTTCTCTGGGCCTCAGTTCCCTCATCTGGAAAATGGGGATTGAGACCGTGAGTCCCACATGGGATAAGAGACCGTGTCCAACGCGATTTGCTCGGATCCACCCCAGCGCTTAGTACAGTGCCCGCCACATAGTAAGTGCTTAACATATACCAGAATTATCATTATTATTATTATTACAGATACCTCACCACTGTCAGGGTCTGTTCCCCGGGGATTGCATCATGGAAACTTCTGGCGGACCGCATTTTTTTACAGCCCCAGCGGGAGGAGGTCGGGCACCTCCTTCCCAGCACATTAAAGATCGCTGTTTCCTAACTTCTGCCCGCAGTGCTGCCCACGGAGGGGAAAGGTCCGCTGTGGCAGCCACCAACCGACCGCAGGGTAAGGAGCCTGCTCCCTCCCACCCAAGAGGGATCTGGATCCACAACCCGTCAAGAACAAAGGAGGAAGAACAGCACGAAACACGCCCCGCTCTGATGGTCAGGCTTGCGGACGGGCAGAAGCGGTGACCAAGCAGAATCCTAAAATGATCAGAACAAACTCCGACCGCAGAAGAGAAAGTAAATAAAGTTCTCATCCAAACAAAACAGAGGCATAACAGAAAGAGCCAACCCCCAGGGAAATCCTTATTGCGCGACAGAGGGCTGGTACGGTTAGAGGGAAAACAAACTTCCGTGCACTTAATTACAGGGAACATCCTGACTGGAAAAATACGCACAGGGACAGTACCATAGGGACAGGAAACGGAGCTGGACGATTTGGAAACGCTGGGACCTTTCTGGACCGGAAGAGGTGCCAGGGTTCAACTCTGGTCAGAGGCTTGTTGGCGGAAATGGAGTCAGACCTGGTTCTCAAACGCTTCGAGACCCACAACCCCTCGTGGCCGTCCGAGGGGTCGGGGGACTCCACCGGCCCCGGGTTGTCCGCCGGATTCAGGCTCCGCTGATACAGTAAAGGAGGGGACGTGACCGACAAATCCGACAGACCCCAAAATGTTACGCGGCTCCTTTCCGGCATCCAGAGGCCTACGTTCCGGCTTGTCTTTGTGATTAGACACCCGACGCTACCAAAACTTCCTCAGTGTCCCTCTTCTCAAGCCAGATGCCTAGGGACAGTGTGCTGCAGTGGACAGACAATCAGAAGGCCTGGGTTCTAATCCTGGTTCTGCCAACAAGCCCGCTGTGTGACCTGGGACAAATCATGCGTCCTCCGTTTCCTAATCTGTAAAATGGGGATGAAATACCTGTTCTCCCTCCCCATTACACGATGCTCCATAAGCTCAGTGTGGGGAGGGAATGTGTCTGTTGCCTTGTCCTCTCCCAAGCGCTTAGTACAGTGCTCTGCACACAGAAAGCGCTCAATAAATACAACTGAATGAATGAATGAATGACTGAATGACAGGAACTGTGTCTGACCTGATGACTTTTTATCTATGCCAGTGCTTACTCCTAACTCTTGGGCTTCGATGCTCTTTTTTCTTTTTTAATGATTCTTGTTCAGCGCTTTCTATGTACCAGGCACTGTTCTAAGCGCAGGGATAGATAGAAGCTCATCAGGTTGGACACGGTCCCTGTCCCACATAGGGCTCACAGTCTTAATCCCCAATTTACAGATGAGGGAACTGAGGCTTAGAGAAGTGAAGCGACTTGCCCGTGGTCACACAGCAGACAGGTGGCAGAGCCAGGACTAGAACCCCAGTCCTTCTGACTCCCATGCTCTATCCACTAGGCTACCCTGCTCTTTGACTCGGCCTCTAACCCACCCGTGCTCTCCTCCTAGTGCACCCTACCTGGTATCTTCTTTCCCTTCTAAGGAAGGCTCTAAACTGTTCCTTATCACGTCTTCCACCTCCAATCCATTACTGAGCTCTTGCTCTGCGCAGAGCACTGAGCTAGGTGTTTGGCAGTACAAAAGAGGAAGCAAACACAATCGCTGTGCTCAAACAGCTTACAATCTAGCAGGGGAGACGAACACGAAGATTACTTCTACTGTGCCCCAAAACAATAGTAATAATAATAATAATAATGTTGGCATTTGTTAAGCGCTTACTATGTGCAGAGCACTAAGCGCTGGGGTAGATACAGGGGAATCAGGTTGTCTCCCGTGGGACTCACAGTATTAATCCCCATTTTACAGATGAGGGAATTGAGGCAGAGAGAAGCTAAGTGACTTGCCCACAGTCATACAGCTGACAAGTGGCAGAGCGGTGATTTGAACCCATAGACCTCTGACTCCACTTTCCACTGAGCCACGCTGCTTCTCGTAATAATAATTTCGGTATTTGTTAAACTCACCCAAGGTCACACAGCTGACAAATGCCAGAGCTCATTCATTCAATAGTATTTATTGAGCGCTTACTATGTGCAGAGCACTGTACTAAGCGCTTGGAATGAACACGTCGGCAACAGACAGAGACGGTCCCTGCCGTTTGACGGGTTTACAGTCCAATCGGGGATTAGACGAGATTAGATTAGAGCTGGGATTAGAACCCACCACCTTTAACAAAAGGCTAGTTAAACTCATTGTGTGTAGCGTGTTAAGAACGTGTCTGCTTGCTATAGTGTATACAGTGCTTTGCACACAGTAAGAGCTCAATCAAAACAAGTGAATGAATGCTCTCCACTCCACAGACGATCAATAAATGGCATTGAGGATGACGGCGCAGACCAGCCAGAGATTCCGGTCCACGGCATTTGCTACCTCGGAGGGTTGCTTCGATCGAACGTGCTCAAAGACCAGACCTCAGGGCATCCTTGTCTCACTAAGTGGTCAGTCTCCCAAGTGCCCGGCGGGTACGATTTCCCTATAAGCATCGATCCTGGCAATCCGCCTTTGGCATCGCCACTTAAACCCCGAGACAGTGCAGGTGAACCACAAACAACAGAAGTTAAAGCTGCAACGGTTGAATGAGTGAGCGTCCGGTTGTTTGGCTACTTTCCTCCCGACGGATCCGGGCCGTCGTCTGCGGGGGTCCCAGAGGGAAAGGGTCAGGGGGTCGGATGTGGCCGGTGAGGAGTGTCCATGCCTCGGAGCCGGGGCAGAGGAGACGGTCAGATTTTTTTCCTCCTGTCCCCAGTCTGAGTTTCCCTCCGTTTCACAGGCGATGGAGAAATCAAAGGCTTTGGCACCTTTCATTATTCAGCTCCAACGGTGCTTTTTTTTCTGTCAGTCGATGGTATTTGTTGAGCACTCACTGTCCTAAGCGCTCGGGAGAGTACGAAAGAACAGCAGACACGTTCCCTGCCACCCAACGAGCTGGCGGCCCTCGGGAGACCACTCCCTTTCTTTGTCTTTTGCTTCCAAACCTTCCCTTCGCCATTCCTCCTCTCTCTCTCCTCACGCCCCTTTCATCTCCCCACCCTCGACACATCAACCCTTCTCCGCAGAACCTCCAGACGAGGCCGTTCGGCTTCTCCCTGCTGCAGCCGCTTCCCATCCGCCCGGCCTTCTGGTATGGACGGAAGTCCCCCTCTTGCCGCCCGGCTTCCCGGCGGGGTCTTTCTCCACCAGCCCACGCGGCCTTTCTCGATCCCCTCGGGGCCCGAGACCCTCGACGACCCCACGGAGCCACGTCACAGCAAGTACCTTGCAGTTCAACCTGCTCTTGGGCAAGAGATTCTGGATAATGGCCGATGCCAGCCTTCCCGAGGCACTGTGACGGGGAGGAAGGCTTCTTCCCATCCTGCTGGTATTTCCACAGTCCCCCCATCCCAGCCCCGGCAGGCCCGGGAATGGTCTGGAATCTCAGGCCGCTGGAAAGGACTCCCTTCCATCTGCCAAATCCCAACCCCAGTTAATCTAGCCCAGACTAATCCCCGAGCTCCTCCGCCTTGAAGATCTTGCGCCTCGAAATCCCTCAGAGCCCTTAGACCCCGTTTTGGGTGGTGAATAGTAACAATAAAACTAATAATGGCATTTATTAAGTGCTGATTATGTGACAAGCATTGGGATAGGCTCAAGGTCTTCAGTTTGGACCCGGCCCCTGTGCCACTCAGAGTTCACAGCTCGAGGAGGAGGGAGAACCGGCAATCCCCCCCCCCCCCCCATTTTACAGACGAGGAGCCCGGGAAGGATCGGGAAACCGAGAGGAGCCGCGAGCGGGGACGCCTCAGAGCGACCGCAACTCTCTTCCTTAATCGCCGTCGACACGGCTCTACTCGAAGCAGCTTGGCCTACCGACAACAGCAAGGGTTGGGGAACCCAGAAAAACCCGGCTCTGCCACTTGCCGGCTGCGGGACCTCGGCCAAGTCGCGTAACTTCTGGGTGCCTCATCTGTATCTGGGGGTTCAATCCCTGTTCTCCCTCTCACGTGGACCGTGAGCCCCACGTGGGGCGGGGACCGCGTCCGGCCCGCTTAACTCCTATCTTCCCCGGCGCTCGGTATGATGCTTGGCACATATTAGCTGCTTAACAAATGCCACCAATGGTGTCGTTATTAAAGCGACCAGGATTCTCCCGAAGCGCTGCCAGCCGGCTCTCTGAGTCATTCCCGGTGCCTTCACTCCCCGCTTCCCCCATCCCTCCACCCCCCACCCCCGTCATCCCCATCCTTCCAAAGGATTCTGGGAATCTGCCCCTCGCCCGCCCCAGACTCTGTGCTGAGATCTCTGCTCTGGGCCTCTCGGCAGATTCAGGGCACACCCCGTGGGCCAGGAGATCTCTTCACGACGGGAAAGGCCCACCTCCCCCTTTTCCGGGCATCCCCGGCTCTGCCTGCAGCGGAGCCTTCCTCCGTCTCGCCAGGCCCTAGTGGCTCTAAGTCCGGGCTGGCACTCACCCCTTTCCCGGCCGGCTCTCGAGGGGGGCGAGTCCGGGCTCTTGACGGGCTCTGCTTCTGGCACGGCACCACCACTCTGCTGCTCTTCCTGTTCCTTCTCCATGCTGGTCGCCAACTCCTCCATCACTTTGCTCCACTCCATATCCTCCCTCTCCTCCCCCTCAGTTACTTCATGCAGTTGCTGCAGGAGATCGCTTCCCCCCACCCCCCCTCTCTCTTTCTCTCTCTCTCTCTCGTTCTCTCTCGCAGGTGACAGCCATCTTGGCTTTCCCCCACGAGTCCCTACAACCTTCTGGCGAGAACGGAGGAAGGAGCGGGGACGAGCCCCATCGGACGCCGGGGAAAATGTGCCCAGAGAGGTGAGGTAACTCGCCGAAGGTCACACAGCCAATCGGTCAAGTGAGAGACGGAGGGCCCGCGTCCCGGCCCGGGGGGCTTTCCCCCGTGGACGGAAACCCCTTCCAAGTGTCTGCTCTGAGGTGTCCTTACGGAGAAACTAGTTATTATCCACGATCACTCCGGGTGGTGTTTTCCGTCCGCGATCCCGGCGACGATTCCCGGAAAGTGAAGGGGTTAACGGAGAAAGAAGGCGATGATTTGTGTGTCAAATAAGAGGCGCAAAGAAAGTGGATGCAAATGATGCAGTAAATTAACATGTAGACAGATGGTGGAACCTTCCCGTGAAAATCAAAATTCTAAAATTTACACTCCTCTGAAACCAAAAGGCGGTCAGCGCCCTGCTCGCTAACGAGCCTGTCTCATTAGGGCCGAATCCATTTTTCCCTTCCTTTCCTTTGTGGCCGTGGAACACGATCTGAATCGACCTTCCCACACGTGGTGGGGGGTTGGGGGAAGGAGACGGAGAGGGAAAATCCGGTCCTCCGTCCCGGGAGGGTTCGCTACACCTCACGCTCTGGGGCTCGAGAAGGGAGCCTTTGAAGAGGGAAAGGGAAGCGGGAGGCTGTCTCTGTTGCGAGCAGAGAGCCGGCCAGTCAGGCTGGGAAAAGCTCCGTTTTGGGATCCTGAAGACCCCGGGTAAACTCTCCGTCAGCCCTCCCCTCCCGCCTTGGAGAAAAAACCGCTCTCCGGGGCTCGTTGCGGGGGTGGCGGGTGGCAGACTCCGGGGTGACATCACTTTCCAGAAGATTCCCGATCCCTTTGGTAATCGGGAGTCTGCTCCACAGAGCCAGCTAACCGAAAAGGCGGCGGCCTGCTGAGACAAGAGATGAGAAGTCCCAGATGACGAGATACCGCTTGTTAAGCGCTTACTGTGTGCCAGGCACTGTACTAAGCGCTGGGGTGGAAACAGACAAATCGGGTTGGGCACAGTCCCTGTCCCACATGGGCCTCACGGTCTCGATGCTCATTTTACAGATGAGGTAACTGAGGCCCAGAGAAGTGAAGCGACTCGCCCAAGGTCACCCAGTAGACGAGTGGCAGAGCCCGGATTAGAAGCCATGACCTTCTGACTCCCGGGCCCGTGTTCTAGCGGTACTAACGAGCACTTAGTACAGTGTTTAGTACTCGATAAGTGCCCACCGAAGACCAAAGGAGCACAGCTTAGTGGAGAGAGTACGGACTTGGGAGTCAGAGGTCATGAGTTCTAATCCCGGCTCCGCCACTTGGCAGCTATGTGACTTTGGGGAGGTCACTTCACTTCTCTGTGCCTCAGTTACCTCATCTGTAAAATGGGGATGAAGATTGTGAGCTCCATATGGGGGACAACCCGATTACCTTGTATCTACCCCAGCACTTAGAACAGTGCTTGGCACATAGTAACTGTTTAACAAATACCATCATCATCATTATAATTATCGTTATCTTCTAGACTGTAATTTCATCGCGGGCAGGGACCGTGTCTACCCATTCTGTTGTACTCTTCTGAGCGCACAGTACAGTGTTCCGCATACAGGAAGCGCTCAAAAAATGCCCGTGATTGATTAATCACTGCCCTCTCGTATGAGATGGTGGGGCGGAAAGGGGTGGGGGGTGACCAGCAGCCAGGTGGATTTAAAAGGACTTACTAGCCCGCTCCCTTATCAGTCAGGATTACATCTCCCTGATTGCCTGGAGAAACACGCGGGGAAACAAGTCTTTTAGTAGTAGATTTGCTTGAATTATAAATCAATCGACTGTGAGAAACCCAAAGTCTGATGGATTCCTTTAGCTCTGTCCCAGTGGACGCGGAGCCGCCATCGGCTCGGCCTTTGGAAAAGGGGTGGGATGTCTCTCGCCGCCGGTGCCTCTTCCTTTACTCTCAGGATTCATCTCTTTAACGTGGATTATTGTCTCATTTGAAACCAGAGGTAAGACAACATGCAGTCTCTTCCTTCCCCTGTTCTACGTGCTGAGCAGCAGCATGGCCTAGTGGATGATATCACAGGCCCGGGACCTGGATTCTAATTCTGGCTCTGCCACTTGTCTGCTGTGTGACCTTGGGCAACTCACTTCACTTCTCCGGGCCTCAGTTACCTCACCCGTAAAAAGGGATTAAGACTGCGAACCTGTGTGCGCTAGAGACTGTGTCCAAGTCGATTTGTATGTTTTCAGCCCAGAGTTTAGAACGGTGCTTTGCACATAGCAAGCGCTTAACGAATACCACAGTTTTTATTATTCTTCTTCTGAGGATTTATAATAATGTTGGTATTTGTTTAGCGCTCACTATGTGCAGAGCACTGTTCTAAGCGCTGGGGTAGCTACAGGGTAAACAGGTTGTCCCACGTGAAGCTCACAGTCTTCATCCCCATTTCCCAGAGGAGGGAACTGAGGCCCAGAGAAGTGAAATGACTTGCCCACAGTCACACGGCTGACAAGGTGCAGAGTCGGGATTCGAACTCATGACCCCTGACTCCCAAGCCCTTGCTCATTCCACTACAGACATCATAAGCAGAAGGGGCAGGCAGTCCGGTCGGAATTTCGAGATCTCCCCCTTTCCCATTTAGCCATCTGCAGGTGTCTGGCAAAAATGACATGATTCCACTGTGCCTTCCCTTAGGCAGTGAGCTTCCGCTGGGGCCGTGACTGTGTCTGATCTGATCGCGGTAAATCGACCCCTAGACTTCAATCAATCAACGGTGCTTTTTTTAAAATGGTATTACTGGCATTTAATGGGTTGGACACAGTCCCTGTCCCACATAGGGCTCACAGTCTTAACCCCCACTTTCCGGATGAGGTAACTGAGGCTCAGAGAAGTGAAGTGACTTTCCCGACAAGTCACACACAGCAGACAAGCGATGCAGCCGGGATTAAACCCTGGTCTTTCGGACTCCCAGGCCTGTGCTCTACCCACTGGACCATGCTGCTTGTCTGTTGAGCACTTCCCTTACTGAGCACTTACTACTTGCAGAGCACTGTTCTAAGCACAATACAATAGAATAAGCAGATACGTTCCCTGCCCATATCGAGCTTACAGTCTAGAGGTAATCCAACAACGGCATTCATTCATTCATTCAATCGTATTTATTGAGCGCTGATTGTGTGCAGAGCACTGTATTAAGCGCTTGGAAAGTACAATTCAGCAACAAATAGAGATAATCCTGAGTGCTTATGGTGAGCACTCGGTGCTCACAGTACTTGGGGGATATCAGACCTAAAGAGAGGGTATAAATGATCCCTGTTTACAATCAGGCCCTGGGGCCTATTAAAGTCTAGTTCGATCCTCTACAGCGAGGGAGTGAATGTCTCCCTCTGACACTGGGCTTTGGAAAATCAGCGTTCATCATTTTGACAAATGCTCGACAAGCGTGAGGGAGAAAGATTTGAAAAATATAATGTTCGTACGCCTCCTCTTTCCTAATAAGAGGTTTTCAACTTCAAGCAGCCAGGCTGGAATTGGTCAAATATTTGCTGAAATGGCTTCTGCAAGGAAGCATTTACAAAATGCTGGCTTTGGCTCCAAAAGATAATGTTTGAATTTCCTTCTTTTTTAAAAAAATGGTATTCACAGTCCCCATTTTACAGATGCGGTAACTGAGGTACCCCCTCTCAGGGTCGTACCTGGAGAGCTTGCAGTCCTCTACCAGTCTCGACTATGGGAGGGAGAGTCAAGCAGAGGCCCGTCCATTCCATTCCCAGCTTGGCCAGTGGCTGGCCAGTGGAAGGTCATCGGCTATAAGTCAAAACTCACCTGCGCTGGGCAGCGACAGCAGGGGAGAGAGTCGAGGGCGGAGAATCAAGCTGACAGCGTGGAAGAAGGCAATGGGAAACCACTTCCCTATTTTGACCAAGAAAACTCTCCGGATCCACTTCCGCAATGATTGCAGACGGAGAGCGGGGCGTTCTGGGAGAGATGTGTCCATGGAGTCGCTATGGGTCGGAGACGACTCAACAGCATAAGATGAGCCTAGATTTAAGAGCTTACTAAATGTGCCAGGCCCTGTTTTAAGGGCTGGGAGAGACAGAACTTCATCGGGTTGGACACGGTCCCTGTCCCACATGGGGCTCTCAGGCTTAATCCCCATTTTACAGATGAGGTAACTGAGGCCCGGAGAAGTGAAGCGACTTTCCCAAGGTCACAGAGCAGACGAGTAGCGGGGTCAGGATTAGAACCCAGGTCTAGAACCCGTGCTCCATCCACTAGGCCGTGCTGCTTCTCACAAGCAATGTGGCTTTGTTTCCCTTGTTTTGTACCTTTGAGGCGTTCAGTACAGTGCAAGCCCATCAACAGACATTTATTACATACCATCGCTATAATCCCCGAACCCTACAGCTCTCACTGGCACCGGAATCTTCAGTTTGGATGGAGGGGCTGAGGGAAAGAAATCGACGACCATTTCATTCGGTCAGTCTTTCAACGGTATGTCTTGAGCACCTCTAGCTTGCAGAGCACTGTACTGAGCGCTTGGAGAGTCCAGGGCTGGGATGGGGGAAGCAAGAAGGGGGAGTGAGAGGGTAAAAGGGCAAGGTCCCTGCCCTGAGATCTTACCCGAGGTGTCCGCGACTGGGGAAAAACGGGTGCTTTGTGTTCCCGTATCACTGGAGAAGGAAGAGGATTTCCATAGAGAATATCTCGCCTTAATTCCTTTCCCAATTAGAGAACCAGCTGGCACAGATGTGTCTCTCTATGCCGCTTTCCCTCCAAAAATCATCCAAAAGCCAACAACTCAGGAGCATTTGGCAAGCAGCAAGAAGAACGCTCTGGCACTGCTCTCGGTAATGAAGAATGCGGGATGGCTCCAGTAAAAGAAACGTTTTCAAGACTCATGAAGTCATCTTTCTCCTCGTACCGAGCGGCATCCCATTTAATTAAACCGTCAATGGCTGCAGCTGGATGTAAAGAATGCTCCGATGCAGACGACTCGATCCTGGCTGAGAGGGGTGGGGGTGGTCGGAGCCGAAGAGCCAAAAATCGGACCCGCCCAAGTTCAGAGATCCCGGGGAGAGCTATACCGGTCTTCTGGAGGCTGGGACATGTGACTGTTGTATCGGACGCTCCGCCGCACTTAGTACAGTGCTCTGCACACAGTAAGCGCTCAGTAAATACCATGGACCGACTGCCTTAGAAGACTTGTCGGGGGCGATTCCGTGAGTGTTCCGGGTCTCCTCCACCTCGATTCGAGCAGCCCCAATCAAACGCTGGAGAAGCCTCCGGGCCTAAAGGCTAGAGCCCGGACCTGGGAGTCAGAGGACCTGGGTTCTAATCCCGGCCCTGCCACTTGCCTGCTGTGTGACCTTCGGCAATCCCTGAACTGCTCTGTGCCTCAGTTTCCTCATCTATAAAATGGGGATTAAATGGCTGCTCCCCCCGCCTTAGAATGTGCGCCCTATGTCGAACAGAAATGGGGCCCGATACGATTGGGGATCATAGGTTTGTTGTGGTCAGGGAATGTATCTGGCATATTGGTACGTTTTGCACTCTCCCAAGTGCTTAGTATAGTGCTCTGCACACAGTAAGCACTCTCACTCCAATTGACTGACTGTTGAACTGGACGCTGTACACAGTAAGTGCTCAACAGATACCATTGATAATGACGATTATATCGCGTCTTCCTCGGCGTTTAGCATATAGTAAATGATTAACAGATACCACAGTTATTATTATTAGCTGATATTGCCCTCCTAAGGAATCCAGTTGACCGAGACCAATGGGAGCCCGCAGCATGGCCTAGTGGAAAGGGTACAGGCCTGGGAGTCAGAGGACCGGGGTTCAAATCCAGCTTTGCCAACTGCTTGCTGTGTGACCTTGGACAAGTTATTTCACTTCTCTGTGCCTCCGTTTCCTCAGCTGTAAAATGGAGATTAAATCCTACTCCCTCCTACTTGGACTGTGAAACTCATGTAGGATAGGGACTGTGTCCAACCTGATCAAACTTGTAACTACCCCAGCATTTAGAACAGTGCTTAACACATAGTAAGTGTTTAGTAAATGCCATAAAAAAGAACCGTGGACCCTTCTCCACCATCTGGAATTCTGGAAAGTAAGTCAGCTAGTTAACCCCTTCCTTCAGGGAATCCCTCTCCTCAAGATCTGGGGGGGGAAGGGCGGGAAGCTCTTCTTCTAGACTGTAAGCTCCTCCTCGTCGTCGGCAGGGAATGTATCCGTTTATCGTTGTAGTCTACTGTCTCAAGCGCTTGTCACAGCGCTCTGCACACAGTAAGCACTCGATAAATGTGAATGACAGAACGACAGGGACAGAGATCACTTTAGCGGCAGCCATTTTCCTTGCCTCCTCTCCAGACAAAGAGCATCACAGAGCAGTCACCGCTAAATTAGACGGACCGCTATCCCGGTGACTTCAAGGACGTCACCGATATCCAAGAGGTGTCATTATGTGTTTGTGTGTGTGAGAGAGCGAGAGAGCGAGAGACAAGGTCGGTGGGTGATCGCCAGCCCTTTGCTGCATGGCTAGATAGCCCCCCACGGCCAACAGAAGGGAGAGAAGTGTTGGAGGGTAGTAATAATAATTGCCAGAGAAATGCCAGATCAAGGTGACTCCATTTTCCAAAAGAAACCCCCGAGGGGAGGCAGCAAAATAACGAGGCATTTCAAGCACAGGGCATGGGAGGTGAGACCACCTGTCATAACTGCCGGGAGGGAGGCAGGGAAGCAGCGTGGCCTAGTGGCTAGAGCCCGGGCCTGGGAGTCCGGGGACGTGGGTTCTAATCCCAGCTCCGCCGCTTGTCCCCCGAATGACCCTGGGCAAGTCAGCTCAGTGGAAAGAGCACGGGCCTCGGAGTCAGAGGTCACGGGGGCAAATCCCAGCCCTGCCACTTGTCAACTGTGTGACTGTGGGCAAGTCACTTCACTTCTCTGGGCCTCAGTCACCTCATCTGTAAAATGGGGATTAACTGGGAGCCTCACGTGGGACAACCTGATGACCCTGTATCTCCCCCAGCGCTTAGAACAGTGCTCTGCACATAGTAAGCGTTTAACAAATACCAACATTATTATCATTATTATTCTCTGGGCCTCATTTCCCACATCTGCAAAATGGGGATGAAGACTGTGAGCCTCACGTGGGACAAACTGATGACCCTGTATCTACCCCAGCGCTTAGAACAGTGCTCTGCACATAGTAAGGGCTTAACAAATACCAACATGATAATAATTTCCCTCAGCTGCAAAATGGGGATGAAGACTTGTGAGCCTCACGCGGGACAGGGACTGTGTCTAACCTGATTAACTTGTATCTACTCCAGTGCTTAGAACAGTGCTTGGCACAGAGTAAGTGCCCAACAAGTACCTATAATCGTTATGTTTTAATGATTAGCGGGGCCCACGCTTCGGAAAGATCCGGGATGGGTCGGCTACCTGTTTCAGCCCCTCTGCTCAGTGAGCTCTGACCACCGGGCATTTGGGCAGTTAGTTAGCAGGCGGCTATCGGAAGGTTCTCAGAAACCGGTGGACACAGCCTCCACAAAGACGCTTTCTGAGGGAGATCACATCTCGCCCCCTCATCCTTGGAGCCGGAGACTTCAAACACAAATGAGGCGGGAGCTGCGTTTAATGAGGTCGTACAGAGATGCGAGGCGGGATTCCTGTCTGGGCCCCAGAATCCTGGGCCGTAGGGAAGCGAGAGGAAAGCGGGCGTCCGCAGAGGCCGGTTTTCCCTCACCCTCCCGGTTTCCAAACACAAAGAGAAAGAAAATCATCCGAGGAACGTTTGGGGATGTCAGAACGGAAGGAGGGGCTGATTTTGAGTGAATCTGCTGTGGATGAAGGGTAGGTTGATAAAGCAGAGAGAGTTGAGAGAACATCAAATAGTAAGAGCATTGCCAACCCAAGGTAATGAAGTGGTTTCTCTGCCGCTTCCCCAATCTATAATTTATTTTAACGTCGGTCTCCCCACCTAGACCATAAGCTCCTCGTGGGCAGGGTCGTGTCTATCGACTTTGTTATATTGTGCTTTTCCCAACGCTTAGTCCAGTTCTTAGCATTCATTCCTTTGATAATACTTATTGAGCGTTTACTATGTGGACCGCGCTGTATTAAGCACTTGGGAGATTACAAGCATTCTATTCCCGGCTCCACCACTTGTCTGCTATGTGACCGGGGCAAGCCGCTTCACCTCTCGGTGCCTCAGTTATCTCATCTGTAAAATGGGGATGAAGACTGTGAGCCTCACGTGGGACAACCTGATTAACTTGCATCTACCCCAGCGCTTGGACTAGTGCTTGGCACTTGGCTCTACAGTCCGTCTCCCATGTGGATCCGCAGTCTTAATCCCCAATTTACAGATGAGCTAACTGAGGCACCGAGAAGTGTAGTGACTTGCCCGAAGTCACTCGGCAGAGGAGTGACAGAGCTGGGATGGGAACTCACGTCCTTTCAACTCCCAGGGCCCAGGCTCTACCCACTAGGCCAAGCTGCTCCTCCTTCTGCTCAAAAAGACCCTCCTTTCAATCGAACAGTCATATTTATTGAGTGCTTTTTTATGCCCAGAGTACTTTACTAAGCACTCGAGAGAGCACAATTTTTTCTTCACAATGGCTCTGCCCCTGTTCAAAGCCTGATTGAAGGCCCATCTCCTCCAAGAGGCCTTCCCTGACTAAACCTTTTTCCTCTTCTCCCACTCCCTTCTTTGTCGCCTTGATTTGCTCCTTTTATCCACCCCCCCCCGAGCCCCACACCACTTATGTCCATATCCGTAGTTTCCTTTTCCTCATCAAGCGACAACTCATCTTTGGCTTCAAAGCACTCGCTCTGCAGAGGAGACAGACACTGAATTAATCAATGGTATTTATTGAGTCCCCCCTCAGGGTCACACCTGGAGAGTTTCCAGTCCTCTACCCGTCTCGACTATGGGAGGGAGACTATGGGAGGGCCTGTCCATTCCATTCTTAGCTTAGGCAGTGGCTGGCGAGCGGAAAGCAACCGCTACAAATCAAAACTCCCCCGTGCTGGGCAGCAGCGGCACGGGAGAGAATCAAGGGCAAAGACTCAAGTTTACTGCACGGAAGGAGGCGACGGTAAATCAGTCCCGTATTTTACCCATGAAAACTCCATGGAATACTACCAGAACGATCGCAGATGGAAATGGGGCGTTCTGGGAGAGATGTGTCCATGGCGTCGCTTTGGGTCAAAGACGACTCAACGGCATAAGACAAGACAAATGTATTGAGCACTGTACTAAGCGCCTAGGAAAGTATAACACAACAACATTGATAGCCACGATCCCTGGTCACAAGAAGCTTACAGTCCACACAAGTAAGCTGTAGATGGGAGGAAAGAGAAAAAGGAGGGGATTGGTGTCTGTTTACCCCACTGAAATTGCCTTTCTGGACTACCATTTTCCCAGTGCTCTGCCATTAGCCGGCAATCAATCCATCAAATTCAACTATAGCACTTATTTGGCACCAGCTGAAATTTCAAAAAAAAAAAATGTTTCGATTCATTAAGAGAATCATTTTTCAGGAACCTTGGTAAACAACCTATCAGAATTTTTGATCAATTGGCTAACATGTTCTATCGATTTCTCTTGCGGGCTGCTGAGCGGCCCCTCGGTGAACGTTATTGTAGCTTATTAGGCATTCGTTTCACCGGAAGGATACTCCGGAGAGGAAAATTAATCTCAGAAGACTAGTAATTCCTGAAGGACAGTCTGTAATGACATCCAGAAGAGAGGATAAAGGTGGGATTTTGAGGGAGCAGATGTTGTAGAAGCAGCAAGGCCTAGTGGAAAGAGCACAGGCCCGGGAGTCAGAGGAAATGGGTTCTAATCCCGGCTCTGCCAACTGTCTGCTGTGTGATCACGGGCAAGTGACTTCTTTGTGCCTCAGATACCTCATCTGGAAAATGGGGATGAAGACTGTGAGCTCCAGGTGGGACTGTGTCCAAACTGATTACCTTGTATCTACCCCAGTGCTTAGCTGACAGTAAGTGCTTAACAAATACCGCTCTTATTATCATTTTGGATAGCCATTCTGTTGCTATGTGAGCAGGGGACATGTCTAAGAACTTCATTAAATTGTCCTTTCCCAAGTGCTCAGTACGGTGTTCTGCACACAGCAAGCGCTCAATAAATACCATTGATGGATCAACTGATATGAAGATATCTGCTCAGGAAGGGCAGACAGCAGACAGTATTGTAGACTGCAAACTCATTTTGGATCACAGTTACCTACTTTACGCATTGTGCTCTCCCAAGTGCATAGTACAGTGCTCTGCACACAG
This sequence comes from Ornithorhynchus anatinus, assembly GCF_004115215.2. NCBI lineage: Eukaryota > Metazoa > Chordata > Mammalia > Monotremata > Ornithorhynchidae > Ornithorhynchus > Ornithorhynchus anatinus. Next base: position 6,108,846 of record NC_041739.1, on the reverse strand, counting down.
TAAATGCTCAATAAATACCATTATTGATTGACTGAGCACACACTCCCTCAGGTATCAGAGACATCACGCTGGTCTTGATGGACAGTGGTTTAAGTGAAATGGCACTGGATATTGAGACTGTGAGCCCCATGTGGGACAGGGACTGTATCCAGCCTGATTTGCTTGTATCCACCCCAGTGCCTGGGACATAGTAAATGCTTAACAAGTACCATAATTATTATTGTTTCTGATCTCGGTTCATCATTAAACTGTTCAGCACACTCCAGGCAGGGCAGCATCAACCACCACGATTGCCAAATTCTTTGAACACCCAAATTTTCCACTAGATGCCTAAGATCAGAAGGGTGCCTGCACTGTGTGAAACCATCACTCTGATAACATACTCCTTACGGGCAGAGATTTTGTCTACCACCTCAGTTGCAGAGAACACCCCCAAATGCTTAGTACACTGCTCTACACACGGGGAACGATCAAACAGTGCCACGGATTGATTGATAGAGGGAGACGAGACAGGGGAATTGTTTACAGAGAGGCGAAAGAGGAGAAAAGTGGCAAGGAGAATAGATGAATCCATCGTATTTAGGCAGTGCTTACTGTGTGCAGAACACTGTATTAAACTCTGGGAGAGCACAATATAACAGAGTTGATAGACATGTTTCCTCGCCACAAGGAGAATAAAGAAGTGCTTAAATCAAGCAGTCCAAAGTGCTTGGAAGAGTACAATAAAATGGAGCTGATAGACCCGTTCTCTGATCGTGACAGGAATGAATAAGTGGAAGTGCCCCAGTGCTTACTGTTTGCAGAGGACCGTAACAAGTGCTTGGTCTCCCAATATAACAATATAACAGAGTTGATAGACGTGTTTCCTGTCCACAATGAGAAGAAATAAGGGGTTAAATCAATCGATCCATCAGTAGTGCTTCCCGAGTGCCCTACTGTGTGCCGGGCACTGCACAAAAGGGGTTGGGAGAGTGCAATAAAATGAGGGGGAGGCACAATGTTTGTCCACAAAGAGCTTCCAGTCTAGAGGAGGACCTTACAATCTTTGGGAATGATCTGGGCGCTTTCCCCAGGCACCCACGCCTGCCTCCCTCCTTCCCCCCCAGCTTCCCACGACCCCTGAGTGGAAGGAGACAAAGTCCCTGCCCTCAAGAAGCCTACGGGAGAGAAGTCTCTAAACCAACATGGCAACAGGAGCCGCCTCGAAGTGTCCGCCTTGCTCAAATCAAAAGCCCATTTTTTTCTGCCCCCTTCTCTTTCTCCGCCTTGGGAATTCTTCCTTGAATTTTCTATTTCAAGAAAGCGCTCCATGAAATCCCATTTCCTCGTCTGTTCCAGCAGTCTGCCTTGTGAGTGAGATCTGCTTCAAGGAAAACACGTTATTTTTAGGCGCGGGACACGTGTCGGACGGAGGGGACTGAAGAAAGGCAGAGTCTTGGGATTCAGGGAAACCAGAAATCAGGATCGTCCAGGGTGCCGGGATCACACGGCAGAGGTGAGCTCGTTATGGGCAGGGAATGTGTCCGTTTGTGGTTCATGTGTACTCTCCCAAGCGCTTAGTATAGTGTTTTGCACACGGCACTCAATAAATGTGACTGAATGAATGAATAGATCATTGACAATTTGAATCGCTACACATATATACCTAAGAGCCCAGAAAAGTCTCCTTGCCCAGGCTTCAGGGCTGGTGCTAATAATCATGACAACTGTGGTATTTGTTAAGCATTTACTATGTGCCAGGCACTGTACTAAGTGCCGGGATGGATGCAAGCAAATCGGGTTGGGCCGCCGCCACCAACCTCGGCCCCCTCCTACCCACCCCGCTTCTCTCCTACATCCCAATCTGCACACTTCGCTCCTCTGGTGCCGCTAACCTTCACACTGGGCCTCATTCTCCCCTATCCCGCCGTCGACCCCCGGCCCACCTCCTGCCTGTGGTCTGGATCGCCTTCCCTCCTCAAATCCTACAATCACCCTCCTCTCCTTCAAAACCTTACTGAAGGCCCATCTCCTCCAAGAGGCCTTCCCAGACTAAACCCCACTTTTCCTCATCTCCCCCTCCCTTCTCCGTCACCCTGACTTGCTCCCTTTCCTCTTCCCCCACACCGCTTATGTCCAGATCTGTAACTTCGCTTGTATTCATGTCGGTTTCCCTGCTTCTAGACTGTAAGCTCACTGTGGGCAGGGAATGTCACTGTTTATTATTATATTGTACTTTCCCCAGCACTTAGTACAGTGCTCTGCACACAGTAAGCACTCAATAAATTCGACCGAATGAATGAATGAATGAAAGGGTGCAGAGCACCGTACTAAGTTCTTGGGAGAGTACTCTATACCAATAAGCAAACACATTCTCCTTCCACATCGAGGTTACGGTCTAGAGACGAGCTAAGAGCGTAGAGTAACCATTCACAGCTTCCAGCAGCCTCTACTTCCCCCACACTCTCTGCCAACTCTCACCCCAATTCCTTCAGCAGGCAGAGAGAAGGAAGCTTAGTGCTAAGTTAAGCTCAGCACAGTCCGTAATAAATACCAACGACTGAAGCCTGCGCCAAGAGACCCTTTGCCGCAGCCCTGAGATCAGCCAGAAAATCCTTCCGACAACTCCTCTGCGGTGCCTTTCACCCGAGCTTCTGGTGCAAATCAGAAGCATCAGCCCATCTCCAATTAAGCCCTATTTTCCCCCCAGCGTCATATTTGCACTCGGATCTGTGGACATTGAATATCCGATATCTGTCCCACCTTCAACCTCACGGCACTTGGGTAGACATCTTTAAATTATACATGTACATATATATTTGTATTCATATATATTTATGAGTATCTATACATTTATTTTAATATATTTATGTGTCAATCGACTGTAAGTTCATTATGGGCAGGGTACGTGTCTGCTAATTCTGTTTTATTGTACTCGTCCAAGTGTGTTTGTATTTAAATGGGTGTGTATGTATGGGTGTTTGTATATATGCATATATATGCATTTAAGTTTGTGTGTGTATATATGTATGTATATGCGTGTATGTATACATACATATCTATACACATACTTAAATACATATATATGTATTTTTATATATGTGTATAAATATATACACATATACATGTGTATATTTATATACATATAGATGTATTTTTCTACACACCCACACACATATTTGTTTATAGATGGGCTTTAGACTTGCAAGCTCATTATAGGCAGGGAACACGTGCGCTAATTCTGTTGAATCGAATTCTCCCCCGCTAATTCTGTTGAATTGAATTCTCCCAAGTGCTTAGAACAATGCTCTGCACACAGTAAGGGCTCAATACATACCACCGACTGACACATTACAAATTATTTATAGCCACGTCCGTCTCCCCCCCTTTAGATCGTAAGCTCGCTGTGGGCAGGGAACACATCTGCCAACTCTGTCGTGTTGTAGTACCCCCAGGTCTCTGACCGCTGCTCTGCACGTAGTAAGGGCTCAATAAACACCATCGACGATCATGAACTTCAGCCAAAATACTTCAGTGAGCGTGGAAGGAACAAAGCCGTCTGCTTCATTTTTGCTTTGAAGGCAGGCTGCCAGGGAGGAGAGGAGGAGAGAGGAGAAACCCGCAGTCACAGAAGAAACAAGCTGGTTAGGAAGCCATTTCTCAGGGAGGCCGCCCACACCCCGAAGCTCTTTGTTCCCTTTCCACTTCAGCATGTTATGCACAGTGTTGTGTTTTAGTTCCCTGCATGGCACTCTAAATTCAAACCTATCATAACTGAGAAAACTAAAACAGTCTACCGATGATGATTATTGAACAACACCCTGAACTGGAAGAGTTTGGGAGGATATTGGTCTGTTTCGCCCCCTCTCTCTATACGCTTTTTCTGCTTTGGAGGAGACTCTCCTCGGGGACATCCACCTTTCCAAATTGCTATTCGGCATATTCTTTTTCCAAGGAAGAGCTGTTCTCCGATTAATCCTACAGAGGACCTTTAGCAGTGTTTCAGCTCCTGCTTATCTGGAGTGCACGGGGTTAGAGCCCTGTGATATGCCCATGTGACACATATTCTGGCCATCAGAAAAAAAAAAATGCCACTGTTGGCCGGGGACATGAGTCCTCATTTATTATGGGTCTGAGGGCGAGAAATAAAATCATTATTTTCCTCTGATTTGGAAGCCTGACTCGGTCTTCATGAAGGCATAAACTCCAATGGGGCTGTGTGTTTGTGTGTGGGGGTATGTGTAGAAGAGGGATAAGGGGTATCACTGGACAGACATGCCCCCTCACCCACCCACCGCCCCTGGAAGAGTGAGAAGAATAAGAACTTTGGAAAGCTTCCGTTCATAAATAAAATGCAGCATCAGTTGGTTCTTTCTCTTTCTTTTCCCTTCCAGAAATCCCCGTCAAACTCGAATCATCACAGCTGCCTTGGTGTCTTGGCGGGAGCATTTCTAATCAACTGAATTAAGAGAAATAATGGCTAACCACAAACAAAATACTTGGGATCCTTCCCCGGGGGCGGACTCTGGGTTTTTTGGTTATGGCAATTTTTGCATTTTTTTTAAATTTGTTAAGCACTTACTATGTGTCAGGCACTGTACTAAGCGCTGGGGTAGGTACACAGTTCTCGCATTGGGCTTGCAGTTTGAATACCTATTTTACAGATGAGTTCACTGTGACACAAAGAATAATAATAATAATAATAATAATAACAATAATGGTACTTGTTACACGCTTACATGTGCCAAGCACTGTTCTAAGCACTGGGGTAAATACAAGTCAATCAGGATGGATACAGTCCCTGTCCCACATAGGGCTCACAGTCTTAATCCCCATTTTACAGATGAGGTAACTGGGGTCCAAAGAAGTGAAAAGACTTGCCCAAGGTCACACAGCAATCATTCATTCATTCAATCGTTTTTACTGAGCGCTTACTGCGTGCACAGCAGTGTACTAAGTGTTTGGAATGTACAATTCAGCAGCAGATAGAGACAATCCCTGCCCAACAAACAGCCAAGTACCGGAACTGGGATTAGAACCCAGGTCCTTCTTATTCCCAGGCCCCTGCTCTATCCATTAAGCTTCGCTCCTTCAGTGAAGTGATTTGCCCAAGGTCACAAAGCAGACTGGTGGCAGCGCCGGGATTAGAACTCAAGGTTCTGGCTGGGTTTGCATTGAGTTTGAACGCTTTATCAGCCTGATTCTCCCCTCAGCACCTCAGGGAAGAGAGATGAGGGAGGAATCTCTAGCACCTCTCTATGACTGATAACCCTGTCCTGTCCTTCCTCCTTTTCATTCATTTATTCAATCGTACTTATTGAGCACTTGGGAGCATACAATATAACAACAGACACATTCCTGTCCACAGGGAACTCACAGGCTAGAGGCGGAGACAGACGTTAATATGAAGAGATAAGTAAATAAATTACAGATATAGAAACAAAATACATTACTTATTATATACATTATATAGAGGGAGAGATATATAGATATTCCTCCTGTGCTTAGTACAGTCCTTTGCACCCAGTAAGTCCTCAATAAATAGGATTGAATGAACGCCCATGATGTGTCAACTGCTAGACCGTAAGCTCCTTGACTCAGTCAATCGTATTTATTCGCCACTTACTGTGTGCAGAGCACTGTACTAAGCGCTCGGGAGAGTAGAATCGAACAAAAAACAGACCATTCCCTGCCCCACTGAATTTTCGGGTCTAGAGGAGGAGACATGAATAGAAATCAGTAAATGACAGATATGGACATAAGTGCTGTGGGGCTGCGGATCCATTCCCAGAACCATTGCAGAGGGAGAAAGGGGCATTCGTTCATTCAATCGTATTTATTGAGCACTTACTATGTGCAGAGCACTGTACTAAGCGCTCGGAATGTACAATTCGGCAACAGATAGAGACAATCCCTGCCCAATGACCGGGCTCACGGTCTAATCGGGGGAGACGGGCGTCCTGGGAGAGATGTTCCACGGAGTTGCTACGGGTCAGAGACGACTCGGCACAAGACAAGACTTGTTCACTGTCAAAGCCTAGTACTGACAATTAGAAATGCACACAGCTCAGGTTTTAATTTCAAATATAATTAACCTCAGACAAGAGGCAGATGGAAAGTACGTAAGTTTTCTGATGGCTCTATAACTGGGGAAATATTCATAAATGAAAGAACCTAATTCCTTAATCGGGAAGAAAATGGCACTATGATAATTAATGAAAATAATCAACAGCTTTTTGTGTTAATTATATAAAAGATCCTGTTATTCGTTTGACTTTATGAAGGCAGGGGAATCTAACAAGAGGAGCAAAGAGAAGCAGCGTGACCTAGTGGAAAGGGCACGGGCCTGGGAGCCAGAGGACTTGGGTTCTAATCCCAGCTCTACCACCTATCTGCTGTGTGAACTTGAGCAAGTCACGTAATTTCTCTGTGCCTCAATTATCACAACTGCAAAATGGGGATTAAGACGGTGAGTCCTATGTGGGACAGGGGTTGTGGACTGAATCCAACCCAATTATCTTCTATCTACCCCAGCGCTTAGTACACTATCCCGCTGGGTTAAACAAAAACCTTAAAAAAAAAAAAAAGCTAAGATCCCACTAATCGATCAAACGTTGGTATTTCTTGAACACTTACTTTGGGTAGGGGACCATGCTAAGCACTTAGGAGAAGACTGTAAGCCCGCTGTGTGCAGAGATTGTCTCTCTCTATTGCTGAATTCTATTTTCCAAGTGCTTAATACAGTGTTCTGCACACAGTAAGCGCTCAATAACTACAACCGAATGATTGAATGAATGAACAATGCCGTTAACAGACATGTTAACTGCCCTCTGTAAGCTTACAGTCTAGCAGGGAAGACAGGGTGCTTACTGTGTGCTGAGCACTGTACTAAGGTCTTGAGAGAGTACAGTGGACTTAAAAGACACTCATTCATTCATTTGCATTTATTGAGCACCACTGTGTGCAGAGCACTATACCAAACGCTTGGAAGAAAACGACATAAGAATAAACGGACACATTCCCTGCCCACCGTAAGCTAAAGGTCTATGATCCCTATGTCAAATAATAATAATAATGATGATAACGGGCACCTACTATGGGCCAAGCACTGTTCTAAGCACTGGGGCTACAAAGTAATCAGGTGGTCCCACATGGGGCTCACAGTCTTAATCCCCATTTTACAGATGAGGTAACTGAGGCACAGAGAAGTCAAGTGACTTGCCCAAAGTCACACAGCTGATGAGTGGCGGAGCCGGGACTAGAACCCATGACCTCTGACTCCGTCCTCTTGCCACTGAGCCACACTGCTTCTCAAAGTGCTTAGTCTAGAGGGGAAGACAGAAAGATAAAATCATTTCCAGATAGAGAGAAAATGGCTGCGTAGATGAGTAAGTGCTCAAGTAGGAGAGCATGGACGTCTCTATGTATGGAACTGAGGAGAGAAGGTGTGAGTGCATCATTGTGTATTTGTGCTCCTGCTTTAGAATTAATGACCCTTGATAACCAACTCTGTAAATATCTACTTATCCCTGGACATTCATCTTTATAATAATAATCATCATCATCATAATAATGGTATTTGTTAAGCGCTTACTATGTGCCAAGCACCGTTCTAAGTGCCGGAATAGATGCAAGGTAATCAGCTTATCCCATGTGGGGCTCACAGTCTTAACCCCTTTTTACAGAGGAGATAACTGAGGCACAGTGAAGTGACTTGGCCAAAGGCACAGAGCCGATACGTGGCAGAGTCAGAATTAGAACCCATGACCTCTGACTCCCATGCCTGTGCTCTTGCCACTACGCCACGCTGCTTCTCTATTTAAGAAGCAGCTTGAGGACTGGAATCACAGGATTGGTTTTTTAAAATCAGAAAGTTCTGTTGTCTGGCAGTGATGAGCTACTTACAAGTCAAATCAAGTAATGTTAGTACCCAAATTTTAAAAAAAACAACCAAAAAACAACAACTTCCCTTTGATAGAATTCCCCTACAAGATTTGTCACACTGGGACATGCAAGAGCCCAATTTTCTTTTTAATAAAACTGCTCCGTTCCAGTAGAACAGGCATTACTTCAGGACGTGGGCTAATCAAGTGGTCGAGAATAAGCTGAGCACTGTTGGTGACTTAAAGAGACTCAAAGAATTAATTTTATGCTGGTATATACTGTAATTAGAAATGGTTCTGTGCCTCGTGATTAAATCCGTAACTATGGCAACCGAAGCAGGCAGGAACAAATGCAAAAGAAGACCGTGTGAATGAGCCAATGGTAAGCTTTTATTAATCTGTTGATTTTTTTGTTTAATCTTTGTCATAAAAGAATCTGACTTATAAACTGCACACTAGGTAATGCTGTTGATTTTTTTCCCCATTCATTGTTTGGAATAGAAAGAAGTCTACCATTCATAAAAAATAAAAAATGCACACAGTAAGCGCAATAAATACGATTGAATGAAAATTTTTCAAAAAGGCTTATGTATAAAGGTAGGCCCCATTTGGGTTTCCCATTTGAACGGAAAAATCGGAGGGTTGGGGGTGAGAGAGGCGAGCTTGGAGTCAAACAGATCGTCGGTAACTTAGAACGATAAAGCAGGGTCGATTTGAAATTTCAAAAGGGAGGAGAACCCATTAGGAACAGAGAGGCTATGCTTTGGCACCATGGAGTTGGGTAAACAACATCTTTCTCTTCATTTTTAGAGAAAGCTATCTCCGATGACATCCCCCGTAGGTCTGATTCCTCTGGCTTTGCTTCAGCTGAGAGGCAGCTCCAACCGGGAACGAGGAGATCGTATGGGTTTCCCCCGTCTTCTCTGACCCCGGCTTATGGACCCGATTTAAATCAGGATAATAATAACAATATTTTAGTTCTAGTTGTGTGCCAAGCACTGGGGGATATACAAGATGATCGGATCACGTCGAGGGTGTTCTCTTTCCCCAAGCATTAGGAGTTCCAATTTTCTTTGTTGGTGTTGCTTTTTGTCAGATTCCTAAGGGTGGTCGGGATGAGAGCAAGAGAAGCAGCGCGGTCCAATGGAAAGAGCAAGGGCTTGGGAGTCAGAGGATCCGGCTCCGCCCTTCCCTGCTGTGTGCGCACGGTCAGGTCACTTAACTTCTCTGGGCCTCAGTCTGCTGATCTGTAAAATGGGGGATTTCATACCCATTTTTAGATTGGGAGTCCCGAGTTGGATAGGGGCCTGGTCCACTCCGATTATCCCGTGTCTACCCCAGTGCTCGGCGCGATGTTTGATCATTATCGCCATCCACATTATAATTGTTAGTACAGAGCGAGCCACGGGTGTCAGGGAGCTCTCGTGAGATGGTCAGAGCCCGGTCGCTGGATCCCAGGTGCCTGGAGAAGCTGGGCCCAATCGGGCAGGCGTTCGGGCTCCCCCAGCCCGCACGCTTCACTCCTCTAATGCCAACCTTCTCACCGTGCCTCCACATTCATTCAATAGTACTTAATGAGCGCTTACTATGTGCAGAGCACTGCACTAAGCGCTTGGAATATACAATTCCTGCAACAGATAGAGACAATCCCTACCCAATGACGGGCTTAAAGTCTAATCAGAGTCTGTCTCGCCGCCGACATCTAGCCCATGTCCGGCCTCTGGCCTGAAACGCCCTCCCTCCTCATATAATAGTGATAATAATAATTATGGCACTTGTTGGGTGCTTCCTATGTGCACTGTTCTAATTGCTGGGATAGATACAGTTTAACAAGGTTGGACACAGTCCCAGTCCCACACTGGGCTCACGCTCTTCATCCCCATTTTTCACAGATGAGGTAACTGAGGCACAGTTAAGAGAAGTGAAGTGACTTGTCCATCACACAGCCGACAAGTGGTGGAGTCAGGATTAGGACCCATGACTTTCTGATTCCCAGGCCAGCGCTCTAACCACTCGGCCATCTGCTTCTCAACAGCAGCAGACGATATCCGACAATCACTCCGCCTCCCTTCAAAGCCTTATCGAAGGCCCACCTCCTCCAAGAGGCCTTCCCTAAGCCCTCCTTTCCTCTCCTCCCACTCCCTTCTGGGCCGCCCTGACTTGCTCTCTTTATCCATCCCCCCTCCCAGCCCCACACCGCTTATGTCCACATCTGATATTTTATTTATATGAATATAAATAAGGAAAAAGAGAAGCAGAGTGGCTCAGTGGAAAGAGCACGGGCTTAGGAGTCAGAGGTCATGGTAATCCCGGCTCCGCCACCTGTCAGCTGTGTGACTTTGGGCAAGTCACTTCATTTCTCGGTGCCTCAGTTACCTCATTTGTAAAATGGGAATTAACACTGGAGCCCCACATGGGACAACCTGATGACCCTGTATCTCCCCCAGCCCTTAGAAGAGTGCTCAGCACATAGCAAGGGCTTAACAGATACCAACATTATTATTATCATTATGAATATCTGTCTCCCCCTGTAAGCTCGTGGCGGGCAGGGAGTGTGGCCGTTATATCGTACCTCTCTCCACCGCTTAGTACAGTGTTCTGCACACGGTAAGCGCTCAATAAATACGACTGACTGGCAGAAATGTGGATTTGTGGTTTCCCGAAAGGAGAGAGCAGGCGTTTAGGGGTGGCCCATTTGCTGGTATGGTTTCCGAGCTGCCCGGTAGAGGGAAGCCTTAGCAGGCGAAAGGGGGGAAAAGCGGGTGGCCAAAGCTCTGCTCTTCTATCAAAATCAAAAAAACCCCCCTGAAAACCCGTTGCTCTGATAATAATGGCATTTGGGAAGCACCTACTCTGCGCCAAACACTGTGCTGGGAGCTTGTGCCCTAAAAATGGAAGGCACACGGTAAGGAAAAAGACAAATGGATCTTTATCATTTCAAAATACCCGGGTCGTGACCCCCGTGGGCACTTTTAGAGAATTCATTCATTCATTCAATAGTATTTATTGAGCCCTTATTATGTACTGAGCACTTGGAATGTACAATTCGGCAACAGATAGAGACAATCCCCGCCCAGCGACGGGCAAGCGGCGTGGCTTAGTGGAAAGAGCGTGGGCTTGGGAGTCAGAGGCCGTGGGTTCTAATCGCTGCTCCGCCGCTTGTCAGCTGTGTGACCTTGGGCAAGTCACTTAAAAAAAATTGGTATTTGTTAAGCGCTTACTATGTGCCATGCACTGTTCTAAGCACTAGGGCAGATACAAGGTAATCAATCAGGTTGTCCCACGTGGGGCTCACAGCCTTTAATCCCCATTTTACAGATGAGGTAACTGAGGCACAGAGAAGTGAAGTGACTTGCCCAAAGTCACACAGCTGATAAATGGCGGAGCCAGAATTAGAACCCAAGGACTCTGACTCCCAAGCCCGTGCTCTTTCCACTGAGCCACATTGCTTCCCTTAACTTCTTACCTTCTCTACTTAACTTCTCTGGGCCTCATTTCCCACATCTGCAAAATGGGGATGAAGACTGTGAGCCTCACGTGGGACAACCTGATTACCTTGTATCTACCCCAGCGCTTAGAACAATGCTGGGCACACAGTAAGCGCTTAACAAAAACCAACATCGTTATTATTATTTTAGCTGGAAAGGTACAAACCCGATGGAAACTCGATCTGGACGAGTCACCAAACTTCTCTGCGCCTCAGTTTCCTCATCTGCAAAATGGGGATAAATTCCCACTCTCCCTCGTCCTTAGAGCGTGAGAGAGGTGCTACCTCTAGGCTGTACGCTCATTATCAATCGATCAGATTTACTGAGCACTTACTGTGTGCAGAATACTGCACCGAGTACTTGGGCGAGTACAACAGAACAACATAATAATAATGTTGGCATTTGTTAAGCGCTTACTATGTGCCGAGCACTGTTCTAAGCGCTGGGGGAGATACAGGGTGATCAGGTTGTCCCACATGAGGCTCACAGTCTTCATCCCCATTTTACAGAAGAGGGAACTGAGGCAGAGAGAAGCTAAGTGACTTGCCCACAGTCACACAGCCGACAAGTGGCGGAGCACCCTGGTCCACAGTGAGCTTACAGTCCAGAAGGGGAAACAGACATTAATATAAATAGATTATGGATATGAACGTAAGTGCCGAGGGGCTGGGGGTAAGGGGGTGGGGAAGCAGCGTGGCTCGGTGGAAAGAGCCTGGGCTTTGGAGTCAGAGGTCATGAGTTCGACTCCCGGATCTGCCACTTTTCAGCTGCGTGACTGTGGGCAAGTCACTTCACTCTGCCTCAGTTACCTCATCCGTAAAATGGGGATTAACTGCGAGCGTCACGTGGGACAACCTGATTACCCTGTACCTCCCCCAGCGCTTAGAACGGCGCTCTGCACCTAGTAAGCGCTTAACAAATGCCACCATTATTAATATTATTATTATTAAATTGAGCAAATCAGGGCGACGCGCAAGGGAGTGGAGAAGAGGAAAGGAGGGTTTAGTCGGGGAAGGCCTCTCGGAGGAGATGGGCCTTCAGTGAGGCTCGAAGCGGGGAAGAGTAACCGTTAGAGACGCAGAGGGAGGCAGGACATGGGCGAGAGGTCGACGGTGAGATAGAAGAAATCGAGGGACGGTGAGCAGGTTGGCATTAGAGGAGCCAAGTGGAGAGGCTGGGTTGTAGTAGGAGAGAAGGGAGGCGAGGTCGCAGGAGGAAAGGTGCTGGAGTGCTCTAAAGCCAATAGTGAGCCCTTTTTTCTTTGATGCAGAGGAGGATGGGCAGCCACTGGACGTTCCTGAGGAATGGGGAAATAGGGACCCGATGCTTTCCTAGAAAAAATGATCCGGGCAGCAGAGTGAAGTATGGACCGGAGTGGGGAGGGACAGGAGGCGGGGAGGTCACCGAGGAGGCTGATCCAGTAATCAAGGCAGAAAGGATAAGTGCTTGGATGACCGTGGTAGCGGTCTGGAGCGAGAAGAAAGGAAGGATTTTAGCGATGTTGTGAAGGGGGGACCGACGGGATCTCGTGACACTGAAAATGTCGGTTGAATGAGAGAGAGGAGTCAAGGATAACGCTAAGATTAAGGGTTTGGGAGACAAGAAGGTTGGTGGGGCTGTCTACAGGGACGGGAAAGTTGTTAGGGGAAGGGAATGTTCTCTACCAACACTGTTGCATCTCACTCTCCCACAGGAGAGTATCTCACCAAATACGATCGACCGTTCGATTGATTGGGCGGGACGGGGAAAGAGTCGCAGCTGATTGCCTTGTGTCTACCCAGTTCGGCACCGAGTCAGAGCTTAATGCACACCAAACAAAAAAAAGTTTGCAAGCCAATGTTCCAGCAAGCCAATCTCAGAAAAGCCTCCCGGGTCTCTGCGGCAGATGTGGACAAAATTTCATCTGCTAAACCAGCACGATCCTCCTCTTCGAAGCCCTACTTGAAAGCTCACCTCCTCCGGGAGGCCTTCCCGGACTAAGCCCCCCTTTTCCTCTGCTCCCCCTCAACTCCCCATCACCCCACTTGCTCCCTCTGCTCTGCCCCCCTTCCCCTCACAGAACTTCTATGTCTATATGTACGTATTTATAATTCTATTTATTTTATTAATGATGTGCATATAGCTCTAATTCTATTTATTGATATTGATGCTATTGATGCCCGTTTACTTGTTTTGACATCTGTCTCCCCCTCTTCTTGATTGTGAGCCCGTTGTAGGCGGGGATTGTCTCTATTGTTGAACTGTACTTTCCAAGTGCTTAGTACAGTGCTCTGCACAGAGTAAGCACTCAATAAATATGAATGAATGAATGAATGAATGAATGAAAATTAAGTCTGACGGGTAGGAGCCTCGAAACATAATAATGTTGGCATTTGTTAAGCGCTTACTATGTGCAGAGCACTGTTCTAAGCGCTGGGGTAGACACAGGGGAATCAGGTTGTCCCACATGAAGCTCACAGTTAATCCCCATTTCCCAGATGAGGTAACTGAGGCACCGAGAAGTGAAGTGACTCGCCCACAGTCACACAGCTGACAGGTGGCAGAGCCGGGATTCGAACCCATGACCTCTGACTCCAAAGCCCGGGCTCTTTCCACTGAGCCACGCATCACAGATAAGACTACTAACAGAGAGAAAAGGAATAATCAATCGATGATATTTATTGAGCATTTACTCCGTGCACAGTAATGATAATAACGATGGTACAAGATAAGAAATGTGCCAAGCATTATTCTAAACGTCGGGGTAGATACGCGTTCATCAGGTTAGACACAGTGCACAGAGGACTGACTGTACTGAGCACCTGGGTGTGCACGAGAGAAGTTGTTGTTGTTGTCTTATGCTGTCGAGTCGTGTCTGACTCACAGCGACGCCGTGGACACATCTCTCCCAGAAGGCCCCACCTCCATATGCAATCGATTCGGAAGTGGATCCAGAGAGTCTTCTTGGTCAAAATCCGGAAGCGGTTTAATAATGTTGGTCTTTGTTAAGCGCTTCCTATGTGCAGAGCACTGTTCTAAGCGCTGGGGGAGATACAGGGTCATCAGGTCGTCCCACGTGAGGCTCACAGTTAATCCTCATTTTACAGATGAGGTCACTGAGGCCCAGAGAAGTGAAGTGACTCGCCCACAGTCACACAGCTGACAAGTGGCAGAGCCGGGAGTCGAACCCATGACCCCTGACCCCGAAGCCCAGGCTCTTCCCACTGAGCCACGCTGCTTCCCATGCCATCGCCTCCTTCCAGGCAGTAAACCTGAGTCTCTGCCCTCGCTTCTCTTCCATGCCACTGCTGTCCAGCATGGGGGAGATTTGACTTGTAGCAGATTGCCTTCCACCCCGCTAGCCACTGCCCAAGCTGGGAATGGAATGGACGGGCCTCTGCTTGACTCTCCTTCCCTTAGTCGAGACTGGTAGAGGAGTGGAAACTCTCCAGAGGCGACCCGAGAGGGGACGAGGGAAGTAGCGGACAAAATCCCTGTCCTCAAGGAATTTATAATCCGGGGGTTTACGATCACTAATCATATTATGTATCGAGAACCTTCTACGTTAAGCACTGTGCTGATCGGGGGAGATACGGGAGCTGGGATCCACTTCCCCAATTTACAGATAAGGTCAGAGAGGCCGAAGAGGTGATTTGCTCAAAATCACACAGAAGGCAAGAGGCAGAGTCAGAATCAGTCCCCCATTCTTTCTACAATTTACATGTTGACACCTAGACCTTACCAATATTATTCTTATCTTTAAGGATGTAAGCAATGCCATACAGGGACAGACCACTGGACCACCCAGCCCAGTAGTCTTACTCCGTCATACGGAGCTTGGTGAGCCCCACATGGGGAGGGGCCGTGTCCAACCCGGTTACCTTGAATCTACCCCAGTGGTTGATGCAGTGCCTGGCACATAATAACGATAATAATTATGATTTTTTTAAGCGCTAACTCTGTACCAGGCACCGTACTAAGCACTGGGATGGATACAAGCAAATGGGATTGGACACCGCCCCTGTTCTGCACAGGGCACCGTCCTCATCTCTGTTTTCCAGATGAGGGAGCTGAGGTACAGAGAGATTAAGTGGCTTCCCCAAGGCCACACAGTAGACAACTGGCAGAGCCGGGAATAGAACCCATGACTTCTGACTCCCAGGCCCGTGCTCTATGATAATAATAATAATAATGTTGCTATTTGTTAAGCACTTACCATGTGCCAAGCACTGTTCATTCAGTAGAATTTACTGAGCACTTACTAAGAGCAGAGCACTGTACGATGCGCTTGGAATGTACAATTCGGCAACGGATAGAGATAATCCCTGCTCAGTGACGGGTTCACGGTCTAAATGATGGGCTCACAGTCTGAGCACTGGGGTAGATAGAATCAATAACGATGTTGGTATTTGTTAAGCGCTATGTGCAGAGCGCTGTTCTAAGCGCTGGGGGGGATACAGGGTCATCGGGTTGTCCCTCGTGAGGCTCACGGTTAATCCCCATTTTACAGAAGAGATAACTGAGGCCCAGAGAATTCACGTGACTTGCCCACAGTCACACAGCTGACAAGATAATCAGATTGTCCCACGTGGGGCTCACAGTCTCAATCCCCATTTTACAGATGAGGGAACTGAGGCACAAGAGAAGGTAAGTGACTTGCCCAAAGTCATACAGCTGACAGGCGGCAGACTCGGAAATTAGACTCTAGCCAGTATGCCATGCTGCTCCTCTAGAGCACGTAGAGAGCAACTAACAAATACCATTTTAAAAAAGTGAATAGGTGATGTAGAATATGAGATGGGTTAGTCAGGGAGCTGATGGGTTAGTCAGAGCAGACTTCCTGGAGGAGATGTAATTTTGGGGAGGATGGGGACAGCAGTGGTCGATTAGACCGTAAGCCCGTCAAAGGGCAGGGCCTGTATCTGTTACCGATTTGTACAGTCCAAGCGCTTAGCACAGTGCTCTGCACATAGTAAGCACTCAATAAATCCTACTGAATGAATGAATGAATAATGGACTAATAACAGCCAAGTACCCACACGAGGGACCTTCACCCGGTGCTTAATAATCTAGCATAATGACCGCAATATGCCCCGATCAGACTGTAAGCTCCCTGAGGCCAGGGAACAAATAGTCTTAATTCTGCCCCGTCTCTCTCCGCGTTTAGCACAGTAGTATTCAACTCGGTAAGCAGCCGATCGATGACAATGTCGGTGACGAAGCCGGTGATAATGACGATAACGCTTGTGCTATTTGTTAAGCGCTTGCTATGTGTCGAGCACTGTTCTAAGCGCCGAGGTAGATATTCATTCATTCAATAGTATTTATTGAGCGCTTACTATGTGCAGAGCACTGTACTAAGCGCTTGGACTGTACAAATCGGTAACAGATAGAGACGGTCCCTGCCCTTTGACGGGCTCACGGTCTAATCGGGGGAGACGGACAGACGAGAACAATGGCAATGAATAGAATCGAGGGGAAGAACATCTCATTAAAACAATAGCACATAAATAGAATCAAGGTGATGTACATCTCATTAACCAAATAAATAGGGTAATGAAGATATATACAGTCGAGCGGACGAGTATAGTGCCGAGGGGATGGGACGGGAGGAGGGAGGAGCAGAGGGAAAGGGGGGAGAAGAGCTAATCAGGTTGGACACCGTCCCCTTTCCACATTGGGGTCACAGTCTTAATCCCCATTTTCCAGATGAGGAAACCGAGGCACAGAGAAGAGAAGGGGCTTGCACAAGGTCACTCTGTAGACAAGTGGCCGAGCCGGGATTAGAACCCAGGGCCTCCTGACTCCCAGGTCCGTGCTTTATCGATAAAAATGACAATAGAATAAACCGAGCAGGTCACGCTGATCATCGACGAAACGAGAGCCACAGAAGCTTCGGGAAAGACAGACGAGAAGTTCCCGGGAGACAACGGGCTCGGTAGGGAGGTTAAACCGAGAACCCTAAATCCCAGCCGGGAATGACGAGCCAACGGGGTCTGAAGAATCAACCTCCACATGCTTGAGAAAGTTAATATCCTCTAATTCCTTCGTATGAACGCCTTCTATTAGGCCAAATTTAATTTTCTCTGCTTGTGAAAGACTCCTCTAATCCTTCCTGTGAAAGTTGAAATCTGAATCCACCAAAAATACATTGAAATATAAGGCTTCTCCAACGTATTAGACAAGTTCTTCTTGGTTCCAGTTCAAAGATCAAAGAAATGGAAATGCTGAGCATTTTAATGAAGAGAGAGGACTTCATTTCAGTTAAGTCGCTGCGCTTTTGCAATCACGGTTTTTTTTAATGGTATTAATTAAGCACTTACCCTGTGTCAGACACTGTACTAAACAAGGAGTAGATGCACGGTAATTAGGTTGGACACAGTCTTAGCCCCACATAGGACTCACAATCTTAATCCCCTTCTTACAAATGAGGTACGGGAAACACAGAAACGTGGTAATTAACGTGTACTTACCTGAGCACTTAGTGTTTAACACATAGTAAGCGCTTAACAGATACCGTAAAAAAATAGTTGGTACTTGCTCTAGATCACAAGGCGGACAAGTAACGGAGTCAGGATTAGAACCCAAGTCCTCTGACTCCTAGGCCGGTGCTCCATCCACTAGGCCATGCCGCTTCATTACTTCCACTTCCACCTGTAGGCGATGAAGTTTGTTCTCTTGGAGATCTCTGAGGCAACAGAGCTTCAAAAACGCAGCCACTGCTGTGTTTTAATAATAATAATAACAATAATGATGGTATTTGTTAAGCGCTTACTATGTGCTAAACACTGTTGTAAGCACTGGGGTAGACGCAAGGTAATCAGGTTGTGCCACACGGGGCTCACAGTCTTCATCCCCATTCTACAGATGAGGTCACTGAGGCACAGAGAAATTAAGTCGCTTGCCCGAAGTCACACAGCTGACAAGGAGATCCGGGATTAGAACCCACGACCTCTGACTCTCAAGCCCGGGCTCTCTCCACTGAGCCACCCTGCTTCGGTTGCTCCGACTCCAGGGAGGAGCTAAAAAGCTCTCACCTTGCCGATCAACCGATCAATCCATCGTATCTATCGAGCGCTTATGTGTGCAGAGAGCACTGTACCGAGCGTTTGGGCCGAGACTCGGAAATAGTATAAACTCCCGGTGGACAGGGAACGTCTCTGCGCGCTCTGTTGTACTGTACTCTCCCAAGAACTTAGTCCAGTGCTCTGCACATAGTAAGCGCTCAATAAGTGCCATTGAATGATAACTATGTGAACTATGTGAACCCCTCTCGGTTATATACAGTGACTGAGATGGAGGAGAAGACATCCATTCATCCGTTCACTCAATCGTATTTATTGAGTGCTGGGTGCGGAGCACTGTAATAATGTTGGTATCTGTTAAGCGCTTACTATGTGCAGAGCACTGTTCTAAGCGCTGGGGGAGATACAGGGCCATCAGGTCGTCCCACGTGAGGCTCACAGTTAATCCCCATTTTACAGATGAGGGAACTGAGGCCCAGAGAAGTGAAGTGACTTGCCCACAGTCACAGAGCTGACAAGTGGCAGAGCGGGGATTCGAACCCATGACCTCTGACTCCCAAGCCCTGGCTCTTTCCACTGAGCCACGCTGCTTCACTTTACTAAGCACTTGGGGGAGCATAATATAACAATAAACAGACACATTCCCTGACCACAATGAAACCATCCTACCCGACTCACCATCAAAGAGGGAGGAAGAGCAGGAATGTCATCCCCATTTTACAGATGAGGTAACTGAGGCCCATGGAGGATAAGTTGTTCGCTCTAAGACACGCAGCGGACCAGAGGACTTAAAATCTCTTTTCTCTAGGCCATGCTATATCCCCTGGACATTCCCATGGACATTCCCATGGAAATTCCCATGGACATTCCCATGGAGAAGCAGTGTGGCCCAGTGGAAAGAGCACGACGAGCACCCACGTCCTCTGACTCCCAGGCCCAGGCCCAGAATCCACAGAAGCCTTTGGGAGAAAATCGATCTCCAAAGCGGCCGCTCAATTCATTCATACGTATTTAAGGAGCGCTTACCAGAGAAGCAGCTTGGCTCAGTGGAAAGAGCCCAGGCTTGGGAGTCAGAGGTCATGGGTTCGAATCCCAGCTCTGCCGCTTGTCAGCTCCATGACTGTGGGCAAGTCACTTCACTTCTCTGTGCCTCAGTGACCTCATTTGAAAAATGTGGATTAAGGCCGTGAGCCTCACGGGGGACAGCCCGATGGACCTGTATCTCTCCCAGCGCTTAGAACGGTGCTCTGCACCTAGTAAGCGCTTAACAAATATCAACATTATTATTATGGTTACTGTGCGCAGAGCACTATTCTAAGCACTTGGGAGAGTACAATAAAACAACAGACACATTCCCTTCCTACAACGAGCTCACGGTTTAGAGCTCACACTTAGAACCTCATGAGCAAAACTATGCAAACCTCTCTGGATTCCAAAAAAATACTTAACCGTGTTTTATCTTAACTAAAAGATACAGTAAAATGAAAAACGGCTGCATCTGCGGCACCGTACCTGGACCGTCTACTTCTCCTTATCGGGAGACAGCGCCAATTAGTATTTCTTAGAGCTCTCTAACGGCAGAGATAAACGGGGCCTCCATCCCGGGCTCGTTGCCGACACAAACGGGCCACTTCTCGCCAGCTAGATTTTCAACGGGCGGCCGAAAATGAGTCTTGGGGAAAGACAGGTTGATTGACTGCCCAGATCTCACCGGTTTTTCGCACTCAGCGCGTTCCGCAAACGGGTGGAGACGCAAGGATCCAGTTTAAAAATCATCCCCCTGATGGGGCCGGGAGAATACGTAAAAGAAATAATCATCATCAAAATCAATCGGTTAAACATTGGAAGCTCTCCAGATTGACTCCACGTGCACAGGGAGTTTGGCCAGTGAATTTTAAGTGCCTTGGGGAGAAGGGAGGTCCGGGCGAATCTCAGACGGTGAGCCCGTCCTTGGGCAGGGATTGTCTCTATCTGTTGCTGAATTGTACACTCCAAGCGCTTAGCCCAGTGCTCTGCACATAGTAAGCGCTCAATAAATACGGCTGAATGAATGAATGAGAAGAGCTCAGAGAAGCGTCGGAGTGATGCTCGACGGAATTAGAAGCACACTGGGGAGGAACGGAGTCGCGTTGGCCGGTTCAAATCTTAAGGTGACATTAATAATGCTAATAATCGCTACCGTGTGCAAAGCACTATTCTAAGCACTTAGGAGAGTACAATAAAACAACAGAGAAGCAGCGTGGCTGAGTGGAAAGAGCACGGGCTTTAGAGTCTGAGATCATGGGTTCGAATCCCGGCTCTGCCACTTGTCAGCTGTGTGACTGTGGGCAAGTCACTTCACTTCTCTGTGCCTCAGTTCCCTCATCTTGAAAATGGGGATTAAGACTGTGAGCCCCACGTGGGACAACCTGATGACCCTCTATCTACCCCAGCGCTTAGGACAGCGCTCTGCACATAGTAAGCGCTTAACAAATACCAACATTATTAAAAGGGGGAAAGACAGGGTCAAACACAGCCACCTTTTAACAAAAGTAACCCAGTCTCCAGCATGCTTAGCTCTGAAACCGGGCAGGGCAGTGGAAAGGGTGGAGAATTGGCTAGGACGGTCTAGTACACCGGCAAGGAAAGGTTGGGGGGTCGGCTGTGAGAAACTCCGCGTACTCGCGGTGAGAGGTGGGTTTCCAGAGCGGTCAATCGATCAGTGCACTGTATTGAGCGCTCACTACGTACAGAGCACTGGCTGTGTAAGAATACCGGATCCCCCGTTCACCGACTCTCTCTCCCTCAACCACCCTCCCTCCTAGAGAAGCAGCGTGGCTTAGTGAACAGAGCCCGGGCCTGGGAGTCAGAGGGACCTGGGTTCTAATGCCGGCTCCACCACGTGTCTGCTGTGTGACCTTGGGCAGGTCACTTCACTTCTCTGGGCCCCGGTGCCCTCATCTGTGTAAATGGGAATTAAGACTTTGAGCCCCAGTGGGGACAGAGACTGCGTCCAATCTGATTAACTTGGATCTACCCCAGCACTTAAAGCAGTGCTTGGCACATAGTTAGCACTTAACAAGTACCGTAATTATTATTATCTATCCAGAAGCAATCCATCAGTCAATGGCATTAATAATAATGATAATGATGATTGTGGTATTTGTTAAGTGCTTATTACGCGCCAGGCAATGTACTGAGCACTGGGGTGGATACAAACAAATCGGGTTGGACACGGTCTCTGTCCCATGTGGGGCTCACGGGCTCAATCCCCATTTTAAAGATGAGGTAACTGAGACCCAGAAAACTGAAGTGACTTGCCCAGGGCCACACAGCAGAGAAGTGGCGGAGCCAGAATTAGAACCCACATCCTCTGACTCCCAAGCCCGTGCTCTTTCGAACAAGCCACGCATCGGGTTGGGCACAGCCTCTGTCCCACATAGGGCTAACAGTCTTTAATGTCCAATTTACAGATGAGGGAACTGAGGCAGATTAGTGAAATGACTTGTCCAAGATCACACAGCAGACAAGTGGCAGAGCTGAGATGAGAACCCAGGTCCAGGCTCCATGGGATCATGTCTACCGACTCCATCATATCAATAATACTAATAATGATAATTTTGGTATTTGTTAAGCGCTTACTCTGTGCAGAGCACTGTTCTAAGCGCTGGGGTAGACACAGGGGAATCAGGTCGTCTCACGTGGGGCTCACAGTCTTCATCCCCATTTTACAGATGAGGTCACTGAGGCACAGAGAAGTGAAGTGACTTGCCCACAGTCACACAGCTGACAAGTGGCAGAGCTGGGATTTGAACTCATGACCTCTGACTCCAAAGCCCGTGCTCTTCCCACTGAGCCACCATCAATCAATCAGCGGTATTTTTTGAGCACTTACTGTGTGCACCACGTTGTACTGAGCACTTGGGAAGTGAGCCACACAGAGTTAGAAGACACATTCCCTGCCCACAGTGAGCTTATCTGTGCTGTAATAATAATAATAATGGTATTTTCTTAGCCCTCACTATGTGCAAAGGACTGTCCTAAGCCCTGGGGGGCTACAAGGTGATCAGGTTGTCCCACGTGTCCCGTTTTACAGATGAGGTAACCGAGACCCAGAGAAATGAAGTGACTCGCCCAAAGCCACGCAGCTGACAAGCGGCGGAGCTGGGATTAGAACCCATGACCTCTGACTCCCCAGCCTGGGCTCTTTCCGCTGAGCACTGCTCTGCCCACAATAAACACACAGTATCATCGATGAATAGCGTGTACCTTCTCTGTGCAGACCAAACTGGGCGATGTTCTTGGAAGAGTGAGCAGAAATGACCTCTGCCCTCCAGGAGTCCACGAATCCACAGGCCCCTCGATTCTGCTGATTCTCATTTCCTCTCCAACCTCCTGAGCTCGCAAATTCCATACATTCACTCCCCACCGCGAAAATCTTTTGAAAGCTATCATCTTCCACCCTTCCCAAAGTACCTCCTCTGCCTTTTATTGTGGAATCTGGGGGGCAAAAACTCTGCTTCCATCCTGTCCTCACCTCTGAAGATTTCGTAAACTTTAACCCGGTCCCGTCTCAGCCTGCGTCGTTCCAGACTAATAATAGCTGCGCTATTCGTTAAGCACGTACGGAAAAACTCCTTACCGTCGGCCCTGAGTCATTCGATCGCCTTCCCCCTACCTGTCTTTACCTCCCTGATTTCCTACTCCAACTGAGCCCCCACGATTTGCTCCTCTAAATCCAACCTACTCACTGTATCCCGATCTTATCTATCTCGCCGCCGACCTCTCGCCCACGTTCTGCCTCTGGCCTGGAACACCCTCTTCCTCCAGATCTGACAGACGATCACTCGCCCCTCCTTCGAAAGCCTAATTTAAAGCCCATCTCCTCCAAGAGGCCTTCCCCGACTAAACTCTCCTTTTCTCTTCTCTTCTTTCTCTTTTGTGTCCCGCGCGCCCTTGGATTTGCCGCCTCTATTCACCCCTCCCGCAATCCCACAGCACTTTTGCACATGTCCAAAATTTTTTTTCTATTAATGCCCGTCTCCCCCTCTAAGACTTTAGCGGCTTGTTGTGGTCTGCCATCTTTGCTATACTGTACTCTCTCAAGAGCTTAGAAGGGTGCTCTGCACACAGTAAGCGCTCAACAAATATGACTGATTTGAACACTGTCCCGAACCCTGCAGTCGATACAAGATAATCAGTTTAATAATGTTGGTATTTGTTAAGGGCTTACTATGTGCAGAGCACCGTTCTAAGCGCTGGGGGAGATACAGGGGAATCAGGTCGTCCCACGTGAGGCTCACGGTCTTCACCCCCATTTTCCAGATGAGGTCACTGAGAAACAGAGAAGTGAAGTGACTCGCCCACAGTCACACAGCTGACAAGTGGCAGAGCCGGGATTCGAACCCATGAACTCTGACTCCCAAGCCGAGGGTCTTTCCACTGAGCCACGCTGCTTCTTTACTGAGCCACGCTGCTTCTCTTTGAAGAGTTTAAACGGAATTCCTCTGCACATGGGCTTAAGGCACCACGTGGCACAAGAGATTATGTCCAACCCGATTTGCTTGTATAGTGCTTAGTACAGTTCCTGGCACATAATAAAATACCATTATTATTATTATTATCATGAGGGAATAGGATTTAATCCCCATTCTCATACGATGAAACCAAAGCACAGAGAAATTAAATGGCTTGTCCAAAGCCAAGTGGCGGAGCCGGGATTCCCAGGCCCAGGTTCCTTCCGCTAGGCCTCGCTGCTTCTCGCCGATAAAATACGACAAGACCTTAGACCAAGGAGATTGGTAGCAGTCTGGGTGTAAGCTCGTTGTGGGCAGAGCACGCATCCGTTTGTCCTACCGTACTCTCCCAAGGGCTCAGTTCAGCGCTTGGCGCAACGTAAGCGCTCACTAAATTGAATTGACCGACTGACACTTCTTCACCCCACCCTCACCCCCTCAAAACTCCGGTACATCTCTGATTAAGCTCTCAATTCCCCATCTCCTTGAGGTATTACCGTGGCTCAGTGGAAAGAGCCCGGGCTTGGGAATCAGAGGACGTGGGTTCTAATCCCGGCTCCGCCACTCGACTGCCGTGTGAACTCGGGCAAGCCACTTAACTTCTCCGTGCCTCAGTTATCTCCTCTGTAAAATGGGGATTAAGACTGTGAGACCCAAGTGGGAAAACCTGATTCTCTTGTATCTATACCAGAGCTTAGAACAGTGCTCGGCACATAGTAAGCGCATAACAAATACCATAATTAGTATTATTACACATGGATCAGTATCCTTCGAGCACTTCATCATCACCCCTCTCTCAGCCCCACAGCACTTATGTACACATGCGTAGTTTATATTAATGCCTGCCTCCCATTCTAGGCTGAAAGCTCACTATGGGCAGGGAACGTGTGTGCTATATTACTATATTGCACTCCCCCAATCACTCAGTACAGTGCTCCGCATACAACAGGTGCTCAATAAATACCATTGATTGATTGATAGCTGTAACTGATTTTAACCTCTGTCTCCTCCTCGGGATTGTAAGCTCCTCGTGGGCAGGGAACGGATCTATCGATTCTATTGCTCTGTATTTTAGAGGGTGAGCCCCAGGTGAGACAGGGACTGTGTCCAACCTGATGAATCTGTTCCTACCCCAATCAATCGTATTTATTGAGCGCTTACTGTGTGCAGAGCACTGTACCCCAGTGCTTAGTAAAGCGCTTGGCACATAATAAGCACTTAATAAATATCACTGACTGATTGAACTTCTCTGATTCCAACTGACTCAAAGGATCATCTATATCGTACCTCCCATGTGCTCAGTACAGTGCTCTGCATCAAGTCAGTGCTCAAAAAATACCATTGACGGACTGATTCGAAGACTGACTTGAAACAAAGGAAGAGAAGTCCGTAGGTTTGCCTGAACATTTGACGGTGAGGATCAGAGTGTGGGTGCGTGAGAGTTTGGGGAGGGTGGTGAGGAGGGGGTGGCCAGAGAGGATGTAACTTTGATGATGCTACATAATTTTAAATGGCTCTTAAAAAGGCTGAAACCTTAAATTGCAAGACACTGCCAAGACATTTTTCATGCTTAATAATTCATGCATCCTAAAAGACTCTTAATTACCTTCCCTCTGCCTATTTTTTTTTTTATTTGAATGCTTCTGTGCAAAGAAAAGTAACTGAAAAGGGAAGACACGTTACACTTGCACTTGGATATCTCTACTTGGATAGCCCACCGATGCCTCAAACTTTTGTCCCGAATAGAACATCCCATCCAAACCCTGTCCTCTTAGTGACTTTCCTGTCACTGTAGGAAATACCACCATCCTCCCTACCTCACAAGGCCGTAAAGTGGCCATTACCCTCGACTCATCTCTCTCATTCAACCCATAAATTCAATCTGTTGCTAAATCCAGTCTGTTCTACCTTTGGGACATCACTAGAATCTGCCCTCCTTCTCTATCCAAACTGTTCTACCCTTCTGATTCATTCATTCATCCAATCACTCTGTATAAAGCACTGTACTAAGCACTCGGGAGAGCACACTATAACAACAAACAGAAACATTCGTGCCCACCACAAGCTCACATCCAAGCTCTTACCACATCCCCCCTCGATCACCTCATCAGCCTCTTAGCCGACCACCGGCCTCCCATCTCATCCCATTCCTGTCCAACTTCACTCTGCTACCTGGGTCATTTTTCTAAAAAAAAGAAAAAGTTTGGTCCACATTTCCCCCCTCCTTCAAAAATCTCCAACGGCTGCTCACCCACCTCCGCATCCAACAGAAACTCTTTTACTGTCAGCTTTAAAGCGCTCGATCAGCTCTCCCCTCTTACCTCACCTTGCTGATTTCCTATCGCAACCCAGCCCACGCACTTTGCTCCTCTTCAACACCAATCGACTACCCTGTACCTCTATCTCATCCACCACACCGCTGCCCCTTTGCCCCCCGATTAGACTGTGAGCCCGTCATTGGGCAGGGATGGTCTCTGTTGCCGAATTGTACATTCCAAGAGCTTAGTCCTGTGCTCTGCACATAGTAAGCGCTCAATAAATACCACCGAATGAATTAATGAATATCCTCCCTCCCCCATCACATCCGACAGACCACCTCTCTCCCTACATTATTATTATTATTATTATGTGCCGTCGAGTCGTTTCTGATTCGTAGCGACTCCATGGAGAGACTTTCTCCGGAATGTCCCGTCCTCTGCCATAATCCGCAACCTTTCTAATGGTTCTTCCGTTCTCGTTGTTACGGTCTCTAACCATCTAGCTGTCGGTCTGCCTCTTCCGCCTTTTCCCTGGACTTTTCCTAGCATTAGTGTCTTCTCCAGAGAATCAGTCCTCCTGAGGGTGTGTCCAAAATATGCTAATCTAAGTCGAGTCATTTGGCCTTCCAAAGACCAATGTGCTTTAATTTGCTTCAAAATCCATTTATTCGTTTTTGGGGCAGGCCACCGTATTCGCAAAAGCCTTCTCCAACGCCACATTTCAAAAGAATCGACGTTCAAAGACCTCTAAAAATCACTTCTCCTCCAAAAGCCTTTCCCTGACTGTGCCCTCGTTTCGATCGATCAATCGATCGTTACCGAGCCTTACTGTGCTCGGAGCACCGTACTAAGCGCCTGGAAGAGTCCAGTGGAACGGAGCTGGTGGTCACGTCTCCTGTCCGCAATGAGCTTACAGTCTCCTTTCGCCTTCCCTTCTCTGCTTCTGCACTTGAATCTGTACCCATTAAGCCCCTGATCTGCAGAATTTACTTCCAGAGAATGCTCTCTCCCTTTCCCTCTGGACTATGAGCTCTTGGCGGGCAAGGAATGTCACTGTTTATTGTTGCACTGTACTTTCCCAAGCGCTTAGTACAGTGCTCTGCACACAGTAAGTGCCCAATACGATTGGATGAATGAATTCCCCTATCAGAAATTCCGTTGAATGTCCGTCTCCCCCTCGCCTAAACAGCGAGCTCCGCGTGGGCAGGAAACAAGTCTACCAACTCTACCGAATCGTGCTCTCCCAAGTGCCTAGTACAGTACTTGGCATAATATAGACCCTCAATAAATACTATTAATTATTGCACCCTGTATTCTCTTCCCTCCTGTCTCAGTGACTCCCCTGCAACGGAGACGTCTCGGCCAATCTGATCGTAGGCTGTTTTGTCTAAAGATCGACAGCATGATATTAATTTTCAGTCATTTAAAGAATGTCAATCCCTGCCCTCAGAAGTCATGTGCCCACGCACCATGATGGGAAAGTCTGCATCAGTGTTACTAGGGGTGAGTCAGAATTTTGATTCTCTGAATGTTTCTGAAATATTCTTCGTACGGTTCTCCTCTGGGATTCTCCCCGTGAGGGGGCTAGAATAGGCAGTCACGGTGACAAAAATACCAAACGTCTTATTAAAAAGTCAGGCAAGTGAAATATCTTAGAAGAGTAGCTCACTCAATATTTTAATGCTGAAATGTGACTGTTCATTCACTTTTTCTTCAGGGGATTCGTTAAGAGCAGATGGCCTAGTGGCAAGAGCACGGGCTTGGGAGTCGGAGGACGTGGGTTCTAATTCCGGCTCCGCCACCGGTCTGCTGGGTGACCTTCCCTTCTCTCTCCCTCAGTTACCTCATCTGTAAAATGGGGATAAAGACCGTGAGCCCCACGTGGGACAACCTGATTACCTTGTATCTACTCCAGTGCTTAGAACAGTGCTTGGCACCTAGTAAGCTCGTAACAAATACCATCATCGTCATTATTACGTGTCAGGCACTGTTCTAAGCACTGGGGTAGCTAGAAGGCAATCAGGTTGGACGCAGTCCACGTCCCACGTGGGGCTCACAGCCTTAATCCCCACTTTACAGATGCGATACTTGAGGCAGAGAGAGGTGATTTGCCCTTGGTCACACAGCAGATAAGTGGCGGGGCCGGGATTAGAACCCAAGTCTTCCTCAATCCCAGGCCCCGGCTCTATCCGCTAGACCACGGTGCTTCCCCTTTCGGTAGGTTAATACCTGAAAACCCTGAATGCAGCCCAGCAGATGGGGATAAAAATGGAACCTACCAACCTATTTTTCATCGGTTAGTATTCTCTATTTGCTGGCCAGAGAGCGATAAAACACAGCTAGAAAGACCAATGTGGCCTCCATTCTTCACTCCCTAGAAATAGGACCCTGGAGTTGATTCCTTCTCCAATCGCATAGTCTGGAGCCTCTCCGAGGCAATCAGAACACTTGGAGAATAATAAGCATGGCTCAGTGGAAAGAGCCCGGGCTTGGGAGTCAGAGGTCATGGGTTCTAATCCCGGCACTGCCGCTTGTCAGCTCTATGACTGTGGGCAAGTCACTTTACTTCTCTGTGCCTCAGTTCCCTCATCTGTAAAATGGGGATTAAGACTGTGAGCCCCACGTGGGACAACCTGATCACCCTGTATCCCCCCAGCGCTTAAAACAGTGCTTTGCACATAGTGAGAGCTTAAAAAATACCATCATCATTATTATTATCATTCTCCAAGTGTTCTGACTGGCTCGGAGAGGCTTCCAGACTACGCGATGGGCTACTGGAGACTGGAGTCTCCTTTCGTCCACCCAATCCCAGACAGCAGAGGCCAAAGTTAACCCCAAGATATAAGGGCCGGATCCAAATAGTAATAATAATAATAATTGTGGTATTTGTTAAGCACTTACTATGTGCTAGGCACTGGGGTGGATACAAGCAAATTGGGTTGGACCCGTTCCCAGTCCCACATGGACTCACAATCTTAATCCCCATCTTCCAGGTGAGGTAACTGAGGCCCAGAGAAGTGAAGCGACTTGCCCGAGGTCACACAGCACACACGCAGTGGAGTCGGGATTACAATCCAGATCCTTCTTACTCCCAGGCCCGTGCTCTATCCACTACCCCAGAGCTTGGCACAGTGCTCGGCACAAAGGAAGGACTTAACAAGTACCATCACTATTATCAGGCCACGCCGCTTCTCAATCACGAGGAACACGCCTCACATCCAATATGCCGTGGACCATGATGATTGGTTACTCAGAACTTCGGGCCCACGTCCCCTTTGAAGGTTGAAATTTAATAACAGGGCAATGAAGTGAAATAATGATGTACAGGTTCCTCCTGTTGACTTGGCTCATGGAAAACCCTTCTGCTTTCCCCAAGAATCACCTCGCCCTCCCTACTTACACCAAGACGCAACCGTTACACTGTCCAGAGGGTGACCCATCATGTTAATTTTCATTAAATGAATAAAAGTCACAGATATAACTAATGTTCACTATTTGATAGGACTTCCTAATTATCTTAGGTCTAATGGATCAATTACCTCCCAACTCTGAGGTTGATTTTTCTCCTTAGGTGGAAAATTTGCCTTTACAAGTCTAATGTCCCAATATGTTCTGTTCGCTCTGCTTTATTGGGGGCGGAGGGGAGAGAATACTTTGCCTTTCATACCAATAAACTTGCTTTTCTCTGCAGAAGCACAGTGTAATGATTCCGTGCATAATCATTTTGCCTAGGAAAAGAGATTTCACTTGCTTTTCATAAAGGGGGGATGGGAGGGAAACTAAAAAGTAATGCCAATAATATATGGCCGTGTCAAATTTCATATTTTCGGGAACTTTCTTCTTCCCATCTAGTCTACCCCAGAGTGTCCCTTGACTCGTCTAAGAAAAGATATTTTAAAACACTTCTGCAGGGAGTTCTAAAACCAATGTGATGGGATGATCTCTTTCTGGTGGCCACTGATTTAATGGGAATTATTGCTTTGGAGATGGGGGTAGATGGTTCAGGCGGATGGACATTTTGATAAAAGGTCTGATATACTCATTCAGTCGTATTTATTGTGCGTTTAGTACGTGCAGAGCACGGTACTAAGCGCTTGGAATGTACAATTCGGCAACAGATAAGAGACAATCCCTGCCCAATAACAGGCTCACAGTCTAAATGATATAATTATTTTATCTGCCACAAGCAGTATGCTTTCCATCGTTGACATTCATTTTTATTTTACTGTGTTAAATGCTACAAACTTGCAAAAAAACCCCAAGTAATAATAATCAATAATGGTGGTATTTGTTAAGTGCTTACTATATGCCAAGCACTGTTATAAGTGCTGGAGTGGATATAATTGGGTTTCGCATAGGGCTCACAGTCTAAGTAGGAGGGAGAACGGGTACTGAACCCCCATTCTGCAGGTGAGGGAACTGAGGCACAGAGAATTCAAGCGACCGGTCCAAGGTCACACAGCGGGTAAGTGGCAGAGCGGGGATGAGAACCCAGGTCCTCTGAATCCTAGGCCTGTGGTCTTTCCACTGATACGAAGCCGAGAGCTCACTGTGGGCAGAAAATGTCTCCGTTTATAGTTATACTGTACTCTCTCATGGCTTAATACAGTGCTCTTCACACAGTAAGCACTCAGTAACTACAATCGAACAAGTGAATTATTGCACCATCTCACCTGGACCGACATCTGCCCAGGAGCACAACGACTTCTTCCTCCAAATCTAGATCGTAAACTCGTTGTGGACGGGCAACGTGTCTGCCAACTCTGTTGCATCATACTCTCTGAAACGCTTCGCACGGCGCTCTGCGCTCAGTAAGCGCTCCGTGATAATGATGGAGATGAGCTCCTTGCATTTAGTTGTGAATCACATTATACTAGAACAGACACGAGCTGTGGGGAAGAGCAATCCCTAATTCTTCCGACACGGTATATCCAAACCACATCGAAACCCTTGGGAGAGTAGAAGGGGGTGACTCCGGGCATCCCGATTTTCGGAGCGGGGAGAAATTCCGTAGTTGAAAGTGGCACCCGGCTGGGAGAGAGGGTTGAAAAATCTCGGAGGAGGAGAGCAGGAGCAGAAAGGTTGGGTAAGGCTGAAGGCCCAGCAACAGAGCACAAGACAGATAAAAGCTGGAAGTGGTTTATCTCAGGCTGTAGATCCGGGGACGCTAGGTCAAACTTCATTCCAGCGCTGGATTTTGACGGCACAGAAACAGTTTAGGTTTTAAATTGACTAGTTCCCTGCTTTCCTAATACCTTGGGAGCAGATGCACTGATCCTTGCTTTTCTGCTTTTGCAGCTATTGTGTAGATGCTTATTAGGTTTACATTACTTAACCCTATTAACTTTCCCCACCCTAGATGAAAGTTGCCTTCAGTCACCAGCAGCCTGAGACCCCATTCATATCTGTGTAGATATATATCTATATACAAATATATCTGTATATCCATATATATCTATATATCTCTATATCTTTAATTTATCTACTGATTGATATTAATGTCTCTCTCCTCTTCTAGACTGCGAGCTCCTGTGGGCAGGGATATGGCTCTCAGTTATATTGCTCTCACCCAAGCACTCAGTACAGTGCTTTGCACACAGTAAGCGCTCATTAAATACGTTTGAATGGATCTGCAACCCGAGAGCTCCCATCTACTTCTAGTAATAATGAAAATTGTGATCGTGGCATTTTGTAAGTGCTGATCATTATTATCCCACTTGCTGAGTACATTGTGCTATCAAGTATAATGTGATTTACAACTATATGCAAGGAGCTCATCATCAGCATCAGTATCACTGAGCGCTTACTGAGTGTAGAGCGCTGTACTAAGCGCTGGGGAGAGGACAGTACAGCAACAAGGGGACACATTCCCCGCCCACAGCGAGGACACCATTTCAGTGTAAAATGAGGAGTTAGTCGGCGACTCTCCATGTGGGACATGGACTGTGTCCAACCCGATTAGTCTGTGTCCAGCCCAGCTCTACGTACACTGCCTGACGCATTATAGGCCCTTAACAAATATCATGAAAAAAATATCACCGGGCTGTCGTGTCGTTAGAATTTTTCTCTTCAGGATGAATTGGATCCATTCCTTCGCTTGTGGGTTTTTGTTTTTGCCTCTCGGTATTTTGTGTTAGATAGCAGGGGCAGATAGGCACGGAGGGATGGGGTGGGTCGGAGTGGTCTTCCCAAACTGACCAATGACCTGCTGACACAGCATCTCACAACCCACAAGATTAACTCATCGGTAACGTTAACACTGTTCCAGCTCTTCCACTCCTTACGCAACAAATTAGGCCTTTCCCCCTTAATCCCCTCCAGCTCCACTTGGTTTTATCTAAACCCATTGTCAAGAATCAGAGGGGGAGGCCAATGATCCACCCCTTTTAGTTGGGGGTGGAGGGTGAGGGGGGTCCTTTTTTATGGTGTTTAGCGCAAACACCAGGCACTGGGGTGTGTATACAACTGAATCAAGTTGGACACAGTCCCTGTCAATCATTCATTCATTCAATAGTATTTATTGAGCGCTTACTATGTGCAGAGCACTGTACTAAGCACTTGGAATGGACAAGTCGGCAACAGATAGAGACGGTCCCTGCCCTTCGATGGGCTTACAGCCTAATGGGGGAGACGGACAGACAAGAAAAACGGCAATAAATAGAGTCAAGGGGAAGAACATCTCGTAAAAACCATGGCAACTAAATAGAATCAGGGTGATGTACATCTCATTAAGCAAAATGAACAAAAGAAATAGGGTGTTAAAGATATATTCAGGACTGACCCACACAGGGCTCACAGTCTTAATCCCCATTTTGCAGATGAGGTAACTGAGGCCCAGAGAAGCGACGTGATTCACCTAAGGTCACCCGGAAGACAAGCGGCAGGGTCAGAGTCAGAACCCAAGTCCTTACGACTCTCATTCGTTCGATCGTATTTATCGGGCGCTTACTGTGTGCAGAGCGCTGGACTACGTGCTTGGAAAGTACCATACAGACTCCCAGGCCTGGGCTCTAACCACTAGACCATGCTGCTTCTCTCTCCTGCCCACCTCTCCCATCGGCAGACTTTTCATCTTATCCTGCCGCCATTTTTCAAGCGTGCGGCTGGGCCATACTCTCTGCTAAGCCCTGGGCCGGGGCGGGAGGGGAAAGGGAAGGGGAGAAGGGGAAGGGAGACGGGGAAGCAACCCCCACGGCTTCCTCACCACCATTTACCCAAGTGGCCGGGGAAGATAAGCCTTATGCGGATTTTGGAGTTGGGAAAGAAATATCGCCGTCCTGGCGGGCCCAGGCAGTAGCCTCAAGATAAAGTTCCCTCTCGGTCCCCCCCCCCCCCCCAGGCCCTCGAACCCGGTACCTCGGGGATAATGTTTCCCACAATAGCGCTGCAAAATCTGGGATGGTGAGGGGGGGCAGCACCAATCATCAGAGTGTCGGTTAAGCGCTTACTATGTGCCAGGCACTGTATCAAGCGCTGGGGTAGATAGTCAGGTTGGCCACAGTCCATCATGAGTCTTACCCACTTAAGAGTCGAAGGAGACTGCGCGGCTAATGTGGGGGGCTAGCTGAGAAGCGGTACGGTCTAGTGGAGAGTGGGAGTCAGAAGGACCTGGGTTCTAATCCTGGGCGCGCCACTCGTCTGCTGTGGGACCTTGGCAAGTCACCTAACTTCCCTGGGCCTCAGTTTCCTCATCTGTAAATGGGGGTTTAAGACCGCGAGCCTCACGTTGGACAGGGACTGGGCCCGGCCTGATTAGCTCGTATCCACCCCAGTGCTTAGAACAGCGCCTGGCATATAGTAAGCGCTTCTCAGGTACCGTAATGAATGGGAGCAGGGATCTAGGAGCCAGAAGATCTGGCTTCTAATCCAGGCTCTGCCACGTGTCTGCTCTGTGACCTTGGGCAAGTAACCTCACTTCTCTGTGCCTCGGTTCCCTCACCTGTAAAATGAGGGTTAAGACTGTGAGCCCCAAGAGGGACAGAGACTAAGGTGATTATCCTGTATCTCCCTCAGTGCTTAGTACAGTGCCTGGCCCATTGTAAGTGTTTACCATACCATTTGAATAAGGGCAAAAAACCACCAAAACAATAACCCATAAAAATAACTCAGGGCTGGAATAGAGACACATAGATTCTCTCTCTCTCTCTCTCTCTCTCTCTCTCTCTTCTCTCTTCTCTGTCCTCACTTTTCCCTCTCTTCTCTCTCCTTGCTCTCTTCTCTCATCTCTTTTTCTCTCTCTCATCTCTTTTTCTCTCTTTGCTTCTCTCCTCTCTCCCCTCTCCTTTTCTCTCTCTTCTCTCCCTCCTCTCTCTTCTCTCTCTCTCTCTCTCTTCTCTGTCCTCACTTTTCCCTCTCTTCTCTCTCCTTGCTCTCTTCTCTCATCTCTTTTTCTCTCTTTGCTTCTCTCCTCTCTCCCCTCTCCTTTTCTCTCTCTTCTCTCCCTCCTCTCTCTTCTCTCTCTCTCTCTCTCTTCTCTGTCCTCACTTTTCCCTCTCTTCTCTCTCCTTGCTCTCTTCTCTCATCTCTTTTTCTCTCTTTGCTTCTCTCCTCTCTCCCCTCTCCTTTTCTCTCTCTTCTCTCCCTCCTCTCTCTTCTCTCTCTCTCTCTCTCCTTTCTTTCTCTCCTCTCTCCCCTCTCTTCTCTTTTCTCTCTCCCTCTTCCCTCTCTTTACTCTCTCCCCTTTCTCTCTCCCTCCCCCTTTTCTCTCTCCTCTAGTTTTTCTCTCTCCTCTCCTCTTTTTCTCTCTTCTCTATTTTTCTTTCTCCTCTCTTCTTCTCTCTCTCTTCATCTCTCCTCTCTTTTCCTCTTCTCTTTCTCACCTCTCCTCTTTTTCTCTCTTCTCTCTCTCTTCTCTATTTTTTTTCTTTCTCCTCTCTTCTTCTCTCTCTCTTCCTCTCTCCTCTCTTTTCCTCTTCTCTTTCTCCCCTCTCCTCTTTTTCTCTCTTCTCTCTCTCTTCTCTATTTTTCTTTCTCCTCTCTTCTTCTCTCTCTTCTCTCCTCTCTTTTCCTCTTCTCTTTCTCACCTCTCTTCTTTTCCCTCTCTCTCCTCCCTTTTTCTCTCTTTTTTCTCTTCTCTTTTTCTCTCTCCTCTCTCTCCCTCCTCCCTTTTTCTCTCTTCTCTCTCTCTCTCCTCTCTCTTTCTCCCCTCTCCTTTCTCTCCTCCCCTCCCTTTTTCTCTCTCCTCTCTCTTTCTCTCTCCCCCCCCCTCTTTCCCCTTTCTGTTTCTCCACTCTTCTCCCTCTTTTTCTCCGTTCCTCTCCCCCCCCGTCCTGGGCGCCCCCGGGGTGCGGCGGGCGTCGGCCGGAGCCTCCGTGCGGGGAAGTTTGTGGGGGGGGTCGGGGTGGGTTCGGCGTTTCCTCTGCCCTCTGGTCGGTGCGGGCAGGTGCCCGGCCCCTTCTCCCCGGCCCCGCTCCCCCCGCGCCCCGGGCCCCGCTCACCCATTTGCCTCCGGGACCTCCGGGAAGGCTCCACCGCGGCGGCTCCCGAATCCCGCCCCAAACCTTTTCCCGAAACGCTCCGGCCGGGCCGGGCCGGGCCGGGCCGGACGCACACGAGTCGGTGCAAAAATCCCCCGGCCGGGGCCTCGCCCGCCCCCTCCAAGGCCACGCCCCCCTCCCCCCCCCCCAACCCCCCGCCCTTCGCCGGGATTCCTTCCTTCCATGGTATCTATTGAGCGCTTCCTACGTGCGGGGCACTGTACTGGACGCTTGGGATGCCACGCCCGCCCCGACGGGACCCCCCCGTCCCATCACCCGTCCTGGGAGAAGCGGCGTGGCTCCGGGGCGAGAGAGCCCGGGCTTGGGAGTCAGAGGTCACCGGTTCGAATCCCGGCTCGGCCCCTCGTCAGCTGGGTGACCGTGGGCGAGTCACTTCACTTCTCTGGGGCCTCGGTTGCCTCATCCGTAAAATGGGGACGAAGACCGGGAGCCCCACGGGGGACCACCTGATTCCCCCGTGTCTCCCCCAGCGCTTAGAACGGTGCTCGGCACATAGTGAGCGCTGAACAAATACCGACATTATTATCATTATTATCATCATCCAGCCCCGCCCACCCGGAATGGACCAATCCCATCACTCATCCGGCCCCGCCCACCCCGCAGAGACCGATGATAATAAACGATCATAACGACGGTACTGGTTCAGCCCTTACTAGGTGCCGAGCCCTGTTCTAAACGCTGGGGCAGCTACGGGGGAATCGGGTTGTCCCACGTGAGGCTCACCGTCTTCATCCCCATTTGACAGATGAGGCCACTGAGGCCCAGAGAAGCGAAGTGGCTCGCCCCAGGTCACACAGCAGACAAGTGGCGGAGCCGGGATTCGAACCCATGACCTCTGACTCCCGAGCCCGGGCTCTTTCCACTGAGCCACGCTGCTTCGACCGAGCCCACCCCGGACAGACCACGTCCCCGAGCGGACGGTCGCGCCCGACAGTCTTCCAACTCTTGTGCTGTCCCAAATGCTTAGTACGGCTCTCTGCACAAAGTGAGCGTGCAATGAATAATGATAACAATAATAATAATAATAATAATAATAAATAATAATAACGGTGTTTGTTAACTATGTGCCAAGCACTGTTCTAAGCTCTGGAGTAGACACAAGGTATTCAGGGTGTCCCAGGCGGGGCTCACAGTCTTCATCCCCATTGTACGGATGAGGGAACTGAGGCCCAGAGAAGTTAAGTGACTTCCCCAAAGTCACCCAGCAGTCACGTGGCGGAGGCGGGATTAGAACCCACACCCTCTGACCCTCAAGCCCGTGCTCTTTCCGCAAAGCTCTTTCCACTGCTGGGGCAGTTTGGTCATTCATTCGATAGCATTCACCCAGTGCTTACTATGTGCCGAGCACTGTTCTAAGCTCTGGGGTAGAAACAGGATAATCGGGTGGTCCCAGGTGGGGCTCACGGTCTTCATCCCCATTTTACGGATGAGGTCCCTGAGGCCCAGAGAAGCAGTGACTTCCCCAAGGTCATCCAGCGGACACGTGGCCGAGGCGGGATTAGGACCCACATCCCCTGACTCTTAAGCCCAGGCTCCTCCCACTAAGTCACACCGCTGGATCGGTTCAGTCGGTATTCGGTAGTATGGACTGAGCGCTTATTCTGTGCAGAGCACTGTACTGAGCGCTTGGAATGTACGATTCGGCGACGGATAGAGACCGTCCCTGCCCCGTGATGGGCTCACGGTCCCCAGGCAGGGAGTGACACATAGTAAGCGCTTAACAGGTACCATTCATTCGGGAAGCAGAGCGGCTCGGTGGAAAAGAGCCCGGGCTTCGGAGTCAGAGGTCATGAGTTCGACTCCCGGCTCCGCCGCTCGTCAGCTGTGTGACTGCGGGCGGGTCACTTCACTTCTCTGGGCCTCAGTTCCCTCGTCTGTAAAATGGGGATGAAGACGGTGAGCCTCACGGGGGGCAACCTGATGACCCTGTATCTCTCCCAGCGCTTAGAACGGCGCTCTGCACGTAGGAAGCGCTTAACAAAGACCAACATTATCATTATTATTATCATCTATCTTGTTGATGTCTTGTTTGGTTTCGTTCTGTTTCGCTTTGCCGGCCGTCTCCCCATTTGGACCGCCGGCCCGTCAGCGGGCAGGGACGCTCTCTATCCGTTGCCCAATTGTTCATTCATTCATTCACGCATTCGATAGTATTTACTGAGCGCTCGCCATGTGCAGAGCACCGTACTAAGCGCTTGGAATGAACAAGTCGGCGACAGATAGAGACGGTCCGAACTGTCCATTCCGAGCGCTCGGTACGGTGCTCTGCACGTAGTAAGCGCTCAAAAAGTACCGTTGAATGAATGAGGTGCTTGGGAGAGGAGAATGGAGCAAAAGAGACCCCCGAGCTGCCAACCTTCGCAGCGTATGGACCTCGATCTCGTCTATCTCGCCGCCAACCTCTTGGCTGTCTGCCCTGGAACGCCCTCCCTCCTCTTCAAATCCCACGGTGACCCTCCCCCTTCTCAAAGACTTATGGAGGGCCCACCTCCTCCGGGAGGCCTTCCCTGACTGCGCCCCCCTTTCCTCTTCTCCCGCTCCCTTCTGCGTCGCCCCGACTCGCTCCCTTTATCCCCCCCGCCCCACCTTCCCGGCCCCACACCATTTTATGTCCATTTCTCCCATTCATTTATTTCTCTTCGTGTCCATCCGTCCCCCCGCCTCCGGACCGCCGGCTCATCGTGGGCGGCGAATGTTTCGGCTTATCGTTCTGTTGTGGCGCGGCTCCGGGGGGGGGGGGGGGGGGGTCCGGGCTTGGGCGCCGGAGATCGCGGGTTCGAATCCCGGCTCCGCCACTCGTCAGCTGGGTGACCGTGGGCGAGTCGCTTCACTGCTCCGGGCCTCAGTGGCCTCATCTGGAAAATGGGGATTAAAACTGTGAGCCCCACGTGGGGCGACCCGATCGCCCCGTATCTCCCCCAGCGCTTAGAACAGTGCTCTGCACATAGTAAGCGCTTAACAAATACCAACATTATGATTATTATTCTACTCTCCTAAGCGCTTAGTACAGTGCTCTGCACACAGTGAGCACTGTTGACTGCCTCTAAGTAGGCTCGCCATCTAAGTAGGAGGGAGAAAGCCCACTGTGGGCAGGGATTGTCTCTCTTTATTGCTGAATTGTACTTTCCAAGAGCTTAGTACAGTGCCCTGCACACAGTAGGGCTCAATAAATACGACTGAACGAATCCCCGTTGTACAGTTGAGGAAACTGAGGCATAGAGCGGTTCAGTGCCTTGCCCAAGGTCACGACGGCGAGCAACTGGCAGAGCCGGGATTCGAACCCAGGTCCTCCGACCCCCCAGGCCCCTGCTCTTTCCACCAGGCCACGCTGCTGGTCCCAGGCCGGACGGAAAGGCGATGGCCGCCGCCTCCCTTGCCCGCTCCGTGAAAGGAGGAAGAAGGCCGAGGGAATTCGTCTCAGGGACCGTGGAGACTTCTGAGTTTTCCGGAGAGCGGGCCAGTGTGGGCGTGAGCTGGCTTCGGTTTCCGACCCCCAGCCCCGCTCCGCGCCCCAGAGGCAGCGGATCCCCTTCCGACTTCGTTTCCACAGATGATGCGCTCTCTCCGCAGGAGCCGGGTGGGAGTTTGGATAGTTGCTGGCTCCGCTTCAACATCCGAGCGTCCCTGATTCCGGGCCGGAAAAGGATCGCGCTCTGCTCTACCCGAACGCAGCCTTTCGTCGGTCAGTCGGTCCTATTTATTGAGCGCTTACTGGGTGCAGAGCACCCGATCGAGCTCTTGGGAGAAGACTATATAGTAATCATTGTATTTCTTCAGCCCTTACGATGTGCCAAGCACTGTTCGCATCACTGGGGTAGATATAAGGTAGTCAGGGTGTCCCCGGTGGGGCTCACGGTGTTAATCTCCATTTTCCAAGATGAGGCCACCGAGGCCCCGAGAAGTGGCTTGCCCAAGGTCCCACAGCAGACGAGGGTCGGAGCCGGGATCGGAACCCACGTCCTCGGACTCCCAGGCCCGCGCTCTTGCCGCTGAGCCACGCTGCTTCCTAAACCGTGGGCCCCGTGAGGGACGGGGACTGGGTCCGACCTCATCAGGTCGCATCTGCCCAGTGCTTAGCAAAGTGCTCGGCACAGAGTAAGCCTTGAACAAATACTATTATGATCACCGTCCTTATCTTGTTATTGCGTCCATAAATACAATCGGTCCATCCTTCCACGCCTCGTTGCTTCTATTTCTCTATAACAATATGATGGACATGTCCCCCTACGATTTGGCTGCAGCCCTGCGGCAGAATCGCCAAGCATTCTTCTCACTCTTCCGCCTGGTTTGGATGCGGTGCGAAAAAGTGTTAGAATAATCACAATGATGTTTGCATTTTTTAAGCGCTTACTATGTGCAGAGCGCCGTTCTAAGCGCCGGGGTAGATACGGGGTAGTCATGTTGTCCCACGTGAGGCTCACAGTTAATCCCCATTTTCCCGATGAGGGAACTGAGGCAGAGACGAGCGGATTGACTCGCCTACGGTCACGCGGCTGACCAGTGGCAGAGCCGGGATTCGAACCCATGACCTCCGACTCCCAAGCCCGGGCTCTTTCCACGGAGCCACGCCGTGAAACGGACGCTTGCACGCGCACGGACGGAGCGTGAGCGGGCACGTCAACTAAGGCAACTCCGCGGAATTCTTGGACCTGCACCGTCTAAGGGTTTGGTAATCGCCCCATCCTCAGCCCCACGGGATTTACGTCCACATCGGAAATTTACTTATTTCTCTCTATATCTGTTCCCTCGCTCCAGGCCGTAAGCTCTTCCTGGTCAGGGAACGTGTCTACCGACTCTGTCGTGCTGGACTCTCCCAAGCGCTCAGTACAGGGCCGCGCGCACAATAAGTTCTCACTAAATCCTACGGATTGATTCTTGTCCTCCTCTCTAATAATAACGATGGCATTCGTTGAGCGCTTACCGTGTGCCATGCGCTGTTCTAAGCGCCGGGGCAGATACCGGGTCATCAGGTTGTCCCCCGTGGGGCTCCCCGTCTTCATCCCCGTTTTACAGATGAGGGAACTGAGGCACAGAGAAGTGACTTGTCCAGCTGACAAGCGGCAGGCTCGGGATTAGAACCCAGGACCTCTGATTCCCAACCTCGTGCTCTTTCCACTAAGCCACGCTGCTCGTCACGAGTGTAAGCTCCTAGTGGGCAGGGAACGTGTCCACCGATTCTTTTGTACTGAACTCTCTCCCGAGCGCTTAGATCAGTGTTCTGCACACAGCGAAGGCTCAATAAACACCGCTGATTGACGGATGGAGGTGAATGGACATATCCTCTAGACCGCAAGCTCACTGTAGGCAGGGAATGTGTCGGTTCATTGCCGTAGCGTACCCTCCCGATCGCTTAGTACGGTGTTCCGCACACCGTAAGCGCTCAATAAGTACGACGAAATCGATGTGGGGCTTGCCCGGTGAGAACACTCCGTTGGTTTGGGTCGGCCCACTCCGCCTCAGTGACCTCATCTGTAAAATGGGGATTAACTGTGAGCCTCCCGTGGGACAGCCTGATGATCCCGTCTCTCCCCCAGCGCTTAGAACAGCGCTCTGCACAGAGTAAGCACTTAAATACCGACATTATTATAATGGGTAGGACAGGGAGCTTCTTCCTTTCACATTCCGGGAGGGTAGGGATCAGAGGGAACATCCTCAGGCGACGCCGGAACGTGGAGTTTTTTTCCAGTTCGCAAAACTCGAGCGGGGAATGCGCGACCCAGGAAACTTCCCCATTCCAAGAGAGATGCGAAAACGACGGGTGACATTCCTCTAATTCCCGAAATCGGTGCGGCCATCAGCCGCAGGCGGGTGGGAGACGCGGTGCCGTTCAGGATCCGGGATAAAAAGCCCGACTCCGGGGAGCTGGAGAAAAGCCGGGGAACTCCAGGGTTTGATCCCGGATTTTGCCTGGAGCTGGCTAATTGATCAATCGATCGATCAATTCAGTGATATTTACTGAACTCTTGAGGATGGTGCTATTTGCTAAGCACTCATTAATAATCACAATAATGATGGGGTTTGTCAAGTGCTTCTAACCCCGGCTCCGCCGCTTGCCGGCTGTGTGACTCTGGGCAAGTCACTTCACTTCCCTGGGCCTCAGCGACCTCATCTGGAAAATGGGGATGAAGACCGGGAGCCCCACGGGGGACCACCTGATCACCTTGTATCCCCCCCAGTGCTTAGGACTGCGCTTGGCACATAGTAAGCGCTCAACAAATGCCATCTTTACTGTTCATCCATTCATTCACTCATTCAATAGTGTTTATTGAGCGCTTACCATGTGCAGAGCACTGTACTAAGCGCTTGGAATGGACAAGTCAGCAACAGATAGAGACAGGCCCTGCCCTCTGACGGGCTCACGGTCTAATCGGGGAGACGGGCTAGACAAGAACAACGGCAATAAATAGAGTCAAGGGGAAGAACATCTTATAAAATGGCAAATAAATAGAATCAGGGTGACGTACCATCTCATTAAACAAAATAAAACAAACGGGGTGACGAGGATAGATACAGTCGAGCGGAGGAGTACGGTGCCGAGGGGGTGGGACGGGAGAGGGGGAGGAGCAGAGGGAAAGGGGGGAGAAGAGGTTTTAGCTGCGGAGAGGTGAAGGGGGGGAGAGGGAGCAGAGG
Source organism: Ornithorhynchus anatinus (assembly GCF_004115215.2). Lineage (NCBI taxonomy): Eukaryota > Metazoa > Chordata > Mammalia > Monotremata > Ornithorhynchidae > Ornithorhynchus > Ornithorhynchus anatinus. The sequence goes on along the minus strand of NC_041739.1, from coordinate 6,066,612 downwards.
GAAAAGGGGAGCTCAGTCTGGGAAGGCCTCTCGGAGGAGGTGAGCTTTAAGTAGGGATTTGAAGAAGGGAAGAGAATTGGAGGGAAGCAGCGTGGCTCAGTGGAAAGAGCCCGGGCTTGGGAGTCAGAGGTCATGGGTTCAAATCCCGACTCTGCCACTCAGCTGAGTGACCGTGGGCAAGCCTCTTAACTTCTCTGTGCCTCAGTTTCCTCATCTGTCAAATGGGGGTTAAGACTGTGAGCCTCACGTGGGACAACCTGATGACCCTGCATCTACCCCAGTGCTTAGAACCGTGCGCTGCACAGAGTAAGCGCTTACCAAATACCGACATTATTATTATTACTATGTGTCAGACACTGTGCTAAACACGGGGGTGGATACAAGGAAATCCGGTTGGACACAGTCCCCGTCCCACGTGGGGCTCACAGTCTTCATCCCCATTTGACAGACGAGGGAACTGCAGAGCAGAAAAGTGAGGTGATTTGCCTCAGGTCACAGAAGAGACAAGCGGCGGAGCTAGGATTAGAACCCATGACCTCCTGACTGCCGGGCCTATGCTCTATCCACTACACCACGTTCTTCTCTAACTCTTACTTGCGTGCTGAACAGTGTGGCCTAGTGGAAAGAGCGCAGGCCTGGGAATCAGAGGATCTGGGTTCTAATTCTGGCTCTGCCCCTGGCCTGCTCGTGTGACCTGGGGCGAGGGACTTCACTTCTCTGAGCCTCAGTTTCCTCTTCTGTAAAATGGGGACCCGATGCCGGTCCTTCCTCCTACTTAGACTGTGAGCCCCACACGAGACGAGGACCGCATCTGACCTGATCATCTCACATCCACCCTACAGGTCGACGCAGTGCTTGGCAGATGGTAGGCACTTACCCAATACCCTATAACAATGATGATGATGATGTTGGTATTTGTTAAGCGCTTACTATGTACAGAGCACTGTTCTAAGCGCTGGGGGGGGACACCCGGTGATCAGGTTGTCCCCTGTGGGGCTCACAGTTTTAATCCCCATTTTCCGGATGAGTTACTGAGGCACAGAGAAGTGAAGTGACTTGCCCAGAGCCACCCAGCTGGCCAGCGGCGGAGCCGGGATCAGAACCCACGACCTCTGACTCCCAAGCCCGGGCTCTTTCCACTGAGCCACGCTGCTTCTCTAATCCCGATTCCTTTATTCACCTTCTGGGTGGCCTCGGGCAGGTCGCACAACTTCTCCATGCCTCGGTGCCCACACCTGTGAAAATGGGAATAAGATAGCTGTTCTCCCTCCTCCTTCGACCGCGAGAACCATGCGGGACAAGAGACTGTGTCTGATCCGACTGTGCCGGTGGACTAGCGGAGGAGGTGGTGTCCGTTAAATGCTCGCCCTGTTCCTAGCACCGTACTGAGCGCTGGGGCGGATACTAGCAAATCGGGGCCGACCCGGTGCCCGTTCCCGGTCTTAAGCCCCATTTCCCAGATGAGGTCACTGAGGTCCAGAGAAGTGAAATGATTTGCCCAGGGTCACACAGCAGACCAGCGGCAGAGCCGGGATTAGAACCCGGGTCCTTCTGACTCCCGGGCCCGGGCTCTATCCGGTGCTTGGCGTAGTGTGAGCATTCCACAGATACCATAATTCTATTATCGCAGCGCATAATTATCGCCCTCATAATAATAAGAGCCCAAAATACTGCAGTTTGACAGCGCGAGTGCCCGGCCACAATCCTTCCTACTGCTGCCCCGCTTCCCAGGAAAATGTAATTATTTTTCTAGGCAGTAGGGCGACGGTCCTGCTCGCTTTATACATTTCACATTCAGCTCTTTAGGTGTTATCGCCTTGGCGGTTAAGCCGTGTCCTTAAAGTAATCCTTCCATTTCGGTTTCACTCATTATTTCAGTTCCTTCGGGGAGAGATTTCGGAGTCGCGTCGTTCCCCCACCGCAGCTAAAGACGTGACGCTGACCCGTTTAGAAGAAATCGTCCTTTCTTCACCTGCTCTGGAACGGGCCCCCACGTCCGTACCCCGTGCTCCCTCTCGAGTTGAGCCTCTTCGGTCCTTAGTTACTCAGCTCTCCCGGCCGGTGCACGGCTTTGGAACGCTCGATTTCATTTCACAAGTGGTCCTTTTCATTTTTCTTGGATGACCCACACGGTGGCTAGCGGTAACGGGGAAAACCCGTGCATCAGCCTCACTGTGATTTCCGCATCAGAGAAGCAGCGTGGCTCAGTGGAAAGAGCCCGGGCTTGGGAGTCAGAGGTCGCGGGTTCGAATTGCCGGCTCCGCCCCTTCTCGGCTGTGTGACTGTGGACAAGTCACTTCACTTCTCTGGGCCTCAGTTCCCTCATCTGTAAGATGGGGATTAAGACTGTGAGCCTCATGTGGGACAACCTGATGACCCTGTTCATCCCAGCGCTTGGAACAGTGCTCTGCCCATAGTAAGCGCTTAAGAAATACCAACATTATTATTATGATTATTTGGAGAGGAGGGACGGTAGGTAGGAAGGGGATATGTGCATTCCCGGGGATAACACGCAAACACTGGAAGCTATGGAAAGGGATCGGTGGTATTTATTGAGCGCCCACAGGATACGGAGCACTGTACTGATTTCTTGGGAGAGTACAAGACGACGGAGTTCGTAGGACCATTCCCTGCCCGTGAGGAGCTAAGGTACCGACGTAGATCGATGGTATTTATTCAGTCACGCATTCAATAGTATATATGGAGCACTTACTATGTGCAGAGCACTGTTCTAAGTGGTTGGAATGGACAATTTGGCAACAGACAGAGCCTATCCCTGCCCAGTGACGGGCTCACGGTCTAAACGGAGGAGACAGACGGCAAAGCAAAATAGAACAAAACAAAAACAGGCTATCATCATCAAGATAAATAGAAGCAAGGGATGTACACCTCATTAACAAAATAAACGGGGTAATAAATAGTATATACAAATGAGCACAGTGCTGAGGCGAGGAGAAGGGGGAAGGGGGAGGAGCAGAGGGAGCGGGGAAGAGGGGAGGGGGAGCATTTATTGAGTATTTATTGAGAAGCTGGGTGGCTCAATGGAAAGAGCACGGGCTTGGGAGTCAGAGGTCATGGGTTTGAATCGCAGCTCTGCCACTTGTCAGCTGTGTGGCTGTGGGCACGTCACTTCGCTTCTCTGTGCCTCATTTACCTCATCTGTAAAATGGGGATTATAACTGTGAGCCTCACGTGGGACAACCGGATCACCTTGTATCCCTCCTCGCCCTTAACTAAACCAATACACGTCTCCATTTGAAAAATAAAAGAGTATTTTACGATCATAGCTGAAGCTCTGTGGACCGACTGTTACCTTTTATGGATTATGGCTTCCTCTCCCAAGCCTTCTCCAGATGGCCTTTTTTCTCCTTCCCATCTTCTCCCTCCGTTTCTGGTTGGATCCACAACTCCTAAGCCCTTGATATTCACCCCCCCCCCCCCCCCCCAGGGTCCTCAGGTACCTCTTGTTTTGCCCTGCTCCTTTCCTTATCTCTAATTGGTTTTTAATGGTATTTGTTAAGCAAATCGGGAAGCAGCGTGGCTCAGTGGAAAGAGCCCGGGCTTGGGAGTCAGAGGTCATGGGTTCGAATCCCTGCTCTGCCACTTGTCAGCTGGGGGGCCGTGGGCAAGTCACTTCACTTCTCTGAGCCTCAGTGACCTCATCTGGAAAATGGGGATGAAGACTGTGAGCCTCACGTGGGACAGCCCGATGACCCTGTATCTCCCCCAGCGCTTAGAACAGTGCTCTGCACCTAGTAAGCGCTTAACAAATACCAACATTATCATTACTTCACTTCTCTGAGCCTCAATGACCTCATCTGGAAAATGGGGTTGAAGACTGTGAGCCTCACGTGGGACGACCTGATGACCCTGTATCTCCCCCAGCGCTTAGAACAGTGCTCTGCACATAGTAAGCGCTTAACAAATACCAACATTATTATTATTGTTATTATTAGTATTATTATTATTACTTACTGAGTGCAGAGCACTGTACTAGCTGTTTAGGAGAGTAAAATATAACAGAGTTGAGAGACCCCTTATTATGTAAGTTCGTTATGGGCAGGGAACACGTTTGCTACCTCTGCGTTTCTCCCAGGTGCTTCGCAATCAGTCAATCATATTTACTGAGCACTTACTGTGGGCACAGCGGTGCACTAAACACTTGGGAGAGTACAGGATAATGGTATAACAGACACATTCCTTGCCATCGGTGAGCTTGCATTTTGGAGGGAGTTTGGGGAGAAACATAAATAAATAAAATTACAGATATGTACCACCTACTGTGGGGCTGGGAGGAGGGATGGATAAAGGGAATATGTCAGGATGACGCAGAAGGGAGTGAGAGAAGAAAGAAGGGCTTAGTCAGGGAAGATCTCTTGGAGGAAATGGGCCTTCAATAAGGCTTTGAAGGTGGGGACAATAATAATGTTGGTATCTGTTAAGCGCTTACTATGTGCAGAGCACTGTTCTTAGCGCTGAGGGATACAAGGTGATCAGGCTGTCCCACGTGGGGCTCACAGTTTTAGTCCCCATTTTACAGATGAGGTAACTGAGGCACAGAGAAGTTAAGTGACTTGCCCAGAGCCACACAGCTGGCAAGCGGCGGAGCTGGGATTAGAACCCATGACCTTTGACTCCCAAGCCCGGGCTCTTTCCACTGAGCCACGTGGACAGTCACTGTCTGAGAGTCAGTCAGCCAATCGTATTTATTGAGCGCTTACTATATGTACTAACTGTTTGTGTACTAAGTTCTTGGGAGAGTACAATATAATGACAGACACACTCCCTGCACACAGCAAGTTTACAGTCTGGAAAGGGAGGCAGACATAGATATAAAGAAATAAATTGCAGATGGGTACATACGTGTTACAGAGCTCTTCTCTTAGTTAGCGCTCAATAAATTCCATTGATTGGTTGGTTGATTGATTCCAAATAGACCCGCTCTGAGCCCCGAATGGGACGGTCTCAACATGTTAGAACCCAGCTGCGCCGAAGCCCCTGGGGCAGATGGCAGGGTTACGTCGGGAATCCGCAAGCATCAAACTCCTTGATCTTTGGCAAGTCGCTTCACTTCTCCGCGTCTCAGTTGCCTCATCTGTAAAATGGGGATTAAGACTGTGAGCCCAATGTGTGAGAGAGAGAGGCTGCTTCCAACCTGATTAGCTTGTGTCTACCCCAACGCTTAGTATGGTGCCTGGCACATAGTGCTTAAAAAAACATAAACCACAAACAACGTTCCCTGTGGAACAGCTTTGATAGTGTGCATAATGATGATAATTGATAGTAATAGTAATAATAATAATAATGATGATGGTATTTGTTAAAGCACATACTATGTGCCAAGGACTGTTCTCAATGCTGGGGTAGATACAAGGTAAGCAGATTATCCCACGTGTGGCTCAGAGCCTTAATCCCCATTTATTACAGATGAGGTGACTGAAGCACAGAGAAGTGAAGTGCCTTGTCCAAAGTAAGACAGCTAATAAGTGGCGGAGCCAGGATTAGAATCCACGACCTCTGACTCCCAAGCCTGGGCTCTTTCCACTAAGCCGTGCTGCTTCTCCACACCTACTATTCATCATCATCATCATCATCATCATCATCATCATTATATTTAAGTGCTTACTAAGTACCAAGCACTATTCTAAGCAATGGTGTAGATACACGGTTATCAGGTTGGACAAAGTCTGTCCCGCATATAGCTCACAATCTAGATAGGAGTGGTTAGGCTTTAATCCCCATTTTACAGATGAGGCAACTGAGGCACTGAGTAGAGTTACACAACAGACAAGTGGGGGACCCAGGTTCTCAGACTCCCAGGCCCAGGCTCTTTCCACTGGGCCACGCTCCTTTGCTACCCAAGCCAAATCCCCAAGCGACTCCTGAACGGTGAAACAGAGGAGAAAGAGGGATGGGTTGAAGACTTTTTCTCTTTTAGATATTTGTTAAATACTGTGTGTCAGGCCCTATACTAAACACTGGGGCAGACACACGCTAATCAGGTTGGATACAATCCATGTCCCCCATGGGGTTCCCAGTCTTAATTCCCAATTTTCCAGATGAGACCCGGAGCAACCGAGTGACTTGCCTAAGGTCACATAGCTGACGTGTGGCGAAGCCAAAATTAGAACCCAGGTCCTTCTGACTCCCAGGCCCGTGCTCTATCCACTAAGCCACGCTGCTTCTAAATAGTTCCAACACAATCTCAGCCTGTAGATTGTAGCCATGGACCAAAGGCAGACAGTGGCAAGTAGACAGAGGGCTCGGTCTGACTTGCAGAATTCAGGGAAGGCGCTTATAGGGACGGAACTTTCAGGAAGCCCAAGATGCTGATTGGAAGAATCGGAAAGAGGAGCGGGCCCTGAAATAGAATATCTGCAACAGCTCAGCACAATTTGTCTGAGAGCACTGTTATTCTTATCCATTGATCCTTAAGACTATGCGGGTCCATTAAGTTTTCCACGAGTAACATTATCTGTGAACACACAGTGCCCGTATAGATCAGTCGGGTTCAAAAAACGCTCCCGAAACACATCCCGTCTGCCAGTTGCTTCTACCCAGAAAAATTAAGCCACATCAATTCCTGAGTACTACTGAGTGCTGCTTTTAAAACATGCCCATGTCTGCCCTACCCTAAAAAGAAAAACAAACCCCTCTCTTGACCCCACGGCCCCTCCAGTTACTGACCCATCTCCCTCCTATTATTCCTCTCCAAACTCCTTGAGCGAGTTGTCTACACCCACTGTCTTAAGTTCCTCTCCTCCAATTCTCTCCTCGACCCCTTCCAATCTGGCTTCTGACCCCTTCACTCCACAGAAACCGCCCTCTCCAAGGTCACCAGTGATCTCCTTCTCGCCCATTCGAACGGCCTCTACTCCATCCTGACCCTCCCCGGCCTCTCGGCTGCCTTTGACCCTGTCGACCATCCCCTTCTCCTGGAAACGGGGAAACAGAGATGCAGCATGACTTAGTGGGTAGATCACGGGCCTGGGCGTCAGACCGTCGTGGGTTCTAATCCCGGCTCTGCCACTTGCCTGCTGTGTGACCTTGGGCAAGTCACTTGACTTTTCTGATCCTCGGTTACCTCATCTATAAAATGGGGATTGAGACTGTGAGCCCTATTTGGGACAGGGACCGTCTCCAACTTAATTTGCTTGTATCCACCCCTGAGTTTAGAACAGCGCCTGGTACATAGTAAGCGCTTACCAAGCCCATCATCGGGCAGGGACTGTCTCTATCTGTTGCCGAACTGTACATTCTGAGCGCTTAGTATAGTGCTCTGCACATAGTAAGTGCTCAATAAATACTATTATTATAACCCATAATACTATAATAAACATTGTAACAATAATAATAATGTTGGTATTTGTTAAGCGCTTACTATGTGCAGAGCACTGTTCTAAGCGCTGGGGTAGACACAGGGGAATCAGGTTGTCCCACGTGGGGCTCACAGTCTTAATCCCCATTTTCCAGATGAGGCCCAGAGAAGTGAAGTGACTTGCCCACAGTCACACAGCTGACGAGTGGCAGAGCTGGGATTCAAACCCATGACCTCTGACTCCAAAGCCTGTGCTCTTTCCACTGAGCCACGCTGCTTCTTTCATTCATTCATTCAATAGTATTTATTGAGCGCTTACTATGTGCAGAGCACTGTACTAAGCGCTTGGGATGAACAAGTCGGCGACAGATAGAGACGGTCCCTGCCGTTTGACGGGCTTACGTTCTAATCGGGGGAGACGGACAGACGAGAACGATGGCGATAAACAGCGTCGAGGGGAAGAACATCTCGTAAAAACCGATGGCGACTAAATAGAATCGAGGCGATGTACAATTCATTAAGAAAATAAATAGGGTGACGAAAATATATACAGTCGAGAGGACGAGTACGGTGCCGTGGGGATGGGAAGGGAGAGGTGGAGGAGCAGAGGGAAAAGGGGAAGATGAGGCTTTAGCTGCGGAGAGGTAAAGGGGGGATGGCAGAGGGAGTAGAGGGGGAAGAGGAGCTCCATCTGGGAAGGCCTCTTGGAGGAGGTGATTTTTAAGTAGGGTTTTGAAGAGGGAAAGAGAATCAGTTTGGCGGAGGTGAGGAGGGAGGGCGTTCCGGGACCGCGGGAGGACGCGACCCGGGGGTCGACGGCGGGATGGGCGAGACCGAGGGACGGCGAGGAGGCGGGCGGCGGAGGAGCGGAGCGTGCGGGGTGGGCGGTAGAAAGCGAGAAGGGAGGAGAGGTAGGAAGGGGCGAGGTGACGGAGAGCGTCGAAGCCTAGAGTGAGGAGTTTCTGTTTGGAACGGAGGTCGATAGGCAACCACTGGAGTTGTTTAAGAAGGGGAGTGACATGCCCGGATCGTTTCTGCGGGAAGATGAGCCGGGCGGCGGAGTGAAGAATAGACCGGAGCGGGGCGAGAGAGGAGGAAGGGAGGTCAGAGAGAAGGCTGACACAGTAGTCTAGCCGGGACTATCCCCTCCTCGTTCTTCTACCTCTCTGGCCGCTAATTGGCAGTCTCTTTGGCGGGGTCCTCCTCGGCCTCCCACCCCCTAACTGCGGGGGTCTCTCGAGGTTCAGTTCTGGTTCCCCTTCTAGTCTCCATCTCCACCCCCTCCCTTGGAGAACTCATTCGCTCCCACGGCTTCAATTACCACCGCTATGCGGACGACGCCCAAATCTCCATCCGGATCTCTCTCCCTCTCGGCAGTCTCCCCTCTCCTCCCGCCGTCAAGACATCGCTTCTCAGATGTCCTCCCGTCACCTCAAACTTAATATGTCTAAAACTCAACTTCTTATCTTCCCGCTCAAACTCTGCCCTCCCCCTAACTCTCCCATCACTGTTGACGGCCCCACCATCCTTCCCATCTCCTGACCCTGCAACCGTGGAATTATCCTCGACTCCTCTCTCTCATTCAACCCACATTTCCATCCACCGTTAAATCCTCTCGATTCCTCCTTCATGACGTGGCTAAAATCCGCCTTTTCCTCTCCATTCAAACCGCTATCACATTAAACCTATCACTTATCCTTTCCCACCTTGATTTCTGTCACTCTACCGCCCGGATCATTTTTCTACCAAAACGTTCAGAACACGTTACCCACTCCTCAAGAAACTCCAATGTTTGCCCACATCCTACCTCTGGCCCGGAACGCCCTCCCTCCTCAAATCTGACAGACATCGACTCTCCCCACCTTCGAAGCCTTATCGGAGGACCATCTCCTCCAGGAAGCCTTCCCTGACTAAGCCCTCCTTTCCTCTCTTCCCTCTCCCTTCTGCAGGGCCTGACTTGCTCCCTTCATTCATCACCCCCCAGCTCCACAACACTTATGTACTAATCTGTAATTTATTTATTTCTATTAATATCTGTCTCCCCCTCTAGACTCTAAGCTCACCGTGGGCAGGGAATGCGTCTACTCGCTGTTCTACGTACTCTCCCAAGCGCTTAGTACTGTACTCTGCATACAGTTAGCACTCAATAAATAAGACTGAATGAATGAACGAAAAGAGTTAGTAAACACGTTCCCTTCCCTCCATGATCTTAGAGTCTGGGAGGGGGAAATCTTTCAATTGATCAATCAATGGAATTTACTGAGCGCTTACTTTGTGCAGAGCTCTGTACTGAACACCTGGGAGAACACAGGACAGCATAGTTGGTAGACACGTTCCCTGCTCACAGTGAGCTTGCTGTCTAGAGGAGGAAGTTACAATCGATGGAATTTATTGAGCACTTACTACGTGCAGGGCACTACACTAAGCGCTTGGAAGAGAACAATGCAACAGAGTCAGTAGGCACGTGCCCTGCCCACAACCAGCTCCTTACACCTATTATTATGATTAGTTTGGTGTTTGTTAAGTGCTTATTAAGTGCCAGGCACTGTACTAAGCGCTGGGGTGGATACGAGCAAATCAGCTTGGACACGGTCCCTGTCCCATGTAGGGCTCACAGTCTCAATCCCCATTTTACCCATGAGAGAACTGAGGCACAGAGAAGTGAAATGACTTGCCCCAGGTCACACAGCAGACAGGTGGAGGAGCCGGGATTAGAACCCATGACCTTCCGACTCCCAGGCCCGGACTTAATCCAACTACTCCGTGCCGCTTCTCGAACCTATGACCTCGCTGACCACCATCTTTCACTTGCGTCATTAAGAAACATAATGATTGCCTGTAGCGTCACTCAAAAGCTCCCGGGGGGGACAAAATGAACTGGCGAGGCAAATAAAATTGTCTAGGTGGCAAATATATTCTCCCCGTGAACACCGTCAGTGAATCCCAGCATCAGTGTCTGGATAAGAATGTCACTGGGACATTCGGGTTGAGTAGGTTAAAATTAAATTCAGATAGGAAGAGTGTTCAGCGGTTTAGTATGAGGCATTACCTCTTGAAATCAGGGATATTTATTCTCTTAACGAAGATAAACCCGGTACTGTCTCCTCAGTCTTCGAGGTGACACGATGGCGAAGAATTAGCTCCGGTGGCAGAGAATGAAAACTCTATTTTTTTTTAAATGGTACCCGTTAGGCACTTACTAGATGCCAAGCACTGTACTAATCACCGGGGTAGAAACAAGCTCATCAGATTGGACACAGTCCCCGTTCCATATGGGGCTCACACTCTTCATCCCCATTTTGCAGATGAGGTAACTGAGGCCCAGAGAAGTGACTTGCCCCAGGTTACACAACAGACAAGTGGTGGACCCAGGATTAGAACCCAAGTTCTTTAGACGGTAAGCTTGTCGTGGGCAGGGAATGTGTCTGTTACACTGTCATTTTGTAATAATAATAATGATCGCGGTATATGTTAAGCGCTTACTATGTGCCAGGCACTGTACTGAGCACTGGGGTGGTAAATTGGGTGGACCCGGACTCCGTCCCTCGGGGGACTCACAGTCTCAATCCCCATTTTCCAGATGAGGTCACTGAGGTCCAGAGGAGTGAAGTGGCTTGCCCAAGTCCCACAGCAGACACGTGGTGGATCCAGGATTAGAACCATGACCTTCAAACTCCCAAGCCCGGGCTCCAGCCGCTACACCGTGCTGCTTCCCAAGTGCTCTGCACACAGTAAATTCTCAATAGATACGACTGATTGACGGATTGAGCGAGCGCTTACCGTGGGCCAAGCGCTGTACTAAGCACTTGGGGGAATGCATTATACGAGAATTGGTAGACACGTTTGCCGCCCCACATCTCCCCCGAAAGAGTGCTTATCCCATAGTGAGTGCTTAAGGATGATCGCAATCACTATTATTAACCCCCTGATGTTCCAGCCGGCTACCGGGCAAGTCCCCCCTGACCCAGGCCCCTTCCCGTCTTCCTACCCACCTTCACCCACAGCCTGTATTTCCAACCCATGGAGGTATAGTGCCTGGGACATAGTAAGCGCTTAGACAACACTATGTATATACATATGGCTATATCTCAGGATGTTCTAGTGGATAGCACATGGCCTGGGAGTCAGAAGGACCTGGATTCTAATCCCAGCTCCGCCACGTGTCTGCTGTGTGACTTCGAGCAAATCACTTCACTTCTCTGGGCCTCGGGTACCTCCTCCGGAAAACGGGGATGAAGACGGGTAGCTCCATTTGGGATAGAGTCTGTGTCCAACCTTATAAGCTGGTTTCCAACCCAGCGCTTAGTTCGGTGCCTGGCACACAGTGAGTGCTTAGCAAATCTTTTTCTTCTTTTCTTCTCCTTCTCCTCTTTCTCCTCCTCCTCCTTCTTCACCTCTCCCTTCTCTTTTTCCTACTTCTCCTTCTTCTCCTCCTCCTTATTCTCCTTCTCCTCCTCCTTATTCTTCTCCTCCTCCTCCTTGTTCTCTTCCTTCTGCTTCCCCTTCTCCTTCGTCTTTTCCTCCTCCTCCTCCTCCTTATTCTTCTTCTCCTCCTTTTTTCTCCCTCTTTTCCTTCACCTCCTCCTCCTTCTCTTCCTCCTCCTCCTCCTTCTCCTCCTCCTGCTCCCCCTTCTCCTTCTCCTCCCTCTTCTTTTCCCTCTTCTCCTCCTCCTCCTCGTCCTTCTCCTCCTCCTGCTCCCCCTTCTCCTCCCCCTTCTTTTCCCTCTTCTCCTCCTCCCCCTTCTCCTCCTCCTGCTCCCCCTTCTCCTTCTCCTCCCCCTTCTCCTCCCTTTCTCCTCCTTCCCCTCCTCCTCCTCCTCCTGCTGCCCCTTCTCCTTCTTCTTTTCCCTCTTCTCCTCCTCTTCCTTCTCCTCCCCTTCTCCTCACCCCCCCCCCTTCTCCTCCTTCTCTTCCTTCTCTTTCTCTTCCTCCTCCTTCCCCTCCCCCTTCTCCTCCTCCTGCTCCCCCTTCTCCTTCTTCTTTTCCCTCTTCTCCTTCTCCTCCCCATCTCCTCATCTCCCCTCTCCTCCTCCTCCTCCTCCTCCTCCTCTTCCTTCTCTTTCTCCTCCTCCTCCTTCTCTTGCTCCCCCCACCTCCAGGGTACCGGTATTAACTGACAACAACGTTCCGGTGAAAGCAAGCTTCGGTCCCGAGGCGGGCGTTGAGCAAGCGCGGCTGCCCTCTGGCGTTGGCCCTGCGGTAGTGCAGCCCTGCCGGCCGGGGCCCGGGCCTCCCCCCCCCCAGCTCCCTGCCCCCCACCCCCCACCCCCTGCTCCCTGCCCCCTCGGGCCCAGCCCCAATTTGCCAACCCCTTCACCTCAGCCCAACACCCGAAAGAACGACGGAGACGTTTGCAAAATGTCCCCTTTGCAGGCACCGAGCCGTGGTTCCCCTCCTCCCATTTGGACCCTCCCCCCTAAGATGATCCCTTTAAAAGTACCTCCTGGGAACTCCTGGGAGCCTCCTGGGAGGGCCCATTCAAGTCGAGCCCCAAACAATCCGTTATTAAAATACAATAGCTTCCAACCCGGCGCTATCGGGGTCAAAAAAAAAAAAGAGAGATTAAAAGGAAGATGGGGATTTTCACTGAATCCACCGGGCTTCTTGGAAGGAGCTGGTGGGGTCAGAGAAATTTTAAAAAAAAGATTAAAAGGAAGACGGGGATTGTCACTGAATCCACTGGGCTTCTTGGAAGGAGCTAGTGGGGTCAGAGAAATTTTAAAAAAAGATTAAAAGGAAGACGGGGATTGTCACTGAATCCACTGGGCTTCTTGGAAGGAGCTAGTGGGGTCAGAGAAAACGAGAGGAAAACCAATTCGGGAGCAACCACAGAGAGGCCGGAGTAATCATTTAGGCCGTTTGACCCCTGGATAGCCGGGGATAACCACACATAGTCTCCTGAGGTATGCTGAGCTTCCTCTGGGAGTCCCGAGTCCGAAAAGGAATCCGGGAGGCATTTTCTAGAGAAAGGGCAGAGAGAGAAACAATGATTTCCGGTGGGTCGTCTTGTTTACGTGAACGAAAAGAAGTACGGGCCTATTAGAGCACACTACATTTAGCTGTTGTAGGCTAGTATTTCTCCGTCCCTGTCAGAGGTTACTTCTTTTTATAATGTTAAACATTTTTTAAATCAGGAGGTTGTGAGGCCTAGAGGAATGAGCACGGGTCGGGAGTCAGGAGATCCGGATTCTAAAGGCAGCCCTGTCCCTGGCTGCCCTATGACCTCAGCCTCTCTGGGCCTCGGTATCCTCAACTAAGAAAAAGGGCTGTCCGACCTTAATAATATCATTCTGGTGTTGGTTGAGCGCTTACTAGCTGTCGGGCACCCTACTGAGCGCGGGGTTGGATTCGAGCAAATCGGGTTGGACACGGTCCGACGTGGGGCTCGCGGTCTCAATTCCCATTTTGCAGATGAGGTAACTGAGGCGTAGAGAAGTGAAGCGACTTCCACAGTCTCAATCCCCATTTTGCAGATGAGGTCACTGAGTCATGGAGAAGTGATGTGACTTGCCCAAGGTCACCCAGCGGAGTAGTGGCGGAGCCGGGATTAGAACCCATGGCCTTTGACTCCCAGGCCCACGCTCTATCCGCTTTGCCATGCTGCTTCTTGCCGCTTGCTGCCGTGCTGCTGAGGCAAAGATCATTTTGCCTCCCGTAGTCCCCTACGGATTTAACTGTATACATTCTTCCTAATGATGATGATGATGATAATATTTGTTAAGCTTTATTGTGTACTAGGTTCTGGGTAAATAGAATTATATGACACACGGTCCCTGTCCCACATGGAGCTCACGGTCCAAGGAGGAGGGAAAATAGGTCTTTAATTCCCATTTTACAGATGAGGAAACCCCGGCACAGAGAAGTTAAATGACTGGCCCAAAGTCACCCAGCAGGCAAGTGGTGGAAAGGGAACTAGAACTCGGATTTCCTGTGCTTTTTCCATCAGGCACAAGGAGTGAGCCCCAGATTTCTTCAGTTAGATTTCCCCAGGTGATGAGCATACTATTTCAAATATCCCTTCCCAGATGCATCTCTTTAGCTGGACAAGTGAGTCCCTTTACGGATGTCGTCCTGTCAGACCTCCGGCAAAAGGGGAATTCCTTCCTAACTCAAAAAGCCACCACAGACAGGATTCAACTAGGGCTCCGAAGACGTATCGCTTTATTCATTCATTCATTCAATAGTATTTATTGAGCGCTTACTATGTGCAGAGCACTGTACTAAGCGCTTGGGATGAACAAGTCGGCAACAGATAGAGACGGTCCCTGCCGTTTGACGGGCTTACGGTCTGATCGGGGGGAGACGGACAGACGAGAACAAGGATCAGACTGCAGCTCGAATAGCAGGTGACTATGAGGAGACCTGACCGGACGCTAAGCTGGTTGTGGGCAGGGAACGTGTCCGTTGTATTGGGATATTTGACTCTCCCAAGCGCTTAGTACAGTGCTCTGCATGCAGTAAGCGCTGAATAAGTACAACCGACTAATCGTGTAGCCCCGAGCCTCCCTCACAACACTGCTCTTATTGCAGCATACGGTCAATCAGGGATGAAGGGAGGAATGGAGGAGTTGACCATCACTTCCTGGGTTCAGTTCCAGTTCCAGTTCAGTTTTATTTCTGGAGATAAACAGATGCGCAGTTCACAATTAGCAGCTGCAGTCAGGGGTTAACGACATGAAGTGATCACGGATTCTTCACATGGGAGTCAAAGGAATGTTGGGGTTGTCTCTCTTGTCTGGGGGTCGACAATTTCACAAACTGGAGGGGATCATGAAACAAACTGGAGGGGATCACAAAATGGCAGGAAGTCCTGGACTCACTAAAATGGAGTCACTCTTGTCCTCTCCGTTCTGCTCCACAGGCCTGGCTGCCGGCCGCTCGGTTCTTGTGGACGGCAGACACTATTCCTTCCAAGGGTACCCTATCCTTTCATTCAGTAGTATTTATTGAGCGCTTACTATGTGCAGAGCACTGTACTAAGTGCCTGGAATGGACAAATCGGTAACAGATAGAGACAGTCCCTGCCCTTTGATGGGCTTACAGTCTAATCGACTAGGTCTCTATCTTCAGAGACCTAGTGCCTCCCTCTCCTCCTCCTCCTACCAGAGACCCTCCCTTTCCTGGTAATTCATTCATTCATTCAATAGCATTTATTGAGCGCTTACTATGTGCAGAGTACTGTACTAAGCACTTGGAATGGACAATTCCACAACAGATAGTGACAATCCCCGCCCAGTGACAGGCTCACAGTCTAAACGGGGGGAGACAGAGAGCAAAGCAAAACAGAACGAAACAAAAACAAGACAACAACATCAAGATAAATAGAATCATGGAGATATGCACCTCATTAACAAAAGGAATAGGGTAATAAATAATATATACAAATAAGCACAGTGCTGAGGGGAGGGAAAGGGGAAGAACAGAGGGGCGGGGGCGGGGCGGGGGTGATGATAATAATAATCATCATCATAACGACAGTGATATTTGCTAAGCACTTGCTACACCGTTCAGTCAGTCAACTGAGTGCTTACCGTGCACACAGCACGTACTAAGTGCTTGGGAGAGTACAATAGAACGATATAACAGACCCATTCCCTGCCCACAATGAGCTTGCAGTCTAGAGGGGGTGACAGATATTAGCATAAATGAATTACAGATAAAAAAATAAGTGCTGTGGGGCTGGGAGGGGGGATGTATAAAGAGAGCAAGTCGACGCCACACAGAAGGGAGGGGGAGAGGAGGGAAAGAGGGCTGAGTCCGGGAAGACCTCTTGGAGGAGATGAGCCTTCAGTAGGGCTTTGAAGCTGGGATTTTCTGCCGGAAATGAGGAGGGAGGGCGTTTGAGGCCAAAGGCAGGATGTGGGCGATAGGTCAGGGGTGCCATAGACGAGATGGAGGCACAGGGAGGAGGTTGGCATTAAAGGAGCCGAGTGTGCGGGCTGGGTTGCAGTAGGAGAGTAGCAAGGTGAGGTAGGAGGGGGCGAGGGCTTTGAAGCCAATGTATTCAGTCCTGGAGGAGATACCGGATATTCAGATCGGACCCAATCTCCGGTCCTACGCGGGGCTCCCAATCCCTGTAGGACACAAAACAGCGTGGCTCAGTGGAAAGAGCTCGGGCTTTGGAGTCAGAGGTCATGAGTTCGAATCCCAGCTCTGCCACTTGTCAGCTGGGTGACCGTGGGCAAGTCACTTAACATCTCTGTGCCTCAGTGACCTCGTCTGTAAAATGGGGATTAAGATCGCGAGCCCCACGTGGGACATCCTGATTCCCCTGTGTCTACCCCAGCGCTTAGAACAGTGCTCGGCACATAGTAGGCGCTTAACAAATACCAACGTTATTATTACAAAACAGGTAGCGAATCTCCATTCCAAAAACGAGGATGAAGTTAAGCCACTTCACGAGGTCACACAGCAGGCAAGGAACGGATCTGAGATTAGAATCCACCTGCTGTAACTGTAACTCGCCGGTTATCCTGCTCTTGCCATTAGGCCACACTGCTTCCCCCAGGTTCCTGCCGGCCGCTGAGAGAAGCAGAGAGGAGAAGTAAAGGGCATGGAGGTCCAAGGGGATTTGGCGGGGGGGGGGGGGGGACGACTCTTAAGGGGTCCAGTGGACGCCAGGTGTTTCCCAGCCCTTAACATGTAGACCAAAATCGGCGGCATTTTGCAAATATTAAGCAAGAACCCCTGCTCTGTAATCCTACAAAGTCATCTTTCTGAATTTGATCGTTCATATACCCGAAACCTTGCTATATGTGACAGGAGCTACGGATTTCGCATTCAAATTAAAGGGGTGGGATGGAGGTCGTATCTTCAAAAGAGAGGCTCTTTGGATGGGAGTGAATAGTACCGATTCTAAAAGGCCTTCCTTCAGAGATTTGGACCCAGTCGTGATTCTCTTTAGAATGACATATCCCCGGTGATTCGATGAGAGATACCGTCCGGTGCACATTTTAAGGCCGTGAGCCAGATTTCCTCCATACCCAAGGAACCAGCAGATTGCTAGTGAGGCCCCTTTCAGGCTCCTAGGGCCCCAGAGAGGCCCTCTACCCTCATTCGATCATTCGATCATATTTATGGAGCACTTCCTGTGTGCGGAGCACTGGACTGAGCGCTAGGAAGAGTACAATATAACAGTCAACGGGAATGTCTCCAAATTGTTCCCTCAGGCCCTCTCTCCTGTCTGGAGTCTGGAAGGAAAACAGTCTTTTTCACTCTCCTATTACCAGCCAGCCTGCCCACTTTCGCTCCTTTAAAGGCAACCCAGTCGCCGTACCCTGATCTCATGTCTCTCACCAAAGACCTCTCGCCCACGTCCTCCGGCCTCTGACCTGGATTGTCCTGCTTTCTTCATATCCCACAGTCGATTGCTCTTCCTGCCTTCAAAGCCTTAGTGAAGGCACATCCCCTCCAAGAGGCCTTCCCTGAGTAAACTCTCATTTCCTCTTCTCCCACTCCCTTCTGCATCTCCCCGGGATTTGGATTTGCTCCCTCGATTTACCCCTCCCTCAGCCCCACGGCACTTAGGTAAAACCCCCTAATTTATTCATTCATTATTATACGGTCATTCGATCGTATTTATTGAGCCTTTACTGAGTGCAGAGCACTGTTCTAAGCACTTGGGAGAGTACAATATAACAGCAAACAGACACGTTCCCTGCTCATAACCAGCTACATTACTGGCTCCCCTTTTAGACTATAAGCTCGCTGTAGGCAGGGAGAGTGTCTGCCATCTCTGTTAAACTGTACTCTCCCAAAGAGCTCAGTGAACACGATTGATTGGGTTGATTGATTTTACTGAGCTTACTGTGTGCAGAACACTGTACTAAATGCCTGGGAGAGTAGTGCAGAACACTGTACTAAGCGCCTGGGAGAGTACCATGTAACAGAGTTGGGAAGGATGTTTTCTGCTCACAAGCAGTTTCCAGTCTACAGGGGAAGAAGGACAGTAAAATGATTTCCAGTTTGGGGAAGTCGTAGAGTGAGGATATGTTCCTAAGTGTTGTGAAGAGGAACACTAGGAGCAGCAGCGTGGCTCAGTGGAAAGAGCACGGGTTTTGGAGTGAGAGGTCATGAGTTCGAATCCCGGCTCTGCCACTTGTCAGCTGTGTGACTGTGGGCAAGTCGCAACTTCTCTGTGCCTCAGTTACCTCATCTGTAAAATGGGGATTAAGACTGTGAGCCCCACGTGGGACAACCTGATTCCCCTGTGTCAACCGCAGCGCTTAGAACAGTGCTCTGCACATAGTCAGCGCTTAACAAATACCAACATTATTATTATTGTTATTGTGGGCTGTGCTGAATATCAAAGTGCTCAAGGGCAGGTGCAGAGTCGATGCAGAAGAGGGGAGGTAAGAGGGCTTATAGTCAAGGAACGCTTTTTGGAGGAGAACTGATCTGGGGCGGATTTAGTTCTATATCAGTTTGTTAATTTGATAGGTGATATGCTAGATTTGTGGCTCAAAACTTCCAAAATTTGACACGCCCACGGGAATATCTCAGTCTGTGGACTGGGAAAGAACATATCTACCAATTCTGTTGGATTGTACTCTCCCGTGCACTTAGTACAGTGCCCTGTACACAGTAAACACTCAATAAATACCACTGATGATAATGATGGTCAGTCTTGATTCCTGAACAGGTTCTTTGGGACACTGAGCCAGTGAAGGACCCCTTTAGCCCTTGCTGATACCAGATAATAATAACTGTGGCACTTATTAAGTACCTACTGTGTGCCAGGCCCCGTATTAAGCACTGGGGTAGACACAAGTCAATCCCATATAAGGTCCACAGTCTTAATCCCCATTTTACAGACGAGGTAACCGAGGGCCAGAGAAGTAAAGTGACTTGCCCCAGGGCACTCAGCAGACAAGCGGTGGGACCAGAATTAGAACCCCGGTCCTCGGACTCCCAGGCCCCTGCTCTTGACCTTAAGCCACACAGAATATCCTGAGAACCTTAGGCCGCTGAATCACGTTAAACGAGGGTTGATGTCAGCCCGCTAAATCCTTTAAGCAGGAACATTAAGAAATTCTTCAACCTGCTTAGTGCACCGAAGGAATCTCTCTTCCGTGTTTCTCAACTCAACATTTCAAAGGCATAACTCCAAAGAGACTTCAACAATCTCCCCCTGGATTTTGTAATTCTACTAGCGATTCGGGAAATGGTCTTGGAGAGGGAGCTGGGTAGCAGGGGTGATGATGATTTGGGAAAGGCAGAGGAGGATTAATGGAATATAATGCTCTGCTAATGTCTCTGTAGCAGGTAGATCCTTCTAGCTTACAATTCTCCATGCTATTTTAAGTTAAGCTTCAAATTCTCATTCAATCCTCCGCCGCTTTCCGAGTGCTTCCTCTCCCTCGGTACTTCTTTCAGATTTCCAAAGCCTTCCAGTCTGAATTAAAATGGAAAATATGCAGCCAATATCCCCCACCAACTAGGTTTTCCTGCCGCTTCGTAGTCAGATTATCCTTTTCAAAAATATCAGTGATTTGCTGGAAAAATAAAATTGCCTCTTCTTAGAGAAGCAGCATGGCCTAGTGGAAAAGGTCTGGGCCTGGGAGTCGGAGGACCTGGGTTCTAATCCCCACTCTGCCAGTGGCTTGCTGTGTGACCTTGGGCAAGTCATTTCACTTCTCTGCCCCTCCCTTCCCTCCTCATCTTTAAAGTGGGGATTGAGACTGTGAACCCCAGGTGGGGCAGGGACTGTGTCCAACCCGATTTGATGGTATCCATCCCAGCGCTTAGTACAGTGGCTGGCTCATAGTAAGTGCTTTACAAATACCACAGTTATTATTGTTATTATCATTATTATGAAGATGAGGAAGATAACTGCCCCCTAATTCATCTGTAAAATGAGGATTGAGAGTGTGAACCCAACGTGGGACAAGGTCTGAGTCCAAACAAATTTGCTTGCACCCCGCTCCCCTCCCCACCCCCTCTTAGCACTTAGTATAGCGGTTGGCTCATCGTAAGCACTTAACAAATACACGATTAGTATTATTATCATTATATGAGAATGATGATTGCCCCCTAACTCATCTGCAAAATGGAGATTGGGAGCGTGAGCCTCAACGTGGGACAGGGACTGCATCCAACCCGATTTGCTTGTATCAGCTCCCTGTGCTTAGTACAGTGCCTGGCATGTAGTAAATGCTTTACAGATGCTGCAGCTATTACTTGAGGATTCATTCATTCATTCGCATTTATTGAGCGCTAACTGTGCGCAGAGCACTGTACTAAGTGCCTGGAAAGTAAATTCAGCAACAAAGAGCGACAGTCCCTGCTCACAACGGGCTCCCAGTCTAGAAGGAGGGAGACAGACATCAAAACAAGTAAAAGTTATCAATATAAATAAATAGAATTTTAGATTCATTCATTCATTCAATAGTATTTATGGAGCACTTACTATGTGCAGAGCACTGTACTGAGTGCTTGGCGTGTACAATTCGGCAGCAGATACAATCCCTCACCAATAACGGGCTCCCAGTCTAAACGGGGGAGACAGACGGCAAAACCAAACAGAACAAAACAAGTAGTTTGGCGTAGATATCATCGAGATCAATAGAATCATAGAGATTTACACATCATTAACAAAATGAATAGAGTGATAAATGATATATATAAATATGCACAGGGCTCTGGGGAGGGGAAGGGGGAAGAGCAGAGGGCGGGAGAAGGGGGAACGGGGAGGGGAGGAGGAGCAGAGGGAAAGGGAGGGCTCAGTGTGGGAAGGCCTCCCGGAGGAGGTGAGCTCTCAGTAGGGCTTGGAAGAGGGGAAGAGAGCGAGTTTGGAGGATGTGAGGAGGGAGGGCATTCGAGGCCAGCGGTGGGACGTATAATAATAATAATGTTGGTACTCGTTAAGCGCTTACTATGTGCCGAGCACTGCTCTAAACTCTGGGGTAGATACAGGATCATCAGGTCGTCCCACGTGAGACTCACAGTGAATCCCCATTTTCCAGATGAGGTCCCTGAGGCCCAGAGCGGTGAAGTGACTCGCCCACAGTCACACAGCTGCCAAGTGGCAGAGGCGGGATTCGAACCCATGACCTCTTGACTCCCAAGCCCGGGCTCTTTCCACCGAGCCTCGCTCCTTCTCGTATGTACACCTATACAGAAGCGCTGCGGGGAGGGGGATGGAAGAAGGGGAGCGAGTCGGGGCGATGGGGAGGGGAGGGGGACTGATGGGATGAAGATGGGGACTGCCCCTGAGGCTCGTCGTTCCCCGCGCATCGAGCTCCGCTGGCTCTCTCCGCGCTCGCCCCCCTCGCCCTCTTCCCCATCCCTCGACGCCGCCGCGCGTTGCCCAGGGCAACAGCCGATGCCCGTCGCTAGGGAACCCGACGCCCGTTGCCAGGGAACCACCGCCGCTCCCTCTCTCCGCTCCCCTCCGCTCCCCGCTCCCCTCCTCCCGCCCCGCCTCCAATCAGGGGTCGGCACCGCCCCCCCCCCCCGGGTTTTTTCCTCCCCTTAATAAGGATGGCATGTGTTCAGCGCTCACTATGTGCCAAGCACTGTACCAAACGCCGGGGTAGATACAAGGTCATCGGGTTGTCCCACGCGGGGCTCACAGTCTCCATCCCCATTTTACAGAGGAGGTCGCTGAGGCCCAGAGACCAATGATAACGATGATGGCATCTGTTCAGCACTTACTCTGTGCCGAGCACTGTACTAAGCGCCGGGGTAGATACAAGGTCATCGGGTTGTCCCACGCGGGGCTCACAGTCTTCATCCCCATTTTACAGAGGAGGTCGCTGAGGCCCAGAGACTAATAATAATAATAACAACGCTAATGACGGCATCTGTTCAGCACAGTACCGAGCACTGTAATAAACGCTGGGGTAGATACAAGGTGATCAGGCTGTCCCTCGTGGGACTCACAGTCTTCATCCCCATTTTCCCGGTGAGGTCACTGAGGCCCAGAGCAGGGAGGCGACTCGCCCACAGTCACCCAGCTGCCAAGTGGCAGAGCCCGCATTCGAACCCATGACCTCCGGACTCCCAAGCCCGGGCTCTTTCCACTGAGCCACGCTGCTTCTCTGCCCATCCCTGCCCCCACGATGGGCTCACAGTTTAGAAGCGGGGCGGGGGGGGGGGGGGGAGGGATGGGACCCAGGTAGCAACATAGTGAGGGCTGAAGAAATACCAACATTATTACCATTATTCTTATCATTATTAATAAATATCCATTCAGGAACGAACAGTATTATCGCTATTATTATAACGTATTAATAAATCTTAATAAAACCAAGCGGCCCCCCGCCCCTCCCTGAGCCCCCTCCCCTTATCACGTGTCGGACCCCTTCCCCCCCCCCCGCCACGTGCTCCGGCCCGCCCCCCCTTGTCACGTGTCCGGCCCCTCCCCCCGCCCCCCTTGTCACGTGTCCCGCGCTGCTTTCAGCATCGCCTGCTGTCCGCCGCCCCCCCCCCCCATCCTCGTCGTCCTCCTCCCGCATCTCCTCCTCGTCCTCCTCCTCGTCCTCCTCGGCCTCCCGGTGCGGCAGGTAGGGGGCTCGGGCCCGCCCAGCCCGGCCCTTTCATTCGATAGTATTTCTTGAGCGCTCACTGTGTGCAGAGCACTGTAGTAAGCGCTTGGAATGGACAAATGGGCAACAGATACAGTCCCTGCCCATTGACGGGCTCACAGTCTAATCGGGGGGCCTGGAGCGGGGGGCATCGAGGCTCGGTCCTCTGGTCCGGTCCGGTCCCGTCCAGGGATGGGGGACATCGAGGCTCAGCCGTCCAATCCGGTCCTGGGATGGGGGGCATCGAGCCTCAGTCAGTCCTCTGGTCCGGTCCCGTCCGGGGATGGGGGGGCATCGAGCCTCAGTACTAAGGTCCAGGCCGGTCCAGGGATGTGGGGGCCATCGAGGCTCAGCCGTCCGGTCCGGTCCGGTCCTGGGATGGGGGGCATCGAGGCTTAGTCCTTGGGTCCGATCCCATCCATGGGCGGGGTGGGGGGCGGGAGGCATCGAGGCTCAGCCCTTCCGTCCGAACCGAGCCGGGCCAGTCCAGGGGTGGGGACATCGAGGTCCTGGGATGGGATGGGGGGGGGGCCGTCGAGGCTCAGCCGTCCGTTCCGGTCCGGTCCCGGGGCAGGGGAATCGAGGCTCAGCCCTCTGGTCCGGTCCGGGCCGGGCCGGTCCACGGGC
This sequence comes from Ornithorhynchus anatinus, assembly GCF_004115215.2. Taxonomy (NCBI): domain Eukaryota; kingdom Metazoa; phylum Chordata; class Mammalia; order Monotremata; family Ornithorhynchidae; genus Ornithorhynchus; species Ornithorhynchus anatinus. The sequence continues at coordinate 6,043,140 of NC_041739.1, read as the reverse complement.
CCAGCCTCCAAACGGCCGGGGAAGCCGCCTCCCGGCTTGCAGGGACTCAGCCAAGTAGGGGAGGAGGAGGGGGTCTGCACCTCTCCCTCCTCCTCCTCCTCCTCCTCCTCCTCCTCCTCCATCCTGTCTGTCCCACCTCTGTCTCTCCTGTTCCCTATCCCCCTCCCCAATTCCCCCTCTCCTTCCTCTTCCCCCGTAATAATAATGATGACGATGGTATCCGTGCAGCGCTTCCAATGTGCCAAGCGCTGTTCTGAGCGCTGGGGAGGATGCAAGGTCATCAGATTGTCCCTCGTGGGACTCACAGACTCAATCCCCATTTCCAGAAGAGATAACTGAGACACGGAGAAGGGAGGCGACTCGTCCCCAAGTCGCACAGCTGATAAGCGGCAGAGCCGGGGTTAGAACCCACGACCTCCGACTCCCAAGCCGTGGCTCTTTCCGCCGAGCCACGCTGCTTCGTCCCTAAAGGATGCGTCTGGGAGGCGGAGCTCCCTCCGCCTCCTGACCTCTGACTTCCCATTCCCGACCTGCCCAGTGACCCTCCGGGGAAGACAGGATTTCTTCCTCCTCCCTCCTCCCAGATTTACCCCTCCAAACCTGGCCTGGGAGTCCGGTCCAGGGAATGTGCAAGCCCCGACGCCCAAAACCTCTCCAGATCCTCGTCCCTCCGCGGGACCTTCCAGTCCGAGGTCACGACCCCTGCCCCTTCACCTTACTTACTACTAACAATGATGATGATGGTATCTGTTAAGCGCTGTGTACCAAGCACTGCTCTAAACCCCGGGGGAGATACGAGGTCATCGAGTTATCCCACATGGGGCTCACAGTCTTAATCCCCATCTTACAGATGAGGGAACGGAGGCCCAGAGAAGTGAAGTGACTTGCCCAAAGCCACACAGCCGACAAGCGGCAGAGCCGGGATTAGAACCCGTGACCTCGGACTCCCAAGTCCAGGCTCTTTCCGCTGAGCCACGTGGCTTCTGCAGGGGGCTCTTCCGAGGCTCTGGGAGAAGGTCAGGAGAAGCGGCGGCCAGGCCGGGGCAAGGAAGCACCCCGGAGTACCCCATTCTCTGGTCGAGGGGTGAGGGCGTGGGCCTTGGGTCTATCTGCCCACCGATCTTAATTTAGGAATGGGGATTCCTTCCTCCCTTCATTCGTTCAGTCACATTTATCGAGCACTTACTCTGTGCAAAGCACTGTACTGAGCGCTATGACATTCCCTGCCCGCCACGAGCTCTAGAAACTTAAGACGTGGGCAAACTGTCGATTTCTGGTTTCTCTTCGTCCTCGCCGCCACGGTGAAGGTAAGGGAAGAGGGATCTGAAGTCTGAGAAATGGAGAGTCGTTGGCCTAAAGCCACACCCTCATTAAACTTCACTGCAATTAACAGTTTTGGCTATCGATCCTGTGTATTGAGCGCTTACCGTGTACAGAGCAGTGTACTGAGTGCTTGCGAGAGTACGACTTGACAGAGGTCTTCTCTAGGCCTCAGCACGGGAGTCCTGTTGTTGCGGCAGGAGTAAAGGGGAAGAGAATCAGTGCCTTAAAAATGTCAACCCATGACAGGGAAACAAACCCCAGTCTGGCATTAGTGGATAGAGTCGAGGCCTGGGAGTCAGAAGGTCATGGGTTCTAATCCCGATCCGCCACTTGTCTGCTATGTGGCCTTGGGCAAGTCACTTTAACTTCACCGTACCTCAATTACCTCATCTGTAAAATGAGGATTAATGTTGGTATTTGTTGAGCAGGGCACTGTTCTAAGCACTGCGTTAGATACAGGGTAATCAGGTTGTCCCCCGTGAGGCTCGCGGTCTTCATCCCCATTTTAGAGATGAGGTAACTGAGGTACAGAGAAGTTAAGTGACTTGCCCACAGTCACACAGCTGACAGGTGGAAGAGCCGGGATTCGAACCCACGACTTCGGACTCCCCAGCCCGGGCTCTTTTCCACTGAGCCACGCTGCTTCCCTAAGACTGTGAACCCAACGTGAGGCAGGGACTGTGTCCCACCTGATTAATTTGTGCCTACCCCAGTGCTTGGAATAGTGCTTGGCACATAGTAAGCACTTAAATAACATTATTATTATTATTATTATTATTATTATCGTTATAAGGTCAGGGGAAGAGCTGTTTAAAGAGTCACTTTCTCTCGGTCTTTGCACTGCCATCTACCCCGTCTTCCTGCCAGGCTTGAAAGCAGCATCAGAACCCAAAACATGAGAGCATTTCTTTTTTTACTTTGCATTTTGGTATCTCTGTGTGTGTGTGTGTGTGTGTGTGTGTGGTGTATATATAAATATGACCATGTGGTGTGTGCATATGGGGCCGTGTGTATAGTTAATGTGCTGCTTATGTAGAGTGATGACTTTAAGATGTTTCTGTGGTGGGCGTGTGCTCAGTTGGCATGTTAAAAATGCTTGTTTAATCATTAAAATGTCATTTACCCATTCGTTCCTCGTTCTTTGAAAGGTCCTTAGTATCAGAGGGATTTAACGAGGAAGAATAGAATCAGGCGATCGAGCCCTTACCGTGTGCAGGGCACTGTGCCGAGCGCTTGGGAGAGCACCGTGCAACAGTGTTGAGAAGCAGCGTGGCCTAATGATTAGAGCACAGGCCTGGGAATCACAAGGACCTGGATTCTGATCCCGACTCCGCCGCTTGTCTGCTGCGTGACCTTGGGGAAGTCACTTCACTTCTCTGGGCCTCAGTTCCCTCATCTGGAAAATGGGGAATAAGAGTGTGGGCCCCGTGTGGGAAAGGGACTGTGTCCAACCTAATAAACTAGTTAACTACCCCAGCGCCGAGTACGGTACCTGGCACATAGAAAGCACTTAAATGCCGTAAAAAAAAGTTGCAAGTCACATTCGCTGCCCGCAAGGATCTTAAAGGGTAGAGGGACAGATTAAGTTCTATGTAGAACAGTTTTGAGATTTCTCAAAAAAGCAGCATGGTGGCAGGTTACTTTATGCTATTTCATATTTATACATGTTTGAATCATTTAGGATCAATAAAACATTCACGAACTGGTTTTTGTTATTTTCCAGTCGTCATCAGAGGACAAAATGATCTCCCACCCCAATTTGGTGTCATCGCCTTGAGAGTAGGGCTTGTGGGTTTAGCTTTTTTTGTGTAATCCCCAAATCCCTTGAACGGTGTTTTAATCCCTAAGAGAGCAGGGCTTGTGTTTTTACCTTTTTTGTGTGTGATTTCCCAAGTGCCTAGACTGGTGTGGCTCTCGGAAGTGTTAATTGGCTCCCCAGAGTCACTACAAGAAAAAAAAGGGTTACATGTTTACATTCTCCTTTCTTTGTTCTTCTCTGTCAGGTGCGTTACTGAAACAGTTTAAAAACCCTCAGGAAATGCAGACAGCATTCCATCCACCCACGGTATTTACTAAGCACTGTTCTTAGCACTTGGGGGAGAGAGTATAGTAGAGGTGATAAACCAAATCCCTGTCCCCGAGGAACTCACAGTCTAGAGGGTAAAGCAGAAGGGAGTGGGAGATGAGGAAAAGTGGGGCTTAGTGTGGGAAGGCCTCTTGGAGGAGATGGGCCTTCAATAAGGCTTTGAAGGAGGGAAGATTTAATTATCTGAGAGATTTGAGGAGGGAGGGCGTTCCAGGCCAGAGGCGGGATGGGGGCGAGGGGTCGGTGGCGAGACAGTTGAGATGGAGGCACAGGGAGAAGGTTAGCACTAGAGGAGCCAAGTGGCGGGGGCTGGGTCGTAGTTGGAGGGTAGCGAGGTGAGGTAGGAGGGGGCAAGGTGTTGGATGGCTTTAAAGCCGACGACTAGGAGTTTTTGTTTGATACGGAGGTGGATGGGCAACCACTGGAGTGTTTCTGAGGAGCGGAGTGACATGTCTTGAACGTTTTTAGAGAAAAATGATCCGTACAGGAGAGTGCAGTACAGACTGGAGTGGAGAGAGACAGGAGGCTGGGAGATCCGTGAGGAGGCCGATGCAGTAATCCGGGTGGGATAGGATGTGTGATATTGTATTAACGTGGTAGCAAATTGGAAGGAGAAGAAAGGACAGATTTTAATAATAATAATAGTAATGATGTTGGTATTTGTTAAGCGCTTACTATGTGCAGGGCACCGTTCTAAGCGCCGGGGTAGATGCAGGTTAATCAGGTTGTCCCACGTGAGGCTCACGGTCTTCATCCCCATTTTCCAGATGAGGTCACTGAGGCACGGAGAAGTGAAGTGACTCGCCCACAGTCACCCAGCTGACAAGTGGCAGAGCCGGGATTCGAACCCACAACCTCTGACTCCAAAGCCCGGGCTCTTTCCACTGAGCCACGCTGCTTCCCTGAGCGATGTGGTGAAGGTGGGACCGACAGGATTTAGTGATGGATTGGATGTGCGGGCTGAATGAGAGAGAGGAGTTGAGGATAATGCCCCCAAGGTCACCGGTTTGTGAGACGGGAAGGATCGTGGTGCCGTTGACAGTGATGGGGACAGTCAGGGGGAGGACGGGGTTTGGGTGGGAAGATAAAAATAAATAAATGTTGGTATTTGTTAAGCGCTTACTATGTGCAGAGCACCGTTCTAAGCGCTGGGGTAGACACAGGGGAATCAGGTTGTCCCAAGTGGGGCTCACAGTTTTCATCCCCATTTTACAGATGAGGGAACTGAGGCACCGAGAAGTGAAGTGACTTGCCCACAGTCACCCAGCTGACAAGTGGCAGAGCTGGGATTCGAACTCATGACCCCTGACTCCAAAGCCCAGGCTCTTTCCACTGAGCCATGCTGCTGCTCTAAGATAAGGAGCTGGGGTTTGGACATGTTAAGTTTGAGGTGATGGGAGGACATCCAACTAGAGATGATTTGAAGGCAGGAGGAGAAATGAGACTGGAGAGAGGTAGGAAGGGAGAGGGAGTTCCAGACAGAGGGAGTCCCAGGCCAGAGCCAGAGGCTTGGTGGCGAGACAGACGAGATCGAGGTACGGTGAGGAGAGCAGCGAAATTGGAGGGCTGGGTCGTAGATGTGCAAGCTTCGGCGGGAGAGGGCAAGGCGATTGAGAGCCCTAAAACCGATGCTAAGGAATTTCTGCTGTATGCAGAGGGGGGTGGGAAACCGTTTGTTAATTCAATCGTATTTATTGAGTGCTCACTGTGTGCAAAGCACTGTACCCAGTGCTCGGGCGAGTCCGATACAACAACGAACGAACACATTCCCTGCCCACAACGGGCTCACGCTGGAGGCTTACGAATGGGGAGAAGAGGACTCAACTCTTTTTTTTTAAGGAGAGTGAGGTGGGCAGCCAAATGAAGTAACGACGAGTTGGGAGAGGCAGGAGGTAGAAAGGTCAGCAAGGAGGCTGATGAAATAGCTGAGGCGGGATATGGTAAGTGTTTGGATCAGAGCGTAGCGGTTTAACTGGAGGACGAGAGGTGGATTCTAGAGGTGCGAAGGTAGAACTGACAGGAATTGGTGACTGAATGCGTGGCTTGAGGGAGAGAAATGAATCGAGGATAATGCCGAGTTTGGGGGTTCGTGAGACACAGGTGATGGTGGTGTTGTCTACAGTGTTGGGGAAATCTTGGGGAGGACGAGGTTTGGGTGGGAAGTTGACGAGTTATGCTTTGGATATGTTACGTTGGAGGTGTTGGTGGTGCATTCAGGTGGAGGAAATGAGAGACTACAGAAAAGGAGAGAGGTCAGCGCTCGGAGAGAGAGACTGGGGAAACATCTGCTTAGGCGTGTTAGTTGAAGCCCGTGGGAGTAAATGAATTAGTTATCCGAGGCCATTCGGTGAGTGAGAATGAGGCCGTTGGCTCTGGGAAGGCGACATCTAGTTTTCATTAACTTATTCTGATCCTGCACTGATCCAAGGAAGGCTTCAGTGGAAATGAATTTGGAAAGATTTACAAACTGGGGAGGCGGAACTTGCCGTTCTTTTAAAGATGACATTTGCCTCTCCCCTCAAAAACCCATCGACAGGATTTTTCTCTCAGAGTCCACGGATACGATCTTGAGCCTTCCGTCCGATGAGATTTGGCTCTGCTTAGTTTTATATGTCAATGTGCAAATGAGGAATTTCACATTTGTTGAAATACAGTGTGATGTAAATCAGCGGTGCGGTTGGAAGTTCTTTTGAGCCCCTGGGTCAATATCTAGAAATTAACGTTCATAAGGCAAAGCTTTGGGTCATTACTTTTTGAATGGGAAAAATTGGATATTAATTAAGACTCTGTAGCACTTGCAAAGCTGTAAAATGGGGATGAAGACTGTGAGCCCCCCGTGGGACAACCTAATTCCCTTGTATCTACCCCACCACTTAGATGTGCTCACAGTCTTCATCCCCATTTTACAGCTGAGGGAACTGAGGCACAGCAAAGTTAAGTGACCTGCCCAAAGTCACACAAGCTGACAAGTGGCATAGCCGGAATTAGAACCCATGACCTCTGACTCCCAAGCCCGGGCTCTTTCTATGAAGCCACCCTGCTTCTCCTTTTAAAGCCACACTGCTTTTATTCTAGAGAAGTATTCTAGTGGAGGTTTAAATGGTGTCATTCATTCAATTGTATTTATTGAGCGCTTACTGTGAGCAGAGCGCTGTACTGAGCACTTGGAGAGTCCAATAGAACAATGATCAGACGGATTCCCTGCCCACAATGAGCTTATGGCCCCAGAAGCTTTTAGAATATAATCAGTCACCTGTACGACCACACTAAGAGACAAATCCTTTGCCAGTTCAAGCTGAGGCACTGGGACGAAGGAGCGTGGCTTAGTGGCAAGAGCCTGGGCTTGGGAGTCAGAGGTCGTGGGTTCTAATCCCATCTCCACCGCTTGTCAGCCTTGTGACCTTGGGCAAGTCGCTTCACTTCTCTGGGCCTCAGTTACCTCATCTGTAAAATGGGGATTCATACCGTGAGCCCCACGTGGGACAACCCGATGACCTTGTATCCCCCCAGCGTTTAGAACGGTGCTTTGCACATAGTAAGCGCTTTACAAATACCGTCATTATCATATGCTGAAATCGAAACTCAACTCTCGATACTGCTAAGACGGAAGACAGAGGACCCCCTGCCAGAGTTTGCCATTGAGGTTAAAGGTCAGCCCTAAATGGGGACAATTATGAAGTTTCTAGAGATAGGGCGGTTTTCAGTGAAGATAAACAATTAGATGATATTGAAAACCGGGGACAGGCCCTGCCAGAAGGTAGTGCTCTTATTGAATCTAAATTTCCACTGCTACCAGATGTATCTTCCTATCTAATAGCATTACCTCGAAGGTTATTCCTAAAGTTAATGCGGTTTTACTCATTATTCTAATTGGCCCAGACGTCGATATAATGAGATGCGCCGTTGAGGTCTCAGGAAGATGAGGTTTTGGTCCCGGGCAATATCAATATTCCCTTTCAGGCTATTTCTCTTCATTCCTAAGCCCGATTCTGGGAGCTTCCCCCTTTCCTGGTGTATTCTTCCCAAGCTCCCACTGGAATCATTCAATTTGAGGAGCCAAGGGACACCGGTCCTACCTCTAGATGCACTGGGAACCCTGATCGTCGCCATCGGTGGTCTTTACTGAGCGCTTCCCGTGTACCGAGCCCACCGTAAATGATAATGATGATAGTGATACTAATAATAATGCTATTTGCTAAGCACTTTCTATGAGCCAAGCACTATTCTACATGCTGGGTTCATCATAATAATAATAATAATAATAATAATGGTATTTGTTAAGTGCATACTAAGTGCCAGGCACTGTTCTAAGCACTAGGGTGGATACAAGCTAGTCAGGTTGGACACAGTCCCTGTCCCACGTGGGGCTCACGGCTTTGATCCCTATTTTAAAAAAGTGGTAACTGAAGCACAGAGGAGCGAAATGACTTGCCCTAGCTCACCCAGCAGACCAGTGGCAGAGCTGGGGTTAGAATGCAGGTCCTTCTGACTCCCATCCACTAGACCACACTGCTTTTCTGGTAGATACCGGATAATTAGGTCAGACAGTCCCCCGGGCTTCCTCCCCACTTCTCTCCACTTCCACGGATCGCAGAAGGCCCGGTGGGGACCTTGGCGGGGGTTTCCGAGATGCAATCCCAGCACCTCCATGGCACCCCCCGGATCCTTCTGACTCCCAGGCCCATGTTCGATCCATCAGTCCAGGCTGCTTCTCATGTAAACTTTAAGATAGGGATTGAATCCTACAACCTCCTGCTTAGACTTTGAGCCCCATGTGGGACAGGGACCGTGTCCAACCTGATTCCTGTATCCACCCCAGCCCTTAGAACGGTGCCTGTCACATAATAAGCGCTTAACAAATGCCATAATAGTGATGAGCAGCCCCATGCCGTGGCTTAAGTCACTCTGGGAAAGCAAGGTGAGTATTGCACACTTCCCCTGGCTCTCTCTCAGAGTTTGGCCCGCCACCCGTTATCAGTGGCCAATTCCTGCCATCTTTCGACCCAGTTTAGCCAGCACCGACCCAGATTTCCGTAGGAGGAAGCTGGACATTAAAAAAAAAAATCGAGACTGAAGGAGGGGTGAATAAAGGGAGCAAATTCAAATGCAAGGGTGACACAGGAGGGAGTGGGAAAAATGGCTAAGAGGGTCTAGTCGGTGGAGGCCTCTTGGCTTCTCTTTTGTTCCCACAGATCTGGCCCTCTCCGGCTACTTTTATTCCTTCCCACTAAATATTTACCAGTCCTTCGGTTTGCATTTAAAATCAATAGATCAATCAGTTGTATTTACTGAGTGCTTCCTGTTTGTGGACCATTTTACTAAGCTTGGGGGAGCGTTTTTGTTTGGTTTTGTTGTTTTATGGTATTTGCTAAGTGCTACCAGGCACTGAAATAAGCCCTGGGATAGATAGAAGCTAATCAAGTTGGACACAGTCCCTGTCCCACAAGGGGCTCACACACTTAATCCCCATTTTACAGGTAAAGTAACTGAGGCCCAGAGAAGTGAAGTGACTCGCCCAAGATCAGAAGCAGGGAAGCGGCAAAGGCGAGATTAGCACCCAGATCCTTCTGACTCCCAAGCCCGTGCTGTATTAGAGTTGGTAGACTCGTTCCCTGCGCACTAAGAGCTTCCAGTCTAGAAGGCAGCTTATGGAAGCCCATACTTGAACTTGGTTTGCGTGACGTCTAGCAACGATTCTGTTTGGGCCAAATTCTTCAGTCTGGACGTGGTTAGGGTTATGATGGAAACTGTTCAAATTGTTGCGCACAATTCCCCCCTTGGCCCTGCTCTTCCCAAGACCAGATTCTGGAAATTCCCCCAAATTTCTATGCAAGAGAGACCACCCCCTCAATGCCCCAAGGCAGCCAGAAGGGAAAACTCCATCATGAGCCCGAACAGAGATGGGGATCGGATGAACCCAATCCCTTTCCTCTTGTAGCCCCTAATCCAGGAGGGCAAATCGGGTCACAAGAGGCTTTAATATGTTTTACCATATAAGCTTTTAAGAGCGTCATCCTCTGAGGTCTAGAAGCAGCAGTCCGTTGGGCAGGGATTGGCTCTATCTGTTGCCGAATTGTACATTCCAAGCACTTAGTACAGTGCGCTGCACATGGTAAGTGCTCAGTAAATACGATCGAATGAATGAATGAAAGGACAGTGGCACAGCGGAGTCTCAGGAGATAAGCAGAAGTGATGTAAGAGAGGGATTCTTACAAAGCGTATAGCAAAAAGATGTATTTTTTTTCCCCAACTTCTATTATTGAAGCCGTGAATACCAGATTAAGAATTACGTTCTAGAATTCATTATCGCCCTCTCATCACCTCCATTTGACGGTCCTGAAGGTAGAAATGGAATCTGCCTTCTTCACCCAGGAGATATTATTCATTCACCCGATCATATTTATTGAGCGCTTACTGTATGCAACTCACTGTACTAAGCTCTTGGGAGAGTACAATATAACAATAAACAGACTCAATTCCCTGCCCACGTTGAGTTTACTTCTTCCTCTGGGCAAATAGTGAGTCAATTAGTAATTTTCCAAAATGGCATCTATGATTTTGCTGTCCTTCTCCCAATCCCTTCTAGCCACTTGGGACCTACAAGGTCTGGTTGTTCGATGACTGTCCACATCTCTCTTACTACTTTTGTCTTTTCCAAAATATTTCTTTAAGGGAGCAGAAAACTCTGCAGCGGTTTCAAACCTTTGAGGTTTTCTTGCGTCACCTGAATATTCTTTCTAAAATTCCATGACTTTTATCTGCAAACAAACATCTCCTGGCAGCTATTTTGAAACTATTTGGAACAACAGTATGTGGAAGCAGTGAGATAAAAAGATATTAGATAAAAAGTTTCTTTATCCACAGAGATCTCATAAAAATGAATGTCATACTGGTTTTATTGCACTGCATAAATGTATCCTTGTGTATACTTTCCTTTTCCTTCTAAGGTTTTTTTTTTACATTTCTGATAGTTCTCTAATAGTATGTATGCACTTTGTTTTCTGCCCACCTTCCCTTTTGAATTACAAACTTTTCAAAGACAGGGACTGAGGGCAATTGTATTTATGATTATTGTTACTATTATTATAATTATTTGTGTTAAGTTCTCACCAAGTGTCAAGCACTGTTCTGAACTGTGGGGTAGATACAAGAAAATCAGGTCAGACAAAGTCTCTGACCTACATAGGGCTCACAGTCTGAGTGGAAGGGAGAAAAGGTAATGAATCCCCATTTTACAGCTGAGGAAACTGAGGCCCCGAAAAGTGAAGTTATTACTATGATGGTATTTGTTAAGCATTTACTATTCATTCATTCAATAGTATTTATTGAGCACTTACTATGTGCAGAGCACTGCACTAAACGCTTGGAATGTACAAATCGGTAACAGATAGAGACAGTCCCTGCCCTTTGACGGGCTCACGGTCTAAAGGGGGGAGACGGACAGACGAGAACAATGGCAATAAATAGAATCTAGGGGATGAACATATACTATGTGCCTAGCACTGTTCTAAACACTGGGGTAAATACAAGGTATTCACGTTGTCCCACATGGGGCTCACAGTCTTCATCCCCGTTTTAAAGATGAGGTAACAGAGAAGTGAAGTGGCTTGCCCAAGGTCACCCAGCAGACAAGTGGCAGAGACGGGATTAGAACCCACAACCTCTGACTCCCAAGCTCGTGCTCTGGCCACTAAGCCACACTGCTTTCCATTTAACGAGTGCCTACTGAAGTGACTCGCCCAAGGTCACCCAGAAGGCAGCCGGTAGAGGCGGGATCAGAACTCAGGTCCTCCGCCTCCCAGGCCCGTGGTTTTTCCACTCGGCCACACTGCTTCTCATCTAGTGAATGCCTACCGGTTTCACTGCATCTGTGAAGTCAACCTTTCCTTTCCGTGCTCGGCTCTCTGAACAGAAAAGGCATTCAGTAAATATGGTGGAAGATGATAAACTTTATTCTTTCATTCGTTCAGTCGTGTTCACTGAGCGCTTACTCTGTGCAAAGCACTGTACTGAGTACTTGGGAGAGTCCGATATAACTACGGACACATTTCTTCCCAGTACGAGCTCCCAGTCTTTACCTCAGCTGCACCTGTCTGCTTAGATTGTCCAGAAAAAAGGTGAAATGTTTTTCATCGTTTTGGGTGGATGCTTTATTTACCATTTCTAAGGAACACAGAGAAGAATCATCTTGAAGAGCTTTCCTCCCCCCAATCAAAGAGGACATGATTATATCACATTATAGCCATCATTATTCATTCAATCATATTTATTCAGCGCTTTCTGTGTGCAGAGCACTAGGTATCAGCTGTTCTAAGATAAACAGAAAAGGCACATTTTCCTTCCCATAAAAATTTTGTGTACTATATATTATGTACGTGTGGATATAACCCCTCCCCCTCAATATGGCATCAGTCAATCATTCGATCGTATTTAATGAGCGCTTACTTGTGCGGAGCACTGGACTAAGCGCTTGGGAGAGTACAGTAAAACAATAGAACAGATACATTCCCCGCCCACAAGGCGCTTACAGACTAGAGGGGGAGACAGACCTGAATAGAAATAAATAAATGACAGTTATGGGCATATGTCGTGTGGGTGAGCGGGGGGATGAATAAAGGTAATAATAATGATGTTGGTATTTGTTAAGCGCTTACTATGTGCGGAGCACTGTTCTAAGCGCTGGGGTAGACACGGGGGAATCAGGTTGTCCCACGTGGGGCTCACAGTCTCAATCCCCATTTTACAGATGAGGGAACTGAGGCACAGAGAAGTGAGTGACTTGCCCACAGTCACACAGCTGATAAGTGGCGGAGCCGGGATTCGAACCCATGACCTCTGACTCTAAAGCCCATGTTCTTTCCACTGAGCCACGCTGCTTCTCCAAATGTCAGGTAGAATGTCAGGGTGACACAGAAGGGAGTTATTATTGTTATATCTGTTAAGCACTTTGTGCTAAGCTGTTTACCAACCACTGGGGTAGATACAAGACATATAAATTGGACACATATAGCATGGCTCAGTGGAAAGAGCCCGAGCTTGGGAGTCAGAGGTCATGGGTTCGAATCCCCAATCTGCCACTTGTCAGCTGTGTGACTGTGGGCAAGTCACTTCACTTCTCTCTGCCTCAGTTCCCTCATCTGTAAAATGGGGATGAAGACTGTGAGCCTCATGTGGGACAATCTGATGACCCTGTATCTCCCCCAGCGCTTAGAACAGTGCTCTGCACATAGTAAGCCCTTAACAAATACCAACATTATTACAGCACATATACTTAGGCGTATGTTTTATTTTCAGCCTTATTAAAATGACATCTCTAAGAGGCTTTCGTGGGTTCTAATCTCAGCTCCTCCACTTTTCTGCTGTGTGACCTTGGGCAAGTCACTTAACTTCTCTATGCCTCAATTACCTCATCTGTAAAATAGGATGCAGATGAGGAGCCCCCATGTGGGACAAGATGATTACCTTGTATCTACCCCTGGGCTTAGAACAGTGCTTGGCACATAGTAAGCACTTAGCAAATGTCATCGTTCTACTTCTTATTACTATTATTAATGAACCGCTAACGAGGAAGGAGGCTAATGTTCCTCCCTGCTGAGGTGTTGAGCCTGGAAACCCATTATCCTGGAGTGAGGGAAATGTTTTCTATTACAAAAATACCTGCCAGGAAGAAGCCTTTAAAGGTGATCGCAGTAGCATCTGCCCTGCTGAGTCTCCCTCTGAGCACCAGTGTCAAGGTGAGAGCTATTTAGTAATCATTCATTCACTCATGCATTCAGTATTTATTGAGCGCTTACTGAGTGCAGAGCACTGTACTAAGCCCTTGGGAGAATACAACAGAACAATAAACAGGCACGTTCCCTGCCCACAACGAATGGTCAGTACTACTTTTGAGATTCTTTCCTCTGGGCCTCACTTCTGGTCACCATTATGATCCGGATTTATCAGGCACCTGCTGGTTGTTGAGCTTTCTACGTAGTACCTTTTGGGTGAATAGCACTGTATTCGGTGTTTGGAAACCTCCAATTTAAGTAAAAGATAATAATAATAATGTTGGTATTTGTTAAGCGCTTACTATGCGCAGAGCACTGTTCTAAGCGCTGGGGTGGATACAGGGTCATCAGGTTGTCCCACGTGAGGCTCACAGTTAATCCCCATTTGACAGATGAGGTAACTGAGGCACAGAGAAGTTAAGTGGCTTGCCCACAGTCACACAGCTGACAAATGGCAGAGCCGGGATTCGAACCCGTGACCTCTGACTCCCAAGCTCGTACTCTTTCCACTGAGCCACGCAAAAGATGTCATCTATCAATCAATCAACAGTGTTCATTGAGTGCTGATGGAAAAACTGGAAGCTCCTTGTGGGTAGCAAACGTGTCTTCCAAGTTTGTTCCATTGTGCTCTCCCCAGAACTTAATACACTGCTCTGCACGTAATTAAGCAAGCAATAAATACAATTAATTGATTGCAGAACACTATTGTAAGCACTTGGGAGACTGTTTGGGGAATCACTGTAGCTTAGTGGAAAGAGTAAAGGCCTGGGAGTCAGTCAGAGGACCTGGGTTCTAATTCTGCTCCACCACTTGCCTGCTGTGTGACCTGGGGCCAGTCGCTTAACTTCTCTGTTTTGTCGTTGTTTTTTAATGGTATTTGAGTGCTTACTATGTGCCAGGCACTATACTAAGTGCTAGGTTGGTTACAAGCTAATCGGGTTGGACTCAGTCCCTGTCCCACACGGGGGGCTCAGTCTTAATCCCCATTTTACAGATGACAGACTTGAGGCACAGGGTAGTTAAATGACTTGCCCAAGGTCACTCAGCAGGCAAGGGGTAGAGCCCAGCTGTGCCTCAGTTACCAAATCTGTAAAATGGGGATTCAGTACCTGGTCATCCTTCTACTTTGACTGTGATCCCCAGGTGGGACCTGATTAAATTGACTCTACCCCAAACCTTAGTACAGTACTTGACGCATAGTGAGAACTTGACAAATACCACAATTTACTCTCATCTTTATTATTACCGGTACTATTAATAATAAAACACAGTAAAGTCGGTAAACGTAATCCCTGCCCTCTAGGTGCTTACAATCGTGCTTAAGTATTGTAAGAGTAACTACATTCATATAATTGATAAAGTGATAAGAACCTGAGCCTGAGCGATAAAAGCAAGCAATTAAGTAAATCCGTACTGAATACATAATAATTATGGTATTTGCCAAATGTTCACCAGGTGCAATATAGTGTCCTAAGCACCTGGAGACAATCGATTCTATAAAGAGTAAAGAAGCTGATAAGGTGAGGTGGGGATGAGTCATTCATTTTTTGGCTCCTGGGTGTAAAATGGGGATTAAGAGGGTGAGCCCCATATGAGACATGGACTGTGTCCACCCTGATTACTTTCTATCTACCCTAGCGCTTAGAACAGTGTCTGGCACATAGTGAAAGCTTAACAAATACCACAGAAAAAATGGTGGTAATGGTCAGCCAGTGTGAACAAAGTACTCTTTGCCTCTCCTTCTCCTCCCCAACTTCTTCCCCACTCTGAATTAAGCAGTTCTCGTAAGACCTCCCAAAGAAGACTCAGAGGCCTTCACATCTTTTCCTTCCTGTTTCCCAATTCCATTTATTATAACGACAGATTTTATCACTCATTCATTCATTTGATCGTATTACTGAGTGCTTACTATGTGCGGGGCACAGAACTAAGCACTTGGGAGAGTGCAATACAACCATTCATTCATTCATTCAATCGTATTTATTGAGCGCTTGCTGTTTGCAGAGCACTGTACTAAGCGCTTGGAATGTACAATTCGGCAACAGATAGAGACAATCCCTGCCCAACGACGGGCTCACAGTCTAAAAGTGGGAGACAGACAACAAAACAAAACAAGTAGGCATCAATACCATCAAAATAGATAAATAGAATCATAGATATATATACATCATTGATAGAGTAGTAAATAATATATACAAATATAGTCCCTGCCCACAACGACCTTACAGTCCGGTCACTGCAGGATTCTTAGGATAGAGAGGAAATGTTCATTTGTTAGGTTTCAGAGCTGATGTAAAAATAAGATCTACTGGGATCAGGGTCCTAGTTTCAGTTCTGCTGGTTCAGTTCAGAAGCAGAGTGGCTTAGTGGAAAGAACCCGGGCCTGGGATTCAGAAAGTCCTGGGTTCAATTCCTGCCTCTTCCACATATCGACTGGATGACCTTGGGCAAGTCACTTCGCTTCTCTGTGCCGCAGCTACCTCCTCTATAAAATGGGAATTAAGAGTGTGAGCCCCATGTGGGACAGAGACTGTGTCCAACCTAACTACAGTAGTGCTTGATACATAGTAAGCGCTTAATAAATACCAGTATTATTATTATTATGGTTGAGTGAGTTTCTAGGTTTGACATGATGCCCTGGAATATGAAAGAAACTAACTTTCTCTTATTTTAATGGAGGGTACTTCTTTCAGTTTGGTCCCCGGCCTGTATCCTAGTTTCAAGTGAAAGTATTTATGAGTTTTCAGCATCTTCTGTAGAAATTGTTTTGTAGAACTCAGGCTGATCTTCCTATGACTCATTGAGTTTAGCACATTGTTCTTATGCTCAGGAGCTGGCCTTTTCAGCTGCCAAGCATACAATTGCCTTGATTTAAAATTAAAAAGAAAAAAAAACCCAAAACAAAAACAACATACCTCTATTCTGATGACTTGTGTTTCATACTGGTTTGAACAAGATGATTGGTATGAAGGACAACAAGAGAGGAAGATATATTTTATGTTTCAATTGTGTCTTTCTGTGATTTGTTATGCTACACAGCTGTTTCTCTGCCATTTCTGTCATGACCATTTTTTTTTTTCACTGCAGCATTCTGAGAATAAAGAGGAACTGTTCATTTGTTAGGTTTCACAGCTGAGGTAAAAATCAAATCTTCTGGGATAATGGCCCTATTCTGGGCCATGTATAGTCTGGAGAACAGGCATGTTTTCCATACTTGAAATTTCAGATGCCACAGTGTTTATTTTGGGTATGTGTTTCAAATTCACATGTGGATTTCTAAAGGAAAAAACTTAAAGTTTGTGAAAGCAGATTCGTGTGTGCCATTGTGGATGGATTCCAGGGTATTATTTACATTAAATATAATGGAACGAAGCAACAGAATTAGACAATGTGCCATTCCTGTAGAAGAAAATAAAATTAATCTCCCAAACACCTCTCCAAGTCCCCTCCACCCCAGCAAAAAACATATATATATACATATATATATATGATTTTATAGGCCATTAATATCATTATTCTAAAAGCAGTAGGATAGTTACTATGCCAACCTGGCCATGTTGTCTGGAAAATAAAATGCTTTCAGCTAATTGAGTTATCATCATTGAGGTATTAAAAGAAAAAGGTACAGAGAGACACATCTTTTGAAATACAGGATTTAATAGTCTGTTTCAAACAGTTGTTCAGTGTCTTTGTGACAGTTTCACTGTATTTGGGGGCAGATTTCTTTTTCAGTGGGGGCAGGAGTTTTTATTTGGAGGAAATGCATAAAAGGCAGAAAGTGATCATCAGAATTCATGTCTTTTCATCCCATTTCCCAGGCCATAATAGACGGGAAAAAAAGTACCAAATCACTCCACCTTCCACACCCCCCGTCACCCCTCAAACTCTTCCACCAAACCCAAAAAGGAAGATGTGTTGGGCAGGGAACATGCCTAACGACTCTTATGTAGCACGCTCTCCCATGTGCTTAGTACAGCGCTCGACACACGGCAAGCTCTCCATAAATACTAGTGATGGGTTGGAATTCTTAAGCAGTTCCCGATGATTTCAGCCAAATTTTATTTTGCTGCTTTCCTCTTTTGGGCCTGCTTAGGTAGCCCTGGTTCTTTCAACTGTGAAATCAAATGAGAGAGAGAGAGAATATATGACTATATAAATACTATTGAATGAATGAATGAATATATGTGTGTATATATTTGTGTGTATATATATATATATGCTCCTGAGTATGTTATCACTACAGGGTGCATGTAAACAAGCCAGAGGGACAGAGATAGGGCTGTTTAACATGGCCTGAAACTCTCCCATTTCAAAATTGACTTCCTCCAAAGGCTAAAGTGATATCCGGTGCGGTCTACTTAATCAATCAGCCGTATTGGTTGAGCGCTTACTGTGCGCAGAGCACTGGAGTAAGCATTTGGGAGAGTATGACACCACAATTTAAGACACATTCCCTGCCCCAAATGAGTTTACAGTCTCGAAGCTGTGAATGCCTCCTCTTATCTGTGGCCTAACTTGAAATCACTTTTTGCTTTGGTTTTGCTTTTGCTTTGTGTGATTGTTATTACTCTTGTTATCACTATTACTGTTATTACTATATTGTTGTTTTTGTTGTATTTTTTAAGCATTTACTTTTTTATGGTATTAGGCATTTACAATGTGCCACGCACTGTAGTAAGCCCTGGGGTAGATACAAGCTAATCAGTTTGGACACAGTCCACGTTCCACATGGGGCTCACAGTCTTCATTCCCATTTTACAGGTGCAGTCACTGAGGGTCAGAGAAGTGAACTGACTTGCCCAAGGCCGCACTGTAGACAAATGGCAGAGCCCGGATGAGTATCCAGGTCCTTCTGACTCCCAGGTTCATGCTCTATCCACTAGGCCATGCTGCTTCTGCTTGAGTATGTGTGAAACACTATTCTAAACACTGGGGATGATACGAATTAATCAGGTCAGGAACAGTCCCTGTCCCACATGGAGCTCACAATCTAAACAGGATGGAGTAATTGACTGGCCCAAGGCACCACGACAGACAAGTGGCAGAGCCGGGATTAGAACCCAGATCCTCTGACTCCCAGGCCCGGGCTCTTTCCACTCTGCCACAGTATCCCTCTTCCTCTGTATTCCTTTGAAATTTTGTTTCTTAAAACAGCAAGTAGGGCTGAGGATCATGGATGGAAATGTCAGTGATCCTGATCATTCCACATTTATTAGGGATAATAATGATTTACTCCATCTCCAAGGCTTTTTTGACATGAAAATGAAGCCATCACCTTCATGCTTTGTATCTCCATATCAGGATTTTTTTTTTTTCTGTTGGAAACACAGGCTTTAGGTTAGAGTATCAGGGCTTTTTTTTAAATAGCCACTTCAAGTATGTACGTGCTTAATATGCAGAAGGAAGATATGCACATTTTTACATGGCTTTCTTTTTCACCCTGAATTTTTCTCATCGAGAAGGTTTGTCACCAGTGGGTAGAAGACGTTTACCACTTGTAGATTTTCACTTAAAAAAGGTAGTTTCGAAGAATCGTGGCAGTTGGCTTGTGACAAAAATATGAACAAAGTTTTAAACAATCAATTTACCAAATGGACTTGCTGGCAATTAATATGAATGTTACCTGTTGGCAAGAATTTGCTTTTCAGAGGACCATTTTTAGTACTTTGGGGGCTCAAGCCAGTTCCAAACAATTATGAAGTGCCTCCCCATTGCTTAGCACAGTGCCTGGCACATAACAAGTGCTTAACAAATACCACAGTTATTATTATTATTTAGAGCCCAGGCCGGTAATTTAAAATAGATCACTGCTTCTAAAGCTCCCCCAAACCACCTCAATATGCAGCTTCTTAAAAAGATACAAAGGTATATAGACACGGATCCATATTTGATTTCCACAGGTTTCCATCGAGAAAGAAATGCGTTTGAATCGGCCCCCTCGGTCAGGCGGCTGGACTTTTATTCCGTATTTGGTGGCATTGATTGCGAAATTCGAACAGGTGCGGAAAAGGGATACATTGCGAGGTGTAGGGTGAAAGAGAGTTTAAGGGGGAAAAAAAAAGGAACGATAGCTCTTATAGAGCTGGAGTTGCCAAGCGACTGACACTTGACACTGTGGGTAGATCAACCCTCAGGCTTTCCCTTGCGCTCTTTAGTTAGCCTGCATTATTCGGTGTATCAAGTAAAGTAAGTAGATTAATTCTCCTGCCAGAACAGGAGATCGGATTTATTTTGGAAGCGGCAAAGCGTTGGAATGGATGTGGAAATTCTGAAGTGGTTCACGAAAAATGACATCTATGCTAAGGTATGGAAAAGAATAGTCATGTACCGTCTCTCTCCAGGATAACGTATGAATACTTAGGTATATGTGTGTGTGTGTATGTGCGTAGATATATATATTTATACATAAATATAATATACAAAGATCGATAGACACCAAACTGGTCCATGTTGTTTCACAATGTTTTTTCATTGACAAGTCTCTGTGGTAGACGGATTTGCTGTTTAATGATCCTTTCTATTTTCAGTCTACCAGAAGACCTGTTGGGTTTCCGTTTGAGCTGACGATAATGAAAAAGGAAATTTGTTTTTGTTTTTTTTTTAACCTATCTCTGAGGGAACTGGACATCCAATAACAGCTGTATAAATTTGTGCTGAATTTTGGCATAGAGCGTTCTGGTTGAATTTACAGTTGACAATGGGTCCATCAGTTCGATTGTAAATATCGAAAGGATATTTAGCCAAACAGTACTGGAGTTTGGGGTTGAATGCTCTGCCACGCTGGAGTTTATATAGTTGAAAATGCAGAATCTCTTAACTTGCTGCCATTTTGTTCCACATGAAACGATCGATCTTGGTTCTCTATTTTGATGTATGGCTTGGAAGAGATATCTGATTTTCAGTTTGCCAACGGACTTAAGTTATTGAGATGAAAGACTTCAGTCTGTAGATTTCAGATCAAATGTGTCCCAGAGAACAATAGTGTTGCTTTATAAATGCATCTCCACAGAAACTTATGAAATAACAAAATCAAGAATCAACAGATTTCCTGCACCATTCATGTTAATGAGCTCAGTTGAAAATGCCTCTTTATGTTTTGAAAGTGTGTGAATTTAAACACAAAGAAAACTAGCTCTTAATGAAAACTGTTAAAAACAAAAGCTAGTCATCTCAGTTGGCAGGTTGTAAAATTGCCAAGGCATTCATCTAAATAAAAGAGCAGAACATTAATACGGTTAATAATAATAATAACTGTGATATTTGTTAAGCGCTTACTGTGTGCCAAGCACGGTTCCAGGTACTGGGGTAGATTCAAGGTAATCAGGTTGTCCCACAAAGGGCTCAGTGTCTCAATCCCCATTTTACAGAAGAGGTAATTGAGGTACAGAGAAATGAAGTGACTCTGGTCACACGGCAGACGAATGGCAGAGCTGGGATTAGAACCCAGGTCCTTCTGTCTCCGAGGCCCGTGCTCTATCCGCTAGCTGTTTTTGTATATATACACAGTTTTCCAGGCCCTATCAATGAGTGTTTGTTTTCAACTGAGAAGATTACGTGTGTCAAATAGCAATGTTTTGAATTTTTAAATTATCCATAATTATAATTATTAAGTGCTTACTAAGTCCCGAAACACTGTTCTAATTGCTAGAATAGATATTAGATAATCAGACTGGATGCAGTCCCTGTCCAATTTAGGGCTCATTCATTCATTCAATAGTATTTATTGAGCACTTACTATGTGCAGAGCACTGTACTAAGCGCTTGGAATGTGCAGTTAGGCAACAGATAGAGACAGTCCCTGCCCAATGATGGGCTTACAGGGCTCACGACCTCAGACATAAGGAGAACAGGTATCTTATCCCTATTTTTAGATGAAAAAACTGAGGCTGGGAGAGGTTAAGTGACTTATCCAAGGTCACAAGGCAGGCCAGTGACAGAGCAGAGATTTAGAGAGCTTGGATCTCCTGACTCTTTCTATCAGTCAGTCAGTCAATCGGTGGTATATTTTGAGCCCTTACGGGGAGCAGAATACTGTACTAAGTGCTTGGGAAAATACAATAGACCATGGACTCATTGCTTTGCCCTAATTCCCAAGGTTATTGAATTCATTGTAATGATATTCTCACCTTTATTTGTACTCTGGCATATAATAATAATAATTAATAATAATTATGGTATTTGGTAAGTGCATACTCTGTGCTAGGCACGCTACCAAGCTCTGGAGTAGATATAAGCTTATTGGGTTGGGGACAGTCCCTGTCCAACATGGGGCTTATAGTCTCAATTCCCGTTTAATAGGTGAGGTAACTGAGGCCCAGAGAAGTGAAGTGACTTGCCCAAGGTCACACAGCAGACAAGTGGCGGAGCTGGGATCAGAACCCATGACCGTCTATCAGGCCCATACCCTTTCCACTACACCATGAGATGTTTATCCATTGTTTATCCATTGTGTCACGGTATAGAGAAGCAGCGTGGTACAGTGGAAAGAGCGCGGGCTTCGGAGTCAGAGTTCATGGGTTCGAATCCCGGCTCCGCCACTTGCCAGCTGTGTGACTTTAGGCAAGTCACTTAACTTCTCTGTGCCTCAGTTACCTCATCTGTAAAATGGGGATTAAAACTGTGAGCCCCACGTGGGACAACCTGATTACCTTGTATCCCCCAGCGCTTAGAACAGTGCTTTGCACATAGTAAGCGCTTAACAAATACCACCCCATTAATAAACACCAGACTAGAACCCTGTGACTATGAATTCTAGTCTCACCTCTGCCTTTGATTTTCTTTACTGCCTTGGGCAAATCGCTTTACCTTCCGCGGAAAAGATAAGAGGATAAAAAACCCCAAAGAAGCAAACCATGCGTAAGACCGTTCATAACTATGGTTAATGTTTACAAATGTTGTCAGGAGTGTAACTTATCTGTTCCCCATCTCTGGGTCCCCAGTACAGGCCTCCTGCCCACACCATGGTAATTGGGTTCCTGCAATCCACCGGGTTACCAACAACAACAAAAAAAATTACACTGCCTCCTTCATGGTTTCAGTGGGAAAATGGGGTTGAGCCGATTTGAAAATAACTGGCTTCTGTCACATCTGATGAAATTCCAGGAAGTCGTGGGAGATGAGAAAATCTTACAAGGCTTATATACAGCCCTCGTTTTTGGCACTCGGTTCTCTGCTGTTTCTCTGCCACTTGTCATTAGCCGCTCACGGGGAACCTCTTGGCAATCGCTTAAAGACATTCCCCGGTAAACAGTGGATTTTAGGTAATGCCAATTAGTCGCCTTTGCGATGCTAGTGAACTGGTAACAGGGCTCTCCGCCGGATTCTGTTATTTTTCTTGAGACAACCATCGTGGCAGAGTCGTCTCGCTGTCGACCAACTTACATGTGTGGTGTGGTGACGCTGATACCTATCCTTCCGTTGCCTTATCTCCAGTATACGCACCCCCGTTTGTGGCTGTGCCTTGGTATATGCTTCAGGGGCTGACTGTGCCTGTAATCTACTCCAAGATGATCCTCCAGCAGAAGGATTTCCCCAGGCGATGTTTCTTCTTTCCTCCCAACTCTAATCTAAGCAGTCTGGTAGCATCTCAGCATGAATTCACTCACAACCCCTTGTAGCACTTGGTACAGACTCTCCTGTATAAGCACTCCTCCCTCCTATTTGTCAAATGTTTCGTATGATTTCTCCGTTAGATCGTATACTCCTTATGTGCTCCCAGGGGCCGGACACCGTAGACCCTCAAATACAATTGCTGGATTGATTGATTCCGCAGTGCTTTTTCCCACTCCTCTTTCCCTGTCTCTTTCTCCTCCCTTTTCTGCCCACTCCTCTGCACTGCCACTGGGATTATAAATCGTGTGTTCCGATCTGATGTTCTCGTATGCTTGGCCCAGTGCTTGGCTTTTGAAAAGCACGTAATAAATACTATAATAATAATAATAATGTTGGTATCTATTAAGCGCTTACTATGTGCAGAGCACTGTTCTAAGCGCTGGGGTAGACACAGGGGAATCAGGTTGTCCCACGTGGGGCTCACGGTCTTCATCCCCATTTTACAGATGAGGTCACTGAGGCACCGAGAAGTGAAGTGACTTGCCCACAGTCACACAGCTGACAAGTGGCCGAGCCGGGATTCGAACCCATGACCTCTGACTCCAAAGCCCGGGCTCTTGCCACGGAGCCATGCTGCTTCTCATGCTACTATAACTAACCAACTACTTCCTAGGAGCCCTCTTCCTTCGACTTCCTTGCACAAACCTTTCTAAAAAGAACCACTACCAAAATGTCATTCCCTCCAGGAGGCCCTGTCTAATTAACGTCCCCCAACTTTCCCCATTTCTAAGCTACCTAAATCAGCCACCTTGACCTCGTTATTTACTATTTTAGTTGTTTATTTCCTTTGGCCTATTAAGTCTTTCTCAGACCGTGGTATTCATTGAGTGCTTTCCACTTTAAGCACCTGGAAGGGTTCAGTACACTAAAATCGGTAGACACCATCCCCAACCTCAAGGAGATCACAATTTCACCCTTAACTACTGCGTATTTTTCATATATATCAGCTGTCTCCCCTTTCAGATTATAAACCCCCTCTAATAATAATGATGATGATGATGATGGTATTTGTTAAGCGCTTACTATGTGCCAGGCACTGTTCTAAGCGCTGGGGTAGATTCAAGGTAATCAGGTTGTCCCATGTGGGGCTCACAGTCTTAATCCCCATTTTACAGATGAGGTAACTGAGGCACAGAGAAATGAAGTGACTTGCCCAAGGTCAAACAGCAGACAAGTGGCAGAGCCGGGATTAGAACCCATGACCTTCTGACTCCCAGACCCCGGCTCTATACATTATGCCGTGAGCTCGTTATGGGCAGGAAACTTGTCTGTTAATTCAGGTGCATTGTACTCCCCCAAGCGCTCAGTACAGTGCTCCGCACAGAGTAAGCACTCAAAAAATCCCATCGATTGATTATAATAATAATAATGTTGGTATCTGTTAAGCGCTTACTATGTGCCGAACACTGTTCTAAGCGCTGGGGTAGACACAGGGGAATCAGGTTGTCCCACGTGGGGCTCACGGTCTTCATCCCCATTTTACAGATGAGGTCACTGAGGCACCGAGAAGTTAAGTGACTTGCCCAAAGTCACACAGCTGACAAGTGGCCGAGCCGGGATTCGAACCCATGACCTCTGACTCCAAAGCCCATGCTCCTTGTGAGCAGGGATCATGCCTTCTACTTTCACTGGCTTCTCTCAGGTGCTTAGTCCAGTGTTCAGTACTCAGTTGAATGCCACAGTTACCGTGCAAACATGACAAATACAGAGGGACGATGGCCATCATTTCAGAATCATCGTCATCATCGTTCGTATTCATTGAGCTCTTACGGTGTGCAGAGCACTGTATTAAGCGGTTGGGAGAGGACAGTTCAACTGAGATGCATTCATTCATTCATTCAATCGTATTTATTGAGCGCTTACTGTGTGCAGTGCACCGTACTGAGCGCTTGGAAAGTGCAGTTCAGCAACCAAAAGAGACGATCTCTGCCCACAACGGGCTCGCAGTTTAGAAGGGGGGTGGGGGGGACAGACATCAAAACAAGTAAGCAGGCATCGATAGCATCAATATAAATAAATAGAATTATAGATGTATTTTCATATCAGAACAAGTAAACGGACATTCTTATATTAGATATTGTATTATTTGGATAGATTGCTTTAGATATGTAGATATGTACATATATACACAAGTGCTGCGAGGGGGTGTAGAGCGAAGGGGGTGAGTCGGGGCGATGGGGGGCGGTGGGAAGGGGGAGCTGAGGAAAAGGGGGGCTCAGTCTGGGAAGATACGTTCCCCTCCCACAACGATTCACCTCCGCCAAGCTAACTCTCTTCCCCTCTTCGAAGCCCCACTGAGAGCTCACCTCCTCCGAGAGGCCTTCCTAGACTGAGCTTCCCCTTTCCCCTCTGCTCCCTCTGCTCCCTCTCTGTTCCCCCTCCACCCTCTGCTCCCTCCCTCTTCCCCCCTTCACCTCCCCTCAGCTACGCGCCCTTTCCCCCTTTTCCCTCTGCTCCTCCCCTCTCCCTTCCCCTCCCCTCAGCACTGTGCTCATTTGTATAGATTTTTATGACCCTATTTATTTTGTTAAGGAGGTGTCCATCCCCTTGATTCTATTTATCGTGATTACGTCGTCTTGTTTTTGTCCGTCCGTCTCCCCCGATTAGACCGTGAGCCCGTCATTGGGCAGAGAACGTCCCTATCCGTTGCCGAATTGTACAGTCCAAGGGTTTAGTACAGAGCTCTGCACATAGTGAGCGCTCAATAAATACTATTGAATGAATGAACCCGAACCCTCGGCCTCCCGTGGCTTGGCTCCCGGCGGTCA
Organism: Ornithorhynchus anatinus; assembly: GCF_004115215.2. NCBI lineage: Eukaryota > Metazoa > Chordata > Mammalia > Monotremata > Ornithorhynchidae > Ornithorhynchus > Ornithorhynchus anatinus. Next base: position 6,017,581 of record NC_041739.1, on the reverse strand, counting down.
CACCTGAGCCTACCGTTCCGGAACCAACCGAAAACGAATGGGTCAACAGGTCCCCGGCGTGATTTCACACCGCGTTGCAAAGAAATCACCGTCGCGTCCCGGCGGCGTAGAGACGGGTGAGACTCAGGGGGTAGGAAGTGACCCCGGTGATTTCTCAAACTCGTTCCTCGTCTAGGCGAAGATGTCCCAGGTGAAGCAAGTGGGTCTGTTGGCAGCGGGATGCCAGCCCTGGAACAAAGATGTGTGTGCCGCGAGCGGAGACAGATTTGCCTACTGTGCTACCTTGGCTATTTACATTTACCAGGTAACGAGAGGGACCTGTCATTCGGGATCCCCAACTGGGTGACGTTCAGGGGGTTAAAAGAGCTTCCAGCTGCAAGCTCTTTTCTCGGGAGGCCATCGTTAGGAAGCAATAATAATAATAATGATGATGAGGGTATTTGTTAAGTGCTTACTATGGGCCGAGCACTGTTCTAATCGCTGGATGATCCTCCTCTTTCCATAACTGAATTTGCAAAACCACGTGGGTCTTGTCAGTACACTAGGTTTCTTGTAGCCAGAAATTGTCCGTCCAACAACTCAGGAGGCAGAGTTTAAGACGTCGATGTGAGTGTTTTTCTCATCGTGCCTAGTGGAAAGAGGGTGGGTCTGGGTTCTAATCCCGCTCGGCCAAATTGCCTGCTGGGTGACCGGAGGCTAGATACTGTGCTTCCCTGGGCCTCAATCCCTGTTCTCCCTCCTACTTAAATCATAATAATAATAATTGCATTTGTTAAGTATTTACTATGTTCCAAGCACTGTTATTATTATTATTATTGTATTTATTAAGCACTTACTATGTCCCAAGCACTGTTCTAAGCCCTGGGGTAGATACCACATAATCAGGTTGTCCCATTTGGGCTCACAGTCTCAATATCCATTTTCCAGATGAGGTAACTGAGGCACAGAGAAGTTAATTGGCTTGCCCAAGGTCACACAGGAGACGATCGGTGGAGCCGGGATTAGAGCCCGTGCCCTCTGACTCCCAAACCCGTGCTCTTTCCACTAAGCCGTGCTGCGTCTTAAACTGCGGGCCCCGTGAGGGATGGGGACTGTGTCTGACCTGATCTACCCAGTGCTTAGAAAAGTGTTTGGCACAGGGTAAGCATTGAAGAAATACTATTATGATCATTGTTATTATCTCCTGTTCATTGCATCCATAGATAGAATTAGTCCATCCTTTCACGCCCTAATCTGAACTCAGTGCTTGACACTTAGTGTTCAGTAAAGGCCATCATTCACTAACCCCTTCTACTTCTCATTATTATTATTATTATTATTATTATTATCATTATATTCATAAAGCCCTTACTATGTACCAAGCCCTGTATTAATCACTGGAGTAGATACAAGATAATCGTATTGGATACAGTCCATGTCCTACACGGGGCTCATAGTCTACGGGGAAGGAGAACAGGAATTGAATTCCCATTTTACAGAGGAGGAAACTGAAGCCCAAAGAAGTTAAACAACTTGCCCAAGGCCACAAAGCAGGCAAGCGACAGAAACAGGATTAGAACTCGGGTCTCCCGGCGCCCAGGCCTGCAGTCTTCCCATTAGGCCACACGTCTCGAGAACGTATTTCCCAAAACGTCTCAGTGAGTTCAGTCAGGTGGCTTTTGCCCCTGAGAGGCCAATTTGGGCAGTTTGGGACTCCCGAGTCTCAAATCCTCGGGGAAAGATCCCGGATCGTAATTATTATCCCCCACGTAATGATCCCCCGTGGCTTTCCGAAGGGTTTTTACTGGGAGGGTTCACAGGGAACCCTCAGGGGCCTGAGCGAGCGGGCGGCTCCCCCAGATAAGAAGCGGCGTGGCCTAGCAGATAGTCCAGCCACGTAGGAGACAGAAGGATCTGGGTCTAATCCCAGCTCTGCCACTTGTCAGCTGTGTGACCTTGGGCAAGTCACTTCGCTTCTCTGGGCCTCAGTCCCCCCACCTGGAACACGGGGATGAAGACCGTGAGCTCCATGTGGGCCAGGGACTGTGTCCAACCCGATCAGCCTGGATCCGCCCCGGCGCTCAGTCTGTGCCTGGCACACAGTAAGCGCTTAACCAATAGCACAATCGTTATTATTATCATCACTATTAGTATCGTTATTGTTCTAAGCGCCCCATAGAAATTCTCATCCCGCTAGGAATCAATCAGTCAGTCACTAGTATTCGTTGAGCACTTACTGGGTGCAGGGAATTGAACTAAGCCCTCGGGAGAGTACTACAGCAAAATTGGTAGACACCCGCCCTAGACGACACCCGCCCGCAACGAGATTACGGTCTAGAGGGATGAGATAGACGTTAAAATACATTACAGTCGGGAGAAATAACCGAGTGTAAGGATACTTACAGTCCTCTAGACCGTTAGCCCCTTGTGGACAGGAGACGTGTCTTGGAGATGCGTTCTATCGCACTCTCCGAAGCGCTTGCTACAGCGCGCTGCACACAGTAAGTGTTTGATAAATATACTTGAGTGATGGATTGGAGAAACGGCGCAGTACCTCAAACCTGCCTAGTCAACGTGCTTATCAAACATTCGCAGTCACGACGATAATTCTGTAAACAAAAATCTTCAAATTATTACGACTCTCTGTAGACCACACCCCGCTAGCGACGCACAGATCAAAGAAAACGGTACCCAGAGGGACCGGTGCGTCCGGTTCATTCGTATCCTCCGTGTTTCAGCTGGATCGTCGGTATAATGAATTCAAACTCCGCGCAATCATGTCTGAACACAAGAAGACCATCATGGCAATATCTTGGTGCCCTCACAACCCGGACACCATCGCAAGCGCCGGTGCCGACAACTCAGTCATCGTTTGGAACGTGGCGGAACAGAAAGTGGTGGCGAAACTCGACAATACCAAAGGTATCCCGGCAGCGCGGGTCGATCCGCCCCAGCGAAAAGTCTCCGTCCTATGGGAATGGTGGCCGCGGTGAATTCGGCGGGGGTGGGGGTTAGAAAAAAGTGATTGTTGATCCAATTTGAGTGGGGAGATGGGTTCCATTCCTTGTTCACGGTATCGGTCATAATCGCGGTAGTCATTGAGCCCCCACTTTGTGCCAAGCGCTGTACTAAGCGCAGGGGGAGAGAGAAGATAATCAGGATGGACTCGGAGCCTGTCCCATGGGAGGCTTAAAATCTAAGGGTGAGGAGGATGGGTATCGAGTCGCCATTTTACGGAGGAGGAAACTGAGGCGCGGAGAAGTGACTCGCCCGAGGTCACCCGGCCGGAGGGAGGCACGGAATTATATGGTGATGGGCAAAATAACGAGCTGAATAAAAACACGCTTAAATAGTCAAGGATTTAAATCGATCCGTAGGAAATTGTTACGGGTGGTGGTGAGAGCCCAGGCTCATTACGGGCAGGGAACGTGTCCGCCGATTCTGTTGGGTTGGACTCTCCCAAGCGCTTAGGGCCGTGTTCTGCACGTAGTAAGCGCACACCAAATACCACCGATTGAGGGATTGTAGCAGGCGAGGCACACAGAGGCTCCTGATCTGGAGCGAAATTGCTCACCGGCTGTCCCTCGAGAGAACCTTCTCGAACCCCGGGTGAGAACTGACTTTTCCTCCGCGGCCCCCGGGGGAGGAGCCAGAGAATCCGCCTGGAATCCATCTAGACGGTAAACTCGTTGTGGGCAGGGAACGGGTCTGTTGCTATATTGTACACTACCAAGCACTTATTACGACGTGTTGCATCTAGCGGGTGTTCAGTAATTTATTCGGTCGTATTTACTGAGCGCCCCCGCAATCCCCTGCTCCGTGTGGCAGAGACCAGGGCCGACCCGAGGAATGCCTCCATTAGCGTTATGACGTTGCAGGTGTTTAGTTCCCAAACCCTCAGATCCCGGGCTGGGGAGTCAGAGGTCGTGGGTTCTAATCCCGGCTCCACCGCTTATCAGTCGTGTGACTTTGGGCCGGTCATTTAACTACTCTGTGCGTCAGTTACCTCGTCTGTAAAATGGGGTTTAAGACTGTGAGCCCCACGTGGGGCAACCTGATTACCTTATAGATACCCCAGCGCTTAGAACGGTGCTTGGCACATGGTAAGCACTTAACAAATACCATCATTATTAATTATTATTATTATTCATTCATTCATTCAATAGTATTTACTGAACACTTACTATGTGCAGAGCACTGTACTAAGCGCTTGGAATGTACAGTTCGGCAACAGATCGAGACAATCCCTGCCCAGTGACGGGCTTACTCCATGCCCTGCCCCTCCAGCCCGGGCAAAGACCAGGCCGTCCCTGACTGGGAGTGTCGCTTAGTGGCTAGAGCCTGGGCCTGGGAGTCAGAAGGACCTGGGTTCGAATCCCGGCTCCACCACTTATTCGCTGGGCGACCTCGGGCAAGTCACTTCACTTCTCTGGGCCTCAGTTCCCTCATCTGTCAAATGGAGATCGAGACTGTGAGCCCCACGTGGGACAGGGACCGTGTCCAACCCGATGAGCTTGTGCCTACCACAGCGCTTAGAGCAGTGCTTGACACACAGTAAGCGCTTAACAAATTTTCCTCATCTCCCTCTCCCTTCTGCGTTGCCCTGACTTGCTCCCTTGGCTCTTCTCCTTCCCCGCCCCACGGCCTTTATGGACATATCTGTCATTTTTATTTATTTGTATTGTTGTCTGTCTCCCCGGCTCTAGACTGTGAGCGCGTTGTGGGTGGGGAATGTCACCATTTATGGTTGTATCGTCCTTTCCCAAGCGCTTAGTACGGCGCTCTGCACACAGTAAGCGCTTAATAAACACGATCGGATGAATGAACGAACAAATAATTATTATTTTGACAACGAGGAGAGCGTCCCAGCGTGTTCAACCCCGAAACCGCCCCGGCCCGCCCCACCGCGTTCGCCACCGTGATTGTCGTCGTCGTGCGACGGCGCGTTCTCTGACGGGAGTGCCTTGGCTGTGTCCCAGGAGTGCCCGCGTCCCTCGGCTGGTGCTGGAACGTCGACGACGCCGTGGCCTTCGCCTCTCCGCGAGGCCCGCTCTACGTCTGGACAGTCTCGGGGCCGGACGGCGGGACGGCGGCGGTCCACAGAGAAGCCCACGGCTTCCTGGCCGACATCTGTCTCTTCCGGTGGCATCCCAGGAAGAGAGGGAAAGTGGTGTTCGGTCACACGGACGGAAGCCTCTCCATTTTCCAGCCAGGTAAAAGCAGAGGTAGCAAAGGAAAGGAAACGAGGAGCCGGGGAAGCAGCCTGGGACCCGGAGTCCGAGGAGCTGGGTTCTGATCCCGGCTCCGCCACTCGTCTGCTCTGTGAGCTTGGGCCACGACTTCACTTTCCTCGTCTGTAAAACGGGGATGGAGACTGTGAACTCCAGGTGGGACAGGGACCGTGTCCAACCCAACTATCTCGTGTTTCCCCCCAGCGCTTTGTTCGGCGCCTGGCACCTAGTAAGCGCTTAACAAATACCACAACAAATCGGAGATTTCATACACCTTGGTTTTGCAGCCTAAAATGAGGCTGTGGTCTCTTGGACAACCAGCTCTGATGTTCCTCTTCCTGCTCAGGAATACACGATTCAGGCCAATTCTTGAAATTAGCCAGCAGATCTCCTATTTTATAATCATGGGAGTGGAGAAGATCCCTTTTAAAAATGGTATTTGTTAAGTACTAGCTATGTGGCAGGCACTGAGCTGAGCACTGACTCAGATACAAGTCAATCGGGTTGGCTGCAGTCTATAGCTCACCAACTCCGACTCCGTCGCTCATCGCCCTGTGACTTTGGGCAAGTCACTTAACTTCTCTGTGCCTCAGTTCCTCATCTGTAAAATGGGGATGAAGACTGGGAGCCCCACGTGGGACAACCTGATCACCCTGTATCCCCCTCAGCGCTTAGAACAGTGCTTTGCACGTAGTAAGCGCTTAACAAATGCCATCATTATTATATGGCTCACAGTCTTAACCCCCGCTTTACAGATGTAGCAACGGAGAAGTGAAGTGACTTTCCCAGGGACACACACACAGCAGACAAGTGGCAGAGCTGGGATTATTATTATTAATGATAATGATAATAATGGTACTCGTTAAGTGCCTACTATGTGCCAAGAACTGTTCTTTGTGCCAAGCCCTGTTCCGAGTGCTGGGGTAGATACAAGTCATTCAGCGCTGAGAAGCAGCGTGGCTCAGTGGAAAGAGCCCGGGCTTGGGAGTCAGAGGTCATGAGTTCGAATCCCAACTCTGCCACTTGTCAGCTGTGTGACTGTGGGCAAGTCACTTCACTCCTCCGGGTCTCAGTTCCCTCATCTGTAATATGGGGATTAAGACTGTGAGCCTCATGTGGGACAACCTAATCACCTTGTATCTACCCCAGCGCTTAGAACAGTGCTCTGCACATAGTAAGCGCTTAACAAGACAGTCCCTGGCCCACATGGGGCTCACACTCATAATTCCCATTTTACAGCTGAGGAAACTGAGGCACAAAGAAGAGAAGTGACTTGCTCAAGGTCACACAACAGACAAGGGACGGAGCTGGGATTAGAACCCAGAACCTTCCGACTCCCAGGCCCGTGCTTTATCCACTAGGCCATGCTGCTTCAGTGGTGGTTTACACACAGTAAGCTAAACGCTCACTAAATACAGCTGATGGATCGAGTGAGGGGATGGGGCCGCGATTAGGAGCCAGGACTCCTGGCTCCCGGCGTCTTTGCTCTTTCCACTAGGACTCTTCTGCTTCTCACCTGATCGCTGGATCAGGGGGAAGAGTATTCATTCATTCATTCAATAGTATTTATTGAGCGCTTACTATGTGCAGAGCACTGTACTAAGCGCTTGGAATGGACAAATCAGTAACAGCTAGAGACGGTCCCTGCCCTTTGACGGGCCTACGGTCTAATCGGGGGAGACGGACAGACGAGAACAATGGCAATAAATAGAATCAAGAGCATTAAATAGAATCGAGAGCAATAAATAGAATCGAGAGCAATAAATAGAATCAAGAGTACCAGGGAATGGATTGTCATTTATTTATCCCACGTCCTGTTCTCGCCGCAAAGAATATATGGGCCGTGAGGTGAAACTTACTAAAATTAAGAGGATCCCGTGAGCGGCCGGATGCTGTCGTCCGAGGCTGACACAGCTGGTCCATCGGGCTAATATTCTAATGCGATCGTGTTTCAACGGTGAGCGTTTTGTCCCGGCGAGTTCCTTCTCTATTTTTCAGAGCCATTACGGCCTCCACAGAGAGCCGATTTCCGTAGCGAAAGTCCGGTTACATTAATATCTCCCATCTGGGACCAAGCTTTGGGTGTCAGAAGGCTCTGAGACACAGAGTCGTAAACATGCATCAGTCTCAGTGAAACGGTCGTGAAATCTGGCCTTTCGAGACCAAAGATAGCACGATAGAAGTCCTTGACTTGGAGACGGCTCTGCCGAAGCTCATTCAGAGTGTGTTTTCCTCAGAGAAAGAGCCCCTCTGCTCGTAGTAAACGGGCTGATGTAAAATTAGAAAAGGTAATATGAGTTCATTCGCGAAGGCTTTGAAGACTAGCAATCCAATCACACTGGCGTATTAGTCGAATGAGGCCTCTGTGACCCATATTTGTTTCAGAGTCCATTTGGGTCCTGCATTCCCCCTCTCTTTGGCCTGTTCCACCTTCTGCTTCAGTTATTCTTTGGTGTCAGAGTAGGGCGTAGGATTTATTTGCAAAAATCTCTACCTTCCTGGACGGTCATTAAACGGAACTGTTCCGAGCTATTCGTAGGATGATATACAGTTGTAATGATATACTTTGAGTGCCTTCTAAATACCACGGAAGCAGTGCTGCCTAGTGGACGGAGCCCAGACCCGGGAGTCAGAGGACCTGGGTTCTAATCCCGGATCGGCCGCATGCCTGCCATGTGACCTTGGGCAAATCACTTCACTTCTTAGTGCCTCAGTTACCTCATCTGTAAAATGGGGATTAGATCCTAGTCCTCCGTACTTAAAGTGCGAGCCCCATGTGGGACAGGGACTGCGTCCAACCTGATTAACCTCTATCTACCCCAGTGCTTAGAAGAGTGCTGGGCACAGAGTAAGCGCTTAAGAACAGGCCTGGGAGTCGGGAAGTCACGGGTTCTTGTCCTGGATCCGCCACTTGTCTGCTGTGTGACCCTGGGCGAGTCACTTCACTTCTCTGTGCCTCTTCTGGAAAATGGCGATTGAGACTGTGAGCCCATGCGGGCCAGGGACTGTATCCAACCTGATTTCCTTTTATCCATCCCAGTGCTTAGTACAGTGCCTTGCTCATAGCAAGGCATTTAACAATTGCCATCAATATAATTATCATTATTATTATTGTTATGTGTCTGTTTATTGTTATACTTTGCTGTTACGTCCCAACAGAGCTAATTAGGGAGAAGGGTGTTCGTGACTCAGCTTTATCCACAGAATAAACCATGAGATTCGGTATCACCGAAAGAAAACGTTTACTAACATACAGGAAAAGCATTCCTTGTAAAGGATCCTGTTTCTGTTAAACCCTCAACCCAGGGGCTCGGGGAATCTCGTTCCGCAGGATGATCAATCCCATTGGATGTTTAGGCCCTTAATGGGCCGGACCAGCACGGGCGACCCCAGGCCAAGCGCGAATAGTAATAATAAAGGTACTTCTTAAGCGCTTACTATGGGCTTTGGAGTCAGGGCTCATGAGTTCGAATCCCAGCTCTGCCACTTGTCGGCTGTGTGACTGTGGGCAAGTCACTTAACTTCTCTGTGCCTCAGTTCCCTCATCTGTAAAATGGGGATTAAGACTGTGAGCCCCACGTGGGACAACCTGATTCCCCTATGTCTACCCCAGCGCTTAGAACAGTGCTCGGCACATAGTAAGCGCTTAACAAATACCAACATTATTATTATTATTACCAAGCACTGTTCTAAGTACGGGGATAGATACAAGGTAATCTGGTTGTCCCCCGTGGGGCTCACAGTCATAATCCCCATTTTATGGATGAGGTAACTGAGGCACAGAGAAGTGAAGTGGCTTGCTCAAGGTCACACAGCAGAAAGGTGGAGGAGCCGGGATTAGAACCCAAGTCCTCCGACTCCTAACCCCGTGCTCCTAAACCACGCTGCTCGTCCCGGGCCGTCCCTGCCCTCCCTTTGGGGGACAGCGGGTGGACGTTCCCCTGGGGACGTCCTCTCTGCCCGGGCTGTCTCGGTCGTCGTTTAGGAGAACGATAAGCAACCGAGACCGGTACTTCCCTCCGGTATTTACTCTGTGCTAGTCGCCCTTTAGACCGAGCTTCTTCTGCCCAGTGGCCCTCGTCTCCCCATTACAGTCCCGTCGTCTTCTGCTCTGAGAAGACATCTGTCCCGGACGCCTGACGACCAGTCCTCGTTTAGGGCTTCGTTTGGAGCCCATCCGTCTGGCTCACCTGCGGACCCGGGAAGCGATGGGCCAGAGGGCATTGCATTTAAACCGGTGTTTTGGGCCAAACTCAAACGGCGCGCTTCATGTCCTCTCCCGAGCGCTCAGTCCAGTGCTCTGCACACAGTAAGCGCTCAATAAATATGAGCGAATGAATGAATGAATGAGAAGCAGCATGGCGTAGTAGATGGAGCACAGGCCCCGGAGTCAGAAAGTCGTGGGTTCTAGTCCCAGCTCCGCCGCTTGTCCGCTGCGTGATCGGGGCCAGGTCACTTTGCTCCTCTGGGCCTCGGTTACCTCATCTCGAAAGTGAGAATTGAGTCGGTGACCCCCACGTGCTTAGAGAAGCAGCGTGGCTCAGTGGAAGGAGTATGGGCTTGGGATTCAGAGGCCATGAGTTCGAATCCCGGCTCTGCCACTTGTCAGCTGTGCGACTGTGGGCAAGTCACTTACCTTCTCTGTGCCTCAGTGACCTCATCTGTAAAATGGGGATGAAGACGGTGCGCCTCACGTGGGGCCACCTGATTACCGTGTATCTCCCCCAGCGCTTAGAACAGCGCTTAACAAATACCAACATCATTATTATTACCTGGGACAGGGACTGCGTCCACCTCGATTTGCTTGTACCCACCCGCAGTGCTCAGTACAGTGCCTGGCACAGAGTTTGCGCTTAACAAATATCGTTATCGTCATTATTATTATTATCATTCCCCTTTCCGGTAGGCTCCAAGAGTCAGAAGCACGTCCTGAGGCCGGAGTCTCTGGAAGGGACGGACGAGGAGGACCCGGTGACGGCGCTGGAGTGGGACCCGCTGTCCACGGACTACCTGCTGGTGGCCAACCTGCACCACGCCCTCCGCCTGCTCGACTCCTCCTCGCTGTCCTGCATCACCACCTTCCGCTTCCCCGGCGCCGCCTCCGCCGCGGCCGCCGCCTCCTCGGTGCAGTGCCTGGCCTGGGTCCCCAGCGCTCCCGGGATGTTCATCACCGGAGGTCAGACCCTCCCCCCCGCCCCCGCCGTACGCGACCGAAACCCGTCTGCTGCGGGACCTTGGGCAAGTCGCTTCACTTCTCTGTACCTCGGTTACCTCATCTGGAAAACGGGGATCGACACCGTGAGCCCCACGTGGAGTCCGATCTGCTGTATCCAACCCAGGGCTTGGTACATAGTAAGCGCTTAACAGATGCCACGATTATCACTATCGTTATTATAATCATGACGTCTATGTAGTGCTTACTCTGTGCCAGACATTGTACTAAGCGCTGGGGTAGATACAAGCAAATCGAGTTGGACACGGTCCCCGTCTCACGTGGGGCTCACAGTCTCAATCCCCATTTTCCAGATGAGGGAACTGAGGCATAGAGAAGTGAAGTGATTTGCCCAAGGTCCCAGCAAAATGGCAGAGCTGGGATTAGAACCCATGACCTGTTGACTCCCAGGCCCGAGCTCCATCCACTAATAATAATGATAATTATGACATCTGTTAAGTGCTTACTATGTGCCGGGTACCGTACTAGATGCTGGGGTGGATACGTGCAAAATGAGTTGGACATTGGCCCTGTCCCACGTGGGGCTCCCAGGCTTAATCTCCCCCCCTTTACGGAAGTGAAAACCGAGGCCCAGAGAAATTGTCAGTCAGTCGTATTTATTGAGCGCTTACTGTGGGCAGACCACTGTACTAACCGCTTGGAAAGTACAATTAGGCAACAGATAGAGACAATCCCTACCCAGCGATGGGCTTCCAGTCTAGACTATAGCATCTAGTGCACTCGCCGTAGCATTTTAGTACAGAGCTCTGCACATGAGGCACCCGATAGATATCGCTGATGCAAAGAGGAGTGGGGCTAAAGAGAAGCGGTGTGGCTTAGTGGATAACGCATGGGCCTGGGAGTCAGAAGGTCCTGGGTTCTAAACCCAGCTCTGCCACATGTCCGTTGTATGACCTTGGACAAGTCACTTCACTTCTCTGGGCTTCAGTTCCCTCATCTGTAAAATGGGGATTGAGACTGTGAGCCCCACATGGGAGAGGGACAGTGTCCATCTTGACTTGGTGTCCTTGTTTTCACCCCAGTGCCTGGCCCATCGTAAGCGCTTAACGAACACCATCATCATTATTATCACTACTATTATTTGCTTTTGTTTTACTCTCCCAAGTATTTAGTACGGGGCTCCCTGCACACAGTAGGAAATCATCAATCAGTGGCATTTGTTGAGCGCTTACCAAGGGAAGAGCTCCTGGAAGAGTCCCATACGAAAGCCGGTAGACACGTGCCCGGTTTACACCGAGTTTATAATCTAGAGGTTGTCTAGGTGGTCAGTAAATAACGGTGATGATGATGATGATAAAGAGAGAAACCTTTCCAATCTTCCCAGATTCCCAGGTTGGCGTGTTGAGAATGTGGAATGTCTCAAGGACAACCCCCATAGACAACTTTAAACTGAAGAAAACAGGGTTTCATGGTTTACATGTACTGAATTCTCCTCCGAGGAAAAAATGTAAGTCCGTTTTTCTTCCACTTTTACGTAGTTCCTATGAGTGGTGTGGCAGGTGTCAAGTGTTCATGAAGGGCCGAAGTTTTAATTACTTGTCCCTAGGATGAGACTCTAGTTCCACCCTAGGCATCTGCATACGTCAAGATGTCATTTGAACATCCAGTGATTTGTTGAGCCCTTTCCTCGGGAAACATTCGCCCTCCTGTCCGTTCCGTCCTTGTCCTTCCTCCTGCTTCCAGGGTCGGTTAGCCAATTTCCTCTGCCCACCCTCACTAGGCTGTAAGCTTCTTGAGGTCGGGGAATCGATGTCTCGCTGCCGTTGACCTCTCCCAAATGCTTAGTCCCATGTTGGATTAGCATCATGGCGTTAAGCGGAGAGCCCGGTCGTGGGTTCTAATGCCGGCTCCACCACTCTTCTGCTCTGCAACCTTGGGGAAGTCAGTTCACCTCTCTGGGCCTCAGTTACTTCATCAGTGAAAAAGGGGGATTAAAACTGTGAGCCCCATGTGGGAAACAGGGTCTGTGTCCAACCTGGTTAGCTGGTATCTACCCCAGCGCTTAGAACAGTGCTTGGCACATAGTAAGCATTTACTGAATATCGTTATTATTATGATGTTGATGATGTGACCCAGTAGGTGCTCAGTACAGACAGCTGATTGACGGATTGATGGGACGGGCATTTATTTGAAGCGGCTAGCCCGGTCAGGGGGAGGGAGAGTGACCTAATGGAAAGAGCACGAACCTGGGAGTCAGAGGATCTGGGTTCTAATCCCGGCTCTGTCCTCCTACCGGCTGTGTGACCTTGGGCAAGTCACTTCATTTCTCTGTGCCTCAGTTCCCTCTCTCATCAGCACAACGGAGATTGAACACCTATTCTCCCTCCAACTTAGAGTATGAGCCCCAAGTGGGACCTGGTCTATCATCCCCAGCGCTTAATACCGTGCGGGGCACATAGTAAGTGCTTGCCAAGTACCCCTATCGTCAATAATGTTATTATTAATTTACTCGCCTGTTACGGGCTGCACACAAACACCTGCCAGCTGTTAGACTGAAGATGAGGCGGGCCGACGGATCGAAGAGGCAGAAGCAAGTGAGCCGCAGCTCATGACTGGCTGCCAGACTGCTGGGGGGGAGTCAGAAAACCAGGACCACCAGTGCGGGCCGGAGGTCCCAGAGCGCGCTGGGTACGGCGTCAGTCAGGGCACAGGCTACGGCTGTTGGCCGGTGGGGATATTGCGTTTTACCACCCACGTTGGTGACTTAAATAAAGCAGGCTGAAAGGTGGCAGTGTGGGAGAGAAGCCTGATTCTTCAACCCTTTTTTTCCAGGCGTGGAACACAGGTAAGGTTTTCCTCCCAATTGTGTTGCACAGATCAGACGGGTGCAGTGTCACCTTAAGAGTAATGACAGTCTTACTGCCTGGTGCCTGGTGGGTAGGACACCAGTCTTAAGTGGGCAAGAAAGTGTCTTATCCTGGGCTGGGGGCCAGAGGGAAAAAGCCCGAGGAATTCTGGCTCTAAAGCCACCCAAGAGAATCCCAGAGCAGGGCGATACCAAAGCGTTCAATACGATTCCAAAGAGCCTGGGGCTGGGTGACCTTGGGCAAGTCATTTAGCTTCTCCGGGCCACTTTCCCCATCCTTAAAATGGGGTTAAGATGGACAGTGAGCCCCATGTCGACCGGGGACTCTCTCCGATCTCACAGCTTCGAAACCACCCGAACGCTTAGCGTATTGAAAATCCTTAATATGTACCCCTATTATTAAAGACGGTGTTATCAAAGATCCTGAAGGAAGCAGGGTGAAGCGAACTGGCAGTAATAGTAGTCAAGAGTCCACACCTCATCCCGGGGAATAGTATCCCACCAAGATAAAAGTCCTCTATAACTTATTTTTAATGTAACCCCGTCCCCGTCCCTCTGCCGACTTGTGATTATACCTCGGTTTTGTATCGTCTGCTTTTATTCCCCAAGCACTCTCCCGTTCATCCCCTCATTTTTGCGCTCACGACAACCCTGCGGGGGCGAGTAGTAAAGCAGATCCGATTACCCCCGTTTTGCAGATGAGGAAGCTGAGGAACAGAGAGGTAAAGTGGCTCACCCACGGTCACACAGCAGGGAGGTGGCAGAGCCGGGACTCAAACATGGCTCTGGCTGCCAGACTGGACTTCTTCTACTGCACCATCCCGGCTCTGCCACTTGTCAGCTGCGTGACTGTGGGCAAGTCACTTAACTCCTCTGTGCCTCAGTTACCGCATCTGGAAAATGGGGATTAAGGCTGTGAGCCCCACGTGGGACAACCTGATTCCCCTGTGTCTACCCCAGCGCTTAGAACAGTGCTCGGCACATAGTAAGCGCTTAACAAATACCAACATTATTTAGGTTTCGAAGCGACGTGAAGAGTCTTGGGCTCGGATTCTGCTACTTTTGGGGCAGCTCCTGAGAAGCCTCATCCTTTGAGAAATGACGAGAGAGTGTGAGGCGTGCCACCAGACATCCAGGACTCTCATCGTTTCCTGAATTTCTGACTGACTGACCTACTGGCCGAATTCTCTGGCCTGCCCATCTTTCCTTTCCTTTCAATAGTATTTATTGAGCACTTACTATATGCAGAGCACTGTACTAAGAGCTTGGAATGTACAGTTGGGCAACAGATAGAGACAATCCCTGCCCAATGACGGCTCACAGTCCATCTCACGATCAAGGCTTAGCCATCTAGGGTGATGAGAGATTCCGTAATTATCACGGAGCGCCAAGCACTGTGCTAATCCATCGCATTTATTGAGCACTTACTGTACGCAGAGCACTGTTCGAAGTGCAAGGAGAGCTCAGAAGAAGCTAGATGAACCTTTCCGGACATCCAGTTAGATTACAAGGTCTTTTGGTCCCCTATATATGGAGAGAGGCAGTGTGGCTTAGTGAGCCTGGGAGTCAGAACTGGATTCATTCATTCATTCATTCATTCATTCAATCATATTTATTGAGTGCTGACTGTGTGCAGAGCACTGTACTAAGCTCTTGGAAAGTACAATTTGGCAGCAGACAGAGACAATCCCTACCCGGCAACGGGCAATGCCGGTCCCGCCGCTCGTCCGCTGTGACCTTGGGCAAATGGCTTCACTTCTCCGGGCCTCAGTTACCTCATCTGGAAAATGGGGTTTGAGACTGCGAGCCCCATGTGGGACAGGGACCGTGTCCAACCTGATCTGCTTGTATCCACCCAGCATTTAGTACAGTGCCTGGCACATAGTAAGCGCTTAACAAATGCTACCGTTATTATATTATTCATTGATTCATTCAGTCGTATTCATTGAGCCCTTATTGTGTGCAAAGCACTGTACCGATCACTTAGGAGAGTACAATACAATAGCAAACTGATACATTCCCTACCCACAACAAGCTCACAGCCTAGAGGGGGAGGCAGACATTAATATACCTAGTAAATAACCTAATAAATGACGGATCTATACATATGCTCTGTGAGCTGGGAGCGAGGATGAATGAAGGCAGCAGGTCGGGACGACGCGGAAGGGAGTGGGAGAAGAGGAGAGGAGGGCTTAGTCGGGGAAGGTTTCTTGGAGGAAATATGCCATCAATAAGGCAATATATATAGTTATATCTCATGATTGAAGCCTACGCATCTTTGTTGATGATGAGAGGCTGCATACTTATCACGGAGCGCAAAGCACTGTACTAAGCACTCGGGAGAGCTCAGCAGAAGCAAGATGCATGTTCCCTGACCTCCCATTAGATTACAACATCTTCCGGTTGTGATATATATCTGTCTTTTCATGACCAGACTTCCAGTACCTAACCAAGGCCCTCTGTTTACAAGAAGGCCGCACCGACAGTGAAGTTCGAGTCCCCGTGTGGCCGAAAAGGCCAATGTGGGATCCACGGTCCTGACCACGTTGGTTAAACAAAAAGTTTGTCCCCTGGGTGTTGTTGCCTTTAATATTTACAGCACCTGCCTCTGTTTTCTCTCTCACTCCCTCGCCCTCTCTTTCCGGGCCAAACTTTGGCTTTTAAGACTCCTTTCTTGTTGGGACCTGGCCATACAGGTCTGTCCTTAGCAACTCATTCCCAGTTTTCCCTTCCTCCGCCTCACCGGCTTCCGCTTTCCCAACTTCAGGTCTCCATCCAGCAGGTGAGTGGGTCTCCCCCTATTTCCACTCCGCCTCCTTTCTCACCAAATGCCTTTAGGGTGTTCTTTCGATGAGGTCGTACAATCTCATCTTCCCCGAACTGTCTCTGATTCCAACTGTACCGAAGAAAGAAACCCAATGGCTTTATTAGTTCACGTTAAGGAAAACAGTTAGAGACATGAAGCGTGCTGTCAGTTTATGAAAAGGTGTCGGCAAAAATATTGACTCCCGCTTCCTTAACTCTTAAAATTAGTTTCGACGCAGTCTCCAAACAAAAGCCATTACACGTCATCGACCAGTGAAGCTGCACCTCCTCCTCCTCTGACACAGAACCAGGCGTTTTCTCTTCCTCCTGGACACGCGGTCTGTTGTTTCATGGATGGCGGCGTCGGGCTTTATGACATGGGAGCCAAAAAATGGGATTTTCTTCGGGATTTGGTAGGCCTCGTTCATCCATTCTCCCTCGAGCGGCTGTATTGTTTCGTGGCGTAGTCAGTGTGACGTTGATATTTTCCTAATGCCGTTTTAGGATATTCATTCATTCAGTGGTATTTATTGAGCGCTTACTGTGTGGAGAGCACTGTACTAAGCGCTTGGAAAGTACAATTCGGCAACAGATGACACAATCCCTACCCAACGGGCTCACAGTCTAGAAGGAGGAGACAGACAACAAAACGAAACAATACAAGTGGACAGGGATCAGTAGCATCGATGTAAATAAATGGAATTATAGATATATACACATCATTAATAAAAGAGAATAATAAATATGTACCTCAAATGTGGCCGTTTGTCCCTGAATAATCATCATTTTAAATGGAAAAGAGAAATGCAATTTGAAAGAGGACAAATCTATTACTATAGAGAGTCTACTGGCCACACATTCTTTTTGCTCTTTTTAGCACTTCTGCCCAACAGGAACTTAGGTATGTGAACTCTCTCTCTCCTACGAGACTGTAAATTCCATGCGGGACAGGGACTGTGTCTGACCCAATTACTTTATACCAACCGCGGCGCTCAGAAAAGTGTTTGACATGTAATAAGCACTTAATAAATACCATTAAAAAAACCTCTCACTCCTTCAAAGTATGGAAGAATCAAGCTGAAAAATAAGGCTTTCACTAGTATTTATGGAAGGTGCAGATCCCTTTCGAAAGGGAAGAGTAAAGAACAGAAGCAGATAGACAAGATACATTCCCTCGAGGAACCTAAATTGGCTTTCAAAGTAATTTATAGTTGTTTGAATTCTCCTGCTACACATTCTTGCAATTGGGTGAAAATGGAAAGAGCAAAACATCTGTGCTTTGTATATTCATCTGCACTCATGATGTGAATCCTCATCGGTGGTATTTATTGAGCACTAACTGCGTGCAGAGCACTGGACTAAGCACTTGGGAGAGGACAGTACAATAGACTTGGTAGACGCATTCCCCGCCCATGACATGCTTACAATCTAGAGTGAATGCGAATTTGGCTTGGCAAATGATTTTTGGCATGTGACAATCACCTGTCTTCTCCTTATCTCAGCAGAGAAGTGTGGGAATAAATCAAT